>NC_138871.1:44339250-44960022 GCF_965194805.1 Balaenoptera borealis | reverse complement strand
AATAAAGAGATCAAGTTTTTCAAAGGAATAATATTTTTTTTAAAAAAAAGGAAGATGGAAATACTAGATTCAATTTACAAGTTCAAAATCAATTTAGAGTCTGAAAATGAGTGAGATTAACCAGACAACGCAGCATGTAACTCTCTAGTAGTTCCTAACAGTAGCTGACTTAAACTCCTTCTGAGATAAATTTTTAAATAATAGTGTGGTATAACATATAATCCAAGACACACATGATGACACTACTTACAAACAGTGGTAGTATCTTATCTTCTCAAAATCCGTGATGTATTTGGGTACAATGGGCATAACCCTGAACTAGAATGAGGACCTGGGAGCACCACCACAGTTTCACTGTCCACTATTTTGGTGACTTTCAGCAAAGTATTTAACTTCTTTGATTTTCTTACCTTATTGGAAAAGAGGAAAATGCTGTCTACATAAGGATTATTGTAAGATTACTATGAATACAGTTATCTTATTGCACTTATGTGTCAGGTACTATGCTAAAGCCCTTTTCATACATTAATTCACAACTATTATGTGAGTTAGGCAGCATCTCCATTTAAAAAATGAGGTTCAGAGAAAATTTGCTCAAAATCATATAGCTAGAAATAAAAGAATTAAAAAACTTAAGAGTATCCATCCAACTCTAAACCCATGTTCCTGTTACTATGCCCTGTAAGAAATGTGAACAAATTCTAAAAGATGGCAAAGGTCTTAACAACTTGCTTCCCAAGCGTCTCCCCTGTGGCACTGTAAGAAACAAAAAGGATCCTAACGAAGAAAGCCCCCTCTCCATCTGATTCCCAAAGATTCCTCCATTCCAGGCCACCACCCAGAACACATCTCTACCAATCACTCTGCTCCATCTTTCCAACCTAATCATTCACGTCCTCTACTTGTGCACCTGATCTATAGTTCAAGGTCAGAGTGGACTCTACTCATTACAAATTCATGCTGTCATTTGAATGCAGCATTCACAATTGTATGAACCTCTTTCCCTCTCACATACTCATCAGTCCATTCCTCACAGTGGCTCTCAGGCTAAACCCCAACATCCTCAAGTTTATTGGATTATTTTGCCAATTAAGAGGTACAATAAGATAAGATCATTTGCATTTCATCTTCATCTCAGTGGACATTTTTCTAACCAAAACCTAGAATAGGGCTTCCCTGCTGGCGCAGTGGTTGAGAGTCTGCCTGCCAATGCGGGGGACAGGGGTTCGAGCCCTGGTCTGGGAAGATCCCACATGCCACGGAGCGACTAGGCCCGTGAGCCACAACTACTGAGCCTGCGCGTCTGGAGCCTGTGCTCCGCAACAAGAGAGGCCGCGACAGTGAGAGGCCCGCGCACCGCGATGAAGAGTGGCCCCCACTTGCTGCAACTAGAGAAAGCCCTCGCACAGAAACGAAGACCCAACACAGCCATAAATAAATAAATAAATAAAATTTTTAACTGGGCATAAGATCGGTCAACTACAGACTATGTCTTTCAGCCTCCCTTAAAACAAAAAAAAAAACAAAAAAAAAACAAAAAAAAAAAACCTAGAATATTCTCAGTCTTTCTCTTGGCAGGATATGAAACAGCATTTGCTGCCTGATTGGCCCTTCTTTCCTTACCACAATTATATTCTCCCTTGGTTTGAAGACAACACATTTTCCAGATGCTCTATTCTTTCCAACTGCTTATTCTTTCTTCTTCTTTACTGGATCTTCCTTCTTCCTGATTACCAAACACCTAATCCTGCAGCATGCCCTGTCAATTCTATCTTCCATATATATCTCAAATCTATCCACCTCTCCCCTCTTTGTATCTACTGCCATCACCCTAACTCGATTCAACATTATCTCTAGCTTGGACTGTGCTACACTCTCTCAACCAGTCTCCTAGTTATTGCCTCTCCTCAATTCTACAGATTGATATTACTATTTTGGATCATGTCACTTCTTTGCCGAAAACTCTTCAAAAGCTTTCAACTGCACTTTGAAAAACCAAACTACCGTTAGTGACCAAACCATAAGCAGAACTCAACCAAGTATTATTTGATGAATGAATAAATGTGGACAATTCACAAGACTCAGTCTTAAGCTCTGTTCTTTTCTCAATTTGTATCTACTCTCTCAAAGGAGATCCTCTCTTGCAGCTAAAAATAGTGTTTAATGATTCTCAAATCAGAATCTCCTGCATCAAACTCTCACTCTATCTCTAGTCCCAGGTGTTCAATTTTAAGACCTTTCTATTTATTTTACTCCAAAGCCTAAATGAAAAAAAGGCACAGAACAATATATTGTTTGCTACCACTTATGCCAATAAAAGGGAGAATTACATATATATACACACACATATATATAAAATTGCATGCATATTTGTTTACATATGCATAAAACCTCTAGCAAGATATACAAGAAACTGGTAACACTGGTGGCCTCTAGCAAGGGAAACTGTATGGACAGAGTCCAGGGTGGGACAGACTTCATAAACATCTTCTGATTTTTAACAATGTGAATGTATTACCTATTCAAAATAAAGAACCTTTTGTTTTTTAAATAAACAAGTCTCTAACCCGAGGATAAATGTAACCCTGCTTTCTTCTCAACTTCCCAGTTTCTGGGGAGAACCATCATCTTTGTGGCCCCAAGGCTCAAGAACACTACTAGTGACCTTTGATTCCTTGTTTTTCATATTTAATCATTCACCAAATCTTCCAGCACTTTCTTGAAAATGTACTGGAGTTCTTTTCCTTCTTTCCAATTCCATTTTCTACACTGGAACAGACTTTCATTTTCTTGATCTGAATTATTGCAAAGGTCTTGCTACCTAAAGTTCTTCTGTTTCGCTCCCTACCTCCAATTCATTTTTCATGACATTGCCATACCGGCTTCCTAAACACAGTATCACTTTCATGTTAGGCTCCTACTCAAGAACCTATAATAGCTCCCTTCTGTTTAGCAAACCAAGCTCTCAAATAAGAAACCTCTTAGGCTTAATAACAGAAACCAAATAGGCTTAATAATGCCTTTTGTGTCAGGTGTACTATTTCTTTCCCTATCACAGTTCCTTCAGCAGACACCACCAAGGAGAGTGAAGTTTTTCTCAATGACTGGTTCAAATCACTCTCTCCTTTCTCGAATTTTCTACTGCCCAAGTCTGTGGAATAAAGTTACTTTTCATAGTATTTTGTGTTGGTGCATACCTGCTATATAATCTCAATTAAGAAACTTAACCTTTCTGTGCCTTAAGTTGCCTTATCTGTGAAATGCTTTCATGGACTCTTGATGAGGACTGGGTTAAAGCAGTTTATCAGCTATCTTATTACTATTCTGTAACTGTTTCACTTGCTATGTATTATCTCCCAATAAAACCCAGGATGAGGACTTCCTTATACATCTCTCCCAAACCCAATTAACACAAAATTGTGCTTAATATAAAAGGTATACACCCTATGAGTCTGCTTTTGATTTAGTCAAGTGGGATTGATTCTACTGATAAATAACTTAGAATTTTGACACATGTATCAGGCACTTTATTCTGTGTTACACTGTATAATCATTCTCTTTTCTTTCTAACAGTGTTTATTTAAATACTTCACAAGTTTATTGGCTCCTTTAGGTTAAGTATATCTTCTTCCCATTAACTATCAATACTTCGATATTGCCCACAGTAAGCAAAGAAAGTGATGTGAATCAATGATTTCCTATTGATATTGAGTCATTTGACATAAAACTCAACTCATTCTAACTTATTTTGAACCCACAATTCAGTACTTAGCTCATTTTAGAACTGTAATGTTAAAAGAAGAATGTTAAATATTCCTCTCTGTATTTATTCAATGAATTTTTTAAAATTAATTTTTATTGGCGCAGTTGCTCTACAATGTTGTGTTAGTTTCTACTGCACAGCAAAGTGAATCAGCTATATGTATACATACATCTCCTCTTTTTTGGATTTCCTTCCCATTTAGGTCGCCACAGAGGACCGAGTAGAGTTCTCTGTGCTATAGAGTAGGTTCTCATTATACTCAATGTATTTTAATGTAGCAAAATTTCCTATAAACTATGAATGTCTCATTAACTCACTCAAGGCTTTTTTTTAAAATTAAAAACCCACTAATGATCAATATATTTCATATAAATTTTAGAAATAAGTAATTTTCTCGACTAATTTATTGAATACTTAAATGATGACATTAAAAAAACGGTAATTCTAATGAACATAGAAAAATATCAGCGTGTTTGGAAATCCCAATTTGTGTAACCTGGTAAAAAGGCAAACCGAACAAGATTTTGGTGAAACAAACATATCTATTACAAAGAAAATAAGTCTAACATAACTCCTATATAGCTCTTTGACTTCTATTAGAAAAGTGCAGTCTATTTAAACAATAAAGAAAATAAAACAACTGACTCCATTTACACAGGTTTTTCATTCTTATACGCAAAGCTTTTCCAGAGTATTCTCACTGCCAAAGAGTTCTCTTAAGCTTTAATGTTATTTAGTAAAAGTACCTCAATTAAGGAAAAAGATATTTTTAAAAAGCCCTACTAGTATATTATTTAAAATTAATTAATTACAAAAAACATTTCCTCAATGGCATAAAAATTTTTTAAAATATTTTTCTCCTGCAATACTTACATTTTCTAGCAGAGTAACATGACACACAAAGTTATGTCCCAAAGTTCCTAAAAATATTCACAGAACCACTGTGTAATTCTGGACTAACGATGGGGGATTATTTTATACACAAACCTCCGCTATAATGTGATCTTTCTAGTTAAAACAATAGCTAAAGGATCTTGTATACAATTTGAGAAGAATCCATAACATAACTAATTTGTAGGGAGTCACACTTAAGAAGACAGTTCCTGAGAATTTTATATTCATGCAGGTAGAAAAAAATGGTTACAAAATATTGGTATTCCTTTCCCCCCAAAGCAAGCAAACAAAAAAACAAACCAAAAGTGGCTATCTGGTAAAAGTCAGTACAAAGACAGAGAGTAACCATCTGCCTGGCTGACTTAGAAATTAAATTTACTTAAATTTACCTTAAAACATCTAAGGTATAGGAAACAACTTCTGGTGTTCAATACAGAACAAATGTTTGATTCTCCATCAAAAAAGACACATAATATTTTCTTAGCAAAGGAAAAAACTATTAACTGAATATGGAAAATTTAAAAAATATTTCAAAGTACTAAGAATGCACTGTATACACAAAACAATTGTTTAAAAGTAAGACTTTTACTAATAATGCACTGTGCAATAGATGTAATTTCATTCCTCCAAGTGTGAAGTATTTGTTTCTGAGCATCTAAATTTTCATTGACCTTGAAGAAAGTAAGCACTGATGATGCAAGTATAATTAATTTATCTTTTCCTTCAAAAACTTCTGCCATATTCACTTTACACACTCCACACACAAAAAACTGGAAAATAATTTATCTTTTCCTCCAAAAATCTCTACCATGTTCACTTTACACACAGAACACACACAAAAAAACCCTAGAAATAATCCAAATGTCTAACAATAGGTGTATATCATACATCATACAGTGTTTTAAAAAATGCCCAACTAAATCTACATTAACATGAACAAATCTTCAAAGTAACGTTGAGTGAAAAATGAAAGTTGCAGAGTACATGTAAGAATAGGAAATCAATTGTGTAAAGTTTAAAAACACACAAAAGACTACATATTATTTATGGATACATACATATGCAGAAAAGGTATAAAAGCATGTACAGAAATAATACACATCAACTTCAGAATAGTGGTTACCTATAGGGAGGGTGGAGAATGCATAGAATGAGATGGGTACAAAGGGAGCTTTAATTCTAGCCACAATGTTCAACACTATAAAAAGATTTGAAACAAATATGGTATAATGTTAACATTGTTAAATTTGGTGGTGTTACACAGACACTCATTATATTATTCGCTGTACTTCTCAATTTTGAAATCTTTCATAATAAAAATGAAAACATTCACAGGATAAAGGAAAAGTTGAATCACTGCAGCCATTTCCAGACTAGATAATTAGCACACTAAAACACAACACAGGCTTTCTTTTCCCAAATAAGACAATAAGTATCAACAGAAAACATTGCATAATAGGCAGTGTACACTTTCATGAAATATCCATTGGTTATTATATTAAAAATATACAACAATTAAAGAACAGGATTAAGTGCTTCTACTTCAAAAGCTTTATCTCTGCATGAGTCAAAGGATCCACTTTCACACCACTAACAGGCTTTCCTTGCTTTAAAGAGTACCCCTTTGAATTTTCTTTTATGCCATTTCCTTTAAATGTGACTGAGAATAAAAGGCTTAGTGTACAAGGTATAGAAGATACCTGGCTAACTGCAGTTAAATAAGACTAATGAATACATTGTTTTCCAATATAAACTAACAGTGGCTCAATTCAAAGATAATAAATTACTTCCAGAACAAAAGCTTTCACTTTTCAGTATGAAACTTTTAACCTGCAAGGGAAATACATATAGCCTGTAATTGTTTATCATCCATGTTTTTTTTTTTTTGTCAGAAAAGCTTTCCCAGCTTTGTCAGATTAATACTTCCCTGATCACAGATGAAGTCTTTCAAATTAAAGATAAACAACTACTTGCCT
Organism: Balaenoptera borealis; assembly: GCF_965194805.1. Classification (NCBI taxonomy): domain Eukaryota; kingdom Metazoa; phylum Chordata; class Mammalia; order Artiodactyla; family Balaenopteridae; genus Balaenoptera; species Balaenoptera borealis. The sequence continues at coordinate 44,953,389 of NC_138871.1, read as the reverse complement.
GCTGTTTCTGATATGCAGTGTTTGGATTTATCTTTGATTCCAAGAGTAGTGATCCTGCAAGTTAAAAAAATAATATTTATAAGTTTCAATTTATAAAACACAGAATAAAACATCAGAATACACATTAAAAAAACAACTTTTTTCTTCCCCCAGCAGGACATCTGAAGTAATCAAATGTATTCCAATTTACATTCTTCTCTCAAGATCTGGGCTTCATAGTTAATGTAGAACATATCATCCTAACCCCATATACCCTTTAAAGGAAAAAATTCATCTAAGAACAACATTCAGACCAAGAATATGCGGAGACTAGATGACTTATTATAGTTTTATTGAAAAGAAAAATTTAAGGTCTAAATGACCACCTGAAGCCAAATTTTTTTTTAACAAGGTTATTTTATTGCATTTCCAATTTAACAAATAAAACAAATTACAAAGGACAACAACAGGGATTTAAGTACTTAGTACACAAATACAGAATTGCATTTATCCTTTTCTCCTTAAGAACAAAAAGCAGGACACCTCATGTAAAAATAAATGTCCATGACTACTTAAAAGAAAAAGTGCAAGAGTACAAGATATGTCAAAAATAAACCGAAGACTGCTATTTTTCTTTAATCTGCACATATCAGTTGCTCAAATCCAGCGATCAGATACAGTGAGGAAGGTGTTTTACTTAAGGCTGTACATTTTATAATTTTAAAATATTTCACGTAAGACTCGTACAATAAATCAACGAATACAAGTTTACAGTCTGCTCTGGTGTCCTAACTTGTTTTGGTTGTAAAGTATCCACTTGTTCACAGCACCTTCTACAAAGATAGCCTGGAGGGATCCCACACTGAAGGTGTATGTGCTTGTGCGTGCGTGTATCGTGGCAACAGTCTGCAATAACCCCAGGAAATAGGTGCATTTTGGTTTACCCCAGCACCTGTCGACTGTGGCAACCGGGGCTAGTTAAGAAAATCAATTAAAAAAAAAAAAAAAAAAAAAGAAAGTTAAGTTTCACTAAACCTTTTGTACCAGGCATATAATGGGATAAGAAAATAAAGGGGGACGGGAAGGGTCAGTTCCCTAGAACGAGATCACTACCTTGTTTCTCACGACTTCCTCTCTTCTCTCTCACACTCTTCCCCCCACCTCTTTAAGAGGCGAGACTGGAGAGGAAGGGGTCAAAGGTTTAATAAGGAGAGGAGGCGGGGGAACAGAGAATCGGCGTCCGACTGAGGATAAATCCCGACAAAGTAGTTTGTCTTCACCGTACTGAAGTGCAGACAGAAAACCAATGCGCTGTCCCAAGCGGTGGCAGTAACAGTACTCGGCCCAGGGCCTAAACCCCAAGGCTGTGCCCAAACCGGAGGCATGGTCCCCTATCCTACGGTTCCAATAACCTTACCGTCGGACTCTGCCCGAACCAGCAGCGACATTCCCTTGAGCTCCTCCACATAGGTGGAGGAGACGTGCCCGGTGCCTCGGTCGTCCCATTGCCGGTCTTCGTTCAGGGTATAGACCTTCACTCGCCGCCGCGTATCCGACATGGTGGCTGCTGTCCCCACAGCTCCAGCCGCCGCCTCCTTGCTCACCTCGTCCGCGCCCCTCACTCTAGAGAGACGGTAGCGGCGGTGGCAGCAGCGGCGGCGGCGGCGGCTCCGGAGAGGCCCGAGTTCACCATGGCTCCCAAGGTTCAGCCGCGGGAAGGGGCAACAAGAACCACTGAGACCTTTCCGCCCGGAGTCCCGGTTACCTCTCACTTCACCCCCGCACACACCCACCCTCCCCACCCTTTGCCCCCCAGAGCTCGCTCGCTCTCTCGCCGCCGCCGCCGCAGTAACTACTACAGATCCGCCATCTTGTAACCCGATTCTCTCTGCCTTTCTCTTCCTCCTCCAGCAAGCTCACACGGGCTGTCCTAGCAGGGGCTACGGCGGCCGACGAGTCCAACATGAGGCGCCTCCGTTTCTGCACGCACGGTGTTCTCGCGAGGCGGGGTACTGGACTGAGGTGGGTGGGTCTAAGTGCGACTTCCTCCTATCTCGGCCCCGCCTACTGCCATGGGATCTCGGTTGGGTGGGCGGTCCTTGCGAGCTCCTTGTCTTAGCTGGTGCCGCGAGAGTCCTCTCTGGACAGGCGGCGGGCGCGGAGTCATGGATTCGGCTTCGTGCGGATTGCTGGCTTCACCCGGCGTGTGACGAGCCGTGGGATTCAGCTCTGTGGAAAACACAAAGCAAGCCTGGGAGGTACGCATCCTTGGACGGGACTCACCCTGAGCAAAAGGGAAGCAAATGTGCTCGCACTCCTTAATGGAAGCTTACCCTTTCAGCCTGTGAGAGAAAAACAGTTTAAACCTCTTTCTGTGAAGAGCTTAGCCCTTTAATGCGACCCGAAACCCCCTGAAACTCGCTATGGAGTCTGTTACAGTTAAGCATCTCCTCAGGAAGTGTCCTGTGCATCTCCAGGAGACTGTAACATTGTACACAAGTGTATCGTTAGGCTTTTGGTGGCTGGCCATTGAAAAGCATACTTTCCGCTTCATGAAAACAGTGTCCTTCCCGTGTTTGTAACGTCGGAAAATAAGTCTTCAGATAAGTTTAGGGAAGTGGCGGGGAGCTACTTTCCTAACACATCGAAGAGCACTGTTTCGATATTTTTGAGTTTCTCTTGCTGACATTTCTCGCGTTCTCTCTCGGGAGGTCTTATGCACTGAATAAGCGAGGGAGGAATTCTCTTGGCGTTCACGTTGTCAAACATCACATTAAGTGTCAAACATTGCGTGGTGGATACAAACCATGCACTGGCCCCCTGTTCGTTTTGGGTAGAATCCTTTTGTTCGTTTTTAAAGACAGTCTCAGCTTGTGCCGCCAGCTTTTTACAACCCATTAGTCTGAAAGGTGAAAGTCAGGCGAGATGCACACGTTTTACCCTGCAGCGCATCTTGGGAGTTGTAGTCATTCCTTGTCAATGGTGTTGTCAGAACGTGCTTATGTTTTGACCAGATCTTGTGGGTACACCCTTCCGCGGTACAATAAAACGTGAGACGTCTTACACAGAGCAGGCGCCTGATAAAAATTAAATTCTCGTTTCAACATCTGGATACATAGGATTTTTTAAAATCTAAATATACTTGGATTAAATAGTTATAATATACGTGGCAATAGAGCCCGTTAATTGCTGTGATTGATGTGGACGAAATGCATTTTGAGCCCAGAGAAAATAACATTTCTGTCTCGGGTCAGAGAAGGCTTCACACAGATAACTTTTGAGGCACACTCAGATAACTTTTGGGCCTGATGTTAGAGGATCCCTGAGTGGGAGTTTGGCTTGAAAGGTGTTCAAGGCTGTGGGGACCAGGTGAACAAAGTCAAAATATGTTACTGGCCTAAAAAAATGTATAAGCTATGTATTAAGTTAAAGGAATGAGAACTGTACAGAAGTCACTTTGACACCATACATGTTAAAAGTTTACTGTTCTACAAATAAGATCTAACTCTGGAAAAAATGGAAATAACTGGAGTCATTTCCTGTATTTGTTCAATCATTCAGCAAATATTTGTTGAGCATATACTATGTGCTAGACATTGTTCTATACAGTGAATAAGTAGAAAAAGTCCTTCTTTCATGGAGCTTACATTCTAGTGCAGGAAGACAGTAAACAAATCTATGCCAGGTACTGATAAATGTTATGACCAAAAAAAAACAAAAAAAACAAAATAGAGTAGCAGAAGGTTAGAGAGTGAGTATGGGAAGGGTAATGGTGTCTATTGAGGGGAGGCAGTCTGCCATGCATTTCCCTAGGGGAAGGGAGAGCCAGAAAGCAGTAACTGCAAGTACAAAGGCCTTGAGGCTGTAGCATGCTGAGTGAGTGAGAGGGATAGCAAGGAAACCAGTATGATTGGAGTGGAGTGAGAAAGTGGGGATATGGTGGGAAATAAGGTTGGGAGTGAGGGAGAGGCTGTCTTGAAGGGCCTTGGGTTTTGTTTGAATGAGTTGCAAATCCATTGGAGAGTTTTGAACTAAGGAGTGGAATGATCTGAACAGTGTTTCAAAGCATCCCTTCCACCTTCCCCTTAGTACCCCTTTTGCTATACTCCCCAATATCTGAAATAAGGGAACAGAGTTAAACCCTTAGCACTCACCTCTGCCCCTTGCTGGATCCTCAGGCACAGGTTCTTGTTTTTTTCTTGCCCTAGGTCACAGGGATTCTCTCTTTCTTCTGCAACAGGCCGATCTCTAACAAATTTGTAAGGTCCAGGACAAGCACACAAATGGAAGAGCATATACCGTATGTCTAACGATTTAAAAATTTTAAATCAAGCTATTAAATAAAATATATTTTCTTTTCCTACCTTTGGTATACCCTGAGAAATATATTTTCATATTGCCTGGAAACCAGATTCCAGATTCAAATCTAGAATTCTTGAACTCCTCAGAGTTCCAGAGTCTCCCTTTGGCTTCTGAAGTCCTTAGCCTGCCTTCTCTTCTCACACCTCAGCTCTGCCTGCACTTAGACAGCCCTCATGTGCATACAGAGGGTACCCCAGCCTTTTGTCCAAGCTCTGTCTATGTCTACTCTCCCTGAATGTAGTCACCCTTTGGCCACTCCTCAGGAGGACAGAATTTGGGAAGAGGACTGTGCAGACCCTGGGAGCAGGCTTGGCCTTTGGGGCAGGGAATTCCAGGGTGCCCAGAGCATGGTCTAGAAAGGGAAGAGTGGGTTCCAAGTGGACACATCCCTTGGTTTCATGGACTTCTCATCCCATGGAGAGAAACATAGACAGAGGGCCAGAGCAGGATTCTCCAAGACACACTGAGGGCAGTAATGCACTGCAACAATGTGTATTCCCCAGCAAAGGTTTTCTTCAGGCAAGTTACACTCCAAGGGTTGAGATAGATTTCTATATCTGTATATGTAACATTTATACCTACCACCTTTTTTTTTAAACACAGATAATGGAATACCGTACATACTGTTGTACTAATGTACCCTAGTTTATTTAAACCATTTTTTTCTCTATATATGTCATTTCCAATAGTTCGTAATTTCAAACAATAAATGATTGTACAGAAGTTTTTTTATGTGTGCCAATATATGCGTAGGTTAAATTCCTAGATCAGGGTTTTACAATTTTGGCACCACTGACATTTTGGGCTGGATAATTCTTTGTTTTGAGAGGCTGTCCTGTGCATTACAGGATGATTAGCAGCATTCATGGCTTCTACCCACCAGATGCCAGTAGTATTGCACCCCATCCTCCTGTTGTAATAATCAAAATTATCTCCGATCATTGCCAAATGTCGCTTGAGGGCACATTACACTTTTTAATTCTTGAGGATTAAAAAATATAGTAATCTCTACAGAGTAAACTGGGTTCTCAGTCTTATTGACTCATGTCCTTGAGATGTAAGGCTTTCTGTTTTTACCCTTCCTAATTCTGTTCGATGATTTTGTGAAAAACTTTTATGAAAGTTTTTTTGCTATATTCATTCATTTTTTTCCTTGAGGTGATTAATCTTTAAGGCCTTCCCCATTTAAATAAGTCATCAAAACTGATAACCTACATCCTCTTCAGCTACATTCCTATTTCTTTTCCCCTTTTCAGCCAAACTGTTCAAGGATTAAAGTTGTTTATACTCCCTACATTTCCTCACCTCACCACTCACTCCTTAATTGAACCTATCTATTCTGGTTTCTATCACCCAGCCCTCACCAAAAAGCTCTTGATAAACTCACTAAAGACATCTTTGTTGATAATGCCAATGGACATTTTTCAACCCATTTTACTTGATCTAAGTTAAAACTGACACTTATTTGTCTGAACTTCCTTCTTTCCAGTCATCTCATGATGACTCCTGCTTTATCCTTCAGATGTCACCACAATTATCACTTACGTAGAAGAGCCTTCCCTGACTTCCTTGACTAGGTCAAATCCCCTTGGAACCAAAAAACCCAATTCACATAGATTTAAATGATAAGACAATTTATTGGCTCTTGTGAATAGAAAGTCTGAAGATAAGATGAACCTCAGGGTTGATTTATTTGAGTGACTCAAGAGTATCAGTGAGAACTTGATTTTCTTCTGCCTCTCAATTCTACTTTCTGCTCTGCCAAATCCATCCTAAGACTGATTCCTTTTGTATCTTAAGATGGTAGCCAAGATCTCCCAAGGCTACATAGTTCTTCACCCACATCAAAAGAGAGTTTCTTCACATATCCCCAGTTGCACTGTGATTATACTAACTTAGGTCACATGCCCACTCCTGAACCTAGAGTTTTGTGGTCTAGGGAATGTCATGTACTGGACTGGCTGAGGCAAATCAGGGCCCATGCTTGTAGTTGCCGGTGGGGTTAGTCCTACCCAAATCCCATGTATGTTACACTATGTGACATGGGTAAAATAGATGCTAGGAAGACAACTAGAGTATTCATTTTATCTTCCTATTACACACTTATAGCACCATGCACCCCTCCATTGTAGCATGTCATACTTGTAGCTTTATATTTATTTGTATGAGTTTTTATTAATAACTGTCTCCACATGTAGATGAAAAATTTTCATGAGCCCAGGGAGTATGTTTTTCTCACCATTGCATCTCTGGTACCTAGCATCCCATTCTTCTGAGGTGGTAGGTGGCAGTGTTACAAGGGCGTGTATGGGTATGAGTGTGTGTGTGTATGTGTGTGTGTGTAGGGATGGTAGTCATTTGGTTATGTGGGTTTGGGAAGTGGAGTCAGGCATATAGCCCCTCTCTGTATAGACTTTTACCTTGCCCTCAAATTCTCACCCCTGATCCTTTGATTTTTTTTTTTTTTTTTTGTGGAGATAATTTGTTCTCTTTTCTTATCTGATCACCTCTGGGGTCATATAGATTGTGACTTCCTCTGTTCTGCTAAATTTACCACTGCTCTTCTATTTGCTTGTCATGCAACCAACATTTATTAAAATATCTTGTCTGCTATTGTCTCTATTGTTTGCCCTTTGCACTCTACTTTTTAAAAAAATTATTTAACTGTGTTGTTAATTTTCCATGTTTAACCAAGGTATTCTGTCATGTTTTTATGGATTTTTAATGTTTAGTTCTCTAATCCACTTGAAATTTTTTGTATATATGAAGTAGGATGTCAATGTAAAATTTTTCCTCCCAATGGAGAGCCAACTGTTAACATCATTTATAGATGAAATAATTTGAAATGCTATTTAAATCATATTCTTTATTAAATTCACAGGCACACAGACACATATACACACATATATCTAGATTTGAGTCTGAATTCACTATTCTTTTTCCATTGTTTTATTTGGCCAACTCGAGTATGACAGTTAATTGCTATAGTTTTATAGTTTGTTTTGATTTTTGGTTGGTGTGGTGGCCTTAAAGTGCACCACTCTGATCTCCTTAAAGAGAACCTACTCTGGGGAACATAGTTATCTGACAGCAAGCTGCCTTTTGGGCTCCACCATTATGTTTGTGCCACAAATACCTCCAGCTGCTCCCAGCCAGTGACTCAGCACAGCAGGGATATAAAACTTGTCCTCTCTTGTCCAAAGCAGAACTCCTCTAATGGCAACTCTGGCTTGGGGAACTTAACAGCCAGGATGAGACTTTCTTGGAAATACACTAGTCAGAAGCTCCACCCAGTATTTCCTTCCCTTCCTCCTTTTGCAGAGGTCAGACTTGCACTATGGTCTGCAGGCTCTTCCTGTCAATTCCTGAGCCCACCTATTTTATCCATCACAGACATTTCCCCCAATTAATATCTTGCATGTCTGATCCCTTCTAGGCATCTGCTTCTCTGAGGACCAGAACTGACATAGGTGATACAGGGAGTGATGTCAGAAATCAGACAGTAAGATGGGGTTTGGGGAATGGTTTACTCAGTCCCTGGCACGAGGTGGCCATTTGACTGCTGATTTCACAGGTAGTGACCTAGGAAAACATCCTAGAAGGGGTGAATGCTGTTTCCTATTCAACAGTTCAGGATTTGAAAGATATGGGAGAAACAACGCTTATGAGGAGAGCAGAGGTGGCCAATTAAGTTGTACTACTCCCTTGCAGAGGGCTAATGAATTGAGGGCACTTAATGCACAGTTAAAAACTACATTTGGGAGCCAGGGGGGCTCTTTGGTCTTCATAAAGAGGCCCTTATTCCCTGCAGTGGAAAAACAGATATGGGATTTGACAGTTACAGAGCTCTAAAGATATTTGAATGCTCAGTCTAGGGAGGTTTGCTATGCAGCTAGGGCCCTGGTTGGGAAAGCCTGAAGCTTTGAAACATGGGATGGGTGCCTGTGAGTATTTTGGCTCTGTAGATATCTCTGGATCCTCAGGGACTGCAGAAGTGGCTTATAACTCCTAGTAAGAGATAACACTTCCCCCTTGCAGAAAGACCTCCTCCATAGTTGCTCCCATTTCTTCTCCTAGCTGAGAGGCTATGGTAACTAGGGTTAAATCTGGTTGCAATATGCCTGGGGATTGCTTTGCCTGATAAGGAAGGAGATTACGCACCGAAGGAACTGAAATAATATGCTAGCATGTACTAGCAGGAGCTGGAGGAGTACACTTGGGATTGGATTTTTAGGGTGCTTGATCAAGGGGGCTGGAGGTTAAGACTGAATAATCAAGACTTCATTGACTTTGGGACTGAAGATTTAACCCTGGTCAGGACCACAGGGGATGGGGCAAACTCATTGCTGGTGTAGCTCCTTGAAGCCCGGAAAAAGTGAGAGAAGTGGAAATGAGCTCATACCATGGCAACGTTTGACCGCTATTTTGGCAAACATACGTGGGCACTGCTCGCTTATTAGTTCTAACTAATTGTTTTATAACAATTTAAAGTGTTTTTTAGATGATCATCTGCAAATGTTTCTGTTCTCCACCTCTTTTTAATCTCATCACACTGATTAGGACCTTAGAACACTGATGAGAGTAATAGTGGTGATTCTTGTTTTGTTCCTGACTTTAATGGCAACATCTTCAGTGTTGTATACATGTTCTTAATTTCTGATAGATACCACTTGCCAAGTTAAGGACGTTTCCTAATATTCTAAATTCTCTAGGAAGTGTACATCGAATTCTATAAATTGACTCTTTCGCATCTGGTTATTATATGGTTTTTCTCTATAATTCATTATAGAGATTATATGCTTACCCATTCTTGCATTCCTATAGAACTACTTGGTCCTAATAGCTATTGCCAATATTTTATTAAGATAATTTATCTGTTTTCATAAATGATAATGGCCTACATATTTTTATACTTTTTTAAAAAAATCATCTCTTCTAATTTATGAGTCCTTGACAATTGCATTAAATTTTATAGTCAATATCAAAACTATAGCCAACTACGCAGTTTTGGTTTTCATGAGACACTGGGTATTCTTCAGTGTTTCCCAACACATGCAGGATAAAGTTCAGAGTCCTAAGTCTAATATTCGAAACCCCTCTACAATCTGACCTCTATTTACTGTCTTCTTTATCCACTGATAAAACTGTTCCACTCCATAGGCAGCCTTTCCCTTTATAATCATCCTTTAAAGCCCAGCTCAAATATCACCTCTCCATAATGAAGTCCTATTCAAATTCCACTTCTTAGAAACTTTCACTTTTTCTTCTAGTTAGAATTAACCTATTCTTTTCCTATCTTTTTATGACTTTTTTAAAACCTTTACTAGACTGCTCATCAGTCTGGCTTTCATAAATTGACTCTATATTAGAGTATATATGTCTCAGAAAGAAACAAACTATTCCATCGTTTAGTACTGTACTCATAATAGGTAGTTTTAATTACCTTTAAATTAATTTTGTAAATTTCAGACTTATTTTGAAACTTGTTGCAGTGATTTGAGATATGCTTGAGATGGTAAAACTGGAGTTGTTTTAATTATCTCTGCAAAAGTCACTTACGCCCCAACTGCTTTCTAGGATATTCAGGTGAATATCCAACCAATATGTTGGTTGGTGACTTCATACTCGTATTTAATAAGTCAGACATCTTTCTCTTCAAAACTATTTTGCCCCCCCCAGGTTTACTATTCATGTCACAGATCGTACTGTCTTCACAGTGCTCAGGATGAAATCCTGAGTCCTAACTGCTTCTTTTTCTTCCCCCCAACTACGTCCCCTTCTGAGTTAATCTAAGTCTATCCATTTTCTTTTTACATTTGTTTTGCAGTATGTTGGTATTGGCTCAGTCCATTTTTTTCTGAACATTCTCCCTTCCCAAGGAGTGAGCCCTTGAGAATTCTCTGACTAGCTGCTTGCACCAAGTTTAGGGTTACCAGATTTAGCAAACAGACATACAGGTTATCTAGTTAAATCTGAATTTCAAATAAACAAGGAATATTTTTTTAAAAATATAAGTATATCCCAAATATTGCATGGGCTATAGTACACTGAACATTTGTTTACCTGAAATTCCAGTTTCACTTAGCATTGTTATTTTATCTGGCAATCCTAATCAGGTTTGACACCTTTCTCAAGCTGAGCCTATTGTTTTCTCCTCCAGAAGTTGAACTCAGAGACAAGTAACTTCCTGTGGGATAGCCATCTTTTGTCCCGTGATATGAAAATACGTTTGCATAGAAGAAAAAAGCTGTTATATGGAAAGCAGCACAAATGAGAGGCCATGAGACTCCATAGGTAGGGAGAACTGTCTTAGTTCCTGATAACTTGACAGTCCTGGTTCAAGTCCGCCATAGGGAGTGTGACTTGCCTTCTGTGAAATAAATTCATGGCCCTGTGATAAAATTCCCCTTTGCTTTAGCTTAACTTAGATTGGTTTCTGTCCCTTGATACCAAGACACATTCTCTTTTCCATTTATGCTGCCTACCACTCTAGTCTCTGATGAGCCTGAATTTTGTAAAAGCTTCTTAAACTTTTACACGACCTCTGTATCTTCTGTCTTCCTACAAATAACCAGGCATATTCTTGCCAGATTAAATGCTTTAAAAATATCACCTTGCACTGGCTATCTCGTTTTATATTCTTTAATAAAATTTGCTTTCTAATTCTGGTGAAGAACAGGCACAAGACTAAGGAGTACAAGACTGTGAAACTGGTTTACAGAAGGGAAAGGCTGCTGTATATTCTAGACATACAATACCAATAAAGTTGTTAGCCTCTTTATCTGGAATTTTCTTTCCCAAATAGCTGCATATCTTCCTCCACTTCATTCAGGTCTCTGCTCAAATGTCACCTACTCAGAGATGCTATTCTGGATCATTTTATCTAATATAGTACCTTTTTTTTTTCTTTTTAAATCACTCTATCCCCTTACCCATTTGTTTTTCTTTAAAGAACCTACCACTATCTGAGATGTTGTATACTTATTGTTTCCATCCACTAGAATGTGAGCATTGGAACTTTATCTGTTTTGTTTACTGATGCATCTGCTGTACACATTATAGTACCTGGCACATAGTAAGTGTTGAATAAATGAATGCCATGCTTGGCTGAACTGAAGTGAGAACGATACTGATGTTAGATCTAGATCTAGATCTAGAAATTCAAGATATTCTATAAGAGAAGAAAAAATGTATTAAAAAACTGTAATTTATGGGCAGGGAGACGTCAATAACAAAGGTTATAAAGGAAAAAGTCTTTAAGTACCTATATTGCACTAACTACCCAAATGGGAACTCAATTTGATTTGAGTCATTATAATTTAGAGATCTTAGCATATGATAGCCGTCATAGAAAGCCTTTTTTGGAAAGCAGGGAAAACTACCAAGATGTGAATGTGAAAAATAAGAAAAGTCCAGATATAAAGTGTATGCTCTTGGTTTAAGTGGAAATGAGACCCTTTTCGGGGTTTGTAGTTAGTGACTTGTATTTTCACTTTGTGGCACTACTGGTCTCTAGAGTTTAAGAACTAGCTTTATTTTTCCATATTATTAGCAGCTGGGAGTCTTTTTGAAAAATAAAATCTAAAACTCAAGAAAAACATAAATTACAATTTTGAAATTGTACCAGTAAGGGTTATGTCTTAAACAGAAGACAAAGTGAGAATAAAATTGTTTTGTCACTATTATAAAATAGAACAATGAAATGTACAAAGCATATAATTTAAATTTAATCTTTCATTTTCAGTTGATCTTCAATAGTTCAGAAAGTATATCAACATTGCCTGTCATGCTATTTTACATACTATACATATACATAATCAATGTTTACTGACTTAAATACCCACATTTAAAAAATCTTTGGTCAGCTAAATTTTTAGTATTTTCTGAACTAGTTAGCCCTGAGTCAAGAATTTACAAATATTTTATCAGATTTATAAAAGGAAGAAGATTCTAAATTATGACTTCCACGAACCATTTACTTTTTTTGTGGAATTATAATGTGATATATTAAATAATGGGAATGAACATCATCTTACAGCTATTACTAATAATTATATCAATAGCCTCTATACATGGCTGTTTCAAACATTTATTTATTAACTGAAAATCATGATTCCTCCATCCCTTCCACCAAGAACATCCATACATTAGCAACATACACACACAAAATGACCTAGTTCTATATGATGAGTAAATTATTTTTCTGTATTTTCTAAATTTGAAAAATGTATTACCTCATTCTCAACAGGATCCCATTTATAATATTTACTCCACTATGTTTATGGTTTTGTGACCAATTTGAAAGGTGGTATATCATTAAAAGCAGATCAAATTAGCTCCCTCAGCTCCTTACTATATCTGGTAACTGTACTAAAGAAACAGGCACTGGTTTTGAATATGGTAAGTTTCAGTTTGTGAAACAGTTGTGGGTAAGTAAAGCTATTATGCAGAAGTAAGCCATAAGATGGCTAAGAGTAAACTGTCACTACTGTATAGGAAGAAGAAAAATATGTAGGAAGAAATCCATCATAGCAGCAAATGTGACCTATTATTTCTAAATTTTTCAGATATTTCAAAAGTACAGGATTTAAAGGGTAGTCTTTTCTAAGACGTATAAATGATTTGCTTTTAATAATAAATATGTATTGATTTATAATGTAAGTAAGAGTAATATAGGTAATTCGGAATTAAAAAATGGAACACGTAAAGTGAGCAATTTAATACAAATTAGAATATATTTATATTATATATAAATCTACACATTAGAAGATACTACTGAAATTTGCTATACAGAATATCACTCTAGAATTCTTAAAAAAAAAAAAGTCACCAGGAAGAATTAAATGATGACTATGAAATAGATTCTCCCATTACAATACTGCTTCTGTCATTTAAAGTTTTGACAACAGTTGTAGCTGGAGACTGGAGCACTTTACGAGAAAGCCTCATTCTTCCATCAGCTGGATCACGTCCAAAGTATTTCACCTGTGTTAAAGAAACAAATGTACTTTAAAAGTTACAGCACATTGACTGATACCCAAATTATTGGGTTGGCCAAAAAGTTCGTTCGGGGGTTTCCCTGAAATGTTAATTTAAATTTACATGGTCCAAATAAAGCAATGATTAATGTTTTCACTTGTTTACTGAAATCATAGCTCAGTGCTAACTGGAGGTATATGCTAATAAATATAATTTGGTTAAGTAATGATTATAAAAAAAGAAAAGATGGGGGGATTTAGTTGCCCAATTATAATCTTCTGTTAGACTTATCTGTGCCTTATTCTTATAAGAATAAGAGGTGTTTTTTTTTTTTTTTTCTGTTTTTTTTTTTTTTTAATAAGAGGTTCTCATCTGAACCTAGATAAGGGCTTCCTGAGCCTAAGTATGCTACCAACTATATAGGATTATGCTTAGGTCACTCACTGTAACACTCAAAGGACCATCTATCACACTGGAGGTTATTTGGCTTGAACACAGACATTGAAAGTCAGGGGGAAATGTGGTTGTCTTTTTACATCAGAAGGGACTTAAAAACTATCTTATACAGAGAGATTATGTTTTAGTTCTTATCTTTCTCTAGAGGCTACTTGAACAGTGGGACTACAGATTGGGAATAAACCAGAAGTCTTAGTCACTCAGGTCATGGGTATCAGGAACAACTGGAACAGAATGTGGTGCAGCCAAAAAAAAACCAGACTGTCAACCACTTCTTTCATCTACTCATACAGGACTATTAAAAAGGTCAATTTTGTTATCAAAATTCTAGAACTGACATCATGGCTTTCATCAAACTCAAAAACTTTTAGCCTCAAGCAGTATAGAAGCAATTAAAGTCTCAACTCCTCAAATACCTTACCTTATCAAGAGTAAGGCTGAAGAGTTACCTTATCAAGTTTCTTATATCCTGTCTCCAAATCACTGACTCTGCATAGCCATCCCTGACCGGCTCATGTATTTTTAAAAGCTCTAAAGGGGACTACTGTCCTAACTAACATGTAAGCTCCTTGAGGGAAAGAATTGCATCTAAATCCCTAATGAGTCTGTTTTAAGCAACCCTAAAGTTAAAAAAGAAGCACAGCATATAAATAATATAAATCACACATGTTGATTTGATTCTTTCAGCTTATTTGATGAAACAAATAATTGAAACTTCAAGTATAATTTACAACTTTAAGGCTAAAAGGTTGAATACAAGTACCTGAATTTCTTGGCCAACTTCTAATCCTAAAGCAGTGGGATGTTTAATCTGAAAGAGAACGTGTTAATCTATTAGTTGTCATGCATAATTACCTACTATCCATGGTAGTACACATTTTTTTCCAAGTGGAAAACAGCTTTATTGGTTTTTCTGATTATAAAATCTGTTAATTATAAAGATTTAAAATAATACAGAAGTATTCAGATGATAGTAAAAATCATCCAAAACCCCTCTGCTTGTAGATAACTAATGGTAACACTCCAATGAGTATCCCTTCAAAAATAGCTATTTAGTGTGTGTCTTGCATTTATAAAAATGGACCTTACTGAGCTTGTTGTTTTATAATACACAGATTTTTATTCAATAACATGTTGAGATCTTTTCATATTAATAAATGAAGCATTATAATTGAATATTCAAATTACATTATTTGTTTAACCAATCCCCTAAAGATGGTCATTTAATTTGTTTTAAATTCCAGTGTTGCAAATGTTAATAATCAGTGAATCTAGGTGAAAGGTATATGGGTGTTCAGTCTATTATTTTTTCAACTTTTCTGTAGGTTTAAAAAGTTTCAAAATAAAAAGTTGAGGGAAAATAAACTGCAGTGTTGCAGTTATTATATATTCATATAGTCTATCCTCTCAGAACAAAGTCTGAGAGGAACTTTGTGGTGGAACTTCTAGGTCCAAAGGTACTTGTATATTTACCAAACACTCTCCAAAAAGTTTGCCCCACTTTACATTCCTATCAACTATCAACAGTGTATGACAGTGTCCATTTTTTCTCTACACTCTTATTTATGCACATTGGGAATTTTCAACTATCTGAAAAGTTGAAAAATGGTAACTTGACTTTATTTGCAGTTTAAAAAATTGCTGTTGATACTGAATATCTTGGTTGGCTTAAAAAAAAAACAACAGTTTTTCCATGTTCTTTGTTCATTTTCCTATTGATATTCATCTTTCTTACTGACCTACACAAGCCCTTTGTATATGAAGCCTCTGTCATATAAGCATTTTTTCCCCTAAGTTGCTGCTTGTCTTTCAAACTTATTGTAGTTTTGCCATAACTTAAAAAAATCATGGGGTCAAATTTTATCACTTTATTTACATTTTTGGCTTTGATATCATGCTGAGAAAGATTTTCCCCAGTCCCAAGATCATTAAATATGCATATTTTCTTCTAGTGTCCTTCCTCAACCCTCACCCCTCCCGATGCCCAGATTTTCTTTTTCTGCCCTCACTGCCTTAAAAAGAAAAGTTTTCTTTTTTATATTTAGCTCCTTGATCCAAATGGGATTTCAGTATAAAAAGAGGAAATATCCTGTTTTATGATAACTAGCTGTACCAATATCATTTATTGAATAACTTCACTGACTAAAAATGCAACTTTTAGTATGTATTATATTCTTATGTATATAACTGGGTTTATTTCTGGTCTCTATTTTCTTTTGTCTATTTCTGGGCCAGTAATACTGTTTTATCCTGTATTACTTTATAATATTTGGTAAAACAGACCTATTATTTCTCTGCCCCTATAGTATTCTTGAATGGTTTCATAATGGTCTTCCAAATGTATAGACTACAACAAAGACTAAGAACATCCTAAGAATTATCTTTCCATGAATGACTGGTCAGGAAAATTGGGAAAACAGGGCGGTAACTAGATATTTTTACTAACTGCTATGTGTTAACCCTAGAGGCTAGTCTACCTTAAAACACTGAAGAATGTTTCTATTCCATCATGGAAAGAGAAATATTATCTGGTAAACAGTGTAAAAACAGCAGTATTTCTGTCTTTTTGGTTTTGTTTTTGTATTTAGGCTAGTAGTGGACAAAATGTACAATCCTCATCAACCTAGGTAATTTCCCTATGGTTATTTTAAGGCAGTTTTAAAAATAATCAACTATGCCTTTCTTGTTTTTACCTTTCGTTGATCAAGTTGTGTGTTATGAAGTAGTACTGCAGTCATATTTGGATATAGTTTAACCATTACTCCAGTGTCTCTATGAAAAGGAAAAAAGCCTGGTTAGAACGATAAGTTACTCTATTATCTACTGATAATTAAACTGTGATTATGTTTTCATAGGAGAACAAAGTAAAAAAACACATTAAAAACCCCTCTCCAGTATATGTTTTTGTAACTATAAAAAGTATCTAAGAGGGATACTTATTTTTCCAATTGAAAATACACTTTATATTTAAATACTTATGGATCAAAGGACAGAGAAAAGATAAAGGAAAAAATATGCTGGGAAAAGCTCCTGGAATATATATTCTTTTATATTTTTCTTCATAATATTTTCCAAAAAATTTTGAAATGACATTAAATATTTTAAAATAAGTGTAGAATTATCATCAACCTATTAAGGAGTGATTTAAGGAAGGGGGTTACATAAAATGGGATACTTATTTCATTAAAAAATATATCTTCCTTTTTTTCTTTAATCTACTAAAAAAAAAAACCATCCCATTTCTTAGTTTTCACCTGTGATATTAAACAAATTATCCCATTGCCTTTTATAATTCATTTCAAATTTCAAATAGTTCTGAACATTCATGCTACATTGGATAATTTTTTTTTTCTTAAAGGGAA
Organism: Balaenoptera borealis; assembly: GCF_965194805.1. Classification (NCBI taxonomy): domain Eukaryota; kingdom Metazoa; phylum Chordata; class Mammalia; order Artiodactyla; family Balaenopteridae; genus Balaenoptera; species Balaenoptera borealis. The sequence goes on along the minus strand of NC_138871.1, from coordinate 44,936,251 downwards.
TTTTCTGACTCAGAAAATGCAATCTTTTTAGCTGGTGAAAAAATGATTTGAGGTTGAAAGTGGCATTTAAAAAAAAAATGCACTACTTAGGCATTAAGTAGTAGTATCTTTAAAACAGACCAACAAGAAACTACCAAAAAAAAAAAAAGAAGAAAGAAAAAGGAGATATTGCTAAGTCTATTTGGGGCTTGTTTATTGGGAAGATTAAAATGGTGGGAAATTTGGTTAAAGAAAACAATTCAGTTAGAATAATATATTAGTATAATTATAATCACAGAACCATGTTAGTGAAAATCTACAAACTCGTGCAGAAAATAAATTTTATGTTAAAAATAAATAATGATTATATGGTAATTGACATATAATCTAAACATCTTACAATTTCAAAGTAAATAATGCAAATGTGAAGTTAACATGAGCTTGTAATATAAATCTTATAAAAAGCAGCACAGCATTTTAGTTGATATTACCTGATTTCAGTTATTGTGGCGGTATATACTGCTCCAAATTCTAATTGCTGCTCTTGCTGTAAGTGCAAAATAAGCCGTAAGATTCATAAAGAAAACAGCAACAAAAAGTAGAAAAAAACTGACTATTAAAAGATCTGTTCTTACATCATCTTTGCAGATTTCGGTAATGAAGTCTCTTGCTTCATGCATGGCACTGGGTGTTGGTGCAAATATAGAAAATGTTTCTTCATCCACCTGACTAATAGTTACTCCTTTTAAAAAAATAATTTTATATATTAAAATATATAATATATATATATTATATATTGCTATATATAGATAATATATATATTATATATTGCTATTATATATATTATATATTGCTATATATATATATAATATATAATATATATATTATATATTGCTCATTCCACTGGAGAATAGTCTTAAAAGTAGATGTGAGAGCAGGGGAGTGACCTGGAGGTAGCTGGGCAGGGTTGTGCTATGCTTAATCACTGCTTTAGAAATGAAGGGATTCATTTATCAACAAATACACACTGCACACCTGCTATGTATCCAACACTGTGCTAGGCCCTGGGGATACAACAGTGAGCCAACGTCCCTACTTTCTTGGAGCCCACAGTCTGGTGGGAGAAAGCATATAAGTTCTAATTTTGGAGAGTTTGGTTTTGTGCTCTTAATTATGAGAAGAAACTATACTAGAACCCTTTCCTCACCTTTCTCCCTCTTACTCTGTAGAGTGGTGAACAGATGGATGAGGGACAAAATCATGTCCGTTTCTCAACCCTGAGAACTGCCCAAGGTGACTCTACTTCTCGCTCTCCTTCAGTAACCTCAAATCTGGTAAGTACTAGGTAACCCAAAGATTGATTCCAGAAAAAAACAAATTGTAAAGCATACTACTTCTACACATACCCTTTAAATAAAAGAGTCTAAATAAATAAGACTAAGTGAAAAATAGCAGAACTCATAATAAGAAAAATTAAAGCAAAACTCCTCTAAAGTGAAAAAGTAATTTTTCTAAATGTTTGATTTTAAAATGTTGAAGAAAAACTGATGAATTCTAAGTCAGCCTTCTTGAATATAAAGATGATCGTTTGCTAATTTATTAAGAGGCATACACAGAAAACTTACAGTAAAGACATGTCAGTGTTATATCCTTTTTTCATCTCATTGAGATGTCAATGTTACATCTGTCTCTCATCTCTCAAACTTATTTTTGGAGAAACACAATAGAGGTGAAATGGCAAACTTACATGACCTAGCATTAAATAAAAAATCCCAAACATCATACAACTCTTACCTGTTTCAGCCTGAAGTTTTTTTAAATGATATCCACCTGGTCCAATAAATTTTGCTCGTTTTGATAATGGAACCTGAACAGTTTCTGAAATGTAGTACAGACAAAAATAAAAATTATTTAAATACATATATATATATATACACACACACACACACACACACACACACACACATATATATATGAACCTAAAACATGTACTGGTCACTCAAGACTTGGCCTAGACACATGTAAAAATATTTCAGTATGAAATATAGAAAAACAATTTGCTATGTGACTTAAAACAATTCTAACATCTAAGAATATCCCCTGAAATTTAAAGTATTTTAACTATAAAAGCATTTGACTTTTTTGTTTTGTGTATGGATTTTAAAAAAAATTTTAAATACCAGTGTACTTTCATATGTTTACCTTATCATGAAATCAGTAATTTTAATGTATTACCTACAACAGGTCCATTTTCTTTTCTAGATGCTCGAGGTTTTGAAATAGTTTTGTTCATAATCTGTAATATCTCCTTCTTTGCCGCTTGAAGAGATAAAAACATAATAAAATTATAACTGTATAAAATAAATGTGATCAGATATAGCAGTATTCTTAGTTTTATGGAGTGGAATCCAAACTCTTTAGCTTAATAATCAAAGTTCTTTACATCCCAATTACCTTAACAATTCTACTTGTATTCCCTTCTCCAATCCTATCTCAGGGAGTCAATTTGTAAAAACTGAATTTTCACTGGTTTTCCACATTGATGATTAGTCATGTACCCAATAACTTAATACTTCTTGATCTAGGTTGTTACATTAAATTTCATTTTCTAAAGCAGTATTTTATAATAAGCCTATTTTTAATAATAAGCCTAATAGGAATTATAGTTCCCATTAACACAAAGACAGTGATAAAAGGAGAATCAGGCACACTGGCTTGGCTTACCTGAGGCTTGCTGAATGGCCTCCATTACAATTTTTATTGGTATTCCAGGTAATTTAATGTCAGCCTAATATGGAAAAGCCGAAAAATTATGTAAATATTGATTTATGACCTTATTTAAATATTTAAAAATGAAACAAAATGGGTTTTAAAATACCTGTAATGCAGTTATTCCCTTAGTAGTGCCGGCTATCTTGAAATCCATGTCACCATGGTAATCTTCAATCCCCTTAAAGAATTTAACAAATTATGATATAATTTTAAACAAAAGTGAAATTCACCCATAGTCACTGTAGAGGAATTTTTAAAAATAGCTTTATAAGTAAACCATGTCCTTTAGGACTATACACAAAAAAATATCTTGTATATTAACTACTGCTTTCAATTTGTGGCTTTTTAAGTTATAAATATTTCGTTAGAAAATCACTTTATTTTTCATGTTCCCCCCCCATAAATGAATGCATAAGGATTAATTTATGATCATCCTAAAGTGAGCCATTATGGATACTTATACTGTAATATTTATTTTTAACTCACATCCTATAAAATCCAAGGCAAATATGCAGAAGAGGAAAGTAAGAACAAGGACTTCTATTTCTCCAGCACTAGCATTCTTCTAAACACACTATGCTTGTAAAGTGTGTATAATCTTCACCATTAAATATTTGAAAATGTGAATATACTTGCCAGAATATCTGTCAGCAAACGATAATCTTCTATTTCACCCTTGTCAGGATTGTTTTTGGTGACCAATCCTATTGCCACACCTGCGACAGCAGATGAAATTGGAACTCCTATAATTGAGAAAAAGAACTTGTGTGCAGTGTGTACATCAGCCTAACATAGGTTATTCATCTTCTTTTGACATTGGATGGTGTTCTAAATTGACAATTCCAAAACTAAGTTAGAGTACAGGTCTTAATAAATCATATGACTATCTCCTTTCCTCTTTAACATATAATAAAAGCTCCTTAACATAATTCTAATTTTGTTCTCAACAAAAACCTAATAATAGCAAACTTAACTCTTAAAGTAATCCATTTCTTTGCCCTTTGCTTTTGGTGCCTTCTTTTTCTTTTTTTTTTTGAAAAGTAATCATGTATTTGGTAAATTGTTCCAGCCTGAGCCCTTTAGTCTACCTTCCCATGACAGCCACTATTAGATTTTTTGTATATCCTCCCAGAAAATTATACCCAGGGAGTAAAAATGTGAGTGTAATCTTTTCTTTTCTTTACCTTATTCTTTTCAATGGCTGCAGAGTACTCCCTGTATGTGTTTATAAGCTATACAATAGAAGTGCGGTTACTGAGTCAAAGGGTGTGTGAATTTACATTTGTTATAGTGTCAACCACAGTCTTCCACGGTGTGTAACATTTTATACTTTTACCAGCAGTATATGAGGGTACCTGCTATTCTACATTCTTGTTAATTTTTGTCAAATCTTTTGACCTTTGCCATCTGAATGATAAAGATGGCAGCTAATTGTTTTTAACTTGATTTCTGTTTGAGTGAAGTTGAACTTTTTTTCATGTTTTTAAACCATTTATATTTCTTTTTCTGTGAACTGCCTATTCATGGCCTTCAACCATTTTTTTATGTGGTTGTTAGTCTTTTTCTTATTGATTTGTAAGAGCTCTTTTAATATGGATAGATCTTTGTTAAATATATAGAATATTATATAGTAAATAAAATATAAATATGAAATGTAATATAAAATATTATTTTCTAGTTTGTTGACTTTATTGTGATTTTTTTTTTTTCCTGTAGAGGATTTTATATGCAATCACGGTTCCTGGATTTTGCTTAGAAAGGTTGTTTTTTTTTTTTCTGGCCGTGCCACACGCCTTGTGGGATCTTAGCTCCCTGACCAGGGATTGAACCCCGGGCCACTGTAGTGAAAGCACTGAGTCCTAACCACCACTGGACTTTGGGGGAATTCCCTAGAAAGGTTTTTTCTGTTCAAGATTTTCATAAAATCTTCCTTGTTTAATTAAAAAAAAAAGTTTAAAGTTTTGATCACTTGGAATTTATTTGGTATAAAGAAGTGTGACAGAGACCTCATTTCATATTCTCTAAGCAATCTCACATATGCCCACAGTTTTAACTATCACCTACAATGTTGATGACTTAGAAATCTGTCCCTCCTGCCTAGTTCTCTTTGCTAAACCCTGGATCTGTATAGCCCATCTGCCTATTGGACATCTCCAGCTAAATGTCCCCAACACATCTTAAATATATATACAATTATGTTCAAAATTTAATCACCCCCAATAAATCCTTTCTCTCGTGCATTCCGTCTTGGTTGAAAGCAATAAGACACTCATACTAGAATCAACACATCTTTCCTCATTTCCTATACACTATCAAGTCACAAAGATATGATTAGTTTATCCTCTAAATTTTTAAAAAAATTGTCCTGGATACTGAAATATCCATTTCGACTCCTTTAGTCCAAGTCCACATTATTTCTTGCCCTGGCAACAGTTTCCCTGTCCAGTTTTTTAGATTTTAGTAACCCCACCCACACCCCAGCTCCTGTTCTCTCCCACCACATCTCCTAGGGCTATCACGTAAGTTAGGAAAAACTACCCCCCAAAAGAAAAAAAGCAGATTCGCATCATGCCACTCTTCTCCATAAAATCCTTCAAGTTCCCCATTACCTGCTTCCAGGAATTTTTTATTTAAGTTCTGTGGTCAAAAAAGTTTGGGAAATAGTACATATCCTGCTCCTAGAGATTCAATATTCACATTAACATATTTAAGTTTATTTAAACCATATTAAACACACTTGCTTAACCCTGTGCAAACCTACTTTAGAACAAATTTTTTTCCATAGTATACAATAATCAACATCCTGTTGTACTCTATTTTATGGAATACTGAGTTGGGAGATACTAGCTTTAATAGTTCAAACTCCTTAATGTAATAATGATCTTTGAAATCTGGTCCCAGTTTATTACATCATCACTTCTTTCAAATACATTTCAGGAACATACTATACTGTTTCATAACTTTGCATATGTTGTTCCTTTCACATGAAATACGGGCCCTGATGCTAATATGCCTGGTCAACAACCACTCAACCTTTAAACCCAGATGAAATGTCGCTGTCTCTATGAAGCCAATTATGTTCAACCTAGTTCTTCATCCATATTGTACATATTTGTATTATCTCTTTGATATGTTAGTATCTTTATGTTTGTTTTTGTTCCTGTAAACTTTTAAAAAACTGGGTACCATTTGTATCCCTGGAGCATAGATAGTGTCTGATGTACGACATGGCAAGCACTCGTGTTTGAATCGAATACCATTTGTTGGCTCTTCTCACAGGATTTGACATTTATTCTTGTCAAATTTTTTTTCTTTTTGGCTCCATATTTTTTTATCTTGTCAACATTTTTTTTTTAGAGATTAAAAACTGTCATTTAACAAATCAGTCACATACTCCTTTTTATCAGTATCCTTTTTTTTGGAAAGCCAGTGTCCTTAGTCAAGTCAATAACAAAAAACATTGAAGGGGACAGGGTTTAGGATGGAGCATCTTCAAGTATTCTACTTGAGACTCCTCTCCAACCTACCCATCAGATTATCCAGTCCTGGCTGCTCACCCTTCAACCAGTTATATATAAATGGTATACTTATTACCCTTTCTTAATTTCTGCATCATTTACTGCCAAGGTCATAAACTGCCAAGCTGAACTCTAGATACACTGTACAAGCAGCACCCTCCCTCTCTACTCTAAACCTAGTAATATTTTCAAAAACAGAAAATGAGTTTACTATGGCATGACTTATTTTAAATGAGTCTCTTCTGGTTCCTGTCTTAAAATACTTATACACTATTCTTTTACCATTTAAGAGTCTTGCCAAGGGTCACTGTCAAGTTCACTGGGTTATACTTTACAGAAAATACATTTCTTATTTTTCAGAGTAAGAATTCTTTGTGTCTTTGGTATACTAATCTCCATGATTTCTCCAGTACTGCCAAATTGGTTTCAGTTATCTTATCCTGAAGTTCTCATCATTACTTAGGATGGGTTTTTGTCTAGACCTAAAAGATCTGAATTCATTTAAAGCAGTTAAAGACTCTCTTATGATCTTTTATCTTTCAGTTCACCTTTTTCAGGATTTGTTCTGTGTTTTCCAATATGAGATTATAAGAGTGATGAATGCAAGCTCCATGAGGACAGGAACTTCATTTTGTTTACCACTGTGTCCCAAGAGCTTAGATCAGTGCTTGGCACAGAGGTAGCATACAATAAAGATTTGTTGAATGAATGAATGAAGGTGAAAATAGAAATGGTATTTTACCAGCTACCTTAACTATCAGATTATGTTTTCCTTCCACTGAACACAACTAGAAAAGTGCCTTTAATTGCCTTTAGCTTTTTTTGCTTTGGCTTAAGTTTTAATCTTTTTAGAAATGGTATTATACATTTATACCATTCCTTCATTTCATCCTTGGTTATGTTATCCTTTCTATCCTTCTGTTTTTCTGTACTGTAAATGTATGAACTTATAGGGAACTCTTTGTGTGGCCTCTTGAGTGTCTTTAGTTTCCTTTTCTCTTCTTGAATAGCATCACTGGTGACTGGCAGATACTGTTTTCAGAGTCTCTTAACATGTTGCCTCTTTCCCTTTTGGTGTTTCAGATCCAGAGATTATACTGAACCACTTGCAATCTTCCTTTTTATCCTGAAGTTCTGTGTACTCTTCTATGAGTGGCATTGTTCTTCTCAGGGCTTGCATAAATCAACTGAAAGATTACATAGTTACTTTCCTTTATGGGTCCTAATACTCCTGCTTGCTAATCCAAACTTCCTTAGTGAATGGAATCAATTGCAGAGCTCTCAGAAAGCCCCTGGGGTCACCAAGTAAATAATTTCAGTGTATTGCTCTTAGCCAAGAACAAGAATTCCAGCAGATACCTGTATAGTTGAAGCTGTACTTTGTAACTATCTTCCTTCTGGCCAGGTTTGGTAATCTGTAATCTGACTTCTCCAAATCTTACTAAAATTCAATTAAAAAAAAATCCTATATTTTATACTAATCAAGTATATGTATATAAATAAGCTTTGGTAGTTTTGAGACATGACTCTTTTACCTGCATCCATTAAAGCTAAACTTCCACCGCATGCAGATGCCATAGAAGATGATCCTATACAAAGAAAGAAATAAAAATACTTGCTTTAATACTGATTTTTGTTAAATGTAGAAAATTGCTACTACTGGTTATTTCCTTACACATACTCATCTATAATTTAAATATTCAATATTCTTTCCTTCCTTCTTTTTAAAAGCATTTAAGGCAACCTTTCCTAAACCACAAACTGCAGAGCTGCACAGTCCAATATGATAGCCATTAGCAACATGTGGCCACTAAATTTAAATTATTTGAAATAAATTCAGTCCCTCAGCTGGACAGCACAGAGAGAGAGAATTTCTGTCACTACAGAAAGTTCTACTGGACAGCAGTGCTAGAGATTCTGATTCTAAGAAACCTACCAGAAAAAACAGCATGCCTCTTCTGTTGCTTAATCAGAAGGCAGTTAAAGATACAGGGCTATAGCTCTCTCACTGGACCATAAGCTATAGACTAGTCACACCCAATAGAGAACAGAAAGTCTCTAGTTTAAATTCTGAGCTTTGGTGTTTTTTAAAAAATATCTATGAACATCTATCTATGTCTGCTACATGTTTGAGAACTACATGCTCTTTCTGCCTTTAATGATTATATCACCTTTCCTTGACCTGTGGACCGATTTTTAATTTAAATTTGACTTTTTGGGAATTCCCTGGCATTCCAGAGGTTAGGACTCTGCGCTTTCTCACTGACGAGGGCCCAGGATCAGTCCCTGGTTGGGGAACTAAAATCCCACAAGCCACAGAGCCCTGCCAGAAAAAAAAAAAAAAAAAAATTTCCTTTGAAACAAAAAAAAAATTTGACCTTTTAGCCCAGTCTCTTTCTGTGATATCTACTTATATCTGTGATATATGACAGGTATTCCCTGCTTAATGGCTCACTATATATTTTTCCCTTCCTCTCTCCAAGCTGGCCTTGCTCTGTGGCTTGTTTATAAAAATAAAACAAATAACCCAAACTGGATCTATTGTAAAAGACACATAAAGAGAAATATTTGTTTTATATTATATTGTTTTCAAAACAGCTCATTAGCGAAGAACAGATTCAGATAAGTATATGATTAAACACATTTTTCTCTTGCAGTGGGTTGGGTACTGTAGTAATAAATGTAATGTAACATTATGAAAAGCTAAAACTATAACAGGGAGTCTGTTCTTTTTGACTAGGAAAAATATATTTCAAAACCATACCATTTGACTCTAGTACTTCAGATGTGACTCTTATGGTGAAAGGAAAATCTTTAGGAATAACAGGATACAAAGCTCTCTCAGCAAGAGCACCTAAATCAGAAGAGAAAATAATAAGCAAAAAAAATGTGCTCACCATTGTAAAGCAATTATACTCCAATAAGGATGTTTAAAAAAAAAAAAATGCTAAGTCTCTGTAAGAATACCATGTACATATACCGATTTGTACTTACCGTGCCCAAGTTCTCTTCTATTTACACCAGTGACTTTGCCAATTTCATTAGTTGCATAGGGAGGAAACTTAAAAACAAAAACAAAAACCACGTACATATACAAATGACATGGAAAGATATCCCATATATATAATAAGTTACAAAACAGTAGAATCTCATTTTTGTTAAAAAAAAAAAAAAAAAGTACATTCATATACACACAGAAAATGTCTGGACATCTAAAACATATACCAAATTGCTAAAAGTAGCTATTTCTAGTGTTTATGTGACCTGGGGTGGGAAATGGATGGTTATGGGGATTTACACCACAAATTTCTATAATGTTTAAATTGTTAACAATAACAAAATACTTTATTTTTGTAATACAAGAAATGTACGTATTTTTAAAAAATGCACATTGAGGAAACAGATATTTTTCAATAAGGGTTTTACTTTAGCCAGGGGTTGCAAACTATTTTATTTGATTGATATATCGTCTTAAAAGAATGTGAACTAGTTGCAGTCATTTAAAAAATTGAGAAATTTCCCATACAAATCTGGAATGTTTTTAAAAAGGAGAGATGGAACATGAATCTGATAAAGCCTCTGGATCTAGCAGTCAATTTGCAGGAGACAGAAAGACAGAGGAACGTGCCGAACTGCACCATGAGTGCAATCAGCAGCACCCAGACTGTGGGGAGCACTACAGGTCAGAAGGCTCTGTGGCTTCAACAGAAAGACTGTAAAGAAAAGAATGTGACAGAGGAGAGACCTATAGATTAAAAGAGACAAATACCAAATTTTAAAAAAATGGACAAGACTACACTGTAGTACCTAGGGATGTGCAATAAAAATCCAAGGAAGTGATTACTATAAAACTTAGGAGAGTAGTTTATTTTCAGGGGAAGAAGGGTATTAAGACTGGGATGAAAAACATGGAGGAGCTTCTGGGGTGACTGGCAACATTCTATACTGTGACTTGGGTGGTGGTTACAAGGGTGTCTGCCTTATAAAAACCCATTAAGTCATCCTTTGTTTTATATGGTTTTCAGTATCTGTATTTTATGATAAAAAGGTTTTTTAAAAATGGGATAATACAGCAATAACGGCCCATATCTTTCTCCTGCCCCCACCCTCACCTCTTTCCCCAATAATCAGCTAGAGCTGCATTTTTCGCAGGTGCCCTTTTTTAAAGATTGCCACGTGCTCTTAAGCTCTTGACAAAGGATGTGCCTTATCAATTACTATTCCTCTGTGGCTTCTGTAGCATCTGGTTATATCCAAAACAGGATATTAGGGACTTAAAACCTGTGAGAATCTCCAGGTTTATGGATATTCTCTAGCATATTTTTTTTACATGAAATGTTCTCTATTAACTATAGCAGATTCAACAAAACTGAGATGTTGGGATTCTGGGCAATCAACAATGGCCACTCAAAAGACCTGCTATGTTACACTAGCCTCCCAGCATGTATGCTTCAAATACTAAAATTAAAGTGCTATATGGTTGTGTTGTATCTGGTCCCTTAGGATTAGTTGTGAATAAAGTCAATCACAAACTCAATTATATGTAATGATTTCATATAAAGTAGTTTAACATTAAATACCTCAGTTCTTTTACTACTAATCAAATGAGTAAAAATATGAACATTTAAATGAACTAAAGGGAGATGGTGATTTGTCAGTTGAGGTATTTGAAAAGCCCCACTTGTTTGAAACACATGTGAACAGTTACAACTCTTTCTTGACCAATACAGTACTCTCTACTATACTTTAACTTTTATGTATGACTCAGAACAGGAAGTTGTTGGTTGGAAAGCTACTACTTGTCTCTCTAAATCCCTTCTGTAAGCAATAAAGTAACAGTGATAGATATATGATAAAACTAGCATAGTAAAATGTTAATGGTAGAACCTAGGTAGTGGATATACTGATATCTACTGTAAAATTCTTTCAACTTTGCTGTATCCTGGAAATCTTTCATAATAAAATATTGGGGAAAAATTCATCTTACCTCATAGTGAAGCATGAAATTTTTATCTTTTATCCCACTGCAAACAAAAAGCATAATATTAAAAAAAAATCACACAGATACAGATTTATTCAATAAACAACTAAACAAGATGTAAGGGGGATTTAAGAAACAATTGGTTATTAAGGAGAGTTGGTCTGAAATTGAATACCAGAAGAATTAGAAGGATGAATGTCAGAAACAGTATTTTTTTCTGGGGCTTCTGAATGAATTCTACACAGATTTAAGAAAACAATTTTGCTTAAAATAAAGCACATAGATATCCAGATTTGAATACTAAGACAATAGATGCATTTTAAAGCATTAATACGTAGTGAGAATCCTAAATATAAACACATTACTTAAATCTCAGAGTTATGATCTTCCTCCCAGTCAAACATGTGAAATGAAGATCAGTAACTGAAATGATATAGCTGAGAGCAATCAGGAGATCTGACAAGCAAAGATTTTTTTTTCAGGGTTTGAAAAGAGAACTGTTATGACTGAATCTAGAACAATGGGGAGAATAAGCATGAGAAGTAACAAAATTTCTGGAAGCAGGAAACCAGATTTATTTTTAACTAAGGAAAAGACAAGCATATACAGGTTCTTGGCACAAACAGTGTCCCCTTTGAGTGGGATTACAAAAGGCACCTCTCTGTACAGAGGATTTAGAAAGTCCTAGGCTAGGGCTGAATCTGCACAACCATAAATTACAGCCTTGGGGAAAGAAATTTAAAAACCAGACACCTTCAGAAGACTAAAGGAATCATAGATTTAGGGGCTAGAGAGGAGGCTAGGGATCATTAGCCCAGTACCTGCACTTTATAAGATGAGGAAACCAAAGACCAGCATGGCTGAGTGATGTGTATGCCCTCATTTACAGAGGTTATAGACTTAGGACTAGAACACAGAGAGGTATGCTGGCCAAACCCAGTGCACACTCTTATGAAGCTGTGTTGCCTCCTAGAAGAAAGGAGTCAAAATGAAGAAGGATAGGGCAACCACGTTTTGGTCTAGATGGGAATTTAAAATACAAAAGTTTAAGAGCTCCCCCACCACAAAGAATTATGATTATGATGAACATTCAAGTCTTATACATACAGCTGCATTGTTATTTTTATTAGGTACATGAAAAACAATTAGTGATGCTATCCTGAAGATACTGGGGATTATCCTCATCAGTTGGGCAGAAGGAAGAGGGAGGCAGAGTCCTTTGGTCTTCTGAGACCCTTAATAAAGGAAAGGGAAGCAACCCTGTTAGGCACTGAGGAAGATCTGTGGCTGTGAGTTCCAGAACTCTGATGCATAAATGCTGGTGGGGACTGTAATATAGATTCTCATCATCTAAATTGATCAACATGATTTTACTGCTGACTTTTTAGGATCAGTGGAGGAAAACCACTTTTTTTTTTTTTTTTTTAAACAAATTCAAATGTGCCTTGGGATTAGATAAGGTTTTTTCTTTTAACAACTTCCAGATTCTTTTTGGGAACTGGGATTCTTGCTTATTATTTATTTGCTCTATTGTTTATAATATTCAACAGAAAAACCTATCCATTCAAGATTACCCAGGAAATCTGTCCAGAGGAATGGTTCTAGAGATAAAGAATAAACTAAATGTACCCATATTAAAAAGAATTAAATGCTTTACCAAAACTTGTTCTAACAAATGAGTTAGGAGACAAATATATCACAAAAAAACCCTTGAAATCACTATTATGTAAACAGAAAAATGAAGTACAGAGATACAGGTTTTAAGAAGTAATAATGAATAATAATATACCACATGAATTATATATTGTAACATCATAATCCAAAAACATAACTTACTTTATAGCTGTTATAATTCGGTCTGACTTAATGCTGGATTCTAATGAATCAAATGTAACAGTACAAAGCACCTAAAAAAGAAGAAATAAAATTCCTCAGGCTTTAATTTACTAACAATGAAGATGAAAACTAAAAACATTTGAAGAACCCACTTAGCTTTTAAAGAAATGAGATAAGTACATTCTATTCAAAGCTTGCCAAGGTACAGTAAACATTTATTCATTCCATAAACATTAGAAATTATATTACTTACACATTATAAATATTATGTGTAAATCTCAATAATCCAGAAGTCTAATATCACATAGACTACATATTTAAAGCACTAGGGAGTGCTGGGGGAGGAGGACAGGAAGAGGAATATTTTAAAACCTGACCCTAAAGGAATCCTCAATAAAGGTTCAGCCAATAAAACTACCTGCTTAAAATTGGAAAAAAAAAAATAAGGTTAATCTAAGAAGACTGTAGGGACATAACATAATCCAAAGACTCTACAATGTATCATTCACAACATCCAGGATACAACCTACAAAAAAAAAACAACAACAGGAAATGGGGCCCATTCTCAAGAGAAAAGACAATGAATAGAGACTGACCCTGAGCTGATTCAGATGTTGGATTAACAGACAAGGATTTTCAATAGCTATCATAATTATATTCAAGGACATAAAAAAGAACCAATAGAAATTCTAGAACTGAAAAATAATAAGTCATAATGGAAAGAAGATGGCAAGAGTCAGTGAACATGAAGATGGATTAGAAGAAATTGCCCACTCTACAGAACGAGGGAGGGAAAAAAGAACATAGCCTCCAGGACCTGTGGGACAATATCAAAAGGACTAAACATATGTACTTGCAACCCCAGAATGAGGGAAAAGAGAGAATGAGATAGAAAAAAGTATTTGAAGAAATTACAGCTGAAATTTCTCAAGTTTGATGAAAGATACAAATTTATAGGTTTAAAGCTCAAGAAACTCTTAGTAGGATAAATAAAAGAAAACCACACTTTTCATAGTCATACTGCTGAAACCAAAGACAGAAAATCTTGAAAGCACCCAGATGAAAACAAAAAATAACATACAGGGAACAATGATTTGAATGAGCCCTGATTTCTCATCAGAAAAAAAAGGAGAACAAAAAACAGTAGACCATTTCTTTAAGTTCTGAAAGAAAAAAGCATCAACCCCGAATCTATATTCTGGCAAAAGATTCTTTGTAAAAAGATAAAGACATTTTCAGATAAATGAAAAATAAGAATTTGTTATCAGAACATCCATAGGACAATACTAAATGAAGTCTTGTCAGATTGAAGCAAAATAATACTAAATGGAAACTTGGATCTTCAGGAAGAAATAAAAAAGCATTAGAAATGGTAAACATGTGGGTCAATATAAAAGGCTATCTTTTCCCTCTTTTTTAAGTATGTAACTGTTTAAAATAAAAGTTATAATGTTGCCTTGTGGCGTTATAACACATGTAGATGTAACTCATAAGACAACTACAGCATAAAGGATGGAAGGAGGGGCAAATGGACCTAAGTGGTTGCAAACTTTACTCATCTTGTGTGAAGTGAAAAAAATTAACTGTAAACAGACTGTGAAAAGTTAAGAATGTATACTGTATTCTCTGTAGTAACCAGTGTAAAATAACACAGAGGTATAGTTAAAAAGCAAACAGACAAATTCAAATGGAGATCTAAAAAATATTCAATTAATCTAAAAAGGCAGAAAGAATAGAAAAACAAAAAACAGAAGGGCTAAACAAAAACAAATAATAAAATGACAGACTAAACTCAATAATTAAATTGAACATTAATGGACCTAACACTCCAGTTAAAAGACAGATTGTCAGGAGGGCTAACAAAAGTATACAAAATTTAATAGTTATTTAAAAAAATTTTTATTAAAAGTCATAAAAGAAAACCCAAATCAAAGGAGAGATAGACTATATTTATTGTAAAGACTGTGATTGAAATTGTAAAAATACCATTTTTTACTCATTCCGTAAATTCAGTGCAAAACCAATCTAAATCGTATTGGATAGAAAGATTTTTTTCAGAACTTGATATGATACTAAAATTTAAATGAAAGAACAAATGTAACAGAAGAGCTAAGACAGTTCTGGGGTGGGGGGAGAGAAGGAAGAATAAAAAGGGAGGATTTGCCCCTCAGATATTAAAATATATCCCAAAACTATAATAATTAAAACAGTTTGACACTGGCCCAGGGAGCTCACAGAACAATGGAAGAGAGTATAGTTCAAACATGTATTTATAAACTTTGAATATGATAAGGTAACATTACAAATCAATGGGAAAAATGAATTTTTAGTAAACAGTGTTGCAAAATTGGCTCACTCTGGAGGGTTCTACCTAATACCTTGTATAGGAATAAACTCCATGATAGATTAATAGTCTAAATTTAATAGCTAAAACTAGAAAGTTAATAGAAGAAGTAGGTGCATAATTTTGTGACCTTGGGGTAAGGGAGGATTTCTTTAAGAAGACCTCAAAAGTAAAGATTTCGGGTTCACTGTAGACATACACAGGCATACCTCATTTTACTGCACTTCACTTTATTGTGTTTAACTTCTTAATTATTTGCAGATAATGCCTTTTTAACAGATTGAAGGTTTGTGGCAACCTTGTGTCAAGCAGGTCTATCAGCACCATTTTTCCAACAGCATTTGCTCATTTTGTGTCTTTGTGTCACATTGTGATAATTCTCAAAATTTTCAAAACCTCCCTAGCAAAAAGATTATGACTTGCTGAAGGCTCAGATGATGGTTAGCATTTTTTAGCAATAAAGTATTTTTAAATTAAGGTTTGTACATTGTTTTTTTAGATGTAATGTTATCGCCCACTTAATAGACTACAGTATAGTATAAAACATAAATTTTATATGCACTGGGAAATCAAAAAATTTGTGTGATTTGCTTTATTGTGATATTCACTTTATTGCAGTGGTTTGGAACTGAACTTGTAGTATCTCCAAGGTATGCTTATAGTAGACTACCACAAGCAAAGTTAAAAGACATATGGCAAAGAGGGAGATGATACATACAAATTATGGTTACTGAAAAGGATTAATATTTAAAACACAAAAGAACTCAGTGAAAAATAGCAGGAAAAAGACAGTAAACCATATTAAAAAAAGAAAAAAAAATTGGTCAAAGGATATGAGCAGATAATTCACAAAAGAGCAAACCTTAACTAGGGCTACCACTCTGCTCAACTCTAGGGACACTATCTATGTGAAAAGAGTGCCCTGGAGGTATGCAGCCCCCCAGGGTATGGTTTATACAGTTATCATGTTAATTGGCTATCATATAAAGAGATGTTCATTCCTCATCAGGAAAACACAAATGAAAGCAATGACATACCACTCTGTACCCATTAGATGGGCAAACTTAGTGATTAACATAATTAAAATAAAGCATAATACCATACATGAAACAATGCATACACATATATGTTAAATATAAGGGAATAGGTAAAGGAAAAGAATAGGACTAAGGTTCAGGCTAAATGGAGAAAAAAAGTGAGGGCCTGGAATAGACCAACAATGCCAATATGTCATGAACTGAGGCGTATGAGTGACTTAATTTTGTGTACTTAAGATTAAAAGAAAAATGTAATAAAAATACCAGATAATTCTAGAAAATGCAAACTAATTTACAGTGACAAAAGCAGATCAGTAGTTGCCTAAGGAAAGGGAGGGGAGCGGAAGAAGAGACTATAGAGAGGCATGAGGAAACTCTTGGGGAGGACTGATATGTTCATTATCTTGACTGTTAAACATATTTTAAAAAAATCAAAGTACTCTGAATAGATAATATATTCCATATGCTAAAAACCTACATACTGTACTTCTATTAGAACTAATTAAGCAATCCTGTATTGGCAAATAATTGTAGCTTTTTACATATATTACCTGTGTTTGTCCCCTTTGAAATAATGATGATCCATGAAGAATTTTAAACATATCTACCTCACAATTTATATTCCTAAGTGAAGTCAAATCTCGACCATCGCACCTACAGTAGTAAAGGAAATAATTAAGTAAAGCAGTGTTGGAAGTCAGAAAAATCACACATTATCTTTTGAATCCTACCAGGAAGTTCTCAACTTGAACTGCATGTCATAACCACCTGTAGAACTTTAAAAAAATAATATAGATACCTGGGCCCCATCTTAAGTCCCACTGAATCAGAATTTCAAGGGTTGTGACCCATACACTTATATTGTTAAAAAGCTCTGCAGGTTTGGTAGTGTATATATGTCCATGCCACTCTCTCACTTTGTCACAGCTTACCCTTCCCCCTCCCCATATCCTCGAGTCCATTCTCTAGTAGGTCTGTGTCTTTATTCCCGTCTTACCCCTAGGTTCTTCATGACTTTTTTTTTTTCCTTAGATTCCATATATATGTGTTAGCATACAGTATTTGTTTTTCTCTTTCTGACTTACTTCACTCTGTATGACAGACTCTAGGTCCATCCACCTCACTACCAAACGTAAAATAGATAGCTAGTGGGAAGCAGCCGCATAGCACAGGGAGATCAGCTCGGTGCTTTGTGACCACCTAGAGGAGTGGGATAGGGAGGGTGGGAGGGAGGGAGACGCAAGAGGGAAGAGATATGGGAACATATGTATATGTATAACTGATTCACTTTGTTATAAAGCAGAAACTAACACACCATTGTAAAGCAATTATACTCCAATAAACATGTTAAAAAAAAAAAGCTCTGCAGGTAATTCTAACATGCAGCCACGGCTGTGAAGCAATGCTCTATACGAGGCCCACAGAGAGACAAACACATCTACCCAATGCACACACTCTTCAACAGGTATCCATTTATAAAATAAACATTATATAATTCTTTCCTGTTATTTGAAAAAAAAAGTCTCTTGCTTTGAGCAAGTTGCCACTTTTGAGGAAACTTGCCTTCAATTCCATCAAAAAAGGATATGTTTACCTTTTGTATTCATTCAAAATAATACTTCTAAAAACATCCTTTGCAGCAACATTGAAGGATTCTATTATTTCATAGGAATCAACTTCTGGAAATTTTTCTATAGAAGAAAAGACAAACCAAAACAAACATTTTCTCTTTTTGGAAGATAAGATTTCTCTTAAGCTCACAGTATCAAATCAATTAACTATGGAAGTAATAAGCCAAGTGAGTTGACTCTGAACATTTAGTCCTCAAAGTAGATAAATTAAATGTTTTTAAGTAGGAGAGACACAAGTATTATACCTCAAATGCACTGTTAATGGGAACTTAGTTTGCTTTCTACCAGAACAATAGTGCTTTGCAATCAGCTTTCTATTACATTATGTTATCTGACAAATCTAGCCAACCATATCATGAGAAGGTTTAACTGATATTTTTAAGAGTAGTCTCCTTAACTGTTTTGCCTTAGGATCTTTTATCTTAGTCCACAAATAGAGGAATAATTTTTTTTTATATGTTACAAATCCCTACTGACTAGTTTTTAGTTAACATTTATCAAGTTCTTTCATAACCCAGGTAATTTACATGTTTTTTTAAAAATGCCTTTAATCTTTATAGCAATTTATGAGGTAAATTCTATTACTATTATCCCCATTCTACAGAAGAAAAAACAGGCCTAAAGAGGAGGAGTAAATTGCCTGAGATCACTCAGGTAGTAACCGACAGCTGTGACCTGAATACAGATTTGTCGGCCTAGGCTTATGCTTTTAAATGTTCAGCTACTTTATCTTACCAATTGATTTATGCCAAGTTTTAAGCACTGTTCTCTTAAGCAATTGGTTTATTAAATATAACTTTAAAGTAACCAGAACACAAGAAATGGCCACAGAGAGATATATTAAGAATTGTGTCTTCATCAGGCAAGAATAATTTTAAATATTATATTTTAATATGAATTTTTATGCTTTAACTGAGTTGCACTTGGAGAGGAAAATAATTAGTAACAAAACATTTAAAATATCCTATGAACCCAGAGGGTCATGAAGGTATTCTGTTATGCATTAATACAAACACAAAATCACTTTTCTTTTTAAATAAGGCAACAGGTGTTATACAACTTCTAATTCTTTTTTTTTTTTTTATGATTAGCTCTTTTATTGTAAATTGTTTAAGAAATTATTTCCCAGGTCAAAGTTATAAAGATATTAACCTGTATTTTGTACTAAATGCTTCAAAGTTTTTTTTTCTTTTATTCAAACAGTCACAAAAATTATAATCATCCTCATCAGTTCACTCAGTCCTATGTAATTAATTTTTTTTTATCTTGATCTTTTGTTAGCACTTTTATGAATTCATCAGTTTTCCATTAGAGTTCTGAAAATGCTTATTCATTCAGTTCAACAACTTCTAATTCTTAATAGGATGAAATATAGTGAGAAAAGACCAAACTTTTTCAATGGCAATTATAGGTAATGGCCTTAATATCAATGCTAGCAGCAGAATTTTTGTCTTAAAATAAGATACTCAGGTGAGAGAATATTTGTCTGTTAGCAGAAAAATTAATGAGAACTGTATGTCATGCCTGGTACACATTCAGTTTGTGATTGATATTAAAAGAATCAAATCCTTTGTTTAATAATTTTTGAGAGCAAGATTCTCTAAAATCTAAATTTTACAATTCCACATGTTAATAATAACAACATCAGTTAACACTTACTGAACACTTGCTATGTGCCAGGCGCAGATGTAAATGACTTATTCATTCAATCCCCACAAACCATGTATTATTAGTATTGCAATTTTACAAATTAAGAACTCAAGAATTTTGAAGAATATCTTTTAGATTTTCATATGACAGGATACAATGATACCCATTTTGGAGTATAAGAGTTTGATCCAGAAAAGGTCAGGAATACCTCACATTCAGCATTTATTGGTGCCCACTCTATGTCAGGTGCAGTTCTTACCCATTTATAGAGGTCAATATAACAGTAACCTTGGGATGTATCATTATTTTAAGTTTACCAAAGATAAAACTAGAGAGTAATGAGAATAACCGATTTGTTCAAGGTCTCACAACTGAAACTTTAAAATCTATTATTTCCTTTAAATATTTTTTAAACTAAAAAAAAAAAATTACCTTTTAGTTGTTCCTCTGTATCTAATCTAATCTTGTTAACAGCTTCATCTCTGGAAATCTAAAAGAAAGTTGAGGTTCAGTTATTATATTTAACATTTCTATTTTTTAAATTATTATACAATTAACACATTGTAATAGTAATCAGATTTCTCTAATGGTAACATTCCTTAAAAGATTGAAACTGGTTATTGATTTGTAGGGAATATTACCTGTTTAATTCATTTAAATCTATTTCCACACTTCCCTAAAAGTTTTCCCTAAAACTTCCTTCCCAACAAAAGGAGAATGGAGAAGCAAACAGCTAGGCTATTATTTAGCTTTCTGTTTAGAGATTTTTCATAAAAATAGGACAAATAGGGCTTCCCTGGTGGTGCAGTGGTTAAGAATCTGCCTGCCAATGCAGGGGACACGGGTTCGAGCCCTGGTCTGGGAAGATCCCACATGCCACGGAGCAACTGGGCCCGTGAGCCACAACTACTGAGCCTGCGCGTCTGGAGCCTGTGCTCCGCAACAAGAGAGGCCGCGATGGTGAGAGGCCCGCGCACCGCGATGAAGAGTGGTCCCCACTTGCCGCAACTAGAGAAAGCCCTCACACAGAAACGAAGACTCAACACAGTCATTCATAAATAAAAAAAAAAAAAAAAAAAAAAATAGGACAAATATTCATAAACAAAACTGTGTAAGCTATGACAAAAAAGAACTCCCAGAACAATTATATAAACAAAATTCAGGTATACCTACTTTATCATGTTCATGATCTGTAAAAACTGCGTAGAGTTTTTCCATGGCGAGTCTATTTTAAGCACAAAATAAATGTCAGCATATTTGGAAACACTAGGCAGTATCTATTATAAACAAAACTGAAATATTTAATAATAAGCTAAAATATTTAACATTTCATAAAGAATTAAAAATATGTATTTATTGCTCTATAACACTGCTAATCTGTTTACTATTTATGATACAGAACACAAATTTCTTTCTCCTCACATCTTAAGCGAATCACACACATGCCCTCCCTTCTTAATTGTTCAATTAATTTCACCTTAGATTTTTCTCTTTCTCTCTGCTCACTCTCTCTCATATGACCAGTTGCTTTTTTCTGTTCTACGTGTTTTGGCTGTTATTGCAGGCAACGCTTTTTTTGGGGACAGTGTATATAACTCTTTAATCTCTGAGTAATGGCTGTGAGACTCATACTAATGGAAATACTAACTTTTTCAATTTATTTCAAATAAAGTGAAATAATTTTCTGGTCATTCATTCATAATTTACTAAGTGCTTATGTGCAGGCACTGTTATAAGGACTGGGCATATAGTGGTGATTGTATTTCTTTTCAAGAACCTCAACAGTTTCCTTAGATATTCAAATATCTTATGCTTTATATACTCTTTTACTTTGACACAGAGAGATATGAGGATGATCTGAATCTTCACCAGTAAACTCACTCTCCCCTTTCCTTTGAGATTCAAACTTAGGCCCTTCAAGAGGGATGTGGGTTTATCCTTTTTAAAGCATTAGACTGGTATTTATGGCAATGACTCTTAAAATAGAAGGGTGCTATTTAAGAAGTAATGCATGGACAGTGCTTCGGTGAGAAGTTTTTTCTGAGAGGAAATTAAATCTGGTGACACTTTCATATTTTCTTTTGTACAGATGTTCTTACTTATGAGCGTGTTTCACAATCTCTGGCAAAGGGACAAATAACTTCTGAGGTGTCCTCTTGGCAACACCAATTTCTTTTACCAACTGCTGGATGCCCTGAATTATTTGTTGTGTATATTTTACTCCCACTTTGATAGCATGGCAAAAGTCCTGCTGTAAAATATTCTCTGCAGAGGCTTCCAACATGACTAAAAAAAAAAGAAAAAAAAAAACAGACTGCCATTGAACCTTTTACCAATATAGCATTTTCAAATACCATGACATGACATAAATACTACAGATGAATTTTGTTTATTAATCCTTTTTGATTTCTTTCCTCAGAATCAACATAATTCCAAAATATAAACAGTAGTAAATGAATAAAGAAACCTTGATATTTGAAGTTAGGTTTATATTCTTCATAAGTTTAATGAGAGATTTCTCATAAAAAAATGAAATGGAAAAGAAAATAAACTATGCACACAATTTTTTATAACAGCTTTATAAGATATAATTCAAATACCATAAAATTCCATCTTTTAATGTGTACAACTGCATCTTTTTTTAAAATGTATTTAAAATGAAATTTTACAATATCAGCACAATAGGTGGCTAATAAATGTTTCCTGTTTAACAATATTTGATGTGACCTCCCACTTAATTTGGTCATTGTCACATTGTCTAATTCTTACACAGGTGGGGAAATCTTTGCAGTGATAACTGTTGATACTGTTTCAAGTAAGCCAACTAGAGAACCCTAGCTACTACCATAAAAAGGTTGTTTTTATAGTTCTGTAACAGTAAAACTCCTGTGTAAAGCAGGGAAGCTCCAAAGTAAGGCTTCTAGTATATTATCTAGCTATAATCTACTATTCAGCTTCGGCTTTGGTTTTTACAAGGCTGAATAGACTCCTGCCAACTTGTGTGCCATTTCTGGCATTCCTCAACTTGTCCAAAGTCAAAGATCATGTAATACATAGTTACCATCATAACTAATATGTTTAACCACATAATGTTGTCACATTAAGATTTATTATTGCCTAAAAAGTCACTTCTAAGGCTTCTAGGCATAATTGAGAATGAAAAAAAATCTACTTATATGCTTCATATGTTGGAATTCCATCAGTCATTTGAAGCAGACCTGTGAAACTGTAACAAAAGATCTAACACTTGTGTCATTGGTGTCCTGGAAAGAGAGGAGAAAGATGGCAGGGCTGAAAAGTACTGGGAAAAAAAAAAATAGCTGGAAACTCCCCAGATTTGGCGGAGACATAAACCTGCATATTCAAGAAGCTGAATAAACCCTACATAGGATGACCCAAAGAAAGACACATCATAATTAAACTTCTGATAACCAAAGACAAAGAAAAAAATCTTGAAACCAGCCAGAGAAAAATGACACCTTACCCATATGGGAAAAGCAAACAACAGCAGATTTATCATCAGAAACCATGGAGGCCAGAAGGAAGAGGCATACTATTTTTCAGGTGCTGAAAGAAAAGAACTGTCATCCCAGAATCCTATACCCAGTGAAGATATTTAGGAATGAAGGAGAAATCAAGACTCTTAGATGAAGGAGAAAGAAGAAAATGTGTCACCCTAAAATGGCTAAAGGAAGTTCTCTAAACAGAAAGCAAACAATAAAGGATGTTAAGATAATAAACCATGTTAAGAACATGTTAAGCAGAAATATTGGTAAGTACAATACACTTTCCTTCTCTGGAATTTTCTAAACTGATGGTTGAAGCAAAAGCAAAAATTGTGACACTTCCCTGTTGTGGTTCTAAATGTAGATAAACATTAAACGAATATACATGGGGGAGGGTAAAGGGAGGTAAGGTTTCAATTCTTCACTTGAGGCATGAAGATGCTTCCTCTGATACCATGATATGGAGATGGTTATATCCTTTTTCTTATCTGTATTCCCATGACACCTCTCACTTTCACAGAATTAAATTGGAGATTTAAAAACATGCATTTAGAGCTTCCCTGGTGGCACAGTGGTTAAGAATCTGCCTGCCAATGCAGGGGACACGGGTTCAAGCCCTGGTCCGGGAAGATCCCACATGCCACGGAGCAACTAAGTCTGTGCGCCACAACTACTGAGCCTGTGCTCTAGAGCCCGCGAACCACAACTACTGAACCCACGTGCCACAACTACTGTAGCCCACGCACCTAGAGCCCATGCTCTGCAACAAGAGAAGCCACAGCAATGAGAAGCCTGCACACCTCAACGAAGAGTAGCCCCCACTTGCCGCAACTAGAGAAAGCCCGTGAGCAGCAACAAAGACCAAACACAGCCATAACTAAATAAATTAAACAAATTTTTAAAAAATTAAAAAAAAAACAAAACATGCATTTAAAAAATATTTATTTATTTGGCTGAAACCAGGTCTTAGTCGCGGTATGTGGGATCTTTTCTAGTTGTGGCATGTGGGATCTTTTTTTTTAAGTTACAGCACACAGGATCTTCATTGCAGTGTGCGGGATCTTTGTTACAGCATGTATGTGGGATCTAGTTCCCTGACCAGGGATTGAACCCAGGACCCTGCACTGGGAGCGTGGAGCTCCAGCCACTGGACCACCAGGGAAGTCCCAAACATGCATTTAATGTATATAAATTATACCTCAGTATATTCATTTAAAGAAGAGAATATGGCAAAGAAAATGAACATTACTCAGACTTTGTTTTCACCAATTAAACTTCAAAGCAATTCATTTTTAAAAGTGCTTTATAAGAAAATCCCTTATGGTTTTGAGTCTGTAGACCTGTGCTGTTCAATATGATAATTACCTGTCCCATACAGCTATTTGCATTTAAATAAGTTAAAATTATATAAAATTAAAACTTCAGTTCCTAGTTCACTAGCCACATTTCAAGTACTCAGTAATCACATGTTCAGATATAAAACATGTCCTTCATTGTAGAGAGTTCTGGACAGCACTGCCATAGAGGCTAAAATTTTAAACAAAAAAGCTTGTCAAAATGATTGCTCTGAACTTAACCATTTTCAATAGTTGAAGATAAAGGACTTCTGAGATTAGTTGAAGTTATGAATTCTAGATACAGTTTTTTTCCATAAAAATTGTTACTGGTGTACTTTTTTCCTAAATTATATCCTAGTATACACAGAAAGATTAGTGATATTAAATGTACCAGTTGAAAACAAGCATCTAAGTAGCACTGTGCAAAATAATCGCTGCGGGTGCACCCTAGTGGCTAATAGTGCATAGAAATTATTCTTGTCCTAAGCAGAAATACAGACACAGATGTAGAGAACAAACTATGAATACCAAGGGGGCAAGGGGGGTGGGTAGGATGAACTGGGAGATTGGGACTGACATACATACACTACTGTGTATAAAATAGGTAACTAATGAGAACCTACTATATAGCACAGGAAACTCCACTCAGTACTCTGTGGTGACCTAAATGGGAAGGAAATCCAAAAAAGAGGGGATATATGTATATGTATAGCTGATTCACTTTGCTGTAGAGCAGAAACTAACACAACATTGTAAAGCAACTATACTCCAATAAAAATTAATTAAAAAAAAATTATTCTTGCCCTTTAAGGTCATACTTTAAAAATCCAGATTACTAAATATTTTAATAATGAAATGGTAGCAATTACTTTTTTGTATTTTTGTATCCCAGAAGTTCCATGATGATGATATTTGACTTGGACCCAATATTAACTTTAACACATGAACATGGGGTCAAATGTATAT
This sequence comes from Balaenoptera borealis, assembly GCF_965194805.1. Taxonomy (NCBI): domain Eukaryota; kingdom Metazoa; phylum Chordata; class Mammalia; order Artiodactyla; family Balaenopteridae; genus Balaenoptera; species Balaenoptera borealis. The sequence goes on along the minus strand of NC_138871.1, from coordinate 44,910,694 downwards.
TTGGTGTACCTTGACAAAAGTACAGAGTACTGGCTGAATATCTTCATGAAAATAGTGATGCAGAAGTCATAAAATGGATGCTGGTAACTTCTGAAACCAGTCTCCTTACGGGTTGGTTCTGAATCACGTTCAGCCTCCTTATAATTAATCAAGACTACCCTGTGATGGTTTAAGCAGTTTCTGGTTTCATTCTTCCATCTAGAGAGGAACGGGTGAGAACAGCCAGCTGGAAGGCTGCCTATCGGGTTTCTGTGGCATGCCACAGATACAGTAAAGATCCTTAGTTCATTCCTCCAATATCTATTTAAAATTAGAGGGGTTCAAATTCTAAGGCATATAGAGGCTATATGACCATTTAGAAGCAAGTTTATTTTGTGTCTTAATGGTAAGAGCAGGTATTAACTGTTTGCTTGCTAGGTACTAGGTACTATGCCGGGTACTTTACAAACCTTGACTCTAATCATAATGGCCCTGTAAAGAAGCCAAATCGATTTACTAATTGAAAGTAAATGAACATTGTAACTTTCAGCAAAAAAAATTTCAGATGGAGACCAAGTGAACTTCAAATAGTAAACCAATACTCTGCTCAAGGCCCTTTCTGAGATGTTCAAATATGACGTAGGGGTCATTCGTTATTCAGAGCCTCCCCAAATCTCTGGAATCCTCTCTATATTTCAATAGTTCCCCACCTTCTCAAGGTAGAATCCAAAAACCATTTCCTTGCCTCCCTTGTAGTCATGGACGCAGATGTGTCACACTTCTGTCCGATAAGATGTAAGTGGAAACTGCTATGTGGGGACTTCTGGGAAAGTTCTTTAAAAGGGAGGCTGACTTACTCAGAGGGCACACTCCTTTTTCTATTCCCCTTTTTCGTTTTTCTTCCTCCTGCCTGTATGTTAGGTAAGTTGGCCAGAGCTCTGTTCATAAGTATGAAGATGTGGGCCACACCCTGAGGATAGCAGAGTAGAAAGCTAAAAAGAATCTAGATTTCTTAAGACATTATGGAGCTGCTGTAATTGTCCTGGACTCATTACCTCTGAACTTTTGTTACTTGAGAGAAAAATAAGTTCCTGTCTTGTTTAAGCCTTGTTATTTAGTTTAACCACACAATCACTAACATGTAGATAATACACAACTCCTGTTTCATGTGTTTTGTCTATCATACATATTGATAGTACCTAATTCTAACTCATTACTAACACTCCAAAAGAAGAAGCTGGAAATGAGGTGTTTCACACATTAATTGTACAAAAAAAGAACTAAAAGTTTAATAGTTTACATTTCATCAAAATGTTCCCACATTAGAAGATCCATTGTCAAAAAGTTCCAGACATCAAATGTCACGCAGTAGAATAAACTGCTAAGAGACCTTAATTAATTTGTCCATGGTTAACTGCGGCAGATGCTGGGTTTCAAACCCAGGTCATTTGGACTGTTAAAGCCCATTCTTCTTCAACAGAACCAGCCCCTGATTTTCATTCATGCAATTATGACATTTTAGTTAGAAGGAGTGAAGGTGACCCATGGTCAGAGCATTTCTTCTACTTTATTACTAGTTTTCCACCTACTGGAAATATGATACCTCTTTCTCAGAGGACAACCAACAGACTTAGAATGACTGCATTAGCTAAATTAACATATTTAAATGAATGAAACAATTAATTTACTACCAGAGTTGGAACTTCAAACTTTAGACTAGCTTATCTGTCTAAAAATAATTACTAAATTATCTTGATAACGATTTTTGTATATTTCAATTAGAGTGGTATAACAGTCTATAATTTTAGGTATTGTTAGATATGAAGCAAGAGCGCTACCAAAATAGGGCAGCAATAAAACAAAACAAAACAAAAATCTTTATGGCTAATTAACAAAGCACACATACAAAAAAAGAGTTTAAATGCATTTTTAAGAAGCCAGAACTTGAAAGTAAAATTCAGAATAAATCTACCACTTAAACTACTTACCAATCTGACTTTTAGGTGCTCCAGTAACCACTAAATTTAAAGTACTGGAAGACATTTCTTTTCGTGTTGGGTTAACAACACATTCTCCATCAATCATTCCTATTCGTACTGCCCCTAAAACATATTAAAATATTGGCAACTGTTTAATAAAAACTCAGTTTTCAAGACATCCTAGTGACAACTTCAATCCCTATCTTCAATTGTGACCACAGTAAAATCCATATTTCTATCATGGTATTTAAGGCCCACAGATTATACTACCTCACCCTACCTCTGGCCTTACTGGACCACTCAGTTGCTCAAGTACACCATTTCTTCTACACCTCTGTGATTATGCTCATGTTCTTCTCCTGGTCTAGAATGTACTTCCTCTAAGGCAAGTGCTTACAGTCTGATCCTACTAAGGTTCAGCTTAAATGTCGGTAACTCTGAGGAGCTCTCCTTGACAACCTGACCTCACAAGACTAAACCCGCCCTTCTCTATCATTTTCTTAGCACTCTGACTACACTTTTATAATATTGTTTATAAATATCAATAATTATTTGTCTGTTTCACTTATGCTGAAACCAAGAACTGTCTCATTCATCTTGGTACTGCTGATGCCTAGTCTGCCTTAGTTCCTTCAGTGCTTAGCTCAGTATCTGGCACTTAGGACACTCAGTAATTATTTACTTGATGAATCATTTGTATATTGCATGATCACAACTTACAAGAGCTGTAAGTTACAAACATGTTTGTATTATCCTGAAGGAGTATGTACTCTGACAATTTCCCAGTCCAAAAAAAGAGAAAGTCCTCTAACAGAAGAGGCAACAAAGAAGTCACAGTATCTAAAAACATAATCCTTAACACCATAACATACTGCTATAAGAAACAAAACCCAAAGCAAAGATAAAAATGTCTCAAAATGCTGAAAGGACTCTTCTTAGAATGTCATTTAATTCAACTCCCTAAGAAATAATAATTCAGAGCCAATAAATTTATGCCCTTACTATAGCATGCTTACTCTTATTTCTTGAAAAAAATATAATGTTTCTTATCTTCAAATCCTAACTTACCAATAGGTCCATTCCAAGGAATATCTGATAATGAGAGGGCTACAGAAGCTTTAAGGAAAAAGGAAAAAAATAAGAGCTGAAATAAAAATAATTCATTGCTTAAAAAAAAAAATCAACAGTAATAATTTTAATCTTTATTTTTATACTTACCACCATTAATTGCTAGGACATCAGGTTCATTAACACCATCTACTGCTAACAGATTACAAAGGATCTGGTGCAAGGGAAAAAATTCAAAGCACTTAAAAAAAAATCTACTTGATTTGGGAGGATTATCATTTCGATTAACATCTTGTCCTAAAATATAGGAGCACTATATGGTTAAAAGCAGGGCCTTTGTAGTCAAACCCCTTAATTCTGGTTATCATTTAACTACATGCTTGACCATTGACAAATTACTTAAATTAAGCCTCAAAAGTTTCCTTATCTTTAAAAGGGAAAAATAACAGCATCTTCCTGAACAGTTCTTAGGAAAATTATAGGAAATATTGTGCGTAAAGCATTTATAATACTGAGCATGTTGGAAGTATTCAGTAAATTAGCTATGTTAGTAAATGTTACACAAAAATATTGTTGTCTTCTGTTTGGTAAGCATAGACAAATAAATTACACTGTAATAATATGCCTATGTCATGTACTTAGGAAAATAACTTCTTGAGGCAATGACATCCTTGCAAAGGGATATTTGCAAGGCATATTTATTTTTCTCAAATACATAAAATAGTTACTTAATTAAAGTATATGGGTCATTATTCTGAAAGAAAGGAATATTCAGAAAGTATTAAAATATAACAAAGTAGAGGTTTAGAGGACCCACTGATAAAAATAGGTAATAAAGATTAGTTGTATCAACTGTCCTAGTCTGTTACTAATATGACCTTCAAGGCCCAGCCTGAACTGTCCCCACCCACCTCAATCACTCTAACCTTTTTTCAGATTTACCAATTTATTTCCTGCCTTAGGGCTTCTGTGCATCCCATTCCATCTTCCTACAGCCTACATTGGCTAATTCCTACTCATAATTCAGGTATCAGCTCAAATTGACACCAAATAAATGTTAGCTTTTAAAAATTGTTTTTAAAAAAACTTAATGTAAAATGTAGCAGGATCACCAAAAATTCTTATTTTGTACTGTTTATAATGTTTAGCCTAGGAAGTATTAAATAGAGATTCATTAAGTCATTTTTGATTGACCTGGAAACAAATAAACCTAAAACAGAACCTACCTGTGTATCATAAAAGTAGCCTGCTGGAAAGAGAGGTCTAATTGAACGATCTGCCAAAAGCAAAAAAAGAAAAGACATTAAATAATTACTGACAGAAGTTGCTTCACAATTTAAAACTTTTCCCTCATTAAACAAGCTAAAAAATAATATAACTAGCTATTCAATAAAACAAAACAATAATAAGAAAAACAAAACCCTTGGACTAATTTACTGACAGGGTCACAGATAAATGGTAATATACATCATGCCCTAAAGATGAAAAACTAGCAGGGCAAGAGCACCCAAGTGTAAAATTGGGGAGCAGCTTTTCATTCTGGTTCCACAGGCATCAGAATTCATTGCTTATTTGTTATTTATTTATATAAGCAGAGGAAAGAGACTTAACCAACAGTAGACCAAAAGAAAATCCTTCCTTGGTATTCTGTGTCTGATGAATGCATATAAATATAAAGTAGAAATTTTGGGTAGAAGAGCTATAGACTACAAATGATCCCACAATATTTAAGGATGTCGAAGATTTGAAAGGTTATAAACATATTTTAGTAGTTGATGAATATAATGCTTTCAGGAATTACCATGCTGAACATAAAAATGAAAAATACTCAGGATAGGTTCAACAGAGTAGAGGCGTGGGCCACAGAATTTATATGATTAATAGAGATTCATTCATTTGGTCAACAAATATTTACTGAATGCCTATTTTGTGCTGGGCAGTATGCCAGGTATAGGGGATTCAGTATTAAACAAACAAAAAGCTTTTTCTCTCATGGAGCCCACATTTGAGTGAGAGGATACAGAAAGTAAATAATCTTAGGCAGTGTTAATGTAGTGAAAGAAAATTTAAGAGATACTGTAGAATACAGATGGAAGAAAAGAGATACTAACACAGGCTTATCAGAGAGGGTTAATGCCTCTATCTAAATATCTTACCTATTACTCGACTTGTAAGAATTTCTTTATCAGAAGATCCAATCTCTCTTCTAAGATAGTTTGTGGGAATTCTACCTGCTGCAGCAGCCTTCTGTCTATAGTCAACCTGAAGTAGCAATGAAAAAATGCAGGTCATTCGACTGCTTTTTGTAGTAGCAAACTATTCCCCAAGAATTACTATATAGCTACAATTCTCCTGAGGTTGCAACAGCATATTCCAGACTAAGAGTGGAGAATATTTTGTTTACTTTTAGTGTTTTGTATCTCTTAGGGAAAGGGGAGCTGATAGAAATGTTTCAGCAAATGGATTTTTAAAAAGCCTTCCACTTAGTCAGATGACTGTGTAGCCTCCCTACTTCCCAGAGTAGCTTATCCTGGTCAAGTTCAACATTGCCTTTTTTGTATTACCTCTCTTAGATATAACTGCATTCCCCTTTTCATAATAAAAGAAGCCATAAAATACTAATGAGCTCTTTACTCTTCACCAAACATATACTTGCAGACTCATACTAAAGGGAAATTTATGAAAGCAATGAATTCATTGCTTATTAAACATCAAAGTACTTGTGCACTTCCACTGTTTTTGTCAACTTAACGAACTTGGACCTTGTAAAGTATGCTTACCACTAATATGAGAGTTGGTTATGAAGCAATCAGTTTAAATTCTTTTAATGACTCAGTATCAAACAATTAAGGAAAATCCTTTATTGTGCAAAGTTTACACTTTGTACTCACTAGACACTGGACGAAAATACTACAAATTCTATATTTATGCTATATTACAGTTCAGAAAAATCAGCAAGTACTTACCACCAAAGGCATGAACTGGGAAGGTGAAGGTTTTGTTTTACTGACCGCTGTGACCATCACTGCAGTGTCACCTGACTTAGTTAAACATAAACAACAACACTGGTAAATTCTTTTAAAATCGGATATTAACATATAAGCAGTGAATGACTGAATCCTCCCTCAGTTAAATGAAGGGAAGAGAAATGTTATTCCATGACAAAATGACTATGAAAATAATTATTCACAAGTAGTCCGATCTTAATCCCTTCTGCATGATCATGATCTGTATTAGAAAAGTCTAATAGTCTAAGTTTTTCAAAAGCAACAGAACTAAAGGGAAAAGGCTCACTGATAGCTTAGTCACATCCAATCATAGTTTCTACTTCTTATTAGGAAATTTAGACTATAAAGAAAAATTTCCCAAGTATTACTATTGAAGAAACCTGTAAAATTACTTTCTCTAGAAAAGCATTACAGAATTTACAAGAATAAAACAGAACCCCAAGTTTGGAAGAGATCTTAAAGTTCATTTAATATACCTAGTCCTCTGACTCCCTGGTTGTCTGGAATGGTTCTGACACTACAAATGGTCTGAATTAATTTCCAATACCAAAATTCTAAGAAGTTACATGATGTAAAGATATTCAGTACCAGTCTTGATAACCATTTTTAAGATGAAAATTTAACAACTTGGACTTTTTACCTGTACTATAGCAGAGCCATCTGCAAATCTGGCCAGTTTTCCAGAGGATAATTCTAATTTTCTGTTTAAAATAAAAATTCAATACAAAAGGACTTAGGTCATCAGTACAATTCCCAGCTTAGTATAAAGCAATTAAAGATTCTAATAGAAGAACTAAAGGTTACCAAGCCCCATAGGCCCCCAACCAGCAAAAAACAAACTAAAAAGGGATAGAGTTCACTATCATTATTGAAGATACAGGGGAATTTAAGAGCTGCTTTAGGAAAAACATAGAAACCAAGGCACAGGATAATCTGAATGACACAGTATTTCTGGGGTGCAAAAGCTTTCTTCTTCTTCTTTTTTTTAAAATAATTTTTATTGGAGTATAGTTGCTTTACAGTGTTGTGTTAGTTTCTGCTGTACAGCAAAGTGAATCAATCAGCTATATGTATACATATATCCCCAGAAGCTGTCTTCTTAAGTGTTTTTCCCATTTACCACCTTAGTCTCTTTTGTTTTACCACCCTTGCCTTGTTGACTAAAGTAGCCTTTTACCACAAAAACTGGATCATTTCTCTCCTTAAATCCTTTAAAATTTCCCTCATTGCTTTCCAAATATAAACTCCAAGACTGACTGCAGACACCTTCATTTTCTACAGTGGCGCCAAGATAAGTCAATGGGGGAAAGAAACAGTCTTTTCAACCAATGGTGCTGGGACAATTGGATATCCATGTGCAAAAAAGTTAATACAGTTGGACCCTTTCTTCGTATTATAAGTAAAAATTAACTCAAAATGGATTATTGACTTAAATGTAAAAGTTAAAACTATAAAACTCTAAGGAAAAAACATAGGAATAAATCTTCATAAATTTGGGTTAGACAACGTCTTCTTATAGATGACATCAAAAGCACAAGTAACAAAAGGAAAAAAATAGATAAATCTGACTTCATCAAAATTAAAAACTTTCATGCTTCAAAGAATATTATCAAGAAAGTGAAAGAAAACCTACAGAATAGGAGAAATTATTTTGAAATCATATACCTGATAAGGGACTTGTATCTAGAATATGTAAAGAATTCGTACAATTTAACAATAAAAAGAAACCCAGTTTTAAAAACTGGCAAAGGATTTGAACAGATGTCTCTTCAAGGAAGATCAACAGATGGCCAACAAATAATGAAAATATGCTCATCATCATTAGCCACTACGGAAATGCAAATCAAAACCACAATGAGATACTGTTCACATCTATTAGGATGTTATGTGTTGATGACGATGTGGAGAAACTGGAACTCTCATACACTGCTGATTGAAATGTAAAATGGTGCATCTGCTTTGGGAAGTAATCTGGCAATTCCTCAAAAGGTTAACAAAGAAGTACTATATGACCCAGCAATTCTACTCCTGTATATATCCAAGAGAAATGAAAACATATGTCCATGTAAAAATCTGCACATAAACCTTCACAGCAGCATTATTAATAACAGCTCCCCAATGGAAACAACCCAAATGTCTGCCAACTGACAAACGAGTGTATCAGGGAAGAGAGTACGGATACTGACAAGGATGAGCCAAGGAGTAGACTATCCTGGCTAAGAATAAGCCCTCCCAATTCTGTCAAAAACCAGGAGAGAAGTGGAGCCAGGAAAGCACTGTTAAAAGCTTCTAAAGCTAATATACAGCATGGGTTTGAACTGCAAGGGTCCACTTATACGTGGATTTTTTTTTTTTAGTAAACACAGTTCTTCACAGTCTTCCATTGGTGGAATCATCTGATGCAGAACTATGAATAGGGAGGCCTGACTATGGGACTTGAGCATCCTTGGATTTTGGTATCCTGGAACCAATTCCCCACAGATACTGAAGGACGACTGTATTTACAATGGGGACTGAATGAGTTGGTGAGAGAAAAGCAAACAAGCAAATAAAACAAACAAACCAGCTCTGCAGTGCCCCCAGTGTTCTCAAACCCACGCTTGATTTATAGTCAAATACCAAATTCTCCTACTTTCTTTGTTCCCTTTCTTGAGTCTAGCCAGTGTCTCCTTTAGGGGTCCTAGACCACCCACCAGATAGTCCTATGGTCCTGCCTTGGTGACTGCCCTAATTTAAACTGTTTTTTTCCCCAGGTGTGTGCAATTTATAGTATGTAAAGAACCAGGTGGTTACTTTCCATTGTCTCATGATCTCAGTTGGTGTTAACTGACCTATGTAATTTTTTCTGTTAATGCACTTTTAGTTGTTTTTGGTGCAAATCTGTTGTTAGTTTTGTATTTCATGGTTGATTTTACCTCTTATCAATTTACTTGCCAACATTTTAATGTATAAAATACCTCCAAATACATAATAGATTGCTAACACATCAGTGGCTTCTGGAACTGGAACTGGGTGGCTATGGAACTGTATGGGAAGGAGATTTTTGAGCTTTTTAAATGTTGAACCATATGAGTGAATACCTAATCAAAAAATACTTTTGAAAAAAATAAATAATAAAAAGGATAAGATGAGCAGGGAGATCCTATTGGTGGGCAGAAGAGTGGGAGGAGGTAGCTTAGGAAGATAGAAGGGAAAAGAGGAGCCACCTGCCACAGGAAGTAGAACTCCAGGGAGAGAGAGATGCTTAAAGAACATTTTTAGAAACACTTGCAAAATGGTATGGAATGTAACCACCTTACTCCAACTTCCACCAAGAAAAATTCAGTAGTATTGATACAGAACTCACCCCACCCCCACCCCTGCAAACAAAACAAAACAAAACACCCACCTTTATGATTTGGCCTTGCTTTGTTGCTAACTCACATTTCATCTTTCACTCCATCCACAGTAAGTTATTTGTAGTTACTCAATGCACTCTCTCACTTCTCTGCAATTGCGCTTGCCACTTTCTCTGCTACCTTATTGCCTTTCAGGATTCACCTTGAACAGTAAGCTTTAGGGTGTGATAAACATCCCTCTGTGCTCCTTTAGCACCCTGTTCATACTTAATACCTTTCCCACACTGATTTTCTCAGCACTGAACCTCTGTTTATCTTACTTCCTCATCAGACTGTCTCTAGTGCCTTGTAACTCAATATCATAGATGCTCAATAACTTGTTTAAATGAAAATTAAAGTTACCCCAAAGGTTACTATGAGTATTAAATACATTTACCACAATAGTATACAATCTCCTAGGGCATTGTAAAGAATACTTATAACAAGTATAAAGTATGTGGTACATAGTAATCACCCAAAAAAGTTTGCTGCAAACAACAAACTTATGACAAAGAAAATAATTGATTTACCCAGCAGGTATGATATTTATGAATCTCATTGTTACAACACATGACACAGGTTTAAAAAGAGGTTACAAAAGAGGTCCAGGTTGACTAATAAATGAAAGATTCAAAGTAGATTATTCATGAAAAATTTGGAGGGCAGAGGCTAATCTTGTTGCTTTGAGTCCCTCATGCCTAACAAATAGGAAATGTCTGTTGAGTGAAATGTTCTGGGGCATTTCTTCAGAGAAGAATAAATGTTCAGTCCTTGAAGAATGGAAGAGATACCTTTTCCCTCAAAAAATCAAAATCAAGGAATGCCAGAGGTGGAAAGACCTTAGAGATCATCTAGTCTAGAGGTCAGCAAACTACAGCATGTTTCTTTACAGCCTTTCACCTAAGACTGTTTCTTACATTTTTAGACGGTTTGTATACACACATGAATATGTGACACAGTATGCAGCCCACAAAGTCTAAAATATTTACTATCTAGCCTCTTACAGAAGAAGTTTGCTGAATCTTTATCTAATTCAGTCTCTTAATTTGGAGGGCAGAGGGGGGGGTTGGGGGGGGGCCCGGAAGTAGTGAAGTAACTTGTTCAAAGATCATTCAGTAACTTAGGGAGGAAGTCTTGGATTCAAAGCCAGATTTTCTGGCTTTTGTATGAACTAGGATCAAAGTTTTTTTAAAAGTACATGTGAAAGGTGTAGATATATAAAGTAAGCATTAGCAGTTTCATTTATTCTAAAAATGAATCCGGTAGTTTTTAAAAAGTGATTTTAGACATGAATTCTGGCAAACAGACCCCTAAAGAGAGTAACGGTTTGAAAAACAAGTTCAGAATCCACCTAGCCTCATAGTACTAGCTTTGGTTGACTCTGAGAAAGCTACCTAACCTTCTCTGAGCCTCTGTTGTTTTAATACATTTACTACAGGCTTAAACATGAGAATATCATATAACCGGCGTTCAATAAACTGACCTTGCCCTTCCCTTCCTACCCAGGGTCATACAGGCCAAGCTTTTTAGGCAGTAAACTGAATTGGATGACGTAAGCATCAATTATCAACGCATTATCTTTTCATTTCATAGCCCAGGAGTCCCCGAAAAGAAAGGGAACGGAAATCGGGTGGACAGACTCAGCTGGGGAAAAGAAGCCCGGAGCAGGGCAGAAGGGAGGAACAAGAAGCAAAGGGCACGAGGCTGAGACAGCGCGAGAAGGAGGGTGCCAAGAAACAGACTCCAAACCCGGAAAGGGAAATTTGGAATTTAGGTTTGGGATAAAGAGGGGGAAAGAGACCTGGGGTGTCGGATTCGTACTCTAGGAGGTGAATGTACTCGGGCTGCCCTGTCATGACGCTTTGTGAAAGAACGGAGAACGCACACCGTTCCTTACCTGCTGCCTAAGTCCACGGCCACGGTTCGCGACCCCGCCCCGTCCCATAGTGCTCGCACCTGCAACTGGGTGAGTGTCCGACCCCGCCCTGGCAGACGGAGGGGACCACGGCCCAGTGGCCGGAGCTGGAGGCACGAGCAGCAAGGCCTGCAGGCCGCCATGACACCAGGCAAGCGCTCAGCCCGGGCTGCGCCCTGATTGGCTTACTCAGCAGGTAGTGGGCGGGGCCTAATGCAGTTTCGTTTCTGCGGTGCAGTGGGGAACGCTGGGGAAGCGGATACCAGGCCGCTTTCTACGAAACCTAGAGAGGGCCAAACCTATCTGAACGCGACTGTGACTTAACCAGTCCTTCTTTCCGTATTAGCCAATGAACAACAATTAGAAAAATAATGTGGGCTTTTTGGTTGTTTTTTGTTTTGCTATCGTAGTTTAAAAGAAAGTCCTAGAATAATGTAAGTGTTTAATAAGTAGAGTAAATATAGTAGTAATAGAAGTAATCAGAAAACACATTATTGTTTGGCTTATGGGAGCTGAGAATTAGGAGAATTTGCGTAGTGGGCCATGGAAAGAGATCTTTCTCCCCTCCTCCGCCCTGGCTTTTATTTTATAAATTCAAACAACAAATATATTACTACGAAGGTTTGCGTTAATTTATTTCTAGTAAGTTAATTTCACTTCTTGTTGACCTATATCATCATTTTATATATCTTTATGATCATTTTGGATTCATCTTCCTTTCCATTGATAATATTTAGCAGTTTATTCCTCTGCCTGTTTTGTATTTTCAAGTGTTAATACTTTCTAAACCAACTCTTAAATGCAAAGTGCTTGCTACTATTTAAAAAAAAATGTTTTGGAAAATGAAAAAAGTTTTTGGAATTTGAATTTGATCCATTTCTAGGGGGTGGATAAATTTCTCCCACCCCTCTTAATCTGCCTGTTGGAAAATATTAACGTGGTTCCTGGAATGAACCAAATGATCATTTTTCTACTATGAGGGTCATATTTCTCTTTTAAGGTCATAATCCCATCCCCCCCAAAGAAATCCAAACAAAATCCAATGCACATTCAAGCAGGGTTTTAAGAACAAAAAATGTTAACTCCAGACAGACAAATTATAATATTTGGTGGCAAAGCAGCTCCCTTATACCTTGCTCTCAAGAGCTATTATCACTGATTTGGAATTTCCATGCCAATAGAAGGGATTACTGTTAACTCTATTTATAGGTATTTAGTGTTAAAGTAGTTTTTGCCTCTTCCTCTACCTTTGACTTTACCTTGTCAGTGTTTCCAAGACCATTCTACTGAGACCTGTTATAAGGACAAATCTATCAGAATCTACCTGCCACAATTCAACATGATTTTAGATTTATAAAATAAGAATACGAAATCACCTTTTGGTAGAGTACCTAAGTACTATATAATCATTTTCATTTAGGCAGTATTGCCTAGTAGTTTAGAGCATAGACTTGAAGTTGTTACCAATCCCCAAAGGGTCAGTGACCCCTCAATGGGTCCTTTGCCTGGAGTTGCAAATGCCACTCAAATGAAACCAGGTTCAGTATAGCACAGCAGAAACTTTTATTGATGAAGGAATTGAGAAAGGAGAGCTCATGCTCTAAAAATACCTTCTCCCCAAAGGGAGGGGAGTAAGGGAATTTTAAGGGGTAAGAGGCAGATAAGTCATCAGGGCTGTAGGAAAGGGTAGAGATTTCCAGGGGCAGCTGGGGGTAGCTGGGGCATACGCAGTTTTCCATGCTTCTCTGCACAAGGCATGAATTGTGCCTAGCAGAATACAAATCCTCCCCTTGGGCAGAGATTGTAGCACAGTAATGAAGCAGAGGTAACTTTTGGATACTTCCAGGTCTTGTCTGTGTAGGTGCGTTCCTGTGGTCAAGTCAGAGCCGGTTCAGGACAGTTGACCACTGCATATCTCTTAAAGCACAGCTGCAAAACAACGCTGTCAAACACCAGGTGATTTGGAAATAAAGAGATAAATCAAGGCAAGTATCCATTAGCTCCCAGGGACTGGTACGGGTGACAAAGTATCTCCCTTCTCCATTCCTTGATGAATGAATAAAGTTTCTGCTGTGCTATACCAAATCTGGTTTCATTTGATTGACATTTTCAACTCTAGGCAAAGGACCCATCGACCGATTGAGGGGTCTCGGACCCATTGGGAATCGGTAACAAAGTTAGTCCTGAATGGTCCCAGTCTTGGCTTTGCCATTTGCTAGTTGTCTGACCCTATCTCTCTGAGCCTCAGTTTCTTCATCTATAGAAATGGATAATACAAGTCTCAAAGGATTTATGTAAAGATTAAACATGACAGAGGATGTAAGATGTTTATCACAGTACATGGCACATTGTCAGCAACTCAATAAATGGTAGATTCAGCTTTGATTCAGCCTTTTAAAAAAAAATTAATTTAATTAATTTATTTTCTATACAGCAGGTTCTTATTAGTTATCTATTTTATACATATTAGTGTATATATGTCAATCCCAATCTCCCAATTCATCCCACCACCACCCCCGCCCCGCTTTCCCCCTTGGTGTCCATACATTTGTTCTCTACATCTGTGTCTCTATTTCTGCCTTGCAAACCGGTTCATCTGTACCATTTTTCTAGATTCCACATATATGCATTAATATACGATATTTGTTTTTCTCTTTCCGACTTACTACACTCTGTATGACAGTCCCTAGGTCCATCCAAGTCTCTACAAGTGACCCAATTTCGTTCCTTTTTATGTAATTCAGCCTTTTCTTAATTTTCCCTCTAGTTTTCTCTGTTTGAAATACTGAACAACCTTCTTTCCTTCAGAAACTAACCATGGATCGGTTAGCTTTCATCCAGTTGGAAATGCTAGAAAGCAGAATGTGCACATTAAACCCAACTGTTTCCTCACACCAATCCAAAATAATTGAAATGGTAGTAATTGGATCATAAACTCCAAGGCAAATGTGGATAGTGAAATCTTGTGGCAGAGCATTATTATGAAGTAGTCATACAGATGATCAGGCTATGTTTACATTAAGCATTTTAAGACTGACGTGGAAAGAAACGTATAAAATGTTTAAATTCTTGTGGTTGTAGCTACTGAAGCTATGACCCATGAGGTTCAATCTGAAATTGAACCTCACATTCTGGAAGTATAGTTCTGCCAAGTCTAGTTCGACAGTCAAAATATAATTTAAAATCAGTTTCTTTACCTTGAAGCACATTAACGGTGATCCAATTTAAATCCACCAGCAATGTTTCTCAGATCTCCTTTTCTCTTTTCTTCAAACTCCAATCAACCTGCATCAAAATAGTTAATACCACTGCACCCTCTGAGTAGCAATTTAATTTAAGTAAAACACCATTGCATTAAATGATTGTTAATTAAAATTTAATTTGGTTTGTAGTTTGGTTTAATATTGATAAATAGTTATTTATTTATTTATTTATTTTAGTTTTACGACTAAGCTACCAGAATAAGGAGCTTATGTTTTGTTATATATTTGTGCATATTTAAGCAACATAATAAAAAGTATCTTCGGACACTGAAGGGATACATGAAAATTTTTTTTTTCTTGAAAGAGTGTAGCCTATTCAGCATTAAGAAAGTCTGCTCAACACCATTGCCAGAGGGAGCTTTCTAAATCACAAACCTAAATGTGTCTCCATCTTGATTAAACTTCTTCAGTGGCTTCCTAAATCTTTAATCTACACGATAAAATCTCAACTGCTTTGTGTGGACTATTTAGCCTCATCAATTTTGACTTACTACCCTACTTCTTTATCTCCCTCTCCTCATTTTATTTTATTTTATTTTTTTGGCCACATGGCATGCAGGATCTAGTTCCCTGATCAGGGATGGAACCAGTGCCTCCTGCAGTGTAAATGTGGAATCTTAACCATTGGACCACCAGGGAAGCCCCCCTCTCCTCATTTTATATTCCAAGTAAACTGAACTACTTGTTCTTCTCTAACATATCACCTTCTCTTCTGCCTCTGTGCCTTTGCATGTATGATTCTCTGTGCTTTGCACACATCCCCTCTCAAGTGTCAGTCTTGCAAACTCAGTCTTCTGGTCTCAGCTTCAATACTATCTTCTCAGACTTCCCCAGGCTGACTTATGGGTACAGTCTATGTCTGTCCTCCCACTTTATTAATTAATTCACATAGTCATTATTTCACCCATGGAAATGAATGTGGGAATAGGTACTGCATAGTGGTTAAAAGTGCTGGCTCTGGAATCAGATTGTCTAGGTTTGAATCTCACCTCTGTCACCTCTTAAACATGTGACTCTTGGTAAGTCACTTACCCTTTCTATACCTCCTTTTCCTCATTTGTAAAATGAGAATGAAAATATCTACCTCTTAGGGTTGTTATGTGGATTTAAATGCAGCCTTATTTTTATGGAACTAAGTATAGTCCCTGGCATGTGGAAAATGTAATATTTATTTATTTTTAATTAATTAATTAATTAATTTTTGGCTGTGTTGGGTCTTCGTTGCTACGCGTGGGCTTTCTCTAGTTGCGGTGAGCTGGGGCTACTCTTTGTTGCAGTGTGCAGGCTTCTCATCATGGTGGCTTTTCTTGTTGCAGAGCACGGCTCTAGGCTCATGAGCTTCAGTAGTTGTGGCATGCGGGCTCAGTAGTTGTGGCTTGCGGGCTCTAGAGCGCGGGCTCAGTAGTTGTGGTGCATTGTCTTAGTTGCTCCGCGGCATGTGGGATCTTCCCGGACCAGAGATCGAACCCGTGTCCCCTGCATTGGCAGGTGGATTCTTAACCACTGAGCCACCAGGGAAGTCCCAATGTAATATTTATTAAATGCCTGCTTTATGTCAGGCACTATATGCTAGGCTCAGAGGATATAAGGGTGTCAAGACAGTCATAGGGCATAAAAATCCCTGCTTTATGGAGCTTGCAATATAGTATGAGAGACTGACAAAAACACAACCAAACAAACAGAAAAACTAGAGTGTGATTAATGCTAAGAAGGGGATAAACAGGTGTGAAGATAGAAAATAGTGGGATGAAGGCATAATTTACATCAAATAAAGTGCCCAGGGAAAGACTTCCTGAGGAGAAACATTTAAGCCAGCCTGAAGGATGAGAAGGAGATGGCTTCTGAGACATGGGGGCCAGGGGGGAGAAGCCACTTGCAGGGGATGGTTACCCCTAAGTCAGGAAAGAGTTTGGCTTCTGTGAGGACATATGGAAAAGCCAGTGTGGCTAGAGAGTGGTAAGCAAGAATGTGGCAGTCGCTGTCAAAACGGTTGGATCTGATTCAAGGAGAGGACCTAGAGTAATAAGAGTAATCAGCATACCAACGATGTCACAAGCCATGGAAATGCATGATATCACCTAGAGAGAGGTTAGAAAGAAAGGAGAAGAGGCCTGGGTCTGAGCCCTAAGGAGGGAGAGGCTGCCAAGTCTATGGAAATGGAGCCAACCTTGTTGCAAGAGGAAAGCTA
Source organism: Balaenoptera borealis (assembly GCF_965194805.1). Lineage (NCBI taxonomy): Eukaryota > Metazoa > Chordata > Mammalia > Artiodactyla > Balaenopteridae > Balaenoptera > Balaenoptera borealis. The sequence goes on along the minus strand of NC_138871.1, from coordinate 44,893,917 downwards.
GGATGTACTATGCTAGGTATTTTCCATTTGCACCTGCTCCGTCCATTTTCTACCCTTCTCAGCTCTGTCCTGTACCCCAAGGGGCTGATTTATGGATTGTAACACCCCGACTTCCTGGCCCTCTGACTTTTGGTTGGGTCAGCCAGTGGGAGACACCAGCAGGAGATCAAAGGACTAGAGGAGAGAGAAATTAAAAACATAGAACCTTAATTCCTTGTGGCGTGGCAGTGACTGCTTCTGCCTGTCACTGCAGCACCTTCCAGGTGGCCCTGCTTGCTTGACTCTGGCTATCACTCCAATTACACTGTTTCTCCTCCTTGCTGCTTCAAGCCTTAACAGCTTCCTCCTGTTGCCCATCTCTCAGTGCCTCATCGTTCCTCACTGTTAGTTCCAGAATCTGCCTTCCCCTCTGTAAATAGTCCTTTCATTAAATTCTCTTCAGAACTCATCCGAGTATGCCCTCTGTTTCCTGCTTCCCTTTGCCCTGCTCCTCAGAGAGGGTCTCTCTTCACTCTTTTGTGTCTCAGCAGTAGAACACCGTTACTTGTTACAAGAAGCATGTTACTCTGGAGGTGAGAGTTGAGGGGTATGCTGTTCTGATTAACCCTCAGTCTTAGGAAGGTATTATCTCCCTGGATCTTGGGTGGTAGTAGCATTCTCAGTGCTGAAGCCCCTCTTCCAGCTGTGATTCTGGGCCCAGCATGTATTCTGCCTCTTCCCCAGAGGTAAAGGGTTATGTTGTTTCTTCTCCCACGTGCAGTGGGTTTTCACAGTGCATTAGGGTGACAACATTTACCTTCCCACAGTGGGTAAGGCTTTTATTCCTATGGGGAGGTAGGGAAGAAGGATCCAGTGGGGCTTCTGCCTTTCCCGCAGTGACTGCTGTCCTCCTTCTCCAGGATTGCACCAGGAAGGACACTTTCTCAGGACCCTTGCTCTTATCCTAGGCTTTTTTTTTTTTTTTTTTTTTATTTATTTATTTATTTATTTATTTATTTATTTATTTATTTATTTATTTATTTATTTATTTATGGCTGTGTTGGGTCTTCGTTTCTGTGCGAGGGCTTTCTCTAGCTGTGGCAAGCGTGGGCCACTCTTCATCGCGGTGCGCGGGCCTCTCACTATCGCGGCCTCTCTTGTTGCGGAGCACAGGCTCCAGATGCGCAGGCTCAGTAGCTGTGGCGCACGGGCCCAGTTGCTCCGCGGCATGTGGGATCTTCCCAGACCAGGGCTCGAACCCGTGTCCCCTGCATCGGCAGGCAGAATCTGAACCACTGCGCCACCAGGGAAGCCCCTTATCCTAGGCTTTTTTGTGAGTGCCCAGTGAGGTCCACGGAGAAGAGCCTGTGAGTGGTTGTGAATTCGTCTTGTATCTGCAGTGTCCAGGGGTTCTGTAGTCTTTCGGCAGCCCACACTTGGCCTTTAGCAATTGGTTAAAAATGGCAGTTGAATTCTTCTTGCCAATGTGTTTTGGTGACTGTGCCTGATAAGCAAGGGCTCATGTCCTATCTCTCTTTGGAGGCTCTTATCTTTCCTTAGGTTTCAGATTATCTGGTTACTCTGTCATTTTAGCTCTCTAATGGGTTCTAGAAGAGTTGTGAATTTCCAGATTGTCGGTTGTTGTTGTTACTGTTGTTATTTATAAGGATGGGATGCTGTTTCAAGATTTCTGCATCCTAAGCAGAAGCCAGAGGTCTCACATGTAATTCAAGACCTCTCCTCTCCACTAGTCCAGAGAGGTGAAGAAAAAGTAGAATTTGTTCTTTCATTATTTTATTTTTTAGCCTCATCTTGCCTCCATAATTTTTATGGTTCTTCCAGGATTGGGACAAAGGAGGAGAGAGCAGAAGAGAGATGAAAGATTTCAGTTTCTGGAGCCAATGGAGTCCTTATTTGACACTGTCTGGTTTTCATGTCCCCCATTACTGCAGACATCCAAAACCTGGCTGTGATATGGGATGTATTGTGGGACCACCTCTGCTGAGACCACCAAACTGCACAGTTTCCTAATGTGGATACTTTCTGGGTGATATTTTGTGACCTTCCCAGCTTCTGCTCCTGGTGTTCTATTGCACAGCTTCTTACTGCTGAGATCCTTTTGTCTTGGCTTTTCATCAAAATAGCTTCCCTGGGTTCTCTTGGCACACAAACTCACACATCCTTGCCCCCCAAACTGGTAGCACTGTAGCTTATTTCAACCACTGACCTCTTTTCTTGCCCTGCCATTGCAGGTGGCTCCAGTCAGTCTCTGGCTTCCAAATTCTCTTATGTGGGAAGCAGGCACTAGAGTCCATATTCTTAAATGTCCCTGTATGACCACTTTGGAGTAGCAGGATGGACTCTCACCCAAAATTTGGTTGGATGTCAAGACTGATGTGACACCTCCACCCCCCACCCCCCACCTCCATCCACATACCAAGTGAGTATGAAAAGGTGTATTACTTACCTAATAAGGCTTATGGGGGAAGCAAGACAGACTTCACAAGCTGATTTGAAAATGGCTTGAGAAAGCCAGGAAAGGAGACTGGCTTGGAGTTTTTATTGTGGTTATGAAGTGGGGCAGGGGTGAGTGTCCCTATGTGTGGGTGGGCAGAGGTTTGTGTGCTTTGGATTTCCCACTGCTGCCAAAGGAGGGAGCACTTGAGCTTTCTTAACAGTGTCCCAGATGTAAGGCACAAGGAGAAGAGGGACAATGAGGGTTACAAGTCATCAGCAAACATCAAAAAAATGCATTCAAATTCTTTATTCCAGTCCTCCAGCTCTAGGTGACATATGTCAAGCCTTCCTGAGAACTCTCTTACTGTGTTTGCTCCTATAGCATCACAGGGCTATTTTTTTTTAATTGTTTGGCTGGGCCACGCGGCATACAGAATCTTTGTTCCCCAACCAGGGATCGAACCTGTGCTCCCTGCTGTGGAAGCATGGAGTCTTAACTACTGGACGCCAGGGAAGTCTATTCTATAGCTTAATAAATGTTTAGTTGGGGAAGGAAATAATATTTTTCTAATTCTCTTTCAGTGGTTCTCTTGAGCTCCCATTGCTTAGTTTGGTTGAGGGTGGGATGAGCAGGGAGGCTCTGTATTCCTCCATGGAAAGGGCAGGAAAATGCCACATCTTTCCTAACTAGGCTGGCAAGTCTCTACCTACATAACTTTCTTTAATTCAAGTTCCAAATTGTTAGTGTCCTCTGTTTTGGCTGGAATGGGTGATGGGAGTTGATAATCATGGACTGGTTCTGCTGTCTTGGATCTTGTAGAATGTTGGGGTAATTATCACTGATTATTTTCATTTTTGGAGCGTTAACCGAAATTCTGGTACAGTAGGAAAAGTCCTCATTTAACATCCTGTTTTACACATAATGGGAGGAAAGTTTCCTTCACTGAAATGGGAGAGAAGGTGGGGATAAGAGCAAATGTAGGTGAGTTTGAAGGCTTGCCTAAGGGAGAATCAAGGAAATTTGTCTTACTTCAGTATATTTAATGAAGTTTGAGGTAAGGCCAGTAGCTGAGATTTGGGGGTTGGGGGAAAGAGAAGATATATGAAGTTTAGGAAGAAAGTTATTTTGGGGGATAGAAAAGTGAATCTGCTTAGGAAGCATGATGGGATTGCCAGACATTGGTACATGACTGTGTGCTCTTTGAGATTGGTTTCCCTTGAAATTCATGATCACAAATCTATTCATTTGGGTGAATTTTTTTTCTAGCAAAGTTTACCTGTTTGGGGCAAGAGTGGAGAAAATACATGGTTGGATTCATCTAGAGATGGGGTTTTCTAGGTGCTATGGACTGAAGTGTGTTTCCTCAAAGTTCATATGTTGAAGCCCTAGCCCCCAGTGTGATTGTATTTGGGATAAGGAAGTAATTTAGGTTAAACCAGGTCATAAGGGTGGGACCCTGATAGGATTAGTGTTCTTAGAAGAGGAAACACCAGAAAGCTCTTTCTCTCACTCTGCCATGTGAGAACACAGTGAGAAGGTGACCATCTACAAGCCAGGAGGAGAGCCCTCACCAGGAACCAAAGATGCTGGACCTTGATCTGGGACTTCTAGATTACAAATCTGTGAGAAAATATATATCTGTTGTTTAAAGCACTCAGTCTATGGTATATTATTATGGCAGCCTAAGCTGACTAAGACACTGTGCATGGATGACAGAGGGAGAGAGGGGCAAAGGAGTTGGGGATATTTGCAGAGGAGTGATTATAAGGATGGGACTATGAAATCTAGGCTGGACAAGTAGCTCCAAATATGAAGTCAGAACACTGATGAACAGTGAGAAATGGTGGGGTCAATGGATTGAAGTTTGAATTATAGCAGTGGGAATAAAAGATGGTGGTTGTTTTCAAGGTTTACGCATGTTGAAGTATATATCAGTATTCTTTTTAATGGCGCAATAATATTTCATTGTATGGGTATACAATATATGTATCTGTTTATCAGTTAATGGATTTGGGGTCATTTCCAGGTAAATGATTCAATAGATTTTTTTTTTGAGTGAATTTGTTTTGGACTTCTGACATTTTCAGTTAAAAGAGTCCCCCAAAATACATGGTAGATGTTTATGTAATACGTAATGAAGTGGTCTAGACTATACTGCCTCAAAGTAGGCCACGTTGGCATAAGGATTATTTTGAGCTGAAGGAAATTGAGAACCAACAAATATAAGAAAAGTTCTGTGCCCTCCCCTTATCTGCCTAGAAATAGGGCATAAATTTCCCTTTGTGAAGATGGCATAAAACCCCCTCCCCCTTCTTCTGTATCAGGATAAGGAGAATGACCCTTATCACTGGAAATGGAGGGCTGGCACTGAGATTAATCTGCATAAACAAACCTTACTAAAATAACTCTCATTTTCCACTGGTTTCTCTCAGTTTATCACTACTAGAAGCCCAAACCCCCCTTTCCTTAGTCTATTTGCTTTTCTACAATTTATCGCACTTTTTAAAAATGTTACAGTCCCTGAGTCTAACTGCTTCTTTGGGTTTTCACTTGTTTTCTATGAAGCCTCCGTGCATGTAAAAATATTAACATCAGTAAAATTTGTATGCATTTTCTTTTATTAATATGTCTTTTGTCAGTTTAATTCACAGGCCTCAGGTACTTAAACTAAGAGGGTAGAAGAAAAGTTTAAGAAACACTTGTTCCTCATTGTCATGGATTTATTAAGAAAGCCGCAACTGGATATTACCACTGTCCCACATTTTCTGCTAAGAGGAAAGCAATAACAGGGGTTTGGACATTTCCCTCCTTTGGAACGGTCACCCAGCCTTTCTGGTACAGGTAGCAGATACCTCTTCAGTATCTTCCCCAGGAACCAAGTGAACTGAGCAGTTTTAGGGCTTTGAATCATTTAGATAACTAAAAACTCCCACCTTAAGGCAGAGGGTAGGAGCAAGTTAGGTAATGCAAGGATAATACTTGCTGCTACTTTTTTTGGAGGAGAATAAGGGATAGTAAAAATCCCTTTAGCCTCTCTTTGTCTTGGTGTACTGAAATTTCCCTCCATCCCAACAAAAGAAGAATCAGAAAGAGGTCTGCTCCAATGAGGGGATCACCCCTAATTTTTCCATACCTTAAAGCAGCTAAGTTCTGTTAGACCCTATCCAGACCCTGTCTCATGGGTGTCCTGATACCTCCAATCACCATTATGGTTGTTACTTCTACCACCACTAGTCATTGTCATTTTTCCTAATGGATGGGTTTTCCTATACTGACCACACTCGTGATGCGTTCATTCACCGTCACTAACTGTCTAGGAAAAAGTTTTACAGAATTGTAATGAGTAGAATTAACTTACAAATAGATTTTTGTGTGTCTTTAGGATTCTAACTAAATGCAGCCTCCATTGGATTGTTATTTAAATTTTCATGTTAGTTGTTCTTTGGATAGTGGGATCATTGTTCCTTCTCACAAAACAATTTCTTTAAAGTCAGCATGAGAGAACAATAATTGAGCACAAAAGCCTGACCTTGCCAACACTGTATTGCATACTCAGTCAAATGAGTTCAGACCATTATGGCTTATATTAACTGTGTTTGTCATTTGTAATTAACGTGGATTAAAATTTGGAGGAGATTTTTGGAGTTGTTTTTTGTTGATTATGCTAGTGGAAATTTCAGACCATATTAACATTTTCTCTTGCTCCTTAAATTTGTTCTGTGTTTTCTTAACGGAATAATTATGTCTTTGATCTGATTTTGGAATAGGCTGACATTAATGTTTGGTCAGGAACAATGTAGAGCCATCACTCACCCAATTTTCTCCTTCTCCTTTGACAATTCACACAAAAGTCTGATCAGGAGAGAAGCAATCCGTACATTTGACTTTTGGCTCACTGGGTAAGATGATAATATCAATACAAATTTGGAATATCTTGAAGTAACTTAAGGTTTTGTATTAAAGTACACTTACTGTGTCTTGGATATGAAACAGGTGGCTCTGCAGACAGGCGTGAGCTGTTGCTAATAAATGGACTATTGTGTGCAAAGTAGCTTTACATTATCATTATTAACGCTCATTAAAATCACAAGCCTTTAGCTTCTCACAGCTTGTTCTCTTTTAAAGAGATGATGTTCAAGGTCATACACTCTTCCTTGAAATGTTTACATTTAAAATAAAACTTCTCTTGTTGTGGTTGTACACCTGCATCAGTTATGAGAGAAGAGGCTTTGAAGTTGAGCAGTAATATTAGCTTTAATATTTTATTGTCTTTTTCAGTCTTTCATATAGCTTTCAAAAATTAGTAAGCATACAAGAATTCCATTTGTGCATCTATGTTTGTATTTTCTCTTCCTTTAAACAATCACTATGTCTTTTTTCCTGCTTCCAATAATCATCATTCTTATTTCCACTAAACATTTATGGAGCCCACACCATTGCATTAGAAACCAGAGCAATTTCTGCAGTAAATGCCTGCACATTTTTGTTCCTTAAATACAGGCTCTCATGGACTCCTAACAAGGCAATACCAGGGTGAAGAGGGCAAAAGAGATTTCTTTCAGGCTGCTGCCTAGTTCTCACTAGGCCTCCTTTAATTTGGTTTTGGCCTTAGATACATAGCTTAGTTTAATTTTTCATGGCTGGTTTGTTTCACTCTTCGCATCAAAGTTTAACTCCTCCATCTCTCCAGTATTTTCTTATGGAAAATTTCAGTTTTAACCTTTCATAAAGTTTGATTGCTTTGACTGTTAAGAAGGTATACTTCATTCAAGCCTTGATTTCAGTATACATTCCAATTATTATCCCTTTTGATGAAGAGGTAAATTTGGAAAAGGTACTTAAAGTATTAGGGTTCAGTTTCAACAATAATTTATTGTCTATTGGATATAGGCACTATACTGTTTTCACATTTATTATTTTACTTAATTTTAGAGAATAGCGGAGCATGGCCATGCAGACTTGGCTTAATATAAATTTATGAGCTATGAGCTATAGGGAATTCAAATGATACTGAAGACTGTCCCCTCTTGAGAAATTTGCAAGGAGACATACAAATATAGGGAGATCATATTTTGAGACACTTATTCCTCTTTTCCTGTATTTTCTGCTATCCTACCATTTTCCCCTACTCAGGAAGTAACACTGGTATAGTATTCTCACTGTCTCTGAGAAAGGTTATAAGAAAATAACAGATACTTAGTTTCTGAGTTTGAAAATAGATGCAGACAATACTTTGAAATAAGTTATTTGTGAGACTTTGGGCAAAAAGTTCTGCATACCATAAAAAATAGACTAGAAAGAATACAGGATGATGTATGAATCGTTTTTCCAGTTTGTGAAAAGATACTCAGCAAAGGGATAAATACAGGTGGGAGAAGAGTGGCAATAGGAGCTTCATGGAAGCTTGAGGATCTGTGAGTAGAGGGGACTTCAGCTAGGTGAGCTACTTTCAGTCCCCTAAAGAGCCATGCTCACTTATGCCTTGGTGATTTTGCTCATACTTCTACATTTGCTTGAAGTGTTTTCTCATCTAGATTTCTTCTGGCGGATACTTGTCTTTCAATATGCTGTTCAGGTGTTGTATGTGTTGAGAGGTCTTCCTCAGCCCACTTCAGTCTACTGAGTTTCTGTAAGCTGAGAGTGATTAACTCAGCAGGCCTGGGTTGCCCAAACCCTGAACATTCTAAAGGTCTTTAGGACTGGCCCTTGACGACCTCCTGGCATATAACCTCTGAGCCCTTGAAATATCCTTATGGATAAGAGTGTCTTTATATAACCGAGACTTTGTACCACACCAGATACAGGTATCCCAGGCTTTTCGGAAGTTCGCTTTACACCACTTCACTTTCACGAAAGACCTGTATTAGTACCTGTGTTTGCTAACCGAAAGAAATCTGAAGAGGATTTTTGCTTTTATGAAACATGGCAAAAAGAGAAAATAGTGTTCAGCATTTGTTTTGCAGTGAGCAGTTATAGAGGCAGTGGCACCCCCAGCAGTGAGAGTGGCACTGCCAAGTTCCTTCCCCAGAGAACTACACTCAGAATCTCAGCATCAAGCTGCCATAGCTTTGAACTGGATTTATCTTGATTTATTTTGTACATCTGTTAGCAAGGTGTGTCCTAAGGTAATTGCTTCTTCACTTTACGCCATTTGGCTTATGAAAGTTTTCATAGGCATGCTTTACTTTTGGATATCTGGGGAAGACAGTAGTTTATGCTAACAGTGTGATTTGTAGTGAATGCCTGTTTTTTCATTCCTTGGGAATGACCCCCCAGTAAAAAAATTCTGGAACCAAGGCTCAGGTGTCACACATCATTGCTGGGAGAATTAAGTGCTGTCCATGAGACTCCTCTGGGAGAGTACCCTGGGAAGCTTGCATTTAGTTTCTCCTGGACTCTGCTCTATGCACCCTTTTTCCTTGCTGATTTTAATCTGTATTTTTTCTGTAATAAATCATAATGTGACTGTAACACACATTCTGTGTTCTGTGAGTCCTTCTAGTGGATCATAGAACCTGAGGGTGGTCTTAATACCCCATGATAATTTTATAAGTGTATAACACTTATCATACAGTTTATTCATTAATTCATTTATCCTTCCATCAATCCATTTGACCAATTAACTACTGAATGCCTACCATGTACCAGGTATTGTATTAAGCCCAGAGGTTTGGGAGTGAACATGACAGGCAAAATATCTACCTTCAGCAAGTTTATAGTCTGATGAAAAAAAGAGACAACTAAACAGATAAATTCAATTTGGTGTAGTAGCACCTATGATAGGCATGGTACAGGATGACATAGGGAACAGACAGCTCAGAATCCAACACAAACTGGTGTTGAGAGGTATCAGGTAAGCTGCTTGATAAACAGGAAAGTGGCCAAGAGATAGAAGAAGTGGTTAATGCAAATGCAACATACATGCAGAAGCCAGGAGTGAGAGAGGAGTGAAATTCATTGTGGCTGGATAATGATATCTGAGGGAGAAAGTGACAAGTGATGAGGCTAGAGAAGGGGCCAGAAAATGCAGCGTTTTAGCTACATTAAGCTACATTAAGGAGTGTGCTCTTTATTCTACTATAAGTGGGGAGCCATAGAAGGGTTATAAACAGGGGAATGAACTGATCTGATTTGGTTTTAGAAAGACTGCTCTGGCTGTGGTTTGTAAGAATGAATTGGAAAAGCACAAGGAAGTAGGGAGGGGCACTCATTAGGAGGCTATTTCAGAAATCCAGATATGAGATGATAGAGGTCTAAACTGGAATGTTGGAAGTTCACTGGAGAAAAGTGGACAGATTCACAAGATGCTTAGGAGGTAGAATCTATAAGACCAGGTGATACATTGGATGCTGGGGAGAGGGCATGAGAAGAGTCAAATATGGCAAGGTATGCCTCTCTTAGAGAGGTGTGAACAACTGTGTCGCTCTTAGAGAAGTGTGAAGAAGGCCAGATTTGGGGAAAAAGATGAGTTCAGGTCTTGTCATGTTGATATTGTTTAATGATTTTTTTCTTCTCTAGTCTGTAAGCTCATTTGGTCAGCCAGTTGTCCCAATACCATTTTTAATATAATCTATTCTGCTATAACTCAACAGTATCATTCCTGAGATACTTCTCACTATGTAAGTATGTTATCAAAACAATTGTTTCAGTAGAAAAAGGAAATTAGGGGTTAGAGAGTTTTAGATTGGCAATAACCAAGTTATTTTTGCTGCAGGGATTTCAATAATAAAGGGATTTTGAATATAAATGTATTTAGTTATTAAACACTAAAAATAATAAATTATATTAAAATAGACAAAACAATCTTCTTCATTTTCTTTACATTCCACTCACTCCAGAGCCTCATTCTCCTCTTTAATCTTAGGCCTTGACCTGGCAATTTTTCTTGTCGCACACCTCACAAACACCAAAGGTAAATGTAAGAGCAAATGTTACGCCCAGGTAAATAAATATTGGACATGCCAGTAGAGTAGCTAGGCTTCCTAGCAAAGTGGCTCTGTGTCCTATGCTTTGTACACATTTTCTTTACTTACTCAACATTAGCTCTCTATCAAATCATTAAACTATAGATCACGTTATATCCTATGTATGTTGTAAAACTTCGCACTATTGGAGAAATGGTTGCTATCCTGTCCTTCCCTCCCCCCTCAAATGATATGAAATGCCACCTTTGGAATATGCTCAATTCTCAGAAACTGTATTTAAAAAAAAAACTCTCCAGGAGATTTTGATATTCAGTCAGCTTTGTGTACGATGACTTTGGAGAACGTAAAGATATGTACTGTAAGCCAGAATTCCTCCTCCCTAGCCAATCACAGTCCTGACTGCAAGATGGCATGAACATAACATTTCACTTTAACCAGCATTTATTGAATGTATGAGACACTGGGCTAGGAGTTGGAGCTACAGAGATAGGTAAATCATGGTCTTCGCCTTCAAGTCTTGTAATGGGAGAGGCAAACACATAACCAGACGATTAAAAAAAATATATGGCAGCATGCTATACTAGAAGGCTGTGTGCACAGACTAGTGAAGAATTCCAGGGAAGCTTCCTGGGAGAGATGAATTTCAAATTGAACCGGGATAACAGGTCTGAGTTCCTCAGGTATAGAAGCGAGGCTGAGGATGCCAGGGGCTACTGCTGGCACAACTAATTGTATCCTATGTGAATGGTACCCCCTGCCTCCACACTGCTCAGGTTATGCAACACAGAAGCCCTGCAAGAGGGAGAACCAAGTGGGGAGATCAATCCAGGCAGAACAATGGCAGAGAAGTGTAAAATAACAGATTGTGTTCAGGGAACTAGAATCAGTTTGATGTTACTAGATTGCAAAATGAGTCATGTCCTGATGCCTCAGTTCATAAAAGGGTGTCAAATAAACTAATTTCAATTAAATTTGAGAGTGGGCCTCAGGTCAAATGTTATAGATAGTTGGATCATAAGAGATTGAAAGGATGGAGTTGCCTCTATAGAAATAAAGGAATCTAATAGATTCCTAATAGAGAAACAAGTTTATAGAGATAATGTGTGGTAAAAGTACCAGGGGTGCCTTCAAATAGAAGACTACCTATGTCCTCACTTGTCTTTTTCTTTGTCACAAGCAAAGAGATTTAAAAAAAACAATAAAAAGGTAGTAGTGTGCCATACTGGTTAAGAGTGTAGTTAAGACCTCCTGGGTTTAAATTACTGCTCTGTTCTTAACTAGCTGTGTGCTTGTACTTGGGTGAGCGTTCTAAGCACTGTAAATCTGAGTTTCCTGATCTGTAACATGGAAACAGCAAGAGTGCTCATCACATAAGGTTGTTGTGAATAGCATACAGCATTCAAGAATACTAAAAGGAAGGAAATACTGCAAAATGTAAGTCTAATTCAGTTACTATGTTAAAAAATATAGTTCATTCAAAATTTTTATCAGCTCTTCAAGATGGATTGAAGGTTGGTAAGAAGATATCGATATCATGTAATAATATTCCAGCTGCTGGTTACTAGCAACCATGCAAATGCTAGAGATTACCTCTTGGACTTAATTAATATTTTAAAGATGTGCTGAGCTGTAGGCCTGATTCTGAACCTGTAGGTATGTGCTGTGAATCCAGAGAGATCTATGCAGTGGGTCAGGATACTTTACAAGACACAAAAGATAGCTTTACAAAATGTCAAGTAAGTGGAAGCAAGCCTGGCAACTTAAACAAAAGACTTGGGCATTTTCAAGTGAGACCAGCAGAATATTTATAACTTGAGATAATTTCAAGAGTTTACTAGAATACTAGTTTTGTATATTAACTATTGCTCAAGTGCTTTGGAATCTATAATAAAGATAAAAATATTTTTCTGTCATTATCTTAATAATTGATTTAGGCAAGAATTGTCAGTGGAGCTAAGACTAGTGGGTAAAAATTTGAGGAGGAACAGATTTGATTTACATCAATACACCTGATCTAAAATTTAGCCGTATTCATAACAGTGCTCTTCAAAATCTCTCTCCTCCAGTAATCTTTTGCTTTATATTTGTTCCCATAAAACATTCACCAACTTCAGAGGGTTAGAAAAATAATGAAAGTTCCTTTTATGGTTGCTTAGCCTGGGAAACTTCTGCTTGGACAATGGAGAATTCAGTTCCCACCAGAGGGCGCTCAGGTGTTACTTAAGTCATCTCTTTAGATTTCCGGACCTCCTTTGTAACTCAAAATGTAAAATGGAATTTTTATTTTTTTAATATTTGTAGGTGAACTTAATTTGAGGTTTTAGAATAAATGTAACTCCAATGTTTTAAAACTTGACTATAGCTTGTTTTTCCTGTCAGATTAGAATAATTACCCAAATGATATCATAATTAGAACCCATTACCTACAACAACAAAAAGAATAAAAAGAAAAAAAAAAACACTCAAATTTCCACCACCTAAAAATACATTGTTGTTTTTTTTGCAGCAAACACTTCCAGCCCTGGTTCATTGCAGGTTTGAGAGCCAAGGTTCCTTCTCCATCTCAGCCGCCTACTCTGGAACCAGATTATGAGGGTGGAAGGGCCAGGATGAGAGGAACTCTCGGTTTCAGGGGTTCTGGTGCAAAGTGCTGACCCTCTTGTGAGTCCTGCTTCCCAGGACGGTCATACTTTCTATTAGGCTACTCCAGTGGTTCTTAAAGTACCCCCAACCAGCAACATCAGCATCTCCTAAGAACTTGTTAGAATGCAAATTCTTGGGTCTCCATCCCAGATCTACTGAATCAGAACTTCTGGCAGTAGGGCCCAGTAGTCTGTGTTTTACCAAGTTCTCTAGGTGATTCCGATGTATACTACAGTTTGAGAACCACTAGGCTAGACACTTTGTTTTCACAAGGCAAGCTGGATTTGGGCAATCAGAGCTTCAGTATTATTGTGTAGTTCCCACTCTGAGAATCAGAAGCAGACTTCCTTCCAGGCTAGGTCTCAGACTCTTAGGCAAATGGTAGTCAATATCAAAGTGGTTTTCTACCTGCTTTAAGCTTCTAAAGGAACTTGTTTTCGCTGGTGTAAGCAGGGTCAGCAGCCCATGGAAGAAAATTTTGGAAGTAGATCTCTCTTGTGTAGAGGGGACCAAGAGAGTCAGTTGAGAGTTTAGAAATGATGTGTAGCTTGGTGGTTAGACCTACGGATTCTGGATCCACTTTACCTGCTTCAAATAAAAGCTCTGTGTGATATTGGGCAAGTTATCTTACCTCTCTGTAACTCAGTTTCCTTATCTGAAAACTGGGGATAATAATAGTACTTATAGGATTGTTATGAGAATTAAATTAGACAAGATTTCTAATTCACTTAGAACGGTCCCTGGCACTATGTAAGGGTTTAAAAATACTGTGCTTTGCACAGGTCACCTGCCATCCTGCCAGCACAATCCTATCATCTTTGGTCAGCAGCAAAACAACATAGTCATACATTTCCCCAATTCTTATGGGAATATCTTAATATAAACAATCTCTATCACATTTACACTGGTGACAGTGAGACATGCTGGGACCTGGGACCCTTTGCTGCAGTGTTTGCACCTGAACACACCTTTCCTGGAGCAAGGAAATACAAAGAAACTATTAGGGACTAAAAATAACTGTGTGCATGTGCAGTTGGGGCAAATTCTAGACAACGAGATACAAAAAGACCAAAAGAACCCAACTGCCACTTCTGAAGAGCCCGAAGCAAATAACAGGGTGTTGGGAGAAAAGCAGGGTACTGCGCATGCCCCCTGCACTCAAAATCACCGAAGGGGTGGGCAAAGCACCTAAGCCACCCCTCTGGCCTGACCCCTGGACACACCCCTACCCTCAACCCATGTAAGGAACCAGCTCGCCCCACCCCCCCCAGGGGAGCAAGGGAACGTGTTACTTGTTTTCACTCCCTCCTGCTGCCACAGGAGCCCCAGTAAAGCCTTGCCTGAATTTCTTGACTGGCCTCTTATCAATTTCTATTGATTGGGGAAGGCCAAGAACCCTGGTCGGTATCAACAGGAGTCCTAGGATCTTCTTTGGAGTCAGACAGACCCATTCTTTTAATCCCAGCTCTCCCACCTAATAGATGTCTGACTTTAAGTGAATTACTTGACGTCTCTATAAATCTCACTTTCCTTTTCATTTGTAAAATAGGGAGTATAATATCCATCTTATAGGGCTAGTGTAGAGAAAGGAACACAATCAGAGGGTAAATTGTGGAAATAAAGCACATTATCTGTATACTACTGTCCCAGGAAATGCTATAAAGAATGCTTGGCACATGAGAGGGCTCAAAACACATTCGTTCCTTTCCATTCACAGCTTTATACATTTTAAGTGCTCAAGGATCTTTTAAATCACCAAAGCTAATTATGTTCTTATACTGCTAACTTCTAGCTTCCCACTCCAGCTTCTGGATTTCTGGCCTGGAGTGACTGGGAGAGTTCTGTTTCCCAGGGGTTGAGAAGCCTTCATGGAAATTAGCTGGACTTGAGCTGACTTGCCAGTACCCTACGCAAGAGGCTGTGGGGGTAATGCCAGGGGTAGCAACTGAGGGGGTATTAGAAGAGCAAGGTGGAGACCACGCCCTGGGGAGGCCCCTCACAAACTCCTAAAAACCCTCACACATGCAGCCCATGGAAGAGCCAGTGTTGAGATGTCTGCCACACAGAGGCCAATAAGCAGCATCCGCCAAGAGAAGGCCACAATTCAGCACTGAAGCAGACACTTGTCCCTTCCCATCTCGGCTTCTACTGCAAGCCCCAACCCCCAAGCCCACTACTCAAGAGGGAAGGAAGGAGGAGTGAAGGAGGAGACCAAGCTGTCTACAAGCCAGGACGAGATCCCCGACAGGGAAACCAAACTGTCTGGCACATTCATGTGGCTGTTGGCTGGAGGCTTCAGTTCCTTGTCATATGGGCGTCTATTTAGGTTTCTCATGACATGGCAGTTGGCTTCCTCCAGAGCAAGTAATGAGAGACAGTCAGAGTGAGAGAGAGAGAGAGGAGAGAGAGAGAGAGAGAGGAGAGAACCCAGTCTGTTATTATATAATCTCAGAAGTGACATACCATCACTTCTGCCCTATTGGTCATACAGACAAACCCTGGTACATTGTGAGAGGGGGATTGTACTAAGATGTGAATATCCGGAGGCTGGAATCATTGGGGGCCATCTTGGAGTCTGGCTACCACATCTGGCCTATGTGATTCCCTGTTCATATCCAAAAAAAGAGAGTTGCTTTTTTTTTAGCCATTGAACAAAAGTTGTCAGATTTGCTCTGATTGTACCATCCTTAAACCAATCACAGCGGCTGGTAGCATAAAAGCTACTGAATGACTTGGGTCTGCGTGACTGAGCTAATGTTTGTTTCAAGGGGGATAGGATGACAATGATTGGCTTAGACAAATTAGTGTCCACCTAGAGCTGGAGATGTGGTTTCCTGCCACTCAAACAGCATGTTTTTTTCTACAAAAGGAGTGGATAATACGTTGAAGAGGCATCCCCAGAGTCCTTTATAATCTATTTCTGGCTCAGCATCTATTCATATCCTTTTTCCTACTCATACACTGTCATGTGCATTTACAAGCTCTCTCCAAAGGAAGATAATCCAAGTCTAATTCAAATTCCAAGTCCAGGATCTCTAAGTGTTGTCCCTTCCTCTCCATCAGGTGTGGACACACCTCTTTACAGTCTAATGATCTAAGAGGTCCACTTCCAAAACAACCAATATGGAATTGTGGGGAAAGAACAGGATAATTTCAATAAAACTCCCACTGGAAAGAGTGGTTAGAATACAATATATGGTTTTCCCCCATCCACAGCACACATCACATCCCACTGGATAGGAATTTTAAGTTCTCCTTGCCCTGGTTGGAAGAGAGAGTCTGGGTAGAGAGGGTAGGAAAGGAAGTCCCTGGCACTAATTGCTGCCAGATTGTTGAGGGCATTTTACTTTAGCCTGTAGGCAATGGAGAAAGAAAGAGAATCATTGAAGGGTTTTGAGTAAGGTAGTGACATGATCAAAATTGCTTTGGTGAAATTAATTTGGAGGTACTATGCAGTATAAATTCACAAATCCCCTTAAAATAATGCCCTGGGGACAAGTTTCCTCACATAAACTGAAAGTGATACTTGAAAAAGAAATACTAACAGATTCCACAGTAAAAGTACATGTATAACCCAGGTTTGTCTCTTTCCAAATAGAAATTATAAGTTGTTTCTAGGCACCTACATGAAACAAACAGGGTGGTTCACGTTGTGTCACTTCCCTGGCATTAATTCCAAATAGAATGAATGAGCTTTTAAGACTTTTTTGAAAAGGTTTGTATTAGAGGTTGACTTGGTAGGTAGAGAATGACTGAGACTAAGTTTAACTTGAAAAAGTAAGAAAAAAATTAGTAGGGAAAGCATTTTTAGGTAACAATAACCCTTCACTTACCTGTCCATTGTGAAGGAAATAATAAAAATTACTGTTTAAATTATTTTACTACTGCAAGTCCTAGACACATTAGCTGGTTAAAAGTTTGTGTAGGTTGTGAAGCATTTGTATTTTAAAAAAGAATCAAGTTGAGGGGTAAGTGAAGCTGTGAATCTGCAGCACCACCTGCTATTGTGAGGGGCCTTTACTAGTTCAGGATATGAAGGAATATGCTCTTCATAGACAGAAAGCCTATGGGATTTCTCCTCAGATGGCCTGGAAGGAATCCAAGATAGAAAGTGGCAGAGAAATTGATTATTCCTATTTGAAATTTCAGATATTAGGGTTGAATTTGTATTTGACTTATTCCTGAGAAACATGATGGAAACACCCCCCAGAATAAAGTTGTTATTTCTCTAGTCTACAGACTTGAGTGAATATGGGTGAGTGAAATGTATAAAAGAAAACATTTTTTGAGGTAGGAATAGATTCATCATTGAGTTTCCCTGCCAAATTCAGAATTAGATAGTGGAAAAATTCTATTTATTTTGAATTTGTGAATCTGCCAGCAAACTGTTGGGAAAAATAAAGACAAGCCAGATGAGGACTTGGATTATGGAATGAACCATAGATGACATATGACTGAACTTTTAAAGAGAAGAATATAGTTTTTCCTACATTTATTTCCCAGTTTTAGAGTCTTTAATAACTAATTTGCAACATGCTTTTCTATTGTACTGAACTATAGCAGCAAAATGGAAAACACAGCATATTGCAGTGTTGAAATCAACCTTGAGGGTCAGGAAATTGAAAATATCAAGTTTCCATAGTAACACTAATTTAGTCAAATCACACATGTTTCTGAGCCATTAGTTTACTCTTATGATGTTAAAAGAACATAATATTTACTCTGTAATGTGGTTAAGCTAATGTTAAAATGCAAAATAATTTCATATTTTCTGCATGTACATTTTAAATCATTTTATTATGGTAGACTTGACATTTGACTCTTTGCACTATTTTGGAAAATGGGAAAATGTTGTAAAAGTTTTTTTTTTTTTAAGTTTCTGAAGATTAATTAAACAGGAAATCATGAACATATCACAACTTAGGAAAAAGATAAGATAAACTGGACTTTGAAAGTTCTCACCAGAATTTTTTGCTGAATTTCAGAGAATTTATTTGGTCTTCCAACTGGGTAGCTTTGATATGATCTGATTTTAGTTTTCACAGTTATCACATTCTACATGGTGTATCCTTGATATCTACTAGGGATTTGTCCCAAGTCCTTTTTGAATTCATGAATACTACTATATTCATGAATAGCTTTGTTTGTTGGCTGACTTTTTGAGCCCGTTTTTCCACAAAGACACCTTTTCCTCCACAACTTTATAGGAGTTGCTGCAAAGATAATGATCTAGAAAAGGGCCAATTTGCCTTCTCAGCAGGCCCTCTTCTGGTGAACATACCAAGCACATCTTCATGACTGGTCTTCACATACTGGTGTCACATTGTGTGTGGTTCAAATTTGCCTCTTAGTAAAATGACAAAATGCTGCATCTTCAAGGCCACTCATGATTATCACATTGATTTTCAGCTGTTAAATAACTTTGCATTCCTGGGATAAATCCCACTTGACCACAGTGTATAATTCTTTTTATATGTTGCTGGGTTTGGCTGGCTAGTGTTTTGTTGAGGATATTTGCATCTATATTTATAAGTGATATTGGTCTGTGGTTTTATCTTCTGGTGACATTCATGAATATTAGAATGTACTCTACTCAAATTCCCATTTAGTTCACTGAAATTGATAAAAACAAGTTAATTCAATGAAAAATGACAGTCATGCTTTTTGATAGATACTGTGAATATGAATATGATTTTTTTGGTTGACTGGATTATTCATTTCTTGCCTGAGTCTAAGTAATGTGAGAAATTAAATTCAACTCAAGAAGTATTTATCGGATGCTTATTATGCTAGGTATCATGCTAGGTACTGGGGGTATGTTGATGAATAATGAATGGTAGTTAGCAGTAATAGTAGTAGTATAGTAGCAATAGTGGGTAAGAGTACTTAGATTTGACTCCTATCTCTACTACTTCCTAACTGATAGACCATAGGCAAATTACTTAATCTCAGTTTCCTCATTGGTGAAATGGTGCAACAAATAGCATGTAATTCATAGGACTGCTGTGAGGATTAAATTAAGTAATACATGTAGACAGTGCCTGGCACTTGGTAATCACTAAATACAGTTTAACTATTACTATTATTATTATTTGCTTTTCATGTGTCAGAACTTACTTACATTACTTCATTTAATTCTTATAACAACCCTGTTGAGGAGGTTGTTAGTATTACCTCCATTTTTATAGCTGAGAAACCAGGGCTTATAAAGGCTAAGCAACTTGCCTGACATCACCGATACGGTGACTGGTAAAGCAGAATTCACACCCAGAATATGCTTGACTGCCAAGCTAGTGTTCAAATATATTACCCTATATAGCCTGTCTCTGGCTTAAAGGAGCTCTCACCTAGTTTTTCCAGGAAGCCCTGTCCAATAACTAGCTTAGATTCTGCAAAGTTTTCAGAGGAGGTCTTTTGGTGCCATATTCCAGTGACTTGTTCCCCTAAAGTAAGTCAGAAAAAAAAGTCTAACACAAATCTCATCTATTGAACTTCAACTCTATTTTTTCCTTAGTATAGAGAAGAAATTATATCTACCCATGTGGCAACCTAAAGTCAATACATTCCAGTATTTTCTCTTACATTTATTAAGAGAATTCTTTGTTCAATGGGGGAAAACCACAAATTATCTATGAGCACTTTGTTTTTCTGGATTTCTCTTTAATGTTAAAAAGTTCAGTTAAGAAACTGACTCTTTTGCTGTCTGTGTGGATACTCTTTCTGCCCTTGACTTTGATCCTGTTTTAACATTATTTTCTAGGGCCTTCTGCTGCCTGCTCATGGATTAGGTTCCTACCTTGTAGTTTTTAAATGCTCTCAATTTTCCCACCACATGATGGGCATAAGAGTTCATGAGAAGGTGGGAAGAGGGTCAATAAATAATGTGAAGGCAAAGGTACGCTTAGGGCCAAACTTACTGCACAACTCTTATGTAGAGAGAAGTTTTCTGTTGTTAATAAAAAAGGCTATCATTTTTGGGGAAAGATGACAGGACTTTGGATGCTGAGGCATCGGGGGAAGGCGTTTAAGTAGGCTGAGACATAGAAACATGATGCAGAGTGAAGGTAGAGTAACTATTTTGCTTCTACCAAGAGACATCCTATAACTTGACAATAGTCTTATATACCCTTCAGGGTATATATATATATTTGAAATTTTGAATTTTGTAGAATTTTGAATTTTGTAAAAAACCAACCTGCTTCTCCCAAGGGAGAAATTATTTAACATTACCTTTCTTTCTTCCTATCCACTGACTCTTATAAGTTAATGTTTTTAAACCCTGTCTCAAGGGATTGGGCTAATGTTTCCCCTAAAAATAAAGTATTATGAGCAATAGATACTTAGAATTGAAATTCACTGTGAAAGATGGGTGAATACCTAAAAACCAGGCAACTTTCTGAAAGAAAAAAAAAGTCTTTATTTTAAAGGAAGAAAAAATACCAAGTATGACACAAGGCTGATACCCACCCAGTGGCCAGATATGTTTTCCTGAGGGATTTTGTTGTGTTTATTCCTCTAGCATTTTTTCGTTCCTGACTTTTGGGGTGGCCCTTCTGTGAAGAGTTTCCTCATCCCAGCTGTTATGATGTTTAATCTAGAGTTGCCAACTTCTGATCTTGCGGTTCCAAGACACAGGGTGAGGAAAACAAAGCTTTCCAGTATTTCTGAATCCTATCCTCCACCCGAATTGGAATTAGTGCTTTCATCTCTGGTCAGTCCTGAATTGTTTTCAACCCTAGCTTCATCCTTCCTCTCCCCCAGAATAGCAGAACAATTACTAATGGTAAAGATCCATGTCCACGTTCAGAGTTCAAATTACATATGTCCCACGCAAATCTCAATTTATTCTTTTCTTCCTTTTCTATCCCTCTCCTCCCCTCTACCCAAGTAAATTATGGTGGTTTTCTTTGGGGGAAATATTTACTTTAAAGAGCTTTTTTTTTTTTCCAAGATAAAAATGAGATTTTGGTTTTTAAACTAACTAGGAAAAACAGGGTAATCTTTAAAAAGGATAATCATCTGGTTTTGATCCTAATGTTAGTCCATGGGATGGCTTGATACTTCCAGTAAGGGAAGTCAAGGCATTCCATTCTAGAAATATACAAGGATGGCTTCCTCCTGCCCTCAGCCTGAAGTGTTTAATGTTAAGGTGAAGTGGTCCTGGCTGGTCCTATATTTTAGGCCTGGTCTGCTGCAGGACTAGGCAGATGAGGAATTAGAGGTAAGCAGAATTAATACTTGAAGGCAGAAAGCAGAACACAGATATAGATGAAGAAACAGCCCCTTTTACCAAATGTGGAAAGGCATAAATCTTACAGTACTAAAACATGTTGCTTTCTTCTGGTGTGTTCAACATGCTATTATACTGTGAATTAATCTACCCCGGCAATGGAAAGTATGTAGGAGATCAAATGGTGAAGTAGGAAAATGTGGTTCTTTGGTTCTCCTACTATCCCCAAGTGTCTGTTATAACACGGCTGTTCCCACATGGCTTTGTTTAAGGACCCCACACTCAGAGTCCCCACAAATTTGCCTTTAGGTAATACCCCATGCTCTGGATCTTTTCTTCACCCTTACCATCCACAGTAAGGATGGATATCCACTGACCTGAAATAATTTAGTGTCACCTTCCTTTATATACATCTGCTCCCAACCATGTACAGCCAGCTAGCTGGATGGAAAAATATTAGCATTTATATAATATTTTGTACTTTAACAATAGGAATCTTTCAGAATTAATTCCTTATACCCAAAGACACTCTGCTAATATAACAAATTAATGGAAATTTCAGATGATGTCAGGCTAATTGAACAGGTGTCTAGGAACAGGCAGGCTCTAGTGTCCTATAGGATCTTATGCATAAAGTCAAAACTGCCTTTGAATTTTCACTTGTTTTCCATTGAGAAAAATCCCTATAACTGCCACCGAAATGTCTTTATGAAAGCTGCAAAGAAAAATGCAGATTTGTAATGAGGGAAGGATGTTTTAACCCCAAAATGCAAAGATTAAATTGTGTCCCCAGTATTTCACAGCAGTGTGGATGGGAAAAACCTAGATTCCTGTATTGTTTTTGCTATATAATTCTAGGACTTTCATATGCTTGATAACTCTTGTTCATGTTTCCTCTTTTTCTTCTTTCTGCCTCATCTGTATTATTTATACTTTTGTTTCCATATACAAAAAAATTCCTTCCAAATAGTTGAAATTCCTATAAAGTGTTTTTGTTGTTGTTGTTGTTGTTTGATTGTTTTTAAGAATAAAGGTAGAAATCTACCTTTGGCAGAATGGAAAGTATTTAGAAGATCCTAGTCACATTTAAACTATTATTGGTATTGACACTGTACATCATATCCCTCAAATACTAAATATGGTGGAAACCTTTTATGAATGAAGCTTGTGTTGAGTGGATTCAACTTTCTGACTTACAGACGAGGAGGCATGCCTTCTTTGGAATTTTTGTGTTTATGAAAACATACCTTGTGTACCATATACCTGAATTTGCATAATAATTAACTTCTGCAGAATTTAAGAAAATAATTCCTTCCTGTTTAAACATTAAAATGTGCTTCTTAAATTGTATACCAATATAAGCATACTTATTTTGTTTAGCATTAAGGAGTTACATTGATTAAAATATTAAACTATTTTTTGGTTTGTTTACTCATTTTCAATTGTCAAAGTAAGTATAATTGGCAACAACTACCTCAAGATTATTTTTGACAACTCTTGAGATTCAACTCTAAAATGGATAACTTTAAGAAAATGGGCCTTGTCTAATTATGATTTTTCCTAGAGTATATATTCAGATTGCTATTCTGCAAATTAGAAGTTAATTAAAACCAGAAACTGTTCATTTTAAAACTAGTACCACAGTTTTATAGAAAGACGTTTTCCATGGCTTTCTTATTTTTATGTAAATTGATTAGTTATATTTGGCTATTTTACTGTATTAACATTTTACTATTATTTGGAATGATTAAAATGTGGTAGAAGACTAATGAAGTGTTTCTCTACCCTTTTATTCTTGTCTTCAAGCTATACTTAAACTTCTTTTCATTTCTAGAACAGCTTAATAACGGATTTGATATTAGCAGGAGGTTTAGAAATTTTCAATATTTTAATAACTTTTATGATTAAATAAGTACATTCATTTTAATAGTTCCTCAGATTAATTTATCTCACTCTAAATGAGATCTTGATTAAATTTATAAATTAGGAAGCTATTGGAAATATTTTTTAAAATGCCAGTTTAATATAAAGTTCTCTACTATTGGATAACTTTTTATTCTAAATTTATCCCTATAGTATTTCTAATTTATTTTAAGAAGTTAAAAAAGACATATTGTGTGCCTTTTTTTTTTCTTTCCTAGAGCAGAGAGTCTGGAAAAGACCAAAATAAAGATAGTCAAAGATACCATGTATCTGAAAGTATGGGAACTGCTTATTTTACTGTTCATGCTAGGATTCCATTCCTATGCACACATCACATCCAACCGACTCCTCACGTTTCCTACACTGTCCATTTCAAGCATTTTGCATTTTCCTAAAGGTCCACACTTTATCACAGGCACACTCACTGACTGCAGACGACTGTAAATCTGAGAACAACACGAATAGCACATCATGAACCACAGTAAAAACAAAACAAAATGCAGGAACACTTTGTCTAACATGAGCCCTTGAATAATGAAGCCTTTTTGAGTCCTTTCTGGGGAGTTCCTGATGAAAACAAATTTACCCCCGACTTCTGCCATCTACAGATAGGTGGCGATCCTTGCCCATATGGTAGCCATGTGAGGAAATGGCTGCTTTTGCCCATCATAAACAAATTTACTGTTACCTTGGTAACCTTGCTTCTTTTTCCCTTAAATACCTGCTGTATTCTTTGTTTGGAGTAAATTATTTTAATGACTAGACTCCATTACAAGGCATTAGAATTAAAAATACTGTTTTAGAAGTAAAAATACTTTTTTTTTTCCTTCTGTTTTGAAAGATCTATTCTCTTAGCAACTTTCAATTATGCAATACAGTATTATTAACTGTGGTCACCATGCTGCACATTATATCCTCCCCATGACTTATTTATTTTATAAGTCGAAGTTTGTACCTTTTGACTCCCTTCACCCATTTTGCACCTCACCCCCTCTGGTAACCACCAGTCAGTTCTTCGTATCTATGAGCTTGTTCCACGTATAAGTGAGATCATGTGGTTTTGTCTTTCTCTCTCTGATGTATTTCATTTAGCATAATGCCATCAAGGTATATACATATTTTCATGTTGTCACAAATGGCAAGATTTCATTCTTTTTTATGGATGAATAATATTTATATATATTATTCATTTTATATATATATATCACATTTTCTTTATCCATTCATCTGTCAATGGACACTTAGGTTATTTCCATATCTTTGATATTATAAATAATGCTGCTATGTACATGGCAGTGCATATATCCTTTTGAGTTAGTGTTTTTGTTTTCTTTGGATAAATACCCAAGAGTGGAATTGCTGGATCATATAGTAGTTCTATTTTTAATTTTTTGAGGAACCTCTGTACTGTTTTCCATAGTGACTGCACGAGTTTACATTCCCACCTCAGTGCACAAGGGTTTTCTTTTCTTTTATTAATGCTTTTATCTCTGAGTTTTCTTTTCGAGCTATACATTTTAATAACGAAGATTCTTCTGCCTCAGACAGGGTGTGAGGACCTCCTTTCAAAGACTGGCTCCTGCACTTGTGCTCTTACGGCTCTCAGAACATAGTTCCTTCATTTATCTACTCTGACTACCATTCTGCATCTTTAATATTTCTTCACTGTAGTAGTCTTCTTTGTCTGAAAAAGGCCTTTTCTTTTGACTTTACTACTCTCCTGTTACTTTCCTTTAGTTCATCTTTTCACTACCAAAAGTCTTGAAAGCATCATGTTTGCTTCCTCTGCTTTAGGGTGATCCATAAATTCCATAATTGTTTGTAGCCTGACTTGGGCCCTCAACAATGTGCTGAAATCACTCTCTTTAAGGTGGCTAAAAATTGGTCGATCACTGAGCACAGTCACTTTCTGTCAACCCCCTAATCCACTGTTGGACAAATCCTGAAACTCTTTCCTCGTTTTGCTTCTTTACATTATATTCTCCTGGTTTTTCCACCTCTCTGCCAGTTCCTTTTCTGTCTCATCATTCTTGTTCTGTCCTGGTTTTTCCACCTCTCTGCCAGTTCCTTTTCTGTCTCATCATTCTTGTTCTGTAACTTTGTTGTTACAAAGTTTTTCCTCAAGGATCTGATCTTAGCAACTCTTTCTTCATTTTTATCCATTTTTAGACTTATCCCACATCTTGGGATCCACTGTTAGCTGTATGTGGTTGACCTCCAAATCTACATCTACATCTCTACCTTCTCGACTACATGCCTCTCCCTCCCTCATTTCCTCCCATATCATATTAGTCACCTCAGGCTGTAATAACAAAATACAGTAGACTGGGTGGCTTAAACACCAGGAATTTATTACTCACAGTTCTGGAGACTGGGAAGTCCGAGATCAAGGTGCCAGCCAGTTTGGCTTCCCTGTAGGGAATCTCATCCTGGCTTGTAGACAGCTGCCTTCTGGCTGTGTCCTCACATAATGGAGAGAGAAAGCTGTGGTCTCTCTTCTTCTTATGATGATGACACTAATCCCATCAGGAGGCCCTACCCTCATGACCTCATCTAAACCTAATTATCATCCAAAGGCCCTACTTCCAAATATCATTACATTGGGGATTAGGGCTTAACATATGAATTTTAGGGAGACACAAACATTCAGCCCATAACACATATTTATAGAATATCTAACAGGTCCAATTCCAATGGTCAGCTAAATATCAGCAGTGGGATATTTTCTGGTACCTCAGTGTTATTATGTACAAAATGGAACTTGTCACCTAGATGCTCAAATCTGCCATACCTCACATACCCCCTTTTGTGCATTAATAGAACCATCCATAAAAATTGCCCCAGAATTGAGACCTTGGAGCCATATTTGACTTTTCTCTCTGCCTTATTCTTTGCTTTTTTTACCAGTTGCTAAGTTGTGCATAGTTTACTCCCATACTACCATTTCCATTTAGTTCCAACAGATCCAATTTTGAGCCTTCATGTCCCCCTATACTTCTCTTGGCTTCAACTGTTTTCCATGTTGCTGCCAGCTTAAACTTTCAGAAGTCAAGCTCTGACATTGTTAATTCCCTGTTCAAAAAATCTTCAGTGTTGTATCCATTTATGGCTCCTAGAAGGATCTCTTTTAGGAAACCACAGTCTCCTCACTTAACTCTTACATTCTAAGGGCCTTGACTATGTAATTGACTTATTTACTCTCCTCCAGACCATGTGGACTTTTAAGATGTATGTGTAGTTTAACAAATATTTGTAAAGTGGACACCCCTGTAACCATCACCCAGGTCAAAAAATAGAACATTACTGATACACAGAAAGCCTCTTGTGTATGTCTTCCTAATTATCCTCCTCTCAATCCCAAACTCCTTTCCTTCCTCCAGAGATAATCACTATCCTGACTTTTATAGAAGTATTTCCTTACTTTCTTTATAATCTTACCACTTGGATATACCACCCTGAACAACATAATGTTTCTCTGTTCTCAACCTTTATATAGATGAAATCATTATTTTATGTATTTTGTGTGTGACTTGCCTTTTTTGTCTTGACATTATCTTAAGAATTATTCAAATTGCTGTTTGCAGCTATGGATTGTTCATTCTCACTGCTGATTAAGACCACAGTTTATTTATTTGTTTTATTTCTGGTGGACATTTGAATTGTTTACACTTTTTGGTGTTTTTAAACAATGCCTCCAGGAACATTCTTGTTCATGTACTGTGGTACATATAAATGTGTATCTCCAGGGTAAAGATTTGGGAGAATTGCAGAGTCATAGGGTATGCATGTCTTCAACTTGACTAGACAATGCAACAGGTTTTCAAAGAATTTGTACCAGTATATACCATTCATACTACGAAAGTTCCTGATGCTCCATATTTTGGTTAACTGTTAATATTGTCAGACTTTTACATTTTTTTTCTCATGTGATGAATGAATGGTGGCATTTCATCATGGTTTTAAAATGCATTTCCCTGAGAAATAGTGACACTGAACATTTTAAAGTATGGTATCGGTCATTGGGATTACCTCTTTTGTGAAGTGATTATTCAAATCTTTTCACCATTTTTACCTCTGGGTACTTTTCCCTTGTTATTTATTTGCAGAAGTTTCTTTATATTATGGATACTTGCTCTTTATTTACATATTTAATTAGATGTATTGCAAATATCTTTTCCTACTCTGAGGGTTGACTTTCCACTCGTTCTATATTGCTTTCTGAATTTAAATTTAGTTTATTAGTTATTTTCTTTATTACGAGTACTCTTTGTGTTTATGTAGCAAATACTTCCCTAGTCCAAGGTCAAGAAGAAATCATCCTGTATTTTCTAAAATTCTCTGTGTTTGATTTTTGGGTCTCCTATGAAAGAGGAGTCCAATACCATTTTTTTCATTGTCCTACATTCTTTAGGAAAATCCATTCTGTTCTCACTGTTCTACAGGGCCATCTCTGTCATAAATCAAGTGTAACACAGATCAGTTTCTATGCTGTCTCTGAGCTCTCCTATTCATCTATTTTTCTGCCCCTGTGCC
This sequence comes from Balaenoptera borealis, assembly GCF_965194805.1. Lineage (NCBI taxonomy): Eukaryota > Metazoa > Chordata > Mammalia > Artiodactyla > Balaenopteridae > Balaenoptera > Balaenoptera borealis. The sequence goes on along the minus strand of NC_138871.1, from coordinate 44,866,226 downwards.
AACACCACACGGTCTTGATTACTCTAACGTTGTAATATGTCTTGATGCCTAGAAGAACAAATTTTCCTTTCTGTTCTTTCTCTTCAAGAGTGATGTTATGACAAGACAAGGTTGTCCACTCTCACCACTATTTTTCAACATAGTTTTGGAAGTTTTAGCCACGGCAATCAGAGAAGAAAAAGAAATAAAAGGAATCCAAATCGGAAAAGAAGTAAAACTATCACTGTTTGCAGATGACATGATACTATACATAGAGAATCCTAAAGATGTTACCAGAAAACTACTAGAGCTAATCAATGAATTTGGTAAAGTAGCAGGATACAAAATTAATGCACAGAAATCTCTTGCATTCCTATACACTAATGATGAAAAATCTGAAAGAGAAATTAAGGAAACACTCCCATTTACCATTGCAACAAAAAAGAATAAAATACCTAGGAATAAACCTACCTAAGGAGACAAAAGACCTGTATACAGAAAACTATAAGACACTGATGAAAGAAATTAAAGGTGGTACAAACAGGTGGAGAGACAGACCATGTTCTTGTATTGGAAGAATCAACATTGTGAAAATGACTATACTACCCAAAGCAATCTACAGATTCAGTGCAATCCCTATCAAACTACCATTGGCATTTTTCACTGAACTAGAACAAAAAATTTCACAATTTGTATGGAAACACAAAAGACCCCGAATAGCCAAAGCAATCTTGAGAAAGAAAAATGGAGCTGGAGGAATCAGGCTCCCTAACTTCAGACTATACTACAAAGCTACAGTAATCAAGAGAGTATGGTACTGGCACAAAAACAGAAATATAAATCAATGGAACAGGATAGAAAGCCCAGAGATAAACCCATGCACATATGGTCACCTTATCTTTGATAAAGGAGGCAAGAATATGGAGAACAGTGGAGAAAAGACAGCCTCTTCAATAAGTGATGCTGGGAAAACTGGACAGCTACATGTAAAAGAATGAAATTAGAACACTCCCTAACACCATACACAGAAATAAACTCAAATTGGATTAAAAACCTAAACGTAATAAGGCCACACACTATAAAACTCCTAGAGGAAAACATAGGCAGAATGCTCTATGACGTAAATTACAGCAAGATCCTTTTTGACCCACCCCCTAGAGAAAAGGAAATAAAAACAAAAATAAACAAATGGGACCTAATGAAACTTAAAAGCTTTTGCACAGCAAAGGAAACCATAAACAAGATGAGAAGACAACCCTCAGAATGGGAGAAAATATTTGCCAACAAAACAACTGGCAAAGGGTTAATCTCCAAAATATACAAGCAGCTCATGCAGCTCAATATCAAAAAAACAACCCAATCCAAAAATGGGCAGAAGACCTAAATAGACATTTCTCCAAAGAAGATCTATAGATTGCTAACAAACACATGAAAGGATGCTTAACATCATTAATCATTTGAGAAATGCAAATCAAAACTACAATGAGGTATCACCTCACACTGGTCAGAATGGCCATCATCAAAAAATCTACAAACAATAAATGCTGGAGAGGGTGTGGAGAAAAAGGAACCCTCTTGCACTGTTGGTGGGAATGTAAATTGATACAGCCACTATGGAGAACAGTATGGAGGTTCCTTAAAAAACTAAAAATAGAACTACCATATGACCCAGCAATCCCACTACTGGGCATATACCCTGAGAAAACCATAATTCAAAAAGAGTCATGTACCACAATGTTCATCATAGCTCTATTTACAATAGCCAGGACATGGAAGCAACCTAAGTGTCCATCGACAGATGAATGGATAAAGAAGATGTGGCACATATATACAATGGGATATTACTCAGCCATAAAAAGAAATGAAATTGAGTTATTTGTAGCAGGGTGGATGGACCTAGAGTCTGTCATACAGAGCGAAGTAAGTCAGAAGGAGAAAAACAAATACTGTATGCTAACATATATATGGAATCTAAAAAAAAAAAAATTGTTCTGAAGGACCTAGGGGCAGGACAGGAATAAAGATGCAGATGTAAAGAATGGACTTGAGGACACGTGGAGGGGGAAGGGTAAGTTGGGATGAAGTGAGAGAGTGGCATGGACATACATACACTACCAAATGTAAAATAGATTGCTAGCGGGAAGCAGCTGCAAAGCACAGGGAGATCAGCTCTTTGTGACCACCTGGAGAGGTGGGTTAGGGAGGGTGGGAGAGAGATGCAAGAGGGAGGGGATATGGGGATATATGTATATGTATAGCTGATTCACTTTGTTATAAAGCAAAAACTAACACACCATTGTAAAGCAATTATACTCCAATAAAGATGTTAAAAAATAAAAAAGACTATTGAGGGGGAAAAAAAAAGAGTGATGTCAAAAGCTGAATTGTGTCCCTCCACAAAAAGATATGTTGAAGTCTCCAATACCTCAGAATGTGATCTTATTTGGAAACAGGGTCATTCCAGTGGTAATTAGTTAAGTTGAGGTTGTATTGGAGTAGGGTGAGCCCCTACTCCAATATGACTGGTGTCCTTTTAAGATGATGACTATGTAAAGACGGAGACATAGGGAGAATGCTATGTGACGGAGGCAGAGAGCGGAGTTATGGCAGCTGCAAGTCAAGGAAAGCCAACTATTGTCAGGAAACCACAGAAGCTAGGAAGAGGCAAGGAAGAGTTCTCTGTACAGGTTTCAAAGGAAGCATCAACCTGGTAACATCTGGATTTTTGAATTTTAGCCTCCAGAACTATGAGACAATAAACTTGTTGTTTTAAGCCGTCCAGTTTGTGGTAGTTTGTTACAGCAGCCCTAGAGAATTCATATAAGTGCCTTGACTGCTTTTGGCCTTTTGCACGTCTATATAAATTTTAGAAGTAGTTTGTCAAGTTCCATACACACTTGTGATTTTGATAAGATTGCATGAATCTATAAATAAATTCGGGAAGAAGTTACATATTTTTAATATTGAGTGTTCCAATCCGTGAACACAGTATTCTTCTCCGTTACTTAGGTTATCTTTAATGTCTCTTAAAGGTCTAAGAAATCTTTTGTTAGATTTATTCTGAAGTAATTGGTAATTTTTGATGCTATTATAATATGACATCTTTTGTAAAATTAAAACTTCTAACTATTTGTTGCTGGTATAGAGAAATAAAATAGATTTTTGTACATTGATTTAATATCCAATGACTTTGCTAAACTTTATGTTCTAAATTCTAACAGTTTATTTGTAAATTCTTTGGGATTTTGTATAAAATCATTATCATCTCTAAATAATGATAGTTTTGTTTTTTCTTCTACTTTAGTTTCTTACGTTTGATTTATTTTTATTTTCCTATTGGTGGGCCCTCCAGTACAATGTTGACTAGAAACAGTGATAGCAGACTTTCTTGTCTTGTTTTCCAGTGGAAAACTTTCAGTATTTAAATTCCGTATGATATTTGCTGTATGATTTTTTAAATAGTTTTATCAGATTAAAGAAATTTCTTTTTGTTCCTAGTTTGCTAAGAGTTTTATTTGGTTAAACCATACATGGATGTTAAATTTTAAGTGCTTTTATCTGCATTTATTGAGATGATCACACGATTTTTCTCCTTTAATTTGTTAATGTGAATTACATTACTAAATTACTGAATATTAACATAGCCATGAATTTCTGGTATAAACACAACTTGATCATGATCTAGTAATATTTTTATATGTTGCTAGGTTAGGTTTGCTAATATTCTGTTTAGCAGTTTTGCATCTATGCTTACATAAGTGAGTTTGGTCTGTAATATTCTTTTCATATATTGTCATTGTCAGGCTTTGGTATCAAAATTATGCTAGCCACATTAAATGAGTTGGATAGTATTTGCTATTTTTCTATTCTCTGAAAGAGTTTGTGTAAAATGAGAATTATTTACTCTTTGTATGTTTGGTAGAACTTAAAAGTAAAGTTATCTGGGCCTGGAGTTGTCTTTTTGGGCAGGTTTTTAAATTACTGATTTATTTTCTTTAATGGTTAAAGGGCTTTAGAGTTTTCTGTTTCTTTTGATGCTACTTTGATATACTGTATTTTTTATAGGATTTTTTTCTATCTCATCTAAATGTTCAAATTTGTTGGCAAAAGTTGTCAATAATAGGCCATTATTATCTGTTTATGTGTGCAGCATCAGTAGTAGTTGTTCTTTTTTATTTCTGATATTTATTATCACTCCTTCTCTCTTTTTTCCCCCTGATTAATTTTACCAAAGGTTTGTCAATTTTGTAAGTCCTTTCACAGAAGGGACTTTTAGCTTTCTTTTCTCTTCTCCATTATTTGCCCTCTATTATTTCTTTCCTTCTATTTTCTTTTATTTTGCTTCTCTTTTTCTAATCTCTTGAGATAAATGCTTAGCTTATTAATTTTCAGTCTTTATTCTTTTCTAATATATACAGTTTAGGTTACATGTTTCCTTCTAAGTACTGTTTTAGCTGCATCTTAAAATTCTAATATTCAGATTTTTACATTATTATTCAGTTCAAATCATTTCCTGATTTCTCCATTATTTATTTTTTGACCCATTTGACTCATTTCATAATTTCCCAAACAAAATTTTTGCAGTTATCTTTTCACATTGTACAGTGGTAAGAAAACATCTGTATGATTTCAAACCTTTGAAATTTGTTGAGACTTGCTTTATGACCCAGTATATGGTCAATTTTTTTGTTAATGTTTCTGTGTACTTGATAAGAGTGTGCATTTCACAGTTGTTAGATTCAGTGTTCTAACTAAATCTAATTCAATTAGATTGTGTTCAAATATTTTGTGCTTTTTTTGATTGTTTTATCACTTACTGAGAGAAGTATGTTAAATCTCTCTGCATAATTGTGGATTTATTTAACCTTGTAGTTCAGTTTTTGCTTTACATATTTTCAAGTCATGTTATCAGGTGCATACAATTCTAAAATTATGTCTTTCTGGTGAATCGAAATTTTTGTCATTATGAAGCCGCTTTATTTATAATTTTCCCTTAAAATTTACTTTGTGTGATACTAATATATATATACACCCATTTTATTTTGGTTCTTATTTGCATAGTATATGATTTTCCATCTTTTTACTTTCAACTTTTCAATGTCCCTTTAAAATCCAGTTTGAAAATCATTGTTTCTTAAACTAGAATATTTAGTCTATTTATATCATATGTAACTACTGATATGTTTTGTTTAATTCTATCATTTTATTTATTTATTGTTTTCTATTTGACACACCTGCTCTATATTTTTTTCTCTCCTTGCTTGCTTTTCTTTTTTTTCCGATTGACTGAGTATATTTTTTAAAATAATTTTTTCTCTTTATTAGCTTGGTAGTTGTATAGTGTAGTTTTATTCATTTAGTATTTAACCTATGTATTACAACATGCATAATTTACTTTACTTAATAAAAACTTTATCCTTCTTCCAGATAATACAAGCAATTTAGTATTTCATTTCCCCTATCCCTGACTTTACTTTTCCCTCCATTTTGACTTTTTAGATAATTTCAACTCAATTGCTCCACAGAAACACAGAAGGCAGTTCAGGAAGACATTGTAATTTAATATTGTTAGATACAATTCTTACAACAATTTTAACTAGAAATCCCAACTCCATTGAGTTTCAGAGCTGTTAAGGAGCATTTCAGTCAGTTTATGAATTCTTATGTTTAGACTTCCAAAGATTTTTTTTTTTAATGAATAGTACATTCTAATGGATTTTTTGCTTTAGCACCTTTATTGCAATGGACCAGTTCCAGACCAGGTATATCTACTTCTCCTCTGTAGCAGTTGCTGTGCACTTTAAATCTGAAGACTCCTGTATTTCTTCTATTTTGGAAAATTTGATGCCATTTCCTCAATGCTCTTCTTGTGGCTTTCTCATTAGATGTATGTTGGAGACTTACAATTGATCCACCGTGTTTTTAAACTGCTTTTTCATAATTATGTTTTTGCCACTTTATCTCACTGTAATAGGTTTTAGGTAAGTTCCTCAGTACTCTTCCATTTTATTAATTCCCTCACCATTATCTCATCTATTAAAGTTAAAAAAATTAAACTCTACTTTTCATTTCTAGGATTTCTAACTTATTTTTTCAAAATACCTATTTTCATTTCATTTCTGCTTGTTTTATTTCATAATTTCGTGATTTTTTTCCATAGAAGTGTTATTCCTTTCTTTATGTCTTTGAGCATCCTGAAGTCATGTCAAGATTCCTTTTTTATTTTCATATTGTTGCTTCTTAGTTTTCCTCATGTGGTATAAAATTTTAATTTGTAGACTCACCTTGAGGGCAAGTATTTTTTCCCTTTGTCTTTGTTTGCTCACTCTTTCTCTGCCTTGTTGCAGTTGTCTGTACATAGCCCCTGTTGTCCCCTGTCCAGAATCAGGTCTTTTAGGGACAGCTCAGGGCACTTATCACTGGTGATTAGGCGGCAGCACAGATCCAATCACTTAGCCAGTGGTAGCTCAGCCCAAGTCCTGACTGTGAAGCTGTCCACTTCTCTCATGTAGATGGGTACATAGTTTTATATAAGTTATATCCCCTGCAGCAGTCATAGCTCTTTCCAGCCTCCTTTCCACCCCAGTCTGTTATTTCAAGCAGTGAGACTGGCTCTGGTGTTCTGCCTCAGATAGGGCACCTTTAGTCTTCATTACCTCCTAAGGAAATAAGCTCCTGGGTGCCTTTGCCTGCTGCATTCACCAGGTTTATTGCTTTGTGTTTCTGTAGAATTTTCTTCTTTTGGAATGTAAGTTCCATAAGGGCAGAGACTTTGTTTTGTTCAGTGCAGAATCCTGTGTCTAAAACAATGTCTATCACGTAGTAGGTACTGAACAAAACTTGTTAAATGAATGAATGAACAAACAAATGAATGAATGTTTGGCTACTGATCCACAGAGATGTTGGTCTCTTTGTAAGCTTGGCTACAGTTTAAAGATTTTCACTTTTTTACATTTTATCTTTCATTGCTATGATCTTATTTGGGGTGGAGAGTGTCTCAAAGCATGAGTTTACAACATCTTGATCTGAAGTTGCGGCCAAGTATATATGTTAATACAGGTAGCTATTTGCCTAATAGGGATGGATAAATGTGTGCTGCAGTTATTAGTACTTATTCTATCTCACACAGCCAAATGCTTTAAAGTTTTATGAATCTGAGTTCTACAAACTCAAACTAATTTCCTAAGCACATCTTGATTTAATTTTCCTCTATGCTCTATTGGTAGAAAGCATTAAAAATTTCACATTATATTTAGCTTGATGGAAACCTGCCAAATATAGTCATTGAAGAAAGCTTCTCTAATTAGCCTTTTTCTGTACTGTAATTGTGAAAGTGGTGGAAGGTTCTGCAGAATATAACATGCCCAGAGAATTAATTAGAAACACGCCACCAAGGAGGATTTGGCATATGTATTAATTTTCTTTTGCTGCTGTAATAAATTGCCACAAATGTAGCAGCTTAAAACAGTATCCATTTGTTATCTCACAGATCTGTAGAACAAAAGTCTGGCATGGTATAGTTGAATTCTCTGCTCAGGGTCTCACAAAGCTAAATCAAGGTGCTGGTAGGACTGCATCCCTTTCTGGAAGCTATCGGGAAGAATTAATATGCACGCTGCATTAATGCATAATTAATAATTAATATGCCTTCTTATTTTCTATATTCCTGATGCTTTGACACTTTGGACTTTGCTGGCCCTGGAGAGGCTGCCCCTCCCAGGGCTAGCCAGTTCCTAAAGACAGTAAATGACTTACCTACAAGGGTGCCTTTCATATGCAAACTAACCAATCCAGAGCCCATACCCTCACTTCCTCCTATTTTTGGGCTGTTACACTCAGGGCCAGTATTCCCTTGCTCTAATCAACCCAGGGACGGGTACTAGGCAACTAGGGACAGCCCCTATGCCCTAGAACCTGCTGAAATTATTCAAACTAGCCAAGGCCAAGCCTGCTTACCCTGCCTCGTCCTTTCCTTCCCACCTAAACCACAATAAAGACCCACATTTTCCCTAGTCTCTCTGCCTCCTGAGTGACCCTGGTGCTTCCCTATGTGGCCCTGTGTGGTGTGGCATGCCCCTCCTCTTGGCAACTGTGAGTAACAATCTATCTTTTCAATGGCCGTGGTCTCCTGATCTGTTGGCCTTACCTTACCTAAATAATAATAAAACCTACATTTTAAAACAAGCTTATTCAGGTTGTTGGCAGAGTCCAGTTTCTTTTCATGGCCTTCCATGTGGCCCTTCTGCCTTCAAGCCAGTAACGTCATATCAAGTCCTTCTCATGCTTTGAATCTCTCTGACTTCCTCTTCTGCTTTTAAGGACTCATGTGATTACATTGGGTTCTCCAGAATAATCCAGCTAATCCAAAATAATCTCCCTATTTCAAGGTCAGATGATTAGTAATCCTAATTACATTTGCAATATTCTTTTACCATGCAATGTAACATAACCACAGGAGTGATACCAGGGGACAAAGATCATGGATGCCAACATTCTGCCTACTATACAGTGTTTTAGAAGTTAAATAAGGAAAGAAATACTGGCTTCACAATTTGCATTGGGAAGACATCATAAGCAATTGTAATATGTTCTTATCTGTTCACATTGCAGGCTGCAGTCTCTGAGTTTATCTGTTTAGAATTTCTGTGGCTAAGATAGCTTTAGATAACAATATGATTGAGAGAAATATACTGTAAAGAATTTCTCAGGTATGAGTCTGGTTTTGATGCTATCATGCATAAAGCCAAGATGTTAAGCTTGCTTGACACTTAGACTGTGCTCTCCTCTATTTGAAATTACTTATATTTCTCTAAAGGGGATCTTAGGTGTTTGTGTCCCTTCATGCACATTTACCCCTAACAGGACATCTTAACCATATTGTATTTTCCCATCATAGTACCTTTATATTGACTTCATCTATTTTCTTATATACTTATCGGGGGAAAAATTCTGAGACATAATTATACATTGATAGTTTAAAAGCTGTGACTTACACTGCCTAGTGCCTAACACAGTTAAAAATAGTTTATCCTGTTCAATTAATTCAGGACCAAATAATGCAAATGTAAAACATCACAGAGGCAAACATTTTTCAGGATCACTTTATGCTAGTATACAGGGGCTCTTTGAGACAGTCACAAGTGTGTTCTCGCCCTGTTGAGTACTCATCCTCACTTCCTCTAGCACTGTTTTCTAATGCCCTTTTCTCTTTTCTCCTTTCTTCATCATTTTTTTCCTTTTCTTATGTCTACTTCTTGCTTTCCCTTTTCTTCTGGTTTTAATTTTTTCCTTATATGCATGTCCTAATCCTGCTTTATGGATTTCATCACTATATGATTTCATCACTCATGCTAGTTTTTCAGTTTCCATGGTTTGCCCTCTTACTTTTTCTTTTCATTGTGTTTTTCCAACAAGTGTTGTTTCCTTATATTATCTGTTCCTCAAACACAGTATTTCCCTTAGAGCAAACTATGCAACCAATCATTTGGCAAATAAATCTATAGTACCTGCTCAAGTTTATTACTAGGTGAGGTAAGAGAAGTAAAATTAATGATAAATAATTGGTAATGTGAACCTGAATTTAGCTATAGGGTTCTCCTTAATTCTCTAAAATTGTAAAAATCATTCTTAGCTTGCAGGCAGTACAAAAACAGGCTGAAGTCCAGGGGCCCATAGATAGCAAATTCCTGTGTATAGTTTTGTTTTTTTAAACAATCCCCTATCAATAGACAGGTTGTTTGCATTTTTCACTATTTCAAACAGTGCTGCAGTTAAAACTCCTACTACTCATATCTCTGTTCATGTATATTAGTAGAATCCTAGAAGTGAAATCAATCCTTAAAATGTATTTACATTTAACATTGGGACAGATATTGCCAAATTACCCTCTGCAAAAGTTGTACCGTTTACACTTCCGCTAATAGTATATGAGAGTGCTATTCTCTATACCTTGTAAAACTTGGTATTATCAAACTTTAAAATTTTTGCCCATCTGATGGGTAAAAAATAGTGTCTCACTTTTAAAAATTGTATTTTCCTCATTCCTAGTGATGTCAGGAATTTTTTAAATATATTTGTTAGACATTTAAATATATTTTCTGTGAATTTCTTATTAATGTGCTTTTGTGTCCTTTTGTTTTTAATTTTAGGAGCTCTCATTAATTCCTTCTCTGTTTTATATGTTGCAAAGTTTCTAGCCAGTCTGTCACTTGTCTTTTAACCCTGTTTAGAAATTTCGTATTTTTATTTTAGACAAACTAAAACTCTTTTACTTTGTGACTTCTTGGAAGTGTTGTGTCTGGTTTTGGACACCTCCACTCTCAGGTTAGAGGTATGTCCTTTTAAATAGTCATTTGACTAAATTCCTATCTGAATTTGACATAAGGAAAATAACAGTTTCTCTCAATTTCTTTGATTTTTAACTTTGATTGTCAGGAAACAGCTAAATCTATGGTTCAAGTGTGGTAACTATCCTACTTCTTAGGCTATGCAATAGTTACTGTGAGCTCTCAGTGATAAAATGGTAGTTGTAAACCTGAAAACAGGTGCTGGGTATAGCTGAGCAAATATGAAAACCTAGCCCCTGAACCAAAATACAAGGCAGAAAAATAGGTCATTAGGAGACCTCAAATATGACTGGGGCAGCTCTCAGTATCTGAGTTTGTGGGACAAATTTGATCAGCAGTACTGGGGAGTTGATGGGGAGGCAAGGCCTAGAAATGGAAATGGATACACACGCAACCTAGGGGAATCTATAGCCACAGGTTCTGATCCTGTGAACTTGCAACTTCTATAGTTCACAACGTTTTACCTGCAATTCTGAAATCCCCAAAGCTCTAAAGACCTAGACTTTAAAAAATTTTGTTGTCAAAATCTTACCTAAAAGGATGTATGTGACTATTTAAAGTCTTTATCCCACTTAGTTTGAAAATTCATACATTTTTTGCTTAAATAATAATGCAGTTGATTTTAAGTTGTTCCTCACACAATACTGGAGTGTATTGTGTAATATCTGGTGTATGTACCTCCTTACCTTTCTAAAATTCAAAATATTCTGAATTCTGAAATGTATCTGGCCTCAAGGGTTTCTGTTAAGGGACTGTGGACTTGTAATAAATATCTTACCCGAAGGCCCAGATGGAATTAGCTTTCTTCTTGCCTCTTTATGGTTTCTGGTTTCACTTTCTTACATTATTTTTAATAATCCTGTTGCATATGTATTTTTAGTATAAGCTCTCAGTGTTTTTGGCAATAAGGATGTGGAAGCTAGTCTCCAAGAGGACCCGCAATAATCTTTGCCCTTGTGTAGTCTTTTCCTATATTAACTCAGAGCTGCTCTGTGTGTACATATAGAATATGGGCAACAGTGCTGGTATGTGACTTCTGAGGCCAGGCTGTAAGAGACATTTTAGCTTCTGCTTTGGTTTTTTGGATCTTTGGTTCTGAGGGAAACCAGGTGCCATGGCATGAGGACACACAAGGAGCTACAAGAAGAATCCTAAGTGGAGAGGAACGCACTTGCCAGCCATGTGAGTGAGACACCTTGGAACTGGATTCTCCAGCCCCAGCCAAGGCTTTAGATGGCTGCAGCCCCAGCTGACACCTCAACTGCAACCTCATGAGAGATTCTGAGTCACACCCGTTCAGCCAAGCTTCTCCTGTATACACAATCCACAGAACTGTGAGAATAATAAATGACTGTTGTTCTTTTAACCACTAAGCTCTTGGGTGACTTGATATGCAGAAATAGATAACTAATGTAATGAATGATAACTAAGGAATAATTAGTTCAAAAAAAGCATCTACTCTTTAGAAACTCTTTCTGCAGGGCCCCAAACCAATGAATAGATTTAATGTGGTAATTGATCCCTGCATTGCATTTCCTGCATAATTTGTACACTGAAAAAATCTGGGATTTTATCCTTTATCATATATAGTATTTAAATATTTTTCCTCTCTTTTTTCCTTTTTCCCCCTCTGACAGAACTGCTGATATAATCTTATTTTCATGAAACTCCTTATGGTGTGACTATGCTGATTCTGGCCCAGAAATAGTTTTGCATCAATGATCTGTTGCTGTGTAACAAACCATCCCAAAACTCAGTGTTTTAAAACAATGACGATTTCTGTTTCTCATGATTCTGTGGCTTGGCTGGACAGTTCTTCTGCTGGTCTTGCCTACACTGCTTTATGGAGCTGTGTTCATCTGGTGGGTCTGCTAGAGCTGCACAGTCTTGAAGGTCTCACCCTCATGTCTGGGACCTTGGCAGGAATGGTTGGAAAACTAGGACCTCTCTCTCCACATGGTCTCTCATCAGTATTTGGACTCCTGCTTTTTTCCATGATGGCTGAGCCCTAAGAGGGCACAGGCGGAAGCTACAAGGAATCTTTAGATCTGCGCTCTGGAACTTTCACAATATCACTTCTGTTACATTCTAAAGGTCAAAGCAAGTCACCAGGCCAGCCTAGATTCAAATGAGTGAAGAAAGAGCCCCCACCTCTTTATTAGAGAAGCAACCATGTAACATTGCAAAAGAGGCATAGGCAGAGGGAGAAGTGAGTCCTTGGGGACCATTATTATAATGATATACCCTATGCTTCATTAGGAGAAATTATAAAAATTAATTTACAAGTTTCTAACAATCTTCATTCATTAACGCAGAACTGGAAGGTCCAGATTGATTCATTCATCAAACATACATATATTGAGAATCTACTATTTTGTTGACCCTAGGGAATCAAAATATATAATTCCTTACCTGAAGTAAGAAATATTCTTTTTTTTTGTCTCTTCAAATTCAGTCTTCTGGGATCAGGAAATGAGTGTTCTTCATAAACAAACAAAGCAACAGATATTTTTGAGTGACTTCTGTGCTTAGAATTCTGCTATTTATCCTGAAGTGCTTTGCTAGGAGATAAATGTGGTAGCTTCTGTGAGTTATTGATGCTCTCTGCAGATGTTCCTATGGATCCCACACTCTCGGCCATAACATCTGCCCTCAGGGTGTTTGATAGGGCATCTGAGTCCTGTTTGGCTCCACCTGCCTTTCCTATTACACACTTTACCATATGGCAAGGATGCTAGGAGTGAACTCTTATGTAATAAAATACATAATTATTTTACTCTTAAAATAATTGGAGTAAGTGTCAGAGGGAGGTTATGGAATTGTCTGTCTGTACTTTATGTGCTGAACAAAGTATTGAGCATTAGATTACAGAGACCTGAATAAGACATAAGACATAGAGTCATAGAGTGGGAAGGGAAAATACAAATCATCTGGTCACCCTCTCATTTGAAAGATAAAAAAATTGAGACTCAGAGATGTTAAGTGATGTGCTCACATTAAGGTATCTATTTAGCAACAGACCTGAAACGACAGTCTAGGAATTCTGACATGCTGACTGATGTTTTTTCCACTGACGCCTGCCATCTTAAGACCTTATATCCTTAAGGAAGAGAAATGATAATATCTAAAATTTATTGAGAATTAACTTAGTGTGTGTCAAGCAGTGTTCTAAACTTGGAGTTTCTCAGTGTGTCCTCACAACAGCTGGAGGAGTGGGTACTGTTAGTACTCCTGTTTAGAAAGGAGGAGAGCTTAAGTAACTTTCCCAGACTCCTAAGACTAAAAATTTCAGAGGCAGGTTCTCACCCAGGCATTCTTTCTCTACAGACTCTGCTCTTAATCACTGTGCTAATCCCACTCTATGAATGAGGGTGACAATACTGAAAAAGCCAGAGGAAGCTGGGAGCCTACTGAGGTTATGGAAAATCTTTAGATCCCGAGTGAGGGGCTATGCTGGAGGCAGAGGACATGCGCCTCTTGGGGGCAGGACACAGAACCAGGCTCATGGTAGAAGCCTAGGCTGATTTTGAATGAATTCCAGATTTCCCATTTTTTGTTGAACCGACAAGTCAGTAGAGTACACATTATGTTAGAATTTTTCTCCTGCACTGAAGACATTGCTGATAACATGAATGAATTAAACCTAGACATTCTATGGCATGGGCAATAAATCTTTTTTTTTTCATACTCCACTTTAGAAGTGATTAGATTTCTAGTCCATTCATTCATTCACTCATTGTTTCATTCAAGAAATTGAGCATCAGTTTTGTGCAAGAAGGCATTGTATTAGGCATAGAGCCACTTCAGGGTTACCTTTGGAAGCTGTCTCTGCCTTCCTTTTAGCTCTGATTATGTCATCCTATTTATCATGGTTCATGGTGCTTTCTTTACTTTTTGTTTTCTCGAGGTAATAGCCAAACATTGCAATTCTTAAGTTTATAGCACAAAATTAGAAAGTCATATGTCTCACATGGTTTTCGATTTGGTGTTTTTTAAGGGATTCCAGAAAGAAGGAACACAAATCTGTCCTTGGTCAATTTGAATGAAAAATTATTGTTGTACCAGTTAGAGTATTGCTGCCTGATATAACAATGATATGCAATGGCTAAAACATGATGATATGTAATGGCTAAATCATGAAATAAGTTTGTCTCTTGTTTGTATAAAATCCCAAAGGGGTGTTTCTGGTAAATAAGGCGGGTCTCTTCCAAGTGTTACACCGAGGCCCATTTCCTCTGAAGTTGTTTGCCCATGTCGACATCAAGCTGGCGGAAGGGGGAAGAGCATGGAGGGTGTCACACATGTGGCGCTTTTATGGGCTAGACATGGAAGAGGAACTTATCATTATACTGACATTCCTTTGACTAGAACTCAGTTACTTGGTCAAAACCTACATTCCTTTGACTAGAACTCAGTTACTTGGTCAAAACCTAACTGTGAGGGAGCCTGGAAAACGTACGCCACTGGATGCCCAGAAAAGGAGGAAATAGTTGAAAAGTAGGGGAGGACTGTGAAAGCCTCTGGCTTACTCCACTTCTCTCTTAATTCACTAATCCTTCTTTAAACCTACCCATTTTCTTGAATTTCATGTAGGTATTTCATTTCATAAAATTAAAAAATTATATTGTCAAATATCTTTTGAAATCATGTTCAGTGCTTTTATTTTATAGATGAGAAGTATGAGGTCCAGAGAGATTAAGTACTGTGCCTAATGTCCCACAGCTTATAGGCAACAGAACCAAGGCTAGAGCTTGGAGGTTTCTTGATTTTCTCCTTTATTCTAATTTGAAATAATATCAATAATATCTGCCCAAGCCCTTATTATCTGTTTTACATTTTAGCCTCACACAGAACAGTTTTGTTGAATTCGTTTTGCGGAGAGCCTGATATGAATATTTTTAATTAATTTATCATTTATTATTTATTTTATTTTTCTTCATCAAAGAGGTTCTCACTATAGCCTTTAGATGGCACAAGTTAGCTAATCCAAGGCTGTTTTGTAGCTACGATAATTATAGAAGTTTCAAGAAAAGATTATGGGAAATGGGAGCATTGAATAGTAATTTAAACAAGTAGACATGTTATCAGCAAAGTCTCCCAGCATTAAGAATCCGTCTTCTGAATTAGTCTTTATGTACAAGAGGCTAATGTTTAGAAGTGTTTCCAGGAGTTCTCTAATTCTGCCGATGTTGGGAGTCACTGGGAATAAGTGACGTTTGGGACAGATTTGGGGATAAGAATTAGGACTGGAGAAGGATTTCTGAAGTGGATAGAATATAAATCTGGGAGGTAGGAGGCCTCAGTTTTCCATGAGTTCTCAAATATTCAGGACACGTTTTATATTAGAATTATGCTACTTATTGTGGATCCTCATGGCATTTGCTAATTATTTTCTCACCAGGGTTTTCTGAAGACCTTTGTGATGATGTGTGGAGATCTGGTATTTTATGTACCCCTGTAGGATGGTGCTGCAGCACAATGCTTTGCCCTTGTTAGGGATATAGCAATTATTTGCGGAACTGAATTTTCCACTTGATTTTTTTCTCCTCATTCTTATCACTGGAGGGGTTAAAAACTCCTTTCCTAAGATAGCAAGGAAAAGCGCTATTTACCTAGTGCCTCTTATGTTGACCAGCAGTCTTGTAGCTGGTGTGAGGGATCCTAGGAAAATCTGCTCTCTCTTGAAATCTAATTCAGTTCTGAAGACAATATTCAGCTAAAAAGAAAACCATAAACAGAAGAGGTAATATAAAACCAAAACACTCTGATATGTGAAGTTAGTTCTTTTGCTGTGAGCATGTGCAAACAACCATTATATACACCAAATAGATGAAAATATGTTAAATTGAGGAAGGAGATGGTAAAATGTTCCTCTAGTATTCACCTAGAGTGTGGTCTTTGGCTTCACTGTCTCTAATTTTCAGAATTCTATGATTTTATATGAGTATTGGAATCTTAAGTAGAATTTGAATATACTAACTTCATTTTCCCCAACAATATCAGTTTCCAGGTTTATGTAATAATATGAAACAGGCAAAGCTAATTGTTGGTATTTTTGGACTCAGCATGGTGGGTCATTTCTCATCTTGGGTGATATCCCTAACCTCACCTCACTCCCAGCAGCTAAAGTCTTCTATTCTCTTCCAATAATTCTGACAAAATCCACTCTTTCAGCCTTCACAATAGGGCATATGTGACTGATGCTGGCCTCAATTGTTTCTGATATCCACCGAGTTTTCCATTTTAACCTATATCAACAACCTTCTAAACCAAAGATATGAAGTTAAACAGATGTAATTTGCTTTGCCTACTGGTAAGACAACTTGCCTAATGGGTTCAGTAACTTAAAATACACTGTATCCAGTTATCTTCTGTGATTTAATGATATATCTGTCTTTTAAATATTCTGAAATGCACAGGGTTATTTCTGATGATTCTCATATTGGAAAATAATTTGTCATGACTAAAAAGTCCATTTCTATTTTGGTACATCTTACTGCACAGTTTTTGCTAGGAGAGAACAGACACCTGCATTTTTGCCCTTAGTTCCCCATTAGGAGAGATTGTGAGTATGGTTCCTATTGACTCTATGAGGAAGAAGGGTTAGGAAATGCTGGGTATGAGTCAGTGAAAAAGTGACGAGAAACATCTACGATAGTAGTGTATTGGTACAGTCACTATTTTGTCTCCTAGAACAAAGTTTGATATCATGAAACTATGTCATGGCTTCACTGTGCCCCTATTAAATTTAAAACTTTTATTTAAATTTTATATGGAAATACCTTCCATAGAACATAAAATTCTGTACACCTGATCTTTTGAGTACTTTTCTCCCATTCCAAATACCTACCAATCATTTTTTTTTTCTTTCAGGTTTAGATTTTTCTTCTCTCTTGTCCTTATTCTAATCTGGACCCACATTTTTCTTCTTCTTTCCATTCTGAAGAATAGGGATTTTCATCCAAGCTAAACAATTAATTAATTAATTAAACAATTAAGCAAATTAAGAGTGTGCCTAAGTACACTGCCAGGCACTGTGAAGGTTATGAGAAAAGGTAGTGCTACTTAGTGGTCTAGCACTTGGATTTTGGACTCAGGTTGCCAGGCTTTATATACCTGTTTTACTGGCTGTGTGAACATGGGCACTTTCACCTCTGTGCAGTGAAGATGACAATAAAAGCACTTCCATCAAATATAATTAATTGAGCTAACCTATGTAAACCACTGACCCCAGTACGTGGTACATAATAAAGTCAATAGATGTTACTATTATTACTTATAATTCTTATTCTTCATTATTATTAAAGAATATTAAACATGAAGTCTGTCCTAAGGAAATTCACAGTTCAGCTGAATTAATATTCATATACAAAACCATAAAGAATGAAGCAAAATAACAAAGTTGAGTAATGTCGATTGTGATATTGGCAAGAAGAGACTTAACTAAGGAGGAATTCATGGAGGTTACAAGGATTTAGCTGAGCCTTAAAAGGTGGGTAAGGTTTGTGTCTGCAAAGAAGAAAGAGACAAGATTCCCTTATGTAGGGTTGTTTTTCTTGATTATCAAGAGTCTTGGGATCCTTCCATCTTTTAGGGATAAGCTGCTTCTAGGTCTAGGTTCTGGCAAGATCAGGAACACCATTTCTTCAGAGCTTCAGTGTTTGATGAATTTGTTCTGTGAGGATTAATAGAGTAGACGAATGAGTAACAGAAAAGGTAATTAAGCAATATGATAGGACAGACTGTGGCATAACAATGATTAATGGGATTCTTCAGGTGAGCACTGAGGCACAAGGCAGAACTGAGAGCTCTTGGTGTACCAGAGAAGTGTCATTAATCAGCATTACATCATGCTTGAGAGTAGTTTATTGGAATTATAAAATAGGCACTTAAAATAACATTAAAAGTACAATTTTAAACATGTACAATTGATTCTGGTGAAGTACTATGCCAGAAATGAATTCCAACCTTCCAGAGGACTGTACCCCAAGAAAAAGAAAAAAGCTGTGCTCTTCAAGCTGAAAGTAGCCCATTGACACAGTGTGACCCTGCCAACTTTACCTTCTTAAAACTGTTCTTTTCATTGGAAACCACGGTAGAGACCAGCAAAAACAGAAACGAAATCTTGGCAGTGCTTCTTCCTGCCTCATGTGCCTTGTAATGTCGCCCAAGCTGTCAGCCAAGGCTGGCTGTTTCTTCCACACCACATCTCCAGGGAGTGTGTAAAGAAAGGGGTTCTGGACAACGCACAAGCATCTGTTGAATTTGGGACAATCTATTGCTTCTACACATCAAAGAGAATAGATGGGTTTGGGGGTTGATGGTCAGGGAAAGGAATCAGGTCTTTCACCTTGAGCTGCTATAGTGGGTTCATCTCAGTAGGGGTACAGTTCAACGTCAAGCACCGAAAATCAAGTGGTTAGACAAGAGGTCAACATCCAGAGTCAGATTTGGGTTTCTAGTTTGGTGTCTCAGGATCTAGAGAAAAGCTCAAGGTTTGGAGAGGCTTTTCTCCAAAATAGTTTGGAGATATGAGGGCAGGGGAAGTAATGTAGTACAGAGCTGATGCACCTGACAGGCTCAAAGAGCTGTCTAGGATACCTAGTAATGCCTCCTCTACTGCCTACCCTCTTTCATGGTTACGGCCCTCCCCTTAACTTGGGTGCCCTTCAAGGGACTCTGATATCGATTCATCAGAATTAATTAAATAATTAGACATCTACTTCTCCTCTTTAGTTTTTCTATTCATTAAAAAAAAGAGTTGTGACCTTATGCCAAAACAAAATATCTTTCCCCTCTTTCCCTGCAAGCACCTATTCTGGTCATATTAATTCAGATAGCTGCCTCATTGGAATTGCACAATTTTTTACACTTTAACCTTGCTTTATTCCTTGTAGTGGGTTGAATGGTGGCCTCCCAAAATATATGTCCATCTAGAACCTGTGAATATGACCTTATTTGATAAAAAGAGTCTTTGCAGATGCAATTAAGTTAAGGATCTTGGGATGAGATCGTCTTGGACTAGGATAGCCCTTAATCCAATGGCAAGTGTTCTTGGAAGAGAAGAAAGGAGAAGACGCAGATAAGAAGGCAATGTAAAGAAGGACGCAGAAATTGGAATGATAAGTCTACAAGCCAAGGATTGTCAGAGGCCACCAGAAGCTAGGAGAGAGCTATGGAATGGATTCTCCCTCAGAACCTCCAGAAGGAACCAAACCTTGCTGACACCTTGATTTTGGGCTTCTGATCTCCAGAACTGTGAGAGAATAAATTTCTGTTGTTTTAAGCCACCAAGTTTGTGGTAATTTGTTACAGCAGCAACAGAAAAGTAATACAGCCTTGTAGAACTTGCCTTAGGAAGCAATTTCCAGCTGAAGGGGTCCAGAAACTCGCTAACTTGCTGACCTTAGTATCCAGTGATCACCCTCTGAAGTATGTTGATATCCAGTGATGACAATTCACTCCTGAAGTCTGGGTTTCTGGGGCCAAGATAGCAGAGAGCTTTGACGTAGATGAATGGATAGATCATTCTGCCAGTTTTATTGCAGACCATGACATGATACTGTTTTGTTTTGTTTTTTCCCTGAAATAGGTGGAAGCCTTTTATTTTGCAACTAATGCCAACCAGTTTGCTATGAGAGCTGTCAAATCAGATGATTTTAAATGCTTTGATGAATAGCTAAAATACCATCTTAAAATGCAAAGTTGTTTATTATCTGTTAAAAGAGCACAGTTCTGGAAACCACCGACAAGTGCTCTGAGCTCTGGTTTCATTAATTTATTCATTAAAATACATAATAGGCACATTCAAGGTCTCTGTCTTCCTGGAATTTACATTTTATGAGGTCATTCCATTCAGTACAATAAACTTTGTTTGACTTGGTTTACTCTTCCCTCAAGTTCCTCTCAGTTGAGGTAAAAAGATCCAGACTTTCAAAATGGGTAAGAAAGAGGCTGATGATTTGCTTTACAGAACGGTCCTTTGCTTCATAAAAGGATTAAATACATGTTTCATTCATTCATTTAGTGAATATTTATTGAGAATCTATGTGGCAGACAATGTTCTATGCACTGAGGATACAGGAGTGAAAACAGCAACCTTCCTATCCTCACCAAGCTTACTTTCTAACGGGAGAGGCAGGCACTGAACAGATATACAATTATATAAATTAATAAATATATAATGGCAAACAATAATAAGTAATATGAAGAAGCTCCTTTCCCTCCAGGGCCTGGACAGATTTTGACAGGATGTGTCTATCATTTATGACTCTATTTTTTTTCAAGGGACCTTGGTTGCATTTGATTTCCTGGCTTCTACTCTTGAACCTCTTCAGATCTATCCTTCATCCAGCAATCAAAGTGATACTTCTAAAACATAAATTGGGTAATATCCTCCTGGCTTTGGCTTTCAGTGCTTTTCTTGGACTTAGAATGCAATCCAGACTCCTGCAAGGTCTTGTAAGCTTATTTCATGCCACTTGCCCCTTTGCTCACTTGTTGAGCCACATTGTTTTTCTCTCAGTTCATTCAGTACCCATACAGGTAGATTCCTTTACCTGCAATGCTTTTCACTCCAACTCCCTTTCAGTAGATTCCCTCATGTTATTCCCTGTCACAGCATCTATTACAGATTGGAAATGTATATTTATTTGTTTGGTACCTGCTCCCTGCCAGTCTTCTCCTAGCTCTACCAGTCTGAAACTTTGTGAGGCGCTGGGATTATAGCTGCCTACCTAGAACCTAGCCCAGCACTTGGCACACAGAAACTATAGGCAAATATATATATATTTTAAATAAATTTATTTATTTTTATTTTATTTATTTTATTTTTGGCTGCGTTGGGTCTTTGTTGCTGCGCGCGGGCTTTTCTCTGGTTGCAGCGAGCGGGGACTACTCTTCGTTGCGGTGCGGTGGCTTCTTTTGTTGTGGAGCACAGGATCTAGGTGCGTGGGCTTCAGTAGTTGTGGCACATGGGCTTAGTTGCTCCACGGCATGTGGGATCTTCCCGGACCAGGGATCAAACCTGTGTCCCCTGCATTGGCAGGCGGATTCTTAACCACTGCACCACCAGGGAAGCCCTATAGGCAAATATTTATTGAATAAATTTTAAAAAAAGGAAATGCGCTAGTGAGTGAGATCCAAACTTTTAAGAAATCAGCCCATTGCAAAGATTGAGTTACTTAAATTATTCTTATATTAAATTGTATTGCTTTCTTCATTTATTATTCTCTAGTTCTTTTGTGTCTACTGTTGTAGGCCCAGAAAGGAGAAAATTTACTGGAGTTAGGCAGTTTGTTGCCTCCAGAAATACTTTTGTGTTCCTTCCAAGAACCAATATGTTAGTTAAAGAATAAAAGAGAGCCATCTATTGATAATAAATATGACTGGCTATTGACTATTTGTGTCACCAATAAAGTAGGAGATGTTGAGATCATTCTTCAACACATTCTAGGAAGCAGGTCCCCAATTTGTGAGCATTCAATCTACCAGTGACCTTTCATTTTTTTTTAACATCTTTATTGGAGTATAATTGCTTTACAATTGTGTGTTAGTTTCTGCTGTATAACAAAGTGAATCAGCTATATGTATACATATATCCCCATACCCCCTCCCTCTTGCATCTCCCTCCCACCCTCCCTATCCCACCCCTCTAGGTCGTCACAAAGCACTGAGGTGATCTCCCTGTGCTATGTGGCTGCTTCCCACTAGCTATCTATTTTACATTTGGTAGTGTATATATGTCCATGCCACTCTCACTTCGTCCCAGCTTACCCTTCCCCCTCCCCGTGCCCTCAAGTCCATTCTCTACATCTGCGTCTTTATTCCTGTCCTGTCGCTAGGTTCTTCAGAACCATTTTTTTTTTTAAGATTCCATATATATGTGTTAGCATATGGTATTTGTTTTTCTCTTTCTGACTTACTTCACTCTGTATGACAGTCTCTAGGTCCATCCACCTATAACTCAATTTCATTTCTGTTTATGGCTGAGTAATGTTCCATTGTATATATGTGCCACATCTTCTTCATCCATTCATCTATCGATGGACACTTAGGTTGCTTCCATGTCCTGGCTACTGTAAATAGAGCTGCAATGAACATTGTGGTACATGACTCTTTTTGAATTATGGTTTTCTCAGGGTATATGCCCAGTAGTGGGATTGCTGGGTCGTATGGTAGTTCTATTTTTAGTTTTTTAAGGAACCTTCATACTGTTCTCCATAGTGGCTGTATCAATTTACATTCCCACCAACAGTGCAAGAGGGTTCCCTTTTCTCCACACCCTCTCCAGCATTTATTGTTTGTACATTTTTTGATGATGGCCATTCTGACCAGTGTGAGGTGATACCTCATTGTAGTTTTGATTTGCATTTCTCTAATGATTAATGATGTTAAGCATCCTTTCATGTGTTTGTTAGCAATCTATAGATCTTCTTTGGAGAATGTCTATTTAGGTCTTCTGCCCATTTTTGGATTGGGTTGTTTGTTTTTTTTTGATATTGAGATGAATGAGCTGTCTGTATATTTTGGAGATTAATCCTTTGTCTGTTGCTTTGTCTGCAAATATTTCCTCCCGTTCTGAGGATTGTCTTTTCGTCTTGTTTCTGGTTTCCTTTGCTGTGCAAAAGCTTTTAAGTTTCATTAGGTCCCATTTGTTTATTTTTGTTTTTGTTTCCATTTCTTTAGGACATGGGTCAAAAAGGATCTTGCTGTAATTTATGTCATAGAGTGTTATGTTTTCCTCTAGGTGTTTTATAGTGTCTGGCCTTACATTTAGGTCTTTAATCGATTCTGAGTTTATTTTTGTGTATGGTGTTAGGGAGTGTTCTAATTTCATTATTTTACATGTAGCTGTCCAGTTTTTCCAGCATCACTTATTGAAGAGGCTGTCTTTTCTCCACTGTATATTCTTGCCTCCTTTATCAAAGATAAGAGTGACCATATGTGCGTGGGTTTATCTTTGGGCTTTCTATCCTGTTCCATTGATCTATATTTCTTTTTTTCTGCCAGTATCATACTGTCTTGATTACTGTAGCTTTGTAGTATAGTCTGAAGTCAGGGAGCCTGATTCCTCCAGCTTCATTTTTCTTTCTCAAGATTGCTTTGGCTATTCGGGGTCTTTTGTGTTTCCGTACAAATTGTGGAATTTTTTGTTCTAGTTCTGTGAAAAATGCCAGTGGTAGTTTGATAGGGATTGCATTGAATCTGTAGGTTGCTTTGGGTAGTATAGTCATTTTCACAATGTTGATTCTTCCAATCCAAGAACATGGTATATCTCTCCATCTGTTTGTATCATCTTTGATTTCTTTCATCAGTGTCTTATTGTTTTCTGTATACAGGTCTTTTGTCTCCTTAGGTAGATTTATTCCTAGGTATTTTATTCTTTTTGTTGCAATGGTAAATGGGAGTGTTTCCTTAATTTCACTTTCAGATTTTTCATCATTAGTGTATAGGAATGCAAGAGATTTCTGTGCATTAATTTTGTATCCTGCTACTTTACCAGATTTATTGATGAGCTCTAGTAGTTTTCTGGTAGCATCTTTAGGATTCTCTATGTATAGTATCATGTCATCTGCAAACAGTGCCAGTTTTACTTCTTCTTTTCCAATTTGGATTCCTTTTATTTCTTTTTCTTCTCTGATTGCTGTGGCTAAAACTTCCAAGACTATGTTGAATAATAGTGGTGAGAGTGGGCAACCTTGCTTTTTTCCTGATCTTAGTGGAAATGGTTTCAGTTTTTCACCATTGAGAACGATGTGGGCTGTGGGTTTGTCATATATGGCCTTTACTATGTTGAGGTAAGTTCCCTCTATTCCTACTTTCTGGAGGGTTTTTATCATAAATCGGTGTTGAATTTTGTTGAAAGCTTTTCCCACATTTATTGAGATGATCATATGGTTTTTCTCCTTCAGTTTGTTAATATGGTGTATCACATTGATTGATTTGCATATATTGAAGAATCCTTGTATACTTGGGATAAACCCCACTTGATCATGGTGTATGATCCTTTTAATGTGCTGTTGGATTCTGTTTGCTAGTATTTTGTTGAGGATTTTTGCAGCTATGTTCATCAGTGATATTGGCCTATAGTTTTCCTTTTATGTGACATCTTTGTCTGGTTTTGGTATCAGGGTGATGGTGGCCTCGTAGAATGAGTTTGGGATCGTTCCTCCCTCTGCTATATTTTGGAAGAGTTTGAGAAGGATAGGTGTTAGCTCTTCTCTAAATGTTTGATAGAATTCTCCTGTGAAGCCATCTGGTCCTGGGCTTTTGTTTGTTGGAAGACTTTTAATCACAGTTTCAATTTCAGTGCTTGTGAATGGTCTGTTTATATTTCCTATTTCTTCCTGGTTCAGTCTTGGAAGGTTGTGCTTTTCTAAGAATTTGTCCATTTCTTCCAGGTTGTCCATTTTATTGACATAGAGTTGCTTGTAGTAATCTCTCACGATCCTTTGTATTTCTGCAGTGTCAGTTGTTACTCTCCTTTTTCATTTCTAATTCTATTGATTAGAGTCTTCTCCCTTTTTTTCTTGATGAGTCTGGCTAATGGTTTATCAATTTTGTTTATCTTCTCAAAGAACCAGCTTTTAGTTTTATTGATCTTTGCTATTGTTTCCTTCATTTCTTTTTCATTTATTTCTGATCTGATCTTTATGATTTCTTTCCTTCTGCTAACTTTGGGGTTTTTTTGTTCTTCTTTCTCTAATGGCTTTAGGTGTAAGGTTAGGTTGTTTATTTGAGATTTTTCTTGTTTCTTTAGGTAGGCTTGTATTGCTATAAACTTCCCTCTTAGAACTGCTTTTGCTGCATCCCATAGGTTTTGGGTCACGTGTTTTCATTGCCATTTGTTTCTAGGTATTTTTTGATTTCCTCTTTGATTTCTTCAGTGATCCCTTGGTTATTTAGTAGTGTACTGTGTAGCCTCCATGTGTTTGTATTTTTTACCGATTTTTTCCTGTTATTGATATGTGGTGTCATAGTGTTGTGGTTGGAAAAGAAACTTGATATGATTTCAAATTTGTTAAATTTACCAAAGCTTGATTTGTGACCCAAGATATGATCTATTCTGGAGAATGTTCCATGAGCACTTGAGAAGAAAGTTTATTCTGTTGTTTTTGGATGGCATGTCCTATAAATATCAATTAAGTCCATCTTCTTTAATGTATCATTTAAAGCTTGTGTTTCCTTATTTATTTTCTTTTTGGATGTTCTGTCCATTGGTGAAAATGGGGTGTTAAAGTCCCCTACTATTATTGTGTTACTGTTGATTTCCCCTTTTCTGGCTGTTAGCATTTGTCTTATGTATTGCGGTGGTCCTATGTTGGATGCACAAATATTTACAATTGTTATATCTTTGCCTTGGATTGATCCCTTGATCATTATGTAGTGTCCTTCTTTGTCTCTTGTAATAGTCTTTGTTTTAAAGTCTCTTTTTTCTGATATGAGAATTGCTACTCCAGCTTTCTTTTGATTTCCATTTGCATGGAATATCTTTTTCCATCCCCTCACTTTCAGTCTGTATGTGTCCCTAGGTCTGAAGTGGGTCTCTTGTAGACAGCATATATAAGGGTCTTGTTTTTGTATCCATTCAGCCAGTCTGTGTCTTTTGGTGGGAGCGTTTAATCCATTTACATTTAAGGTAGTTGTCGATATGTATGTTCCTGTTTCCATTTTCTTAATTGTTTTGGGTTTGTTATTGTAAGTCTTTTCCTTCTCTTGTGTTTCCTGCCTAGAGAAGTTCCTTCAGCATTTGTTGTAAAGCTGGTTTGGTGGTGCTGAATTCTCTTAGCTTTTGCTTGTTTGTTAATGTTTTAATTTCCCTGTCGAATCTGAATGAGATCCTTGCTGGGTAGAGAAATTTGTTGTAGGTTTTTCCCTTTCATCACTTTAAATATGTCCTGCCACTCCCTTCTGGCTTGCAGAGTTTCTGCTGAAAGATCAGCTGTTATCTTTATGCAGATTCCCTTGTATGTTATTTGTTGCTTTTCCCTTGTTGCTTTTAATATTTTTTCTTTGTATTTAGTTTTTGATAATTTGATTAATATGTGCCTTGGCGTGTTTGTCCTTGGATTTATTCTGTATGGGACTCTTTGTGCTTCCTGGACTTGATTTATCCTTTCCCATATTAGGGAAGTTTTCAACTATCTTCTCTTCAAATATTTTCTCAGTCCCTTTCTTTTTCTCTTCTTCTGGGATCCCTATAATTCGGATGTTGGTGTGTTTAATGTTGTCCTAGAGGTCTCTGAGACTGTCCTCTGTTCTTTTCATTCTTTTTTCTTTATTCTGCTCTGTGGTAGTTATTTCCACTATTTTATCTTCCAGGTCACTTACCTGTTCTTCTGCCTCAGTTATTCTGCTATTGATTCCTTCTAGAGAATTTTTGATTTCATTTATTGTGTTGTTCATCATTGTTTGTTTGCTCTTTAGTTCTTCTAGGTCCTTGTTAAACATTTCTTGTATTTTGTCCATTCTATTTCCTAGATTTTGGATCATCTTTACTATCATTACTCTGAATTCTTTTTCAGGTAGACTGCCTATTTCCTCTTCATTTGTTTGGTCTGGTGGGTTTCTACCTTGCTCCTTCATCTGCTGTGTATTTTTGTGTCTTCTCATTTTGCTTAACTTACTGTGTTTGAGGTCTCCTTTTCGCAGGCTGCAGGTTCCTAGTTCCTGTTGTTTTTGGTGTCTGCCCCCAGTGTGTAAGGTTGGTTCAGTGGGTTGTGTAGGCTTCCTGGTGGAGGGGACTGGTGCCTGTGTTCTGGTGGGTGAGGCTGCATGTTGTCTTTCTGGTTGGCAGGACTGTGTCCAGTGATGTGTTTTAGGTTGTCTGTTACCTTATGATTTTAGGCAACTTCTCTGCTAATGTGTGGGGTTGTGTTCCTGTCTTGCTAGTTGTTTGGCATGGGGTGTCCAGCACTGGATCTTGCTGATCGTTGAGTGGAGCTGGTTCTTAGTGTTGAGATGGGGATCTCTGGGAGAGGTCTCGCCGATTGATATTACGTGGGGCCAGGAGGTCCCTGGTGGACCAATGTCCTGAACTCAGCTCTCCCACCTCAGAGGCTCAGACCTGACACCTGGCTGGAGCACCAAGACCCTGTCAGGCATACGACTCAGAAGAAAAGGGAGAAAAGTAAAAGAAAGAAAAAAATAAAATAAAATAAAGTTATTAAAATAAAAAATAGAAAAATTATTAAAATAAAAAAAATTAAAAAGTAAAAAAAAATAAGAGAGAGAAGAGAGCAGCCAAACCAATAAACAGATCCACCAATGATAACAAGTGCTAAAAAGTATACTAAAAAAACCCATACACACAAAAATGGACAGACAGAACCCTAGGACAAATGGTAAAAGCAAACCTATACAGACAAAATCACACAAAGAAGCATACACATACACACTCACAAAAAGAGAAAAAGAGAAAAAAATATATATATATATAAAAAGGAAGAGAGCAACCAAATCAATAAACAAATATACCAATGATAATAAGCTCTAAATACTAAACTAAGGTAAACATAAAACCAGAAACAAATTTTAGATGTAGAAAGCAAACCCCAGTTCTACAGTTGCTCCCAAAGTCCACTGCCTCAATTTTGGGATGATTCTTTGTCTATTCAGGTATTCCACAGATGCAGGGTACCTGAAGTTGATTGTGGAGATTTAATCCGCTGCTCCTGAGGCTGCTGGGAGAAATTTCCCTTTCTCTTCTTTGTTCGCACAGCTCCTGGGATTCAGCTTTGGATTTGGCCCCGCTTCTACAAGTAGGTTGCCCTCTGGTGTCTGTTCTTCGCCCAGACAGGAGGGGTTAAAGGAGTGGCTGATTAGGGGACTCTGGCTCACTCAGGCTCGGGGGAGGGAGGTGTACGGAATGCGGGGTGAGCCTGCGGCCACAGAGGGCAGCATGATGTTGCACCAGCCTGACGCACGCCCTGTGTTCTCCCGGGGAAGTTGTCCCTGGATCACGAGACCCTGGCAGTGGCGGGCTGCACAGGCTCCCAGGAAGGGAGGTGTGGATAGTGACCTGTGCTTGCACACAGGCTTTTTGATGGCTGCAGGAGCAGCCTTAGCGTTTCATGCCTGTCTCTGGTGTCTGCGCTGATAGCCGCGGCTTGTGCCTGTCTCTGGAGCTCGTTTAGGCGGTGCTCTGAATCCCCTCTCCTCGCGCACCCCGCAACAATGGTCTCTTGCCTCTTAGGCAGTTCCAGACATTTTCCTGGACTCCCTCCCGGCTAGCTGTGGCGCACTAGCCCCCTTCAGGCTGTGTTCACACAGCCAACCCCAGTCCTCTCCCTGGGATCTGACCTCCAAAGCTGGAGTCTCAGCTCCCAGCCCCCACCCGGCTGGGCGGGTGAGCAGACAAGCCTCTCAGGCTGGTGAGTGCTGGCTGGCACCGATCCCCTATGCGGGAATCTCTCCGCTTTGCCCTCTGCACCCCCGTTGCTGTGCTCTCCTCCGTGGCTCTGAAGCTTCCCCCCTCCACCACCCCCCGTCTCTGCCAGTGGAGGGGCTTCCTAGTGTGTGGAAACTTTTCCTCCTTCACAGCTCCCTCCCAGAGGTGCAGGTCCTGTCCCTATTCTTTTGTCTCTGTTTTTTCTTTTTTCTTTTGCCCTACCCAGGTACATAGGAAGTTTCTTGCCTTTTGGGAAGTCTGAGTTCTTCTGCTAGCATTCAGTAGGTGTTCTGTAGGAGTTTTCCACATGTAGATGTATTTTTGATGTATTTGTGGGGAGGAAGTTGATCTCCACGTTTTACTCCTCTGCCATCTTGAAGGTCCCCCTACCAGTGACCTTTGCACACTAAAGTCCCCTTCTTTAACCAGATAGTTTCATCTTCCTTCCAACTATGGAAACTTTTGGTGCTCTTAATGTTGCTTGAGGGAGCAGATGCCCACAAAACCAGTTTCTCTCTCTTTGTAAAGTCAAAGTTAGAAATCACCATTGCTTCATGCCCAATGTGTGCCAATACTGGAGGTTCAGAAATGGCTGGCAAAGTCCTTGCCTCCTAGAAGGAGCCTCAAATCTGGTGGCTTGGTGTCATAGCTCTACCCATGTTATAGTTCAGCTTCATTTTTCATTAGGTAGGATTTTGTGGGCTTATCTAGAAACCTCATAGCCTTTCATGATATTATTTAAAAGGAGGAATGCAACCAGAGTGCCATATAATAAACCTCCAAGGAAAATTTCAGAACTTAATTCACCCACAAAATAAGATTGAACTTCACTTTTTTATTCTCTGGAGAGAATCAGAAAACAATTTCTTACTTAGCCAAGAACGCTTTTATATTTTCTAAAAATTTTATAGCGAATATGTCCTTTTTATAAAGAAAAAAATTATTTTTAGAAGAAAGGAAATGGATTACAATAGCATAAGTATAATAAATAACAGAAGGACACATAGTGATAGAGGCCAGGGTAGGAAATGTGCACACTGCTGGGAATCACTCACACGTGATGCTGGCAATCTTTGGGGGAGCTCTTGGCCTCAGCCTGAAGAGAAATGGATGCAAAAGAGCAGATTTGAAACCCAGTCCTTACACTGATGTGGTCTCTTGAGACTCAGCTTTGACCTTTCCCTTTGGAAGATGGGTCTAACTTTTGAAAGCATATTCTAGTCTCCATTGGACAATGCAGAAGGTGGCCAGAGAAGGTGTATGCAGTCAGGCTTGGAATCTTCAGACTGTTGTGTGAAAACTAACCTGGTCCCACTTTTTTTTTTTTTTTTTTTGCTTTGTTTCTTTCCTTTTTTAAAAAAATTTTATTTTATATTGGAGTACAGTTGATTAACAATGTTGTGTTAGTTTCAGGTGTGCAGCAAAGTGATTCATTTATACATATACATGTATCTATTCTTTTTCATATTCTTTCTGGATCCACTTTTTTTCTCCTTATTTCTATCTGCCATTAGGGCTGCTGAAGTACAGATACTGCCATTTTATGGTATACTTCCCCTCTTTCCATCATCTATTCTTGATATTCAGAGAGGATTAAAAGTGAGTCCCATAAAATCCTCTTCTGGAACCTGCTCATTTAGAAGTTAAAAAGAATTAAAAACATCAGTAATAGTTTTCATATGTGTGGCACTTTATAATCTACCAAGTGGTTTTCTTTTTTAAAAATTAAAAAAATTAAATGTGGTAAATGCACATAACATAAAACTTAGCATCTTAATCATTTTCAGGTGTATAGTTCAGTAATATTAAGTACATTCACGCTGTAGTGCAACCATCACCACCATCCAGCTCTGTAACTCTTCTCATCTTGCATCATTGAAACTCTGTATCCATTCAACAATAATCTACCAAGTGTTCTGTCCCACATTATTTCATATTTCAGGCTCTTCTCTATAGCCCTGCAAGTAGGAGGGAAGATATTATTAGCTCACTGGAGCTCAGTGGTTAATGAGGCAGGCTCTGAAATAAGCCTAGCTTGTTTGAACTTCGCTCATGAAATATTAATGGTTAATAACAGAACGTGCCTTACGAGGTTGTTGTGAGGATTACATGAGGTCATTCATAAAGTGTTTAGAATGCCATAAACATACAGATGCTGGCATTAATCATTCCCATTTTGCAGATAAGAAAAGTAAGACTCAGAAAACTTGAGCAATTTGCCAAAACTCACAGAATTAATAAAGTGGAAACGTCAGCTGTGGTTGACTCAATGTTCTTTTATACCAGTCAAGAATTAGTCAAGTCCCAGCTCAGTACCAACACAGACAGCATGTTATAATCCAGATTTTAGGCTAGTAAAAGGAGGTGATTTCACTTGAACCTTATTCTATGTTTTGACTCAGAGTCAAGGCCTTGCAAACTTCTTTATCAGCCCTGGAACCCCACTGGTGGTGTGACATAGCCCTGACCTTAAGGCATGTTAGGAACCTGGGAGAGCAAGAGCTAGGGATGGAGAAGTTAGAGGAAAGGTGAATGAAGGTCAAATAGGAGTGAGGTAAATTTAGTCTAGTTCTAAGCTGGCACTGGAGGCCCAAGGGGAGTTTCTTTTTGGGGTGACTGGCATAGGGGATGATTTTAAATTATAGAATAGCAATGGTGAAGGAACCAGGCAAAGTAGGGTTATGCTAGAAAGCCTGTCTCAAAAGAGGGTGGAGAATAGGATAGGTTCCAAACCCAAGGCACAGGTTTACATGCATATGTGCGTGTGTGTGTGTGTGTGTGTGTGTGTGTGTGTGTATACCTAAGCAGGTACCTGAGATATACGGCAGGATTGATGGTCTCCTCACCTTCCTGACCCACTCTTTGTACCAGGGCCCTGGGGATGTGGGAAAAACAGAGGACCCTCTCCTGCCCTAAGAGAGGCTAGAGGCTAGGCTGAAATGGGCAGAAAGGCTATCTGTTCACCTTATAGTTTAGGGATTGGTGAGGGTGGCAAAGAAGGTCTGCTACTGATAGCACCATGCAAGTGCCTGAGTCTTTGGCTCTGGGGTAGAAGAGCTCTACAAATTATTTCCAAATCCCATGTTTAGAGATTTAAAACTCTTGGTCAGTGATTCTAGGAGTGAAGTGGGGCAGTCTTTTACATAGCTGGTTGCTCCCTTCAGAGCTGGCATGGGGCTAGGACACAACAGGAGATTATACAGGTAAGACTAGCAAGATGAGCTACAGAGCCCTTCTCCCATTTCCTGTTTTTGCCACAGGGACCATCTTTATCCACACACCACCCCTTCCCTCTGCCTTTTCTCTGTACTATTAACCTCTTCTTTGCCATGGCACTTTTTTTTTTTTTTTTTTTTGCATATAAGCATGTTCAAATCTCTCATATAATTAAAAACCAAAGAAAGGAAACCAACAAAATAATCCCTCATCCTTAGCTCCCTGTCCCTTTTGATTACTCTTCTTCATTCTTGCCTCTCTTCATGGCCACCCTACTTGAAAGAGTTGTCTCCATTTGCCAGTTATACTTTCTCACTTCTCAGTCTTGCCTCAATCCACTGTAACTTGGCTTCTCTCTCCACTAAAACTGCTATTGCCAGAGACACAGAGTTCTCTACAATCCCAAATCCTATGGTTACTTTTTCTCCTTTTGATGATAATGACTGGGTCTGTGCTTTTCACTGCTCTATCCTCATTACCCAGTAGCACATCCCTGGCACATAAATATTTGTGCTTGATAAGTATTTGTTGAATTGACCTCTCTGTGGCATCTGATGCTTTATTGTTCTCTCCTTTCTGTTCTTTCTCTGGCTTCTTGCTTGCTTTCCTTCCTTGGCTAGTTCCCTAAAGGTCAGTAGACCCCAAGGGCCTGTCCTTTGGCCTCTACTTTTTCCAATCTGTAGACTTTCTCTGGATGATCTAATTTAAACCAATGGCTTCAACTGTCTGCTCTTAGATAGTGACTTCCAAATCTATATCTGTAGCCCAGACACTGTATTCTAACTGCCTGCTAGAAATCTCCAGTTGAATGTCTGCTATGTACCTTAAACTCAACATTTTCAGAATTGAATTCATCAGTTCCCTCCTCAACCAGCCTTTCCTGTGTGCCCTTCGCTCAGTTAACACCCACAACGTACCCAGTTGTTCAAGCCAGAATCCAGCTGTGTTTCATTCCTCATTCTTCCTCATCTCTCACATCTAGTAAGTCATGAAATTCCACCAGTTCTGTCTTCCTAATAGCTCTCAGATCCATCTCTTTTTCTCTAACACTGCCATCACCCAAGTCCAGGCCACTGTCACCTCTCCCTCTATTGCAGTGGCCTCTTCATTGTTCTCTTTGGCCCCTGGCCTTCCTCAGCCTCTTTGCCTCATCTTCATCCTGCTTGGCAAGGATAACTTCAAGTCATTTCTTAAGTTCCACTTAATGTCACTTCCCTTAGAAAACTTACCTGACTAAGCCCTCCTTACCTGTGAGCCCTAGGATATGTTGAGTGCTTCTGTTATATGTGTTCCAAGCACTTAAATCATCCTATTATAATTGCTTGTTTAATTGCTTAATTATCTAACACACTAGATTATAAATTCTCTGTTTTGCACTGCTGTGTTTTTAGCACCTAGCACAGAGCCTAGAGCACATAGTACATAGTAGCACATAGCACATAGTAGGTACTCAACAAATATTTGTTGAATGAATAAGTGAAAAGATTCTCTAAACTGAAGGAGCACCATTTTGTTGTTCATCTGAAAATAAATGAGGTCAGTTGTTTAGCAAATAAATTTATGGTATATGTAAACCTCCCACTCACAGTTCATGTGGTTGATGAACCTCAACTATGTAAGTGAAACCTTATTTTCCAAATAAAAATATTGGGTGTGAATTGTAGCATCATAACTTTTGGTGCTCATGACAACAAGTAGCTGCAACAAACAAAATTAGCAAAGAAACAAAGGTAACAAAACCTCATTTATTCATCCAGATCTTTTCTGTTTGACTCTGCAGGCTTAACAGTTCAATAATTCAGCTGCAAATTTGTTAAGATTCATTGCTTTCCAAGTCTATCACATGCTCAGGCCTATTTGCTTGTCTCTTCTGGGAAACTATTTGTCTGTTAGTGGCCCAGAAAACAACTTTTATCAATGTTAATTACTCAAAGATTAAGAAAGGTAAAATGAGAGTTATGTAACAGAGGGTTTGTTTTGCTCCTGGTTTATGTGGTAGTGAGAACGCATACTTATTCTTGGGAATTCTCACAATGATGTTATTTTATGAATGATAGGTTTTCTTCTTGTATCACTGTGAATAAGGTACTAATTTCCATCTTCCTATCCCCATCAATTAAATAACTTTGTCCTCCTGTACCTCCTGCACCTATAATTAAAGTTTTGAATTATTTACTATGTATTATTCACTGCAGTGTGAGAACGGCCAAAGCAGAAGGAGCTGTGTTCTAGGCCCTCAGTCCTTGTGGAAGCAGTGATCCAAGCCCTTGTGAAGAACGTGGGGCTGGGTTTGAGGAAGTAATTGTAAACAAAGCCTGGAAGGCTAGTGTTCCTTTCTGCTAAGCCATCAACCATTGTTTTTGGACTTAATACAACCACTTAGATTGAACTTGAACTTGAATGCCTCAACTGTAAGGGTGAGTTTTTTACCAACTGAAAAGCTGGG
The DNA here is from genome assembly GCF_965194805.1 of Balaenoptera borealis. NCBI lineage: Eukaryota > Metazoa > Chordata > Mammalia > Artiodactyla > Balaenopteridae > Balaenoptera > Balaenoptera borealis. The sequence continues at coordinate 44,831,848 of NC_138871.1, read as the reverse complement.
AGCAGTAGCTTTCTTCTAGAGTTGCAGTCCCTAGAACTATGGTTGTATAAATATATTTATAATATTACAACATGTGTATAAATCTATTTTAAGGGAAATAACTTCACTCTTTTCTTCCTCCCTTTCTTTCCTATTATAAAAAATTAATATTTTCCTCTTTTCATCGAAGTAATATGAGCACATAGTTGTAAAGTCAAATAATGCTAATTGGCTTAGGCAAAATCCAACATTCTCTTAATTCCTCTGCACTGCGTTGCCTCTTGTCCTTCTGGCTGCCCCCGCCTCCCTCAGGTAACCATTTTCAAAATCTTTAGCTGTTTAATCCAGTATTTACTTTTCATATCAAAATACTATGCATATACTGCTATTGTTTGATTCAACATTTTTAGACATTATTTATTTTGGCCTTCTTATACTTCCTTTCCCCATTCCATTCCTTCCAAGTTAGTAGAGTCACAATTTTTGGTTGAATTCATATTCAGTGATTTATTACAACTGTTATATAGTTATATATTTATATAATTTGAGATGTATGTAATTATATATAATTCATATAATATGAAATATATGTGGTTTATGCTGTGTATAATTAATCACATAGTTATACTATGTATACTATATATATAGTTTGTACTATATATTACATATATAGTTTAGACTATATATACTATAGTATTTAGTCAAATATGTATATAGTTTATATGATATATAGATTATAGTATACACTATATTATATATAGTATATATACTATGTAAAGTTTAAACATACTAAAACATGGTATGTATATATGTATATAGGGTGTATATAGTTTATACTAAAATTACATTTCTTATACAGTTTCTAAGTTATCTTGGAGTTAATAATTGTTTTGTATTTTCATTTGCTTAGCTGTTTTATTTTTTGAATCTGTGGCTGATTCTTTCTGAAAGTGGCTCCCAGTACAGCTTTCTACATGATAAAATCTGTAGGATAATCTGCAACTTCCATTTTATTTCTTTCCAAGAGAAATCCATCCTATCACCTTTAATCTTCCTTTTCCAATCAGGATTGGTTGCTTTTTAAACCTGTGACACATTTGTTTATGAGGTATTCATTTTGACACCATCTTGAGAATTCTTTCTCTACTGTGCTGAATCTTCCCTTCTCTTGGCTTATTCCATCACTTGGCTTATTCCACACTTCCATCACAAGTGTCTGTCTTCTTTTTTTGTACTCCTTGATGATTTTTTGCATTATTATTGTTGATGTGGGACTTTGTTAACCCTTAGTTTTAGGTCTACAGTGATTTGAGACTTTTCTCTTTCTGACTTCAAAGAGAAAACTTAACTTGGGTAGATATTGCACTTGTGGTTAGAATTCCATTAATCTTGGAGAGGGAGAACAAGAGAGCTGATTTTTTTCTTACTATGTGTACTTCATCTTATGTACTTATCCTAACTATCCTTTGAGGTAGGATTATTGTACTCATTCTATAGAGTACAGTAGAGTAAATGAAACCAGATTCACATATCTAGGACCAATGCAGCTAGGATTTAACTCAGGTCTTTTCAACTCTCTGACCTTTGCTTTTCTCACCCCGATATTTCTGCTGAGCTTTGTCTGGGTTTTTCCTTTAGCTTCTTATTTCCAGGGGAGATGTACAAAATCATTCGTTTCACCACTCTTTGAAATGTCTTCTTTAAAACCTTTTAGAACATGAAGGCGCATTTTTATTATCATTTAAATCAAATATTTATTGAGTACCTACTGCTAAGCGTGGGGGATACAGAGAGTTCTAAGCCAGCCTTCACATCCATAGATGCATAGATAAAAATACCAATACTTGACAAGTAGGTTTGTGTTTTGGGGGAGCGGGAAGGGGAATTGTCATTCTTTGTAGATTGTTTCTGAGTGAAACTGATTGACTTTCTTTATCCAGACTGATTTCTTTTTTCAGATAAAAATTTAAGAAAAATGTTTTTCAACAGATGCTGGCCTTTCTCATTTTCTTCAGTATACCATTGTTCTTGCTGGTTAGATTTATGGTTCCATTTTTCAGGTATGTTTAGTCCTGTGCATTGTTTCTATTGCTTGTCTAAGCTGATTATATTGTTAGTGCAGTGTTCCCTTGACATCTTTTTTTTTTTTAATTAATTAATTATTTATTTATTTTTGGCTGTGTTGGGTCTTCGTTGCTGTGCGTGGGCTTTCTCTAGTTGCGGTGAGCGGGGGCTACTATTCATTGTGGTGCGCGGGCTTCTCATTGCAGTGGCTTCTCTTGTTGCGGAGCTCAAGCTCTAGGCACGCGGGCTTCAGTAGGTGTGGCTCGTGGACTCTAGAGCACAGACTCAGTAATTGTGGCACACGGGCTTACTTGCTCCGCGGCATGAGGGAATCTCCCCAGACCAGGGATCGAACCCATGTCCCCTGCATTGGCAGGCAGATTCTTAACCACTGAGCCACCAGGGAGGTCCTTCCCTTAACATGTTGACATCACTGATTCTTTGCTGTGTCCTTCTAAGTCTACTGTCTTAAGAGACTTCACTTTTTAAAAAGTTTCTCTAATTTAATCAATGGTGCTCAACTGGGGGTGGTTTTGCCTTCCAGGGAACATTTGGCGATGTCTGGAGACATTTTTGTTTTTCACGACTGGGGTGGGGCTGGAGGCTGCTACTGGCATCTGTATACTGCCATGCAGAGGACAGCCCCCCAAAACAAATAATTATTTGGTTCAAAATGTCCACAGTGCTTGACTATTGAAAATAGTATTGAGAAATCCTGATTTAATGATTTACAAAGTTTAGAGTAGTCACTTTCTTTAGGTTAATAATACTTGTAGCATTATGCATGCCATGCGGGTTCTTATCAGAGATTCATTTTGAAGCCTTCCTTTTTTTTTTCTTTAGAGATTCCAAAATAACATCTGACACTGTTGTTTTTTGTTTTTTGTTTTTTTTGATAGAAAACATAATACAGTGGTCTGCTTTTATAGTTGCAGGTGTTTACTCTGGCACTTAAAACAAGACTCTCACTTGAGGCATTTCCAATAGCACATTTTTTGTAAATCTTAACTATTGCTTTTTTACCCTTATTTACTCAAGGGGCTTCATAAATCAGTGAATAAAGAAAGGTGATTGCATTTATAAAGCTAACATAATAGGCCCTCATTTTAACTTGGATCTTTTTTTCCTAAATGTTACTGAATGAAAAATATATTCTTAGCAAAGTCTTTTTAAGACCTGATCATTTTAAAGGGATTCTCAGCATGGACACACCATGACATTTGCTCAAGAAGTGATTTAGCATATGTGCTGAAAACTCTGAAGTTGAGAAACTGAACTAGATCAATTTTTCATTCCCTCTGGTTGAACTTCAAGTACTAATAAACACTATAGCATGAAGACATGAGGCTGTTTTGGATCTGAGGCTTGGTTTGCAGTCTTGGTGAAAGATAGTTTGTTTGGCTATTATTTTTTCTTGTGCTTAGGTTTTGAACTAAGATACAAAAGGAAGTAGGAGAGTTAATGGTTTGCTCTGAAGTTTTAAGAAGAGGAAAGGGAGAATTTGTGTTCACTCTACTTGCTGATTAGTGCATCTTAAACCCCAACCAGGCAGATGACTTCCAGACTCCCTGAAAAGAAGTGTTGCTGTGTGCTCCTCATGGTTTCCTACACACATGGCCTTTTGAACATGGCAGCACATTTTATACTATATAAATCAAGTGTTTATTGACTACATATTGTGCTAGGTGTGGGGAATTTCAGAGAGTTATAAGATGTTGTCTTTGCATTTAAGGGATGCATACATTAATATATTAACAGCTTTCCAAGTTAGAACCCGCTAGCTGTGGAAAGGGTGGGACAGGCAATTTTTGCTACTGCAGTTTCCTTTCCCGTCTCATGTGACCAGCCCTGCCTTGAACTAGCTGTGAGGTAATGTCTGCTCTCCAAAGGATTTGCTTGGTATGACCCTCTTGTGTCTAGTGTGTTGAGCCTGGTGCACTGTGGCTCTTGGATATCCACATGGATCCTGGGGATTTGTGTCTGTGGCTAGGCCTCCTTGGCTTGGTGGTTGACTCAGACCACCTTTTTTGGATTACTGACCTCTGTGCCTTGCCTGTCTCTCTCTTCTGCATCCTGTCTTGATTTTGTTCTTTAGCAGCTTCTGTGAGGCGATAGACTGCACTGGCCTCACAGCACCCCTACCTTCACTAAGCTGATACCTTCTGCCACTCCTTTCTCCCACCCTGGTCATGTTTTCCCCCCTGCCAGGGAAGATACAAGGCTTCATGGAAGAGGTGGGACTTCAACTGAACCTTGTGCAAAGCAGGGTTTTGAAAAGATTAATCTGCGAAGGGCATACACATTGTAGTGAAGACAGGGATACTTCATGGAAGTTTTACAATAGCCCAGCATCAGGGAATAAAGTCCAAGTTGTTGGCAATAAGGAAAGAGGAGACTGATGCTAGTGAGGTTACTAAGGAAGAATTATCTAGACTGACTGGGCAAAAGGAGAAAAGGAGGATCCTTTGAATTCTTAGAAATGCTAACTGTAAAAATAAAAAGTTTTGCTTTGAAGGTAGAAGTGACCATCTGGGGGAAAACATGAGAGACCTTTGAGGGATTGTCTCCCACCAGGATGACCAAATGTCCTGATGTGCCTAGGACTGAGAAGGTTCCCTGGACATGGGAGTTTTCGTTTCAAAACCAGGATGGTCCTTGGCAAGCCAGGGAATTGGTCACCCTACCCCCAACCAATGCCAACATCATATGGTGTAGGGTTGAGTAAGAACTTTTATCTTTTTTGGCGGGAGGCTCTTTTGACACTCCGAGTCAACTTTGTCTGGGTCATCTTGGACAGGTATTTCAAACAGCTGTTGGGATTTTAGTCAAAGAGGTTGAGATTTTATAACCTGGGGAGATGGCCACATATGAGTATCATGTGCCTTTGTGAGCATAGCCAAACTTCATGCTTCCATTTTGGAGAGAGGCAAATTTTAAAAGTAAAATCTTTCATTTCAATGTACTTTTATCCTTCTCACACCAATCCTTTAACCCCTGCCCATAACCCCCCAAAAATCAAGGTTCAATTTGCATTGATTAAAATGTTTTGCTATTTCCTTTATGATTTCTTTCCTTATCACAATGGATGATTTAATGAAATGGTTCAAAGAAAGAACCAGAGGGATGAAGAGAAGATAAGAACAGAAAGGAAAGGGGAGAACTCTGAGAGTGGACAAATTGTTGAACTTGACTTTGCAATACCCAACGACAAGTATCTGGTAATGCTCTTCTGTGTGGTACAGATGAAGAGCTCAAAGGGCTTTGAGCAAACAGGATACATGCTGAACATTCATGTACTGATGCTTATGCATTTAGATCAGAAGGCTGAGCTTCAGAATACCATCCAAAACTAATTTACTTTTAACGTAGATGTTGTTACAACAAATTTGTTTGGGTTTCCAGCCATCTGCAAGCTGGAAGCAATGAACCCAAAGTTTGCTTCCAGGGATCGACATGTGAACATCAGTGCAAAGTGAACACTGATAGTTTGATAGTATGGAAAGGGACAGAAATAAAATTATAAAAATTTGCCGAAGTAACCAAGAAAGCATAGTGGCCTATTGAATGTAGGGGCAAATAATTTTATGCATCAGTTATTGTTTTATACACCAATGTAAAATAACTGATAGTTTAAAGATGACCCTAACTCATCAAGAAAAAGTCAAATACATTTGGCATACCTTGTTTGAGACCCACCAGAACTATTTAACATTTAAAAAAGAGTTTCTATCAAACTCTTACATTGGCAAGTCTTTCTTTATCTGAAAAATTGACTTCTTTGGAATACTTTATTCCAGAAACTGCCAATAAGGGAAATGTTACTGCATGTTTAAAGCAAACAAGATGGAGGAAGCTAAGGGAGACTCAGGACTTTATGTTAGAATATTAGGGACCCTGAATTTCTGAGAAAATTGACTGGCAATCTCCCTGTTCAGCTGGGGCTGCACAATGGATGCCAACTGTAGGACAAAGCTGAATCTTGTAGGTATTCTGTTGCCCTGACTGTCGGCAAAGAGCCATCACAAGCTTAAGTACGGCCCCAAGGGGCGCATACATTAAAGAAAAAGCAAGAGCCAGTGCTCCAAAATGGCTTATTTAAAATGCAAAGGGTAACGAGAGCTACATCTGGGGAAAAACCAGCTCTCAGAAGCAGGAAAGTAATACCAAATCTTGGTTAAAGTTGCTTACTCTTGAACTAATTAGCTGGGGATTGAATTCAGCATGAGAAGTCAGATTGTGGGTTAAGAGTGAAGGAAAATGTTATTTTTTCTCTTAGATACCAGCCTGACACTTCAGAATGTAGTAGCAGGCAGCACATGAGATTCAGCCAATTTGACGAAATCGCAAAATTGTGAAAAACACCATGGCTGATTGAAAAGGAGTTCCAGAGATATAATTTGGGCCAGATGCATGATAAAAGGCATTTTTATCTTCCTTGGTGGTAGCCTCTTTGTAATAAGATACTGGCACTTTGTCATTAAAGAAAAAAAAAAAAGAGGAATTAATAATACAGAATCCAGTGGAACATAAAATAACATGTTCCCACCACTTTTGAAATACTATTCCTACCTAGCATTGATCTGCTATTGTTTTCTTTCAAATCTCTTTTCTTGCTTTTCTAAAATGGGAGATTTGTGGGAAAATCATACATAAAAGAAGGAAGCGAAGATCTTTTGCTTTTGTTTTACTTGTGAACGTTTAAGAAACGGATAGAACTTATAACAAAGTCATATTACCTATCGATGGCATCCCTCACTAGATACGTGAGAGAACATGTTTGCATATAACAAGATCTTCTTAACAGGCCTGTGCTAGATTTAAAATTTTCATGCCTAATTAGGCTGTGTAAACACATTTGGGATTTAGGGAATTTTCTATGTCATAAGGGAGTGAAGGTTTATTACCTATTATGTAGATGGTAATTTTGTAGAAGGTCTATTTTGTAGATGGGATTCTTCCCCCCAGCCCCCCTCCCCCCAAATCTGAAATGTCTACACTGTCTGAAATCCATGCTATTCCCTATGGTGTTCCCTTTGACTGTTCCATTGTGTATTCCATATTAATTCTGCTGCTGCCGCCTTTGCATTCAGAAGTGTTCGGAGCCAGAACCAAGGGTAGAACACCTCTGGGAGAATCATGCTGCCCACAAAGTTCAGGGCCCTTTTCATCAGAGGACAACCAGCTCTTCAGTCCTGCCCTACCAAAGCCCAACTGTTATGTAAGATTCCCATGGCCGGGTCTCTGCCAAATTTGGGGACTCTGTGAATTTCTCTTTAGCCTCTTGCAGAATGAGAGGAGAGGCAGGTAGAGACTGTGCCAAGTAAAGGGTGAGGAAAGAAATGGAATAACTGAGTGTGGCCATCCATCTGCAGAGAGCGCGCACCTCAGCATCAGCTGGCCGGAATCCACGGCAGAGCTGTGGGTGGGGTGGGGGCGTGGGGGGCATGGTACAGGTCACCTGCAGGTGGATTTATCTTCCATGACTGACACTTAAATGTCAGAGCTCATCTGATACTGTTCCAGCCTTGCCGCTGGGTGTTTTTAATCATGTGTTTTAATTAATGTTTTTATTGTACTTGGGCCCAGAGACTGTTTCAACAGAGGAGCATATATTTAGAAGTCTCTGAATAAATAAATGTAAAACAAAGGAAAACTGACTCTGCTGGTATGATGCGAGTGATTGTTTCTAAAGAAGTAGATTAAGCCTTCAGACTCTACTTACTCCTTGAGACTAAGTCCTCTGCAATATTACAGCCTGTCACCTAAACACACCTTTTGGGTATAGCAGAGCATGGTTTCAGAATCTTATCCAGGATCTGGCTTTAGAAGTCTACACTCTGGGCCTTGAGGCAGTTGGGGACACTGTAGAATTTACTGTGTCAATTTTGACTTAAAAAATTAACAAAGAAATAGTAGGGATGTTGGGTTGGCAGTAGTAACAAATTTCTGAGGCAACGTTTATTTGGACCAGTGAGGATCTCTTCCACTGCTGGAGAAAGAGGCAATTGGAATGGGCTAGTTCCTTTGTCTCCTTTTACTATTTTCTCTTGAATTTTTGCTCTCCCCTTCAAAGGGGGCTTATATCTCTTCCCCATACATTTTAAGTCAGTAGCACGTATAGGGAGTATATTTAATTCAATTTAGCCAACATTTACAGAGCACCTCTTCATTCAAGGCAGGAGCTAGACTTCATAGGGGAATAAGACATTTACAAATTATATGAAATATATTTATAAGATACATCTTGATTCTAAATATGTGCTAAGTTGGAGTAGATGAAAGCATTCTCCATTTCTTTTTGTCTGGATCCATTATTGCTTCACTTCTCAACTTGTTGCTTTCTTTGGGCCCCAGAGAGCTTGTGAAAGTTACTCAAGAGCTATAAGGCTGGAGTTTTAGCAGACTTTCCGGCAATAGTAACAAGGTCTGGTCCTGATTGTAAGAGTGAGGTTCTGAAGTCTGTCTGGTTATCTGTCATCACTTTTTGCTTATCTTTCCCATAGTGGCACCCCTTTTATTCCCTTTTCTCTATCTTTAGGGGGCCAAATCCTCCAAGATGCCCTAAATTAGTGGTTCTTGACTCTGGCTGCAAAGAGCATTGAAGAAATATTGATGTCTGGGACTCACGCTTAAACCAATGAAAAGCTTTGCACTGATTCTGTTGAGGAGCTAGGGTTGAGACTACAGTGCTCTTTGCTCACTGTCAGTGATTCTCCTCCGCATGCCATTTGGTAAACTTACCCTCATTCCTTGATTCAAGAAGCCACTAGTGCTAAGATACACTGTATATTTAATAACAACTTTTTTTTTTTAAACATCTTTATTGGAGTAAAATTGCTTTACAATGGTGTGTTAGTTTCTGCTTTATAACAGAGTGAATCAGTTATACATATACATATGTTCCCATATCTCTTCCCTCTTGCATCTCCCTCCCTCCCACCCCTCTAGGTGGTCACAAAACACAGAGCTGATCTCCCTGTGCTATGCGGTTGCTTCCCACTAGCTATCTATTTTACGTTTGGTAGTGTATATATGTCCATGCCACTCTCTCACTTTGTCACATCTTACCCTTCCCCCTCCCCATATCCTCAAGTCCATTCTCTAGTAGATCTGTGTCTTTATTCCCGTCTTGCCACTAGGTTCTTCGTGACCTTTTTTTTTTTCCCCTTAGATTCCATATATATGTGTTAGCATACTGTATTTGTTTTTCTCTTTCTGACTTACTTCACTCTGTATGACAGACTCTAACTCCATCCACCTCACTAAAAATAACTCCATTTCGTTTCTTTTTATGGCTGAGTAATATTCCATTGTATATATGTGCCAGATCTTCTTTATCCATTCATCTGATGGTGGACATTTAGGTTGCTTCCATGTCCTGGCTATTGTAAATAGAGCTGCAATGAACATTATGGTACATGACTCTTTTTGAATTATGGTTTTCTCAGGGTATATGCCCAGTAGTGGGATTGCTGGGTCGTATGGTAGTTCTATTTTTAGTTTTTTAAGGAATCTCCATACTGTTCTCCATAGTGGCTGTATCAATTTACATTCCCACCAACAGTGCAAGAGTGTTCCCTTTTCTCCACACCCTCTCCAGCATTTGTTGTTTCTAGATTTTTTGATGATGGCCATTCTGACCGGTGTGAGATAATATCCCCTTGTAGTTTTGATTTGCATTTCTCTAATGATTAATGATGTTGAGCATTCTTTCATGTGTTTGTTGGCAATCTGTATATCTTCTTTGGAGAAATGTCTATTTAGGTCTTCTGCCCAGTTTTGGATTTTTTTTGTTATTGAGCTGCATGAGCTGCTTGTAAATCTTGGAGATTAATCCTTTGTCATTTGCTTCATTTGCAAATATTTTCTCCCATTCTGAGGGTTGTCTTTTGGTCTTGTTTAAGGTTTCCTTTGCTGTGCAAAAGCTTTTAAGTTTCATTAGGTTCCATTTGTTTATTTTTGTTTTTATCTCCATTTCTCTAGGAGCTGGGTCAAAAAGGATCTTGCTGTGATGTATGTCATAGAGTGTTCTGCCTATGTTTTCCTCTAAGAGTTTGATAGTGACTGGCCTTACACTTAGGTCTTTAATCCATTTTGAGTTTATTTTTGTGTATGGTGTTAGGGAGTGTTCTAATTTCATTCTTTTACATGTACCTGTCCAGTTTTCCCAGCACCACTTATTGAAGAGGCTGTCTTTTCTCCACTGTATATGCTTGCCTCCTTTATCAAAGATAAGATGACCATATGTGCATGGGTTTATCTCTGGGCTTTCTATCCTGTTCCATTGATCTATGTTTCTGTTTTTGTGCCAGTACCATACTGTCTTGATTACTGTAGCTTTGTAGTATAGTCTGAAGTCAGGGAACCTGATTCCTCCAGCTCCGTTTTTCGTTCGCAAGATTGCTTTGACTATTCAGGGTCTTTTCTGTTTTCATACAAATAGTGAAATTTTTTGTTCTAGTTCTGTGAAAAATGCCAGTGGTAGTTTGATAGGGATTGGATTGAATCTGTAGATTGCTTTGGGTAGTAGAGTCATTTTCACAATGTTGATTCTTCCAATCCAGGAACATGGTATATCTCTCCATCTATTTGTATCATCTTTAATTTCTTTCATCAGTGTCTTCTAATTTTCTGCATACAGGTCTTTTGTCTCCTTAGGTAGGTTTATTCCTAGGTATTTTATTCTTTTTGTTGCAATGGTAAATGGGAGTGTTTCCTTAATTTCACTTTCAGATTTTTCATCATTAGTGTATAGGAATGCAAGAGATTTCTGTGCATTAATTTTGTATCTTGCTACTTTACCAAATTCATTGATTAGCTCTAGTAGTTTTCTGGTAGCATCTTTAGGATTCTCTATGTATAGTATCATGTCATCTGCAAACAGTGACAGCTTTACTTCTTCTTTTCCGATTTGGATTCCTTTTATTTCTTTGTCTTCTCTGATTGCTGTGGCTAAAACTTCCAAGACTATGTTGAATAATAGTGGTGAGAGTGGGCAACCTTGTCTTGTTCCTGATCTTAGTGGAAATGGTTTCAGTTTTTCACCATTGAGGACGATGTTGGCTGTGGGTTTGTCATATATGGCCTTTATTATGTTGAGGAAAGTTCCCTCTATGCCTACTTTCTGCAGGGTTTTTATCATAAATGGGTATTGAATTTTTTTGAAAGCTTTCTCTGCATCTGTTGAGATGATCATACGGTTTTTCTCCTTCAATTTGTTAATATGGTGTATCACGTTGATTTATTTGCATATATTGAGGAATCCTTGCATTCCTGGAATAAACCCCACTTCATCATGGTGTATGATCCTTTTAATGTGCTGTTGGATTCTGTTTGCTAGTATTTTGTTGAGGATTTTTGCATCTGTGTTCATCAGTGATATTGGCCTGTAGTTTTCTTTCTTTGTGACATCTTTGTCTGGTTTTGGTATCAGGGTGATGGTGGCCTCGTAGAATGAGTTGGGGAGTGTTCCTCCCTCTTCAATATTTTGGAAGAGTTTGAGAAGGACAGGTGTTAGCTCTTCTCTAAATGTTTGATAGAATTCGCCAGTGAAGCCATCTGGTCCTGGGCTTTTGTTTGTTGGAAGATTTTTAATCACAGTTTCAATTTCAGTGCTTGTGATTAGTCTGTTCATATTTTCTATTTCTTTCTGGTTCAGTCTCGGCAGGTTGTGCATTTCTAAGAATTTGTCCATTTCTTCCAGGTTGTCCATTTTATTGGCATAGAGTTGCTTGTAGTAATCTCTCATGATTGTTTGTATTTCTTCAGTGTCAGTTGTTACTTCTCCTTTTTCATTTCTAATTCTATGGATTTGAGTCTTCTCCCTTTTTTTCTTGATGAGTCTGGCTAATGGTTTATCAATTGTGTTTATCTTCTCAAAGAACAAGTTTTTAGTTTTATTGATCTTTGCTATTGTTTCCTTCATTTCTTTTTCATTTATTTCTGATCTGATCTTTATGATTTCTTTCCTTCTGCTAACTCTGGGGTTTTTTTGTTCTTCTTTCTCTAATTGCTTTAGGTGCAAGGTTAGGTTGTTTATTCGAGATGTTTCCTGTTTCTTGAGGTAGGCTTGTATTGCTATAAACTTCCCTCTTAAAACTGCTTTTGCTGCATCCCATAGGTTTTGGGTCGTTGTGTCTCCATTGTCATTTGTTTCTAGGTATTTTTTGATTTCCCCTTTGATTTCTTCAGTGATCACTTCGTTATTAAGTAGTGTATTGTGTAGCCTCCATGTGTTTGTATTTTTTACAGATCATTTCCTGTAATTGATATCTAGTCTCATAGCGTTGTGGTCAGAAAAGATACTTGATATGATTTCAATTTTCGTAAATTTATGAAGGCTTGATTTGTGACCCAAGATATGATCTATCCTGGAGAATGTTCCATGAGCACTTGAGAAAAATGTGTATTCTGTTGTTTTTGGGTGGAATGTCCTATAAATATCAATTAAGTCCATCTTGTTTAATGTATCATTTAAAGCTTGTGTTTCCTTATTTATTTTCATTTTGGATGATCTGTCCATTGGTGAAAGTGGGGTGTTAAAGTCCCCTACTATGATTGTGTTACTGTCGATTTCCCCTTTTATGGCTGTTAGTATTTGCCTTATGTATTGAGGTGCTCCTATGTTGGGTGCATAAATAGTTACAATTGTTATATCTTCTTCTTGAATCGGTCCCTTGATCATTATATAGTGTCCTTCTTTATCTCTTGTAATAGTCTTTATTTTAAAGTCTATTTTTTCTGATATGAGAATTGCTACTCCAGCTTTCTTTTGATTTCCATTTGCATGGAATATCTTTTTCCATCCCCTCACTTTCAGTCTGTATGTGTCCCTAGGTCTGAAGTGGGTCTCGTGTAGACAGCATATATATGGGTCTTGTTTTTGTATCCATTCAGCCAGTCTGTGTCTTTTCGTGGGAGCATTTAATCCATTTACATTTAAGGTAATTATCGATATGTATGTTCCTATTCCCATTTTCTTAAATGTTTTGGGTTTGTTATTGTAGGTGTTTTCCTTCTCATGTGTTTCCTGCCTAGAGAAGTTCCTTTAGCATTTGTTGTAAAGCTGGTTTGGTGGTGCTGAACTCTCTCAGCTTTTGCTTGTCTGTAAAGGTTTTAATTTCTCCATCAAATCTGAATGAGATCCTTGCTGGGTAGAGTAACCTTGGTTGTAGGTTTTTCTCCTTCATCACTTTAAATATGTTCTGCCACTCCCTTCTGGCTTGCAGAGTTTCTGCTGAAAGATCAGCTGTTAACCTTATGGTGATTCCCTTGTGTGTTATTTGTTGTTTTTCCCTTGCTGCTTTTAATATGTTTTCTTTATATTTAATTTTTGATAGTTTGATTAATATGTGTCTTGGCATGTTTCTCCTTGGATTTATCCTGTATGGGACTCTTTGTGCTTCCAGGACTTGATTAACTATTTCCTTTCCCATATTAGGGAAGTTTTCATCTATAATCTCTTCAAATATTTTCTCTGTCCCTTTCTTTTTCTCTTCTTCTTCTGGGACCCCTATAATTCGAATGTTGGTGCATTTAATGTTGTCCCAGAGGTCTCTGAGACTGTCCTCAGTTCTTCTCATTCTTTTTTCTTTATTCTGCTCTGCAGTAGTTATTTCCACTATTTTATCTTCCAGGTCACTTATCCGTTCTTCTGCCTCAGTTATTCTGCTATTGATCCCTTCTAGAGTACTTTTAATTTCATTTATTGTGCTTTTCATCGTTGCTTGGTTCCTCTTTAGTTCTAGGTCCTTGTTAAATGTTTCTTGCATTTTGTCTATTCTATTTCCAAGATTTTGGATCATCTTTACTAATATTATTCTGAATTCTTTTTCAGGTAGACTGCCTATTTGCTCTTCATTTGTTAGGTCTGGTGTGTTTTTACCTTGCTCCTTCATCTGCTGTGTGTTTTTCTGTCTTCTCATTTTGCTTATCTTACTGTGTTTGGGGTCTCCTTTTCATAGGCTGCAGGTTCGTAGTTCCTGTTGTTTTTGGTATCTGTCCCCAGTGGCTAAAGTTGGTTCAGTGGGTTGTGTAGGCTTCCTGGTGGAGGAGACTAGTGCCTGTGTTCTGGTGGATGAGGCTGGATCTTGTCTTTCTGGTGGGGAGGTCCATGTCTGGTGGTGTGTTTTGGGGTGTCTGTGGCCTTATGATTTTAAGCAGCCTCTCTGCTAATGGATGGGGCTGTGTTCCTGTCTTGCTAGTTGTTTGGCATAGGGTGTCCAGCACTGTAGCTTGCTGGTCATTGAGTGAAGCTGGGTCTTGGTGTTGAGATGGAGATCTCTGGGAGATTTTCATCGTTTGATATTACGTGGAGCTGGGAGGTCTCTTTTGGACCAGTGTCCTGAAGTTGGCTCTCCCACCTCAGAGGCACAGCCCTGATGCCTGGCTGGAGCACCAAGAGCCTTTCATCCACACGGCTGAGAATAAAAGGGAGAAAAAATAGAAAGAAAAAAAGAAAGGGGATAAAGTAAAGTAAAGTAAGATAAAATAAAATTATTAAAATAAAAAATAATTATTAAGAAAAAAAGAAAAAATATTTTTAAGTAAAAAAAAAAACAAAAACAAAAAAACGGACGGACTGAACCCTAGGACAAATGGTGAAAGCAAAGCTATACAGACAAAATCTCACACAGAAGCATACACATATATACTCACAAAAAGACGAAAAGGGGAAAAAATAATATATCTTGCTCCCAAAGTCCACCTCCTCGATTTGGGATGATTTGTTGTCTACTCAGGTATTCCCCAGATGCAGGTACATCAAGTTGTTTGTGGAGCTTTAATCTGCTTCTTCTGAGGCTGCTGGGAGAAATTTCCCTTTCTCTTCTTTGTTCACACAGCTCCCGGGTTTCAGCTTTGGATTTGGACCCACCTCTGTGTGTAGGTCGCCTGAGGGCCTCTGTTCTTCACTCACACAGGACGGGGTTAAAGGAGCAGCTGCTTCGGGGGCTCTGGCTCACTCAGGCCGGGGGGAGGGAGGGGTACGGAGGAGGCGGGGCGAGCCTGCGCGGCAGAGGCCGGCCGGCGTGACGTTGCAGCAGCCTGAGGCGCGCTGTGCGTTCTCCCGGGGAAGTTGTCCCTGGATCACGGGAGCCTGGCAGTGGCGGGCTGCACAGGCTGCCAGGAGGGGCGGTGTGGAGAGTGACCTGTGCTCGCACACAGGCTTCTTGGTGGCGGCAGCAGCAGCCTTAGCGTCTCATGCCCATCTCTGGGGTCCGCGCTGATAGCCGTGGCTCGCGCCCATCTCTGGAGCTCGTTTAGGCGGCGCTCTGAATCCCCTCTCCTCGCGTAGCAGGAAACAAAGAGGCAAGAAAAAGTCTCTTGCCTGTTCAGCAGCTCCAGACCTTTTCCCGGACTCCCTCCCGGCTAGCTGTGGTGCACTAGCCCCCTTCAGGCTGTGTTCACGCCGCCAACCCCAGTCCTCTCCTTGGGATCCGACCGAAGCCAGAGCCTCAGCTCCCAGCCCCCACCCGCCCCGATGGGTGAGCAGACAGGCCTCTCGGGTTGGTGAGTGCTGGTCAGCACCGCTCCTCTGTGCGGGAGTCTCTCCGCTTTGCCCTCCGCACCCCTGTTGCTGCGCTCTCCTCCGTGGCTCTGAAGCTTCCCCCCTCCGCCACCCGCAGTCTCTGCCCACGAAGGGTTTCCTAGTGTGTGGAAACCTTTCCTCCTTCACAGCTCCCTCCCACTGGTGCAGGTCCCGTCCCTATTCTTTAGTCTCTGTTGTTTCTTTTTTCTTTTGCCCTACCCAAGTACGTGGGGAGTTTCTTGCATTTTGGGAGGTCTGACGTCTTCTGCCAGCGTTCAGTGGGTGTTCTATAGGAGCAGTTCCACGTGTAGATGTATTTCTGATGTATTTGTGGGGAGGAAGGTGATCTCCACGTCTTACTCTTCCGCCATCTTCTCCGAATCTCCTGGAGGTGCCCGGCCCGCCGTCCCCACGACTGTCGCGGCTTCGGCCGCCGGGGCCCCTCCAGTGCCGGCAGCCTCAGTGTGGCCGCCCTCCCCTCGGGCTCCGGGGCAGTTCCGTGACGGCGGAGGGAAGAGACCCCGAGCCGGGAGTTCCAGCTCTGCGGAAACGTGGGCTCTGTTCGGGACGCAGGGTGTGGGACTGCTCTCTAATAACAACTTGTTGATTTAAAATAATAAGAAAAATATCAGTACATTAAAAGCATACCTTAATTTTAGGTCATGACCTGGCTGCAGAAATATAACAATGTGAAAATCATGTAAATCTTAGAATAAAAAGAATGTGGTTTTTAATACTACATTGGCTAAGAACAAAACTTTACCTGTAATTTTTTGAGGGCTATTTGCATTATGAAAGAGAGTTCTTGTTAAACCAACATACTGCAAATATTATATTTTTAATGATAAAGTTTCATATTGGATTCTGGACTAGGGAAGGGTTTCTTGGCACTATTTTGGACTGGGCAGTTCTTTGTTGTGGGGTCTGTTCTGTGCCTTGTAGAATGTTTAGTAGCATCTCTGGCCTCTACTCATGAGATGCCAAGAGTAACCCCCCTTCCATTTGTGACCCAAAAATGTCTCCAGATATTGCCAAGTTGAGAACCATTAGGCTAGTGAAATAGATATTTTGGGAGTAGCAGCTTGTATCAGTTAGTGTTCAGTTGCAGAGAACAGACCCAGTCTAGCTGGTTTAAGCTGAAATATATTAATGACAGGTTATTTAATGGTCTATAGAACTGGTCTGTGGGCAGAAGAAACAGACTCTAGGCTGGTGAGCTTCCAGAAACAAATCCTGAAGCCACACCACAACTGAGTCATCAAAGAAACTGCTATACTTGTCTTGATCTGGATGCTGCCTATCAAATGGAGAAGCTGTGGGCAGTAAACTACTGCTAAACTGGGGAGTTAACACTCCATGTGCAGCAGTAGAACGATGCCTCATGTGCAGTCTCTCTCCTTGCTTTACTGAGTCTGAATTCATGTTCTGAAAGTGAATCTAATAATGGAGCCCTTATCGTACCCCAAACCCTAGTAACAAGGAAGTGTGGAAAAAGGCAGTTTTCAGTTTATCATCCTCTGTAATACACAGGAAGACATTGCAGAAGGAGGTTGGAATAAGTGTTAAATGAGCTCATCTCTAGTATTTTCCACAGGGTTCTTCCCAGAGATCCTTAACTCACACCAGAAGGTAACCACCTATTCTAGGTAATTGGGGTTGGCCCAAGTGTCTTCTTCACTCCCTTTACATTTTTTTTTTATATTGAGTTAATTTTCTTCTTTCTTGTATCCATTCTCCTTCCTATTTTCTCTTTGATTGCCATTCTTTTCTTATCTCTTCCTTTTCTTTGACCCTAACTATAGGTTTTCTGAGAACTTGAAGAGTATATGTTTCATACTTGGCTTTGTCTATAGACATGGCATGTGAAGTCTTTTTTGATGAGATGTGAGCTGAGGCCTAGGATGGTCAACTAACACCACAAGTATCTTTACTTCACTGAAGACACCGTGAGAATGGATGTTTGGGGGCAGAGGCTTGTATCTTTGAATTGTATTTTCTCCATCTAGAAGAGTAAAGCATCAATTAATGTGAACAATCACATTGTCTGATTTGAAATAAATATTGATAAGTAGCCTTAAGTCCAAGCAGGTAAAAATCAAGTGATGCTTTCTGTCTCTAGGTTATAGTCTTGCAGTTTAAAAAAATGTGACTTTATGGCTGAGTATAAGAAGTGATTACTTACCTCGTATGATATGTTTTTCTTCTCATTTGTTGCTAAAATCTCCTAATTATTAATTTAGTTTAAGCTATAGGGACTTTAACCCTAAGTTAAAATTCAGGCAATATCCTTGGGAGAGGTAAAAACATCACAAGTCATTTACTCTTTAGTGTAGGGTTGCCACGTAAAATATAGGACAACCAGTTAAATTTGAATTTCAAATAAACAATGAATTATCTTAGTATATGTATGTCCCAAATGTTGCATGAGACATAGTTACACTAAAAAAAATAATTATTTGTTGTTTATGTGGAATTCAAATTTAACTGGATGTCCTGTATTTTTATTTGCTAAGTTTGGTGTGAATGAGGGGATCAAGTTATTTCTTGCAAATACATATCCTGAGATGCACAGAGCATGAAGAAAACATGAGGGTGATAGACTCCTGAGAGGAATAAAGATGAGCAAGTTGCGCTTCGTACAAAAGGAAGAGGGACAACTAAAGACAAATAGGCACTAAACTGGTCCTGGTTATCACTGACCATTCCCTAGGCATGCAAATAAAGCCCTGATGTGAAGATAAAGCTCCCTTCCTTCCCTGCAAATGTAGCCACTTTTCTAAAGCATTTGGATCTGGTCCCAGTGCAGCATTCCGTTGCCCAGGCTGGACAAGCCAAGCTTCGAGGTAAGTGGAAGAGATGAGCAGCGCAGGCACTGGATACCTTGGAGCCTTGTAATCTTGCTTGCACAACCTCCAGATTGCATGGTTCTTGGCTTCAGTGTAGCTGGGCACAATTTCAATGCACATCTATGGAGACCATGTCACAACAACAAAACAAACCAATGTAGCTGCGAGTTACATTAACAGCTTGAAAAAACAAGTCAACAGACTTGAAGACTGCTCTGGGAGCCCCTCCCAGGGAGTCAGCCTTTGGCAGAAAGGGAGTTACTGTGCCTCCTTTTTGACATTTTTTCAGCTAAGATTATTCTATATGATCTGCAGCTTGTACCTTTCAAAGAGCTTTTGTTTGTTTGTTTAGACAGAACCCTTTTCTGCTTCATTGTTGATCAGCACTAGATCTTCCTTAGGTCCAGAGTGTCCTGTATTGCATGCAAGTGTCTCATCCTAAGAGGTGGCTTCCCTGCTATAGATTTCACACTCATGAGAAGTACATCCTTTCTTAAGCTCTTACTCTGCTGTTGGTAAAAAATACATTGAGCCAGACTTTCAAAATGTTTGGATACTTTAATCACTATCTTGTTGCAAATTGGTAGTCAGGAAGAATTCACACACCTTGCAGCAATATCTCATATGACAATTCTGAAGTAATTTGTTGGCGACATCTTGCTCCTTATAGAGAGTACACCAGTACATGGAAACTAAGGTTGGTAGAACCTTCCCCGTTGCTGAGCTAAGAACAAACTGGCTTCTTAATATTAGTGGATCAGGCCCAAGAGTATATGTGGATTGGAGTCTTGCCAATATCAGGAGCCTCCTGTGCTCATATATTTTTATTTTTCTGATTTTTATGAAAGGTTTGATTTATGTGCCACTAACATTGGGGTATGTTGGTGAATGCACTGTGAGGAAGCTGGTGAAGAGAAGGAAGATTAAACATTTTGGAAGGGATCTTAGCTGTTCAATATGACTTCTTAAAAAAACAAATGTATGGTATGCTTTATTTTGCATCTTGAATCTTTTCATTTGATTTGCACATATCCTTGGATGATCATATTTTACCTCAAAAATTTAGTTCCCTACACATATAGTACATTATAACAATTCTAATTTCTGCCTGGTTTAGTAACTGTAAACTTATGTTAAGAGAACGACAGCAACAAAAACTTCATCTTCATTTTCCTTATTTTTCTTTGATTGTCTTTTTTTTAAAACTAAGTCTCTTCTGACTCATATCCTGGGCTATCTCAATTTGTGCATGTTTCCAGAATTTTTTTTTTTAATTTTAAGTATTTTCCCTAATTCTCCTTTTTCCTGTTATTCATTCCCCAACTCCTGTTTCCACATATCCTCCCTTTTCTGCACCATCTCTTCCTGTTTCTCTACATCTTTGTGGAGAGATACAACCTTCTTTGCTCTTTTATCACAGAACTTTCATGAAGTTCTGTGCCAAGTCCCCTTAAACTATGTGGGACAGTTTGCCTTAGCTCAAGGGAACACTCAAAAGAGAAGCCTGGAATGACACGGAGTTGCAGGTGTGAAAGGTGATGGGTTATGACTTCTCTTAGGTCCATTCCACCCTTAGGATGCCATGATTCCACGAAGAGATACACTTGGGCTTTGTGGATCAGGTAAATTTTTTGTGCATTTAGATTCTCCCTCAGATATTATAGCTTGAAGTTAAGTTATGGTGAGCTGAAAAACAAACAGATGAAACAATTTCCAAGCCATAAAAAATTTTGTCTCTTTTCAGAGAGGCCAAAAGATCAATATTGTCAGATGGTCAGAAATCCTTATATCTGAGAAGAGATTAACTCTCAGAAGGGAGAGTAGCTGTGGCGAGAATAACTCCTAGTGCAGTTAACAGGTCTTCCTCTGGCACACCCTGGCTTTCCCCACCTGTATGGTAACTTTAATCCCTCCCAGGTGAACTAGAGGCCATTGATATCTGAAGTACTTCATGCCCTCCCCTTGGGTTCCTGTGGTGAGGGCTTTATTCAGGGTGAAAAAGCTGCTTTCTCTATGGAACTTGCCCAATATGGGAACTACATGTTGGGAAACTACAAAGTTATAACCCAAGTGATAGTATAAATTCAAATCTGCTCGTTTTGTTGAGGCCATTCATTTGTTTATTTGTTTCATAGTGCACGTACTCTGTTCCAGGCACACTGTTAAAGCCAGGTATGGAGTTTAGAATCCAGTGGGAAAGACATACGGTAATCACACAATCACACAAATACATTTAAAATGAAAATCAGTAATAAGAGTTACAAAATGGAAGTCGTGGAGATATTAGAGCATAAAATAGGTGGCTTTGACATAGTTGTGAGGTGGGAGGAGATCTGAAGGAACAAGAGGATGTACTTGGTTGAAGAGTGGAGTGAATAGTTCCCTAGAGACTGTGGCTAAGCGCCAAAGCTCTGTGATAGGGGGACAGGGAAAGAGAGGGCCAGGGCAGCTGGAATAGAGTGAGGATGAGGCAGCAGGAAGGGACAATGTGAAGATGGGCAGCAGAGCCCAGACCATCCAGAGGCTCAAAGGCCATGCTCTTTAATCCTAAGAACAGTGGGGAGCCATCAAAATGCTTTGGGGATAGGGTGAGAAAGGTGATTAGATTTACATGTCAAAAATAGTTATTTTGTTATTATAATAAGCATCCTGTGAATTATTAGAGGACCTCAAACATTTAAAACTGAGGTATATTTCCTTTTTATTTTATTAATGTAAAAGAACACTTAACATGAGATCTTCCCTCTTAACAAATTTTGTTTACAATACATTATTGTTGACTACAGACACAAATATTGTACAGCAAATCTCTAGAACTTATTCATCTTACTTAACTGAAATTTTATGAGTGTTGATTAATAACTCCTCATTTCCTCCTTCTCTCAGCCCCTGGTAACCACCATTCCAGTCTTTGGTTTTATTAATTTTACTATTTTAGATATCCCATATAAGTAGAATCATGCAATATTTGTCTTCTATGTCTGGCTTAAGCATGATGTCTCAAGGTTCACCATGTTGTCAAATACTGCAGAATTTCCTTTTTTTTTTTTTTAAGGCTGAATAGTATTCCATTTAATGTATGTACCACATTTTAAAAATCCATTTTTTTGTCAATGGACATTTAGGTTATTTCTACCTCTGCTATTGTTAATAGTGTTGCAATGAATATGGGAGTTCTAATGCCTCTTTGAGATCCTAATTTCAATTCTTTTGGATATATACCCAGAAGTGGGATTGCTAAATCATACAGTGGTTCTATTTTTAATTTTTTGAGAAACTTCCATAATATTTTCCACAGTGACTGCACCATTTTGTATTCCCACCAACAATGTTCAAGTGTTCCAGTTTCTCTATATCCTTGCCGACGCTTATTGTCTTTTGTTTTTTTTTCATAATAACCATACTGACAGGTATGAGATGATATCTTGTGGTTTTGATTTGCATTTCCCTGATGACCAGTGATGATGAGCACTCACTTTTTCCATATATCTGTTGTCATCTTTATGTCTTTCAAGAAATGTCTTTTCAATTCCTTAGCCCATTTTTGAAATCAGATTATTAGTGTACTTTTTTGTCATTGTTGTTATTGAATTGTAGGAGTTTCTTGTATCTCTTGGAGATTAACCCTTTATCAGATATTTGATTTGTAAATATTTTCTCCCATTTCATAGGTTGCCTTTCACTCTGTTGATTGCTTCCTTTGCTGTGCAGAAGCTTTTTAATTTGACATAGTCCCACTTTTTAATTTTTGGTTTTCTTGCCTGTGCTTTTGGTGTCATATCCATGAAATCATTGCCAAAACCAATGTCATGAAGATTTTCCCCTATGTTTTTTCTAGGAGTTTTACAGTTTCAGGACTTATGTTTGAGTTGGGTTCTTTTTTTTTTTTTTTTTTTGGTATGGTATAAGATAAAGGTCCAGTTTCATTTTTTTGCTTGTGGATATCCAGTTTCCCAAAACCATTTGTTGAAAAAACTATCCTTTCCACATTGTGTATTCTTGGAACCCTTGTTGAAGATCAATTGACTATATCTTTTTATTTATTTATTTATTTACTTATTTATTTTTGGCTGTGTTGGGTCTTTGTTGATGCACATGGGCTTTCTCTAGTTGCAGTGAGCGGGGGCTACTCTTTGTTGTGGTGTGCGGGCTTCTCATTGCGGTGGCTTCTCTTGTTGTGGAGCATGGGCTCTAGGTGCGTGGGCTTCAGTAGTTGTGGCACGCGGGCTCAGTCAGTAGTTGTGGCTCGCAGGCTCTAGAGTGCAGTATCAGTAGTTGTGGCGCACAGGCTTAGTTGCTTCACGGCATGTGGGATCTTCCCGGGCCAGGGCTTGAACCTGTGTCCCCTGCATTGGCAGGTGGATACTTAACCACTGCGCCACCAGGGAAGCCCCAGTTGACTACATCTGTGTGGATTTATTTCTGGGCTCTATTCTGTTCCATTGGTCTATTTGTCTGTCTTCATGGTCATACCTTACTGTTTTGATTATTGTAGCTTCATAATGTATTTTGAAATCAGAAAATGTGATGCATCCAGCTCTGTTCTTTCTCAGAATTGATTTGGCTATTTGTGGTTTTTTGTGGTTCCATATAAATTGTAGAGTTTTAAAAATATTTCTATGAAAATGTCTTTGGGATTTTGATAGGGATTGCACTGAATCTGTAGATCACTTTGGGTACAGACATTTTAACAATATTAAGGTTTCCAATCCATGAACATGGGATGTCTTTCCATTGTGCCATGTTTAATTTTCTTCATCAATGTGTTGTAGTTTTCAGTATATAAATCTTTAACCTCCTTATGTAAGTTTATTCCTAAGTATTTTATTCTTTTTGGTGCTAATGTAAATAGGATTTTTTTCCTAATTTCCCTTCCAGCTAGTTCATTGTTAGTGTATAAAAATGCAACTTTATATATTTTTTAAATTGGAAGTCATTGGAGGGTTATGAGTAGAGGAATGATATGATCTGACTTATGTTTTAAAAGATTGACTTTGGCTGCTTTTTGTAGGATAAACTATAGGAGATTAAAGTAAAGGAGAGAGACCATTTAGAAGGCTACAACAATAGGCCAGATAGGAGAATTGGTGGCTTGGACTATGGTAATGGCATTGGAAATAGTAAGAAGTATAAGATCCAGTGTCTATTTTGAGGATAGAGCTGACAAGATTTGTTGAAGAATTGGAAATAGGAGAAGAAGAGAGGTGTCAAAGAGTGACTCTAAGGTTTGGGCTTGAGCAACTGGAAGAATGGAGTTGCCACTGAGATGAGGAAGACTGTAAGAGGAGCACATTCATGGTAGTTGGGGCAGGAATCTATCATGAGTTCAATTAAGTGTGAATGTTAAGTGTGAGGTATGAAATGCCTATTAAACATTCAAGCTGAAATGTCAAATAGGCATTTGCTATAAGAACATAGGAATTCAAGGTAGAAGTCCAAATAGTGTACATAGATGGTGCTTAAAGACCAGAGAGTATATGATATCATCTAGAAAAGGGATCTAGATGGAGAAGAGATCTCAGGGCTGAAACCTTGGGGGCTCCAGTGTTAGGGATTAGGGAGATGAGATGGATTCACCAAAGGAGACTAGAAGGAGACTGACTAGCAGTCAGTGCAATAGGAGGAAAATCAAGAGATCATGATATCTTAGAGTCAAATAAAAAAATTGTTTCAAGAAGAGGGACTGATCAAGTGTATCAAATTCTGCTGATAGTTTGAATAAGAGGAGAATTGATCATTGTATTTGTCTGTATGAAAGTCACTGGTGACCTTGCCAACATCCATTTCGGTGAAGAGGTAGGGAGTTAGCTCATGTGTAGTAAACGTGAGAAGGAATGGAAAGAGGGGAAATGGAAGCTTTGTGTGTAGACAGCTTTTTCCAAGGAAATTTCCAAGGAGAGTAGAGAAATGAAACATTAGTTACCTTGAAAGTGATATGCTGTCAACAGGGGCTTTTATTTTTTATTTTTTAAAATGTTTATTTATTTTCTTATTAGTCATCCATTTTATACACATCAGTGTATACATGTAAACCCCAATCTCCCAGTTCATCACACCACAACCCCCACCCCCAGCTGCTTTCCCCCCTTGGTGTCCATACGTTTGTTCTCTACTTCTGTGTCTCAATTTCTGCTCTGCAAACTGGTTCATCTGTACCATTTTCTAGGTTCCACATATATGCGTTAATATACGATATTTGTGGGCTTCCCTGGTGGCGCAGTGGTTGAGAATCTGCCTGCTAATGCAAGGGACACGGGTTCGAGCCCTGGTCTGGGAAGATCCCACATGCCGCGGAGCAACTAGGCCCGTGAGCCACAACTACTGAGCCTGTGCATTTGCAGCCTGTGCTCCGCAACAAGAGAGGCCACGATAGTGAGAGGCCCGTGCACCACGATGAAGCGTGGCCCCCACTTGCCGCAACTAGAGAAAGCCCTCACAGAAACGAAGACCCAACACAGCCAAAAAATAAATAAATAAATAAATAAATTAATTAAATAACTCTACGTATCTGACCAAATAGCTGATTGCCAGGAAATGTGCAGGCTAAAAAAAAAAAAAAAAAAAAAAAATATATATATATATATATATATATATATAATTTGTTTTTCTCTTTCTGACTTACTTCACTCTGTATGACAGTCTCTAGATGCATCCACGTCTCTACAAATGACCCAATTTCATTCCATTTTATGGCTGAGTAATATTCCATTGTATATATGTACCACATCTTCTTTATCCATTTGTCTGTCGATGGGCATTTAGTTTGCTTCCATGACCTGGCTATTGTAAATAGTGCTGCAGTGAACATTGGGGTGCATGTGTCTTTTTTTTTTTTTTTTTTTTTTTTTTAAAACTTAACTTGCAACTCTCACATTGTGCTTTTTTTTTTTTTTTTTTAATTTTATAGCTACTTTATTTATTTATTTATTTATTTTTGGCTGTGTTGGGTCTTCGGTTCGTGCGAGGGCTTTCTCCAGTTACGGCGAGTGGGGGCCACTCTTCATCGCGGTGCGGGGACCGCTCTTCATCGCGTTGCGCGGGCCTTTCACCATCGCGGCCCCTCCCGTTGCGGGGCACAGGCTCCAGACGCGCAGGCTCAGCAGTTGTGGCTCACGGGCCCAGCCGCTCCGCGGCATGTGGGATCTTCCCAAACCAGGGCTCGAACCCGTGTCCCCTGCATTAGCAGGCAGATTCTCAACCACTGCGCCACCAGGGAAGCCCCTGCATGTGTCTTTTTGAATTATGGTTTTCTTTGGGTATATGCCCAGTAGTGGGATTGCTGGGTCATATGGTAATACTATTTTTAGTACCTTAAGGAACCTCCACACTGTTCTCCATAGTGGCTGTATCAATTTACATTCCCACCAACAGTGCAAGAGAGTTCCCTTTTCTCCACACCCTCTCCAGCATTTGTTGTTTGTAGATTTTCTGATGATGCCATTCTGACTGGTGTGAGGTGATACCTCATTGTAGTTTTGATTTGCATTTCTCTAATAATTAGTGATGTTGAGCAGACTTTCATGTGCTTCTTGGCCATCTGTATGTCTTCTATGGAGAAATGTCTATTTCGGTTTTCTGCCCATTTTTGGATTGGGTTGTTTGTTTTTTTTAATATTGAGCTGCATGAGCTGTTTATATATTTTGGAGATTAATCCTTTGTCTGATGCTTCATTTGCAAATATTTTCTCCCATTCTGAGGGCTGTCTTTTCATCTTGTTTATGGTTTCCTTTGCTGTGCAAAAGCTTTTAAGTTTCATTAGGTCCCATTTGTTTATTTTTGTTTTTATTTCCATTACTCTAGTAGGTGGATCAAAAAATATCTTGCTGTGATTTATGTCAAAGAGTGTTCTGCCTATGTTTTCCTCTAAGAGTTTTATAGTGTCCACTCTTACATTTACGTCTCTAATCCATTTTGAGTTTATTTTTGTGTGTGGTGTTAGGGAGTGTTCTAATTTCATTCTTTTAAATGTAGCTGTCCAGTTTTCCCAGCACCACTTATTGAAGAGACTGTCTTTTCTCCATTGTATATCCTTGCCTCCTTTGTCATAGTTTAGTTGACCATAGGTGCGTGGGTTTATCTCTGGGCTTTCTATCCTGTTCCATTGATCTATATTTCTGTTTTTGTGCCAGTACCATATTGTCTTGATTACTGTAGCTTTGTAGTATAGTCTGAAGTCAGGGTGTCTGATTCCTCCAGTTCCGTTTTTTTCCCTCAAGACTGCTTTGGCTATTTGGGGTCTTTTGTGTCTCCATACAAATTTTAAGATTTTTTGTTGTAGTTCCGTTAAAAATGCCATTGGTAATTTGATAGGGATTGCATTGAATCTGTAGATTGCTTTAGGTAGTTTAGTCATTTTCACAATATTGATTCTTCCAATCCAAGAACATGGTATATCTCTCCATCTGTTGGTATCATGTTTAATTTCTTTCATCAGTGTCTTATAGTTTTCTGCATACAGGTCTTTTGTCTCCCTAGGTAGGTTTATTCCTAGGTATTTTATTCTTTTGTTGCAATGGTAAATGGGAGTGTTTCCTTAATTTCTCTTTCAGATTTTTCATCATTAGTGTATAGGAATGCAAGAGATTTCTGTGCATTAATTTTGTATCCTGCAACTTTACCAAATTCATTGATTAGCTCTAGTAGTTTTCTGGTGGCATCTTTAGGATTCTCTATGGATAGTATCATGTCATCTGCAAACAGTGCCAGTTTTACTTCTTCTTTTCCAATTTGTACTCCTTTTTATTTCTTTTTCTTCTCTGATTGCCATGGTGCAACTGGTTTTTGTATGTTTATTTTGTATCCTGCACTTCTACTGAGCTCCTTTATTAGTTCTAACAGTTTTTTTTTTTTTTTTTTAATGAAGCCTGGGGTTTTCTGTATATAAGATCATGTCATCTGCAAACAGGGATCATTTTAATTCTTCCTTTCCAATTTACATGTCTTTTATTTCTTTTTCTTATCTAATTGTTCTGTGACTTCCAGTACCATGTTAAATAGAAGTAGCAAGAGTGGGCATCTTTGCCTTATTCTTGATTTTAGAGGAAGAATTGTCATTTTTTCACCCTTGAATATGATGTTAGCTACAGGGTTTTCATATATTGTCTTTATTATGTTAAGGTATTTTCCTTCTATTCTTAGTTTGTTGAGAGTTTTTATCATGCAAGAGTGTTGAATGTTGTCAAACACTCTTTCTGTGTCTATTGAGACAATCATGTAATTTAAAATTTTTATTCTGTTGATGTGGTGTATCACATTAACTGATTTTCATATATTAAACCATTCTTGCATCCCAGTGATAAATTCCACCTGGTCATGTTGTATCATCTTTTTAATGTGCTGTTGGATTCTGTTTTGCTAATATTTCACTGAGGATTTTTGCACCTATATTCATCAGGGATATTGGCGTGTAGTTTTATTTTCTTGCGGTGTCTTTGTCTGGCTTTGGTATCAGGGTAATGCTTGAGATATATTGTCAAAGGGTTAACCTATAGTTCTGGCTCACCTCCTAGGTTGCTGTGTACCTTGGGCAAATATTTCATTTTCTCTGTGGTCCAGCTATCATATCTGTATAATGCCTTAATCAAATTTCCAGGGTGGTTGTGAGGCCCAATTGAAACAATGGATATGAAAACATATTGAGAAGGACAGATTGCTAAGCAAGTTAATGTAGATATTGTAACTTTTAGGAACTGTGAGCAGTCATTACAGCAAAAAAAAAAAAAAAAAAAAAAAAGTCACAAGGAGGTAGCAGTCTTTGCTATGAATTACATAGTGTTGTATTATATTTTTATTTAAGTGAACTTAGTATAGAGTTATTCCTAAGACAGTAAAATGGTTGCTAAATTATGATAGAGAATGTAATAATGAAAGTTTCTTCTTTTTCTCTTTCAGAGAGAAAATGGGTTAGGTACTATGTGTAAATAAAACAGGATATTTTGATGCCACCTTTTGATTTTGCTGTTTCGATCTTGCCATTTTGACTCCATCATATTGATATCAAGGACATTTTGACCCTTCTATCTACTCTTTTATCTGCCATTAATAAAAAAAGTAAAAAGTATGACAGCTGTTTTTATTGATTCCTAGGTGCCAGGCTCTGCTGTAAGTGGCTTACATGTATTTTCTCTTATAATATAGCAATTTATAAGTTATGCACTATTATAATTCTGATTTTATAAATTAGAAAACAGAAACAGTCAGGTAGTCAGGTTAAGAAATTTGACCAAGATAATTCAGTCAGTGATGTGGACAGTTACTTCATGGAATACAAAGGTGATTAGAAGTATACAAACCATACAACTGGCCAGCCCTTAATAATAGGTCAATCCTGGATTATCTGAGAGAAATTACTCATTATCATGAACCAACAATCAGTTATTTTTAATCAAGATCATAATGAATATTACATGTGTAAAGAATCAGTAAGAAATAACTGTGACGGTTATTAAAACTTCACTTGATAAAATGTGTTATTTACCAAATTTAACAGAAGAAAATATTGTTGACAAAATTTAGATGGCAAAATTTTTACTTGGTATCAAAAAATGGTCACAAAAAGAAAATTCAAAATGACTGAAGGCACAATCAGTAACATTTGATATAGATAAAACCCTCATAAATTATAAAAGCTTCATTGCAAAATTCACCCCCTAAAGAACTGATCACAATGAAAATAGTATAGAAAGTAAAAATAAAAGAAAAATTAGAAATACTATAAATGTACATAGAAACTTGGTCAAAGAATTATAATGAATTAGTGAAATTTACTTCAGTGTGTCTTTCTCCATAAAAATGTAGTCAAACTAGTGGTGTAAAATGATTTTAGACCTGTTTTTGAATTTTTAGGTATATCTTATGAGCATCCTGTGCATCATAGGTACCTTACTAAAGTAAGATACCATGCTTGGTATGCTTAGTTTTTGATTTTTTTCTTCAAGTCAGATTTTTACTTTATCTTGTTTGGAAAATGAGTGAAAAATTAACTGTTGGGGTCCATATGCTACTTGGAGAAGAAGAGCTAAAAAGAAGTTGATCGTTCACATTTAATCAGTAAATAACCCTTTTATTTCTACCTATAAATAATATGGATACTTGTTTGTTACTGCTACTGACTAGTCACATTATAGGCACCTAACAAATTCTATTGAATTATAATTACTCAAATTATTTTGTAAGTTGATAATTAATTTAATTTGTTATTTTTGACGGTGATTTATAATTTGACACTTCAGAGAATTCTGATCAGCTTAAAAGTATGAGATAAGTATTTGACAGAGAAACCGTCTCCTATTTTGACCATTTAAAAAAAATTCAGATTCTGTTTCAAAAAGGGCTCACTTGAAGTTACAGTTAATTTCTCATTGGTAAAATATGTAGTAACTATTGGAATCTTTTATTTACACTTAGTGGAAAGTAACCCCATTTACAATCTGCAATGGGTTATTCCAAAAACCAAGCATAATTTCCACTAATAAATTATGAGAACTGGAACAAGCTATGAATGATGACCAAAAGGTAGAGGTGCTAAATCTTTAGTTTAGAAAAACAATCTTCTAGAGAAAAAAGTCTAAGTTCTTGAAAAATATTAAAATAAGTACATTCCTGTAGTTCTTAAACTGGATGCAGTCTTATACTAGTTATAAAAATTAGCTAGTGAAATGAAATGCAACACGTCAGTGGAAAGGACAGCTTGAAAATTGTGAAATGTTGAATTATTCTGTTTTAGATCAACATTTCCAAGACCTAATAATATAAAAGAAGAAAAATCTTAAATTTTGTATGTAGAAAACTTTTTAAAATCAAATTAGTCTCATGCATGTTGTTTATGGTTGTGTATATTAAACCTAGTCAGTACAGCTTGGTGGTGAAGAGGGCAGCATCTGGAGCCTGACAGCTTAGGTCTAACTCCTTACTTTCTCATTTATTAGCTATAGAACATGTGAACAATTGGGAAAATTACTTAACCTCTTTGGGCCCTGGTTTCCTCACTTCTAAATGGGGAAAGTAGTTCTACTTCACAGGATGGTTGTCAGGATTAGATGTGTTGATACATCTAAAAAATTCTACCTCTTGTTGTTGTTGTATTATTATTATTATTTTACTAGCTACAGGTGAAAAATTTCTGGCCTATTTACACATAGCCTTCTTCTCAACTTAATATATAGTTGGTTTTTGGAGCAAATTCTTTCCTACCTAAATTGTTCTTAATCTTTCCATCTATGTTACTCCTGAAGGCCTACTAATCAGCTGTGTGCTCTGTGTGGTTATTAAGATTATAAAATGTAGCATACTAGTATATTGTGATAGGAATCTAATATTACAGGTATTAAAACAGTGGGGACACAAGAGAATAAAACTAATTCTGAGAAGTTACTTGTAACTATGTGACCTTGGTAAAGCACTTTCTCTCATGTCTCAGCTTGTTTAAAAATTTTTTAGTCATGTAAAATGCTGGCATTGGATTAAATCCCTACTTTCCTTCTTAAGCTTCTGATTTATAGTACTCTTTCTCCTGCTTGAAATGCTCTCCTTGCATAGCTGGTCCCACTTTAATGATGCCATGCATGCTTGGACACCTGTAGAATGGACCAGTGTAAAATGGATCATCTGTTTTTAACCCACTCAGGATTGTCAGTGGAAACCACAGTATAAGGGGTAAAGTCATCCGGAAGTGAAGTTTGCAATATTATGTGCAATATTAATATGGAGGCAGTGCTGAATGACAAAATGACTTGAAGAAAAGAAGGGAACTCCCGAACTCCTGTGGTGCTTAATATTAATAGGCATTTACTAACGTCTTACTGAACTGAACTTTCTTTAGGCAACATATTGCAGACAGAAGCTGCTGGGAATTTTTACCTTTAACTTTCATCTTCACTCCATTTATAAAAAGCTAATGCTTAAAGGGCTATTTGTTGAGTGTCACCACTATCAAGCACCCACCATTTTGAAGGTACTCTTCTGGGCATTGAGTAAATACTTGCCAATGTTCTAAATGCCAGGGCCTCTTGAGAACGTAAGAAGAATGTTGTGTAGGCAGGGATGGGGGAGGGCAACTTTCTGAGCAGCAAGTGTTGGAGGTCTGGGCTGAATGTCTTAAAAAATGTACCACATCACTACTGCTTTAACTGTTACTGTGCTGGCGGCTGCATCTTCCTCAAGCTGCCTTGAAATAGTCTTCCATGTTGACACTTTGGAGGAGAGTGAGAATTCTCTTTTCCTTTGGGTTTTGATCTGTGTTTGAAAAGGGAATCATTGAAATATAGGTCTGAGAGGGCATGACAAGGCAAGCCATCGACCTCACAATGAGGGCTCAACAAGCTGTTTTCCATTCAGAGCTGTCTCTCCTCTCTGTCAGCTCTTTTGAAGCACCCATAAAACAAAATAGGATCGTTAACTATGAAGGGGTAAGTGAAGTTGGCAGTTGCACCTATTCAAATAGGTTTTCCTTTTTAGATGTTTGCCCTCCAGAAAAAGGAACAGTCAGAAGATGAACGCCTCCATATCAGTGGCTGCTCATGGCCTCCCTTTTGGGGTGAGTGTGGTCAGTCAGTGTCTGGGGGATGTGGGCATTTTGCTCCAGATCTAACTCTAAACTGGTCCATGAGGTTAATGTCTTGGTGAAAAGGCAGGATGGCCTTGTCACCATCATTTCATTCAATAAGTTTGCATATAAGGGTAAAGATTGACTGTCTGGTGTTCCTTTTTTAAACAGTCAAGGGCAATTCTTCATGACTCTTCTCACGAGGACACAGACTTGTCTTAGTTGTGCCATCTTGCTGACAGGGACAAGCAATAGTTCTGGCCTGTGGACCAGCTCTTCCCATCCATGGATTCTCTTCTTTCATGGAGCTTTCACTGCAAATTTAGCTCCTTCTCTGAACCTCCAGCATCCACATTTTAATGAGCTGAGAGAGATGCCAAGATACATAAGAGATGGTTTTAACCCTCGAAATCTTAGTCAGTAAATGAGGTAACATGTGACGACGTTCAATAAATCACCATGCAAATGTGAGGCAATTTGAGACGATCCTTGAAAGAAAGATGGGAAATGTTTCTATGGTTTCTGGTTGTGGAATAGTTTGAACAAAACCACAGATGTGTTTATAATCAGTGGACAATCTTTTTGGTCCTACTTTATTTGGCCTGAGCAATATTTGACACTGTTGACCCTTTGCTTTATCTTGAAGGGTTCTCTTGGCTTCATGACACCACACTCCACTGGGTTTCTCCCTGCTTTTCTGACAGCTCTTTTCAACCTCACCCCCAGGTTTCTATGACCATATGTATGCCGATGATGCCTCACCTGTGCCTCTAGCCAGGCTGCTCTCTTAAAGGTCAGACCTATATATCTCTCTTCTGTTGACACCCGCATATCCAACTCTTACTTAAATACCTTGAGTCCCACATGTCCAAAACTGAACTCCTTATCTTTCTCCCCAGTTATGCATCTTCCTCAGTGTTTCCTATCTCAATGAATAATGTACATCTAGTTATTCAAGTTGGAAACATGGTTTAATCTTTGACTCCTCCCTTCCTAACACCCTCCATATGATAAATCATCATGCCCTTTATATTATAGTTTCTTAATATCTCCTGAATCTGTCCAGGTCTCTCTGTCTCCATTGTTACCTCCTTGGGTCAGCTTTCCATCATCTTTTGCTTGGATAACTATAGTAGCCGTCTGCCTTCAAGCTTTCCTCCAGCTAATTCTTTGTCTACATTGCAGGCAGAGGAGTCTTTCTAAAGCACAAATGCCATCGTGCTTTTTCTTACCTTAAAGCCCCCTAATAGCTCCCCTTTGCCCTAAGGACAGTGTCTACATCCTTAAGTAAGGCTGCTTGCTTTTTTTGTTCTGGCTCTGCTGGCCTTTCTTGCCCCATCTCTTGCCACCACCACTCAAGCTCCCTGAGCTTCAGCCATTTTGAAGTGCTCTTGCGGTTTACAGACTCCCGAGGTGTTTTCCCATCTCCAGGACTTTGTGCACACAGTTCCCAGCTAGCACGCTCTTCTCCCTTGCTCTGCCTCTGGACTCAGCTGGGAAATCACTGTTCATACTGTATTCTAATGGCCTGTTTACTTGTGTATATCCCTTTAGGTTGGTCAGTACCTCTTATAGAGCCTGGAACATTTCAGATGTTCAGTAGATACTTTGTGGATGAATGAGTTAGTGATAACACATGGAGTGTCTTTAAGGATGGCAGATTCCCCCAGTCTGACTGGAATGTAGACTGTATGAAGGACAGGAGTGAAAGATATGAAAGGTGTTTGGGTGTCTTAGGTTGGGTTCCCTGAACACAAATTCTGAGATAAAGATTTCAGTGCAGAAAGTTTATTGGGGAATGCTCTTGGGTCAACTCCTAAATTAAACTTTACTAGGCCATGGGATTCCATTGAAGGTATTTACACAGAGAAATCATGTGACTTGGAGCTGTACTTAGGAAGATTAATCTGGCTGAGGTGTCTAGATTGGATTAAAGGTGGAGAGATTGGAGACAGAGAGGACAGTGGGAAACTTTTTAAATGGTCCAGGTGAGGAAATAAAGGCCTGAGCAAGGGTGTTGGCAGTGGAAATGGAAAAGGCAGGTAGTTATTTGCAAGAGATATAACAATGCTGGAATCCACAGGCCCTGGTGACTGATTAAATATGGGATGTATGGAAGAAGAAGGAGCCTCAAAAGTCAGTTCAAAGTTTTGAGCCTGGCTGAGATGCAAGAATGATGGTGCTGGTGATGGAAATTTAAGAAGAATATAGTTTTGGTAGTAGATTTGTTGAATTTGCAGTAAGGCAGCCACTCAAGTAGAAGTGGCCTATAGGTGGCTGGGCAAGGAGAGATAGGGAGGAGATGATGACATTCTAAGTGGGGGTTGATGGTTTGAGATGGAGCAACGAGGTAGGAATACACATCACATGTCCAGGGGACCATGAGAATATCAATTTGGCTAGAAGAGAGAATTCATTGAAGGAAATATTGGCTTAAAAAGTTGGAAAATTTTTTGTGGAGGGACTTGAATGACAGGCCAAATAACAGAGGGGTTAGAGGAGTTCAGGAGATTTCTTATAAAATTGCCTTGTTTTCTGAAGTTTGATCCTATCTCCCATATGAACGTGGATCTCCATAAATCCAAAGAACTAGAACTCTTCACTTGAAAGACACTCTGTTTTTTACACTGAAGTGGCTCTGAAGACTGTTGGTCATTGACATTCTTTTTTGTGGAGATTATATGAAGACACATTAAAGGAAAGTCCAGTTTGCATGCATTTCTGAGATTTTTATATTCAGTCTTTGCTTAGCTTTCATGAGGCATGAAAGATCTGTGGCCTAATTGGTCAGCTGGTTTACTGGCTCACCCTGTAAAGTAAATATTGTGTATCTGCAAGTGGAAAGTCAGTATGTGTAATCTAGCTGCCTAGTCACGCCTGCCCAAACACTGTTGAAAACTTTGACCAAGGGCTATAAAACTGTCAAGAGCTAGGGCCCAAGCTTGCTTCCACACCAAATAGCTCGTTACTGAAGCTATTGGGAAGATAACAGGGCATGCATTTGACTTGTTGGGATTCCTTCTTTGCTACAGAAGCATCTGGCAGAGCTAAATAGCTTTCTGTTACATAATTTTTCATTTCTTGTTTTTTATTTATCCTCTAGTTCGATTTATTTGACATCAAAACTTACTCCGCCCTCCTTTAAGCACACTCATAGAATGTAAAGTGTATCTTGATATCAGTGCAGTGACTTCAAAATGGAATCTTCAGATTGGCCCTCAGACCATTAAAAAAAAACCAAACAAAACCAAAATTTCTTTGGTGTTGTTGAGCAGATGTTTGATTTTTACGCCCCTCCAAGGTGATCATGGGCTGCTATGAGACTGCCCCACTGCCATTTAATGACATTCGCAACATCACTTATTTTCTATTTTCTTTGCATAATTTCATCACAGAATATTTAAAATATCTCTTGAGAAAAGGATGAGAATTGCTGCTGAAGGGATTAACCTTTTTTTTTTTTTTGAACAGGAGGAAGTAAATGATATGTACTGAAAGCCCCATGGTTACTTTTGGAATGGTCCGCTAGATTTGACCAGTGCTGGAGAGTATACAGTGAATGAGTTGCAGTTATGTCTGCTAAGGTAAAGTGGCCTGAGTGTGTTTGTAGCTTTCTGCACAGCTAATTGCATGAGCTTTCACTCAACAGGCGAAAACATGTCAAATCTTGATAAATTAAAAAAAAAACCTAAGCGTGTTATTAAGTTGCAACTGATATTCAACAGCTCTACATAAATCTCTAAGAAGCAAACGAAGGAGTATTTACTCTTTTATTCATTGTTCAACTTTGCCCAATCGATTTTATGCTTCAGTCCACAGAAATGTTTACTGCACTATAAAGGTTTTTTTATACTTATATTTTATATTTAACAGTGTCCTTCAGATGTTTGGTCTAAAGAGTGTACGTTTCAGTGATCCAAAGAATCACATAAGGGCTGTATGTTGTGTTTTCAATTAGAAATCTTAATTGCTTAATGCCTTACTTATTCCATTTAGATCCTTCCTGAATCCAGGCTAATTTTCATGGCTGCCTTAGCTATCCCTAGTATATACTTTTCATTTCCTCCCTATTTACCTCAGCTAGGGATAAAGAAGAGTCATCTTCAGACCTTATGTTGTGATGTTAGGAATGCTGAGAAGACTTCCTTATTTTCCAAATTAACTCTCATAAGTAGTTTTTTTTTTTTATTAGTAATAGTCCTTTAACAGGCACAAAGCTCTTAATGTAATTTACTCACCCATGGTGTCTATTAGCCTCATCCCTGGTAGACAGGATTTTTGGTTTACTGACATGTTTTTAAAAAGAAGCACAGAAAATATCCATGGCCACATAAAATTAGCCACTGACCAGTAATGAGGTGGTTAAGACTATGAGCTTTGGTGTCAAACTGACTTGGGTCATAGACCTGGCTCCACCACTTTCTCCCTGTGTGACTTGGGCAGTTTCTTCTCCAAGACTCAGTCTCTTCATCTTTCAAATGGGATAGAAATGCCCCTGTCATAAAATAAGATAGTATCTGTAAAGCATCTAAAGCATTTAGCATGGTGTGAGGCCACAGTCTATGGCATACAATAGGTGCTCGGGAAATGTTATTGTCATTACTATTTAAATATCTAGGCATTAAAAAATGCCTTTCTTGGAAAAGGGTAACACAGATTTGGTACCACTAAGCTATGGTGTTTGTTTGTTAAGATGTTTGTAAGCATGCCTTAGATTTTCACCTGAGGCCCTGGGCTAAATTCCATCCTAGGAGATTAATGTGAACTCCCGGCACCTGAATCCTTGCTCCTGACCCTCACTTAACACTTCTGAATAAAAACTGCTCCTGCAGCTTTTGCCTTTTGCATCTACTTGTTTGACATCTGGACCTCTTGCTCTGCTGTTGTGTAGCCCAGGGGTCCACAGTCCCCAAGCTGTGGACCAGTACCGGGCCACGGCTTGTTAGGAACAGGGCTGCACAGCAGGTGAGTGGCGGGTGAGCTGAGCGGGTGGTTTCATCTGCCGCTCCCCATTGCTTGTGCTACTGCCTGAACCATCCCCAGCCCCCCACCGGGCTGTGGCAAAATTGTCTTCTGCAAAACTGGTCCCTGGTGCCAAAAAGTTTAGGGACCGCTGGTGTAGCCAAAGTCCGACCTTTCCTCCTGATTCTCTCTTACCAGGAGGTTTGGCTTTGTTATGCCACCTCATCTACCAAAGTCTGATTCTCTGGTCTGAGTTCTTTTTGGCTTTGCCTTACCAGGTCAGCACTGATGGACCCGTCCCATGGGCTGCATGTAGGTCACCAAGATGTTAAAGGCCCCAATTAATGGGACTGGTGGGCTCTTACTACTATTG
Organism: Balaenoptera borealis; assembly: GCF_965194805.1. Classification (NCBI taxonomy): domain Eukaryota; kingdom Metazoa; phylum Chordata; class Mammalia; order Artiodactyla; family Balaenopteridae; genus Balaenoptera; species Balaenoptera borealis. The sequence continues at coordinate 44,794,552 of NC_138871.1, read as the reverse complement.
AACAAGCACTCATATGGAAGATTCTTGTAACCCCCTCCCAAATTTTAGACTGAACCTTCAGCTTTAATGTCCATTTTTGCTTAGGAAGCTTTAATATGGCTTGGCTATGATTACCTATCATATTTCCAAGATTCCTATGGCTTTTTTGAGTTTGCTTTTAATTTTTAAAAAAGAACTTTTAATCTGATATGAAACTCATTGTAAAAAAATTAAATTGCAGATACAGGAAGGTACAGAGAGGAGAATACAGTGTTCTTTTAATCCTATCCCAGAAATAACTATAGTTAATATTTGGTGTCCCTCTTCTTTCCCTAGATATATTTATGTAATTGAGATAGTACCTCTTACATTGTCCACTTAATACTATATCACAAATATTCCCCATTCCATAAAAATCTCTTTATTAACACTTTAATCACTGCATAATGCCCCACCATATAGATGTGCCATAGTTTAAACTTAGCCATTCCCCCATTATTATACATTTAAACTGTTTTCATTTGTTTGGTTATTAGAAATGACATTAAAATAATCATATTTGTACATAAACATTTTTCTTATAAATTTAAAACCCATTAACTGATACCCTTTTTTTAAAAAAGAATAGTTTTCTTTCTGCCATCCTTGGACAAGGAGTAAACAACTAGACTGAGACAACTGTAGACACTTAAATATCCATTGAATGAATAAATAGGTATTGAAAAGGTGATTTGCCCTCATTAAAAATGAATACATACAAGTGTGGAACTAAGTGAGTGTTCTACTTACCCTTGAACACAAGAAGTATATTAAAGAGAAGGGATATAGAGAAAAATAAGTGAAACTAAAAAAAAATCTGGGAGTTAGAAAACTGTTCTCTGCTCCAGTGGAACACTTCCATTGCCATACTAAAGAATATACAGTTGACCTTTGAACAACGTGGATTTGAACTGCATGGGTCTATTTATATGCAAAGTTTTTCAGTAGTAAATAAAATAGTACTACACAATCCACAGTTGCTTGAATCCATAGATGTGGAATCTCAGATATGGAGTATAAGGTGGGCTGGATGGATTTTTGAGTGGGCAGAGGGTTGGTACCCCTAACCCCTGCATTGTTCAGTGGTCAACTATACTCATTTTCTAGTTTCTCTATTGATGCAGAGACTGCTAGCTAGTAACCAAACCCCTTTGCTCTTCTTTCTGAATAACAGCTAGACTCTATTTCCCAGCCTTCCTCACAAGTGTGGCCAAAGGAATATAGCAGAGCAATGTAAGCCACTTCCAGTCCTGCCCCATAAAATGTTCTCATTTTCAACCTGCCATTGATCCACCTCTTGATGTAGATGAGCACAGGGACCTTGGAAGCCATCAGTTACAAGGAGTAGAGGTCCCAAATAGAAGAAGCTCGGTTCCTGAATCTCTGCTTGGAAACAATTGTCTGCCTATTGGGTTACCAGAAACTTAGGCTCATTCCCGACATGTCCTTCTCCCTTATTATCCACATGCAACCTGTCATTAAGTCCTTTGTCTCCTATGTATATTGAATCTGTTCATTTCTCTTCGTGCTCTCTACCAATACTTTTGTCCAGGTTAGCATATCATCTTTTCCTGGGCTGCTTGCATAGTCTTCTAACCTGCATCCATTCTGACGCCCTTCCAGTCTATCTCAAGGTAAAAGGGTGTTTTTCCAAAGTGCAAATATGATGACATTATTTACCTGCTTAAAATATTTAAATAGTTTTCAATTTCTCTAAGAATAAAGAGACAAATTCTTCAGTGGTACCCTGTCTAGCTTTACCTCCTATCAGGCCACCTCTTACATTTTCAGCTTCACCTACACTGGCATTCCAGTCCCTTGGACTCCATTCCACAAAATACTTCTTCCCTCTGAAGGGCCTTTGTGTATGTAGATCCTTTTCTGAATGCTCTTCCCTCCCTTTTTATTCAGTTACCTCCTACTCATCTTCAAGAGCTCATCTCTAGAGACATTTTTCAAGGGATACCATGGTAGGTCATTTGATTTCCTCCTATTATAGGCTCTTGGAGCACCACCTGCCTTTTTGGTAGCTTCTGTCATAGTTGCAATTTTACATTTGTTTGTGGTATTATTTAATTAATTTGTTTCCCCCAATAAACTAAGTTCATTAAATGCAGGAAGGGTGTTTAAACAGCCATCATATCCATGCTTATGGAAAGAATAAAATAAGGAGAGAAGTAAAGAAAGAAAGAAAGTTTGGGGAAATGAAAAAACTGATGGATGGAGTGAGATTTGTTACCACATTGTTTAGTATTAGGAGTCAGGATCTTGTTAAGTTAGGAACTACAAGATTTATGAGGTTTCTTGACATGTCCCTTGTTGTGTTTTACTTCCTTACCTTTGTGTGTAAATTCCCCTCTGCTGGAATACCCTTTTTTTACTGGGACAAACCCTATTCCACCTTTAAGATCAGCCCAGCCTTCTCTGATTTCTCCCAGGCAGGGTTAAGTGCTCTCAGCTGTGCTCCCCTTAGAACATATTAAGGCTCTAGAGACAGATGGGTCTTGTTTCCAATCTTGGTCCTGCCCCTGCTTGACATTTGACCCTAAACAAGTCATTAAATCTGCTTCTTCACCAGTAAAATGGAGCTAAAAATTCCTTCTTCATCGGATGAATATGAGGAATGAGATAATGGACTGAAAGCACCTCAATAAATATAGGTGCTCAATAAATAGTGACTACTTAAGACAAATTGAACCCAAATTTATTGTGTTTAATTTTCTAATCATATTGTAAGTTCTTTGAGGCCAGGGACTATGTCATATTTACCTTTGCTCCCTTAGTACTTAGCACAGTGCCCTGTGCATAGTGGATTCCCAGTGAATGTTTACTGAAGTGAATTATACTGGAATTATAAGGCAGGATGCTGGAGGTGGGATGTAATCAGGGGTTTAGAAAGCTTCAGATTGATCTCTTTGAGGTCTTTACCTTCTTATTAATGGCTAATCACCAGATTAGGAAATAAAGGCAGATAATTACTGCTAAGAGACAAACAGGGGGAACAGAACATTGAATCACTACAAGAACACATCTAATAGAGGCCAGAGGTTGAAATATACTTTTCAACTTTTGAGCTTGAGTCAGAAATTAGCAACTCTTAAATACACAATTGTTATTAACAAGATTAATTGATGCCTGTACCTTGTGGTGGTAAGTTTGAAATAAAGGGTCATCTCCTATACCTTTTTTCCCTGCCTATTCAAATATTCCAAGGCCCAGATTAAATGTCCTTGTCTATTTTCACAAAAGCCCCATATATGCTAGGCACAGGGCTACTTCATGCAATTAGGGATGTATCCAGGTTTTGAGCAAAACTTATACACATTTAGAAGCTCACTTTAAGGGAAAGAATACAAAATTATAAATGCAAAATTAGACACAAAAGTGAATTCTTATTTAGAATAGCAAAAGAAATCACAAATAAATCACAAATTTTAAAACCTGACAGCAAATATCACAGTCTGGGAAAATAATATTTTTTTATTAATTAGCTGCCAGGAACTCCTTTGTAATAATTTTTCCCCTACATTTTTTTGGATGCATGCTGTTTGATTGCCTGTGTCAATAATTTTGTAACATCATTTCTTTTTTTATTAATTTTTATGTTATATTGGAGTATAGTTGATTAACAATGTGTTAGTTTCAGGTGAATGGCAAAGTGATTCAGTTATACATATACATGTATTTATTCTTTTTCAAGTTCTTTTCCCATTTAGGTTATTATAGAGTATTGAGCAGAGTTCCCTGTGCTATACAGTAGGTCCTTTCTTACAGAGACAATAGAAAGATAACTATCTTCTAGAATGGTTGAGAAAAAATGTTAAATTGACAGTTTACAGAAAGGTTTCTTTGGTTTCACAAGCCATTTTGGCAATGACATACAAATTTTTAGAATTGTCATCAAATTTGGGAAACCTCTATCAAGTTTCTATCACATAAGATATGTACAACTCTAAATCACTCTAAGTTTTCTTGTGCAGGGACTAATGTTAAACACCCTTTGAAATGGTCACACTAACTAGTGAGTTGACAGTGCCCTTGTTGTGGTAGTAAGATTACAATTTTATGTTTTCTTTACTGGTGTTAGTGTTCATATCAAAGCAGCAGGACACAAATTCCTTCCCAGTGTGTTCACATGATTCATTCCTTTTCATTAATTTGATCAACCCAAGAGTCTATTCATTACTTCTATTTGAAATTTATTTCTTTATCTCAATGAATTACAGTTTTTGGTATTATCTGAAACAGAGTTTTTGGGGTTATAATTCACTTCTCATTGTCAGAATAATTTCTAGTGAGTTCTTATAGAAATATATGAAAAATATTTTCATGGTATGGTGCATTTATAATTGCCTATGCTACATAATTAAATATATTCTTGAAAAGGCATTGAATAAAAACCAAATCCTCTGCTTTTCATTTTATACCTCTGGTGATTGGGAGAATTTTCCATAGATTAGCTTCTGGCTCTGCATATTTCAAGACTTGTTTTTCTTCTACTACCTACTCTGGTGCTGGATACTGTAGGACACATTAAATTGTGATAGGACCCCTGGCCTTGAAACTCTGTGCATGCTGTCAGGTAAAATCAACACAGAAGGTGGTGGGAATATTTTTAGAAGCTATTCCTACACCAGACAGGAACTGGAATTAAACATACATAGAAGTGACTGTGAACTATATAGGTATATTCCACTAAGGCCAAGTTAAATGTACCCTCCTAACTCAATTTCCTGGGCTGGATTCCCAAAAATCCTTGTGACCATCCCTGTGCTACCTAACACGAGGAGAAGTGTGAAGGGGGGAACCTAAGAGGAAAGATCAATACTAACCCATCCAGCTAAAATGTATTACTTTTTCAAATTTTACAAAAATAATATGACACTGTGAACACATTGTAGGGTCCCTTCAGGGCCTTGGAAAGGACTGGTGCAAGGGAAGGGACTTGAAGTTTTAGCTTCACTAGCTTCCTTGGAAATTCATCTTTGAAGGGCAACCAATTTTATATAATACTCTGTAGCTGGACTTGTGATGTGCTCTGGAATCAGATAGGCTCATGGTGTTAAGTATACAGTACCACTTTATGTAATGTCTTATGTGTCTTTGCATCGAATGGACATTTTTGGTGCCTGATTTGCTAAGTGAGTGATACACAGAGGAGAAGACTAGCGTTTTCTCTACAGAAAGGAAGAGGGAAGAAAAAGGTGGAGAGCCAACAGAAAAAGGTTAAGGAAAGACTCATGAGGTATGAAGCCAGCAGGCCAGTTACATGTGCTTCTGTTGTCAGACTCCAAGCAGTGTGGATATTGCTGCCCACCAGACATCCCCTCAGCAACAGGAGCTTACTGGGGGTTGCAGTAGGAGTTTCTAGCTCACTGACAACATCCCATATCAAGCCTCTGTTTCTCTTCTCCTCTGCCTGAGGGCTTTCTCCAGTGCCAGGAAGCTCACCCACCTGCAGGTAGTTATAAGTGGGTGTGGCATTAGTGCCCCAGGAGGCGACCCTCACCACAGGGATGGGAATTGCAGATAAACAGCCCAGTCTAGGCGGCTTCTGGTGGGATGCTTTTGAGGTGAGTTCCACATTGTTTCTCAGAGGATCCCCAAAGATACTAAGTGCTAGTCTGCCCACAGAAGTGACCCACTCATTAACTCACTCATTGATTGGCATCTCTCCCTTCCCTGACTCACTTTCCCTAGTTTCTCACCTGTGCTTTGTAAGTTACCCTGTCAAACTACCAACACTTAGTTCTGTAACAGGGTCTTCTTTTGAGGCAACACAAACGAGGACACCTGGTTTAAGTCATGTGCAAGTAATTTACCACTTAAAGAAACAATCTAAATATTAAGATACAAAAACATGGAATACAGTTTTAAAAGATATAAATAAACAATTTGGAGATACTCAACAAAATTATTTATTCGTGTTACATGCATCTGTTTAAAAAGAATGCTGAGATTCTGATGAAACTAATTTAGTTTCTATGGGAAGATAAAAAAGAACTGAATTATTGCATTCAGGTCTTTAAAATTCTCTTGCGTTTATATTCCAACTCTGGCTTATTAAAGGGGTCTGTGCTCCATTAACATACACATGCGCTTACGATATAAACAGCTTAACTAGACATCTGTGTTGACTACATATAAATGGCAGTTAACTTTTTGCCTTGTTTCTGTTCAATGATCTTGATATTTTAGTCTGCTGGCCAGATGAAACAAGATTGGTTTTTTGGTACCAGATGTGTCACAGTTTGTGCTTGTATTTTGCAGGTGCTCCCCCCAGCTGGGAAGATGGAAACTTGCCATCTTTCTGAGATGATGATTCAGGATAGAAATATAAATGTGTTAAAAATAATTCGACATATTAATGGAAGGCTTTGTCCCTTGTGGGCTTCTTATGCGTAACATATGAGCAGACCAGCAGCTGTTCCATATTTTAAAAGCAGAGTTAGAAAGTTAGAAGCATACATGGCTATTCAAAACATAAGCAACTGCTTGCAGTTGTGGAAACAAGGTTCAACAATAAACTTGTATTTGTGAAGCTTCCGCCCAAATAATAATCCCATTGGGTTGTGTTCAGGTGGTCGTAGGGTATTGAACAATCTTTCTATTTCCATCATTTAGATTCACTAAAACACCTTCCTTGTAGAGGCAGAGTGGTAGAGATGACTACATTTTTTTAGATAAAAATGGGAATTGCTTTGTAGGTGATTTCCACCCTCCAATATTTATATATTTTTAATCACAATAAAAAACCCTAATTTGTTGGGGGGGGGTCATTTTAACTTAAACATTTTGAAAGAACCAAAAGCCCCATTGAGGGCTGAGTTGTTAATAAAATGTGGTATCTCTTATCTTATTTCAAGCCTCTAAAGCAAGAATCCTTTAGGAGATGAGGTAATGATGCTCACTGTTTGCTCCTTCAGTAATCACCTAATGAATATTAACCAATGTCAGGAATGGCAGCAATCTTTCATTAACCCCTTACCTTTCACTAATCTTATGGAAGGAAGGACTCTTTAAGCCTTTTGGTCTAACGTTTGAACAAGGAGAATGCTAGCCCCATTCCATCTTTACTGTTGCTCTCAAAGCTCCCCCATAGAGAGAGCTCTGTTTGTATCTTTAGGAATAGGCTTTTTTTTTCTTTTAGAAATTGCTATCCTCTCAAGTATAGTAAGGTCTACATGATTGGTCCTTGAATTTCAGTTTCTAGAGTTCAGGAGTATTTTGTGTAACACAATTATTTCCACCTCTCTGGAGTTTTTAAAGAGAACAAATGAGCTAAAGTTTAACAGAGTAAATCAGAATCAGGTTGGTATCTGTGCTATTTCAATCCGACTGCAGTTAACAGCAGTGGTGACAACTAGTCATGGCAATGAGCAAAGCTGGTCCACAGTTTGGGGTGGGCACTGCAGGAAGAAGCCTTGGAAGGAAGGGGATTGCTTGTTGTTGCTGAAATTTGGAGCATGGCCAATGAAAAGAACCCTAATCTAAGTCATAAGACATTGATTCAAGGCACAGTGATCTTGCTCAACAAACTGTGACCTTGAGCAAGTCTTAATAACATGGTTTGACCAGGTGGCATCTAAGTTTAGAATCCTATTATTATTAAAAGGAAGCGTATGTAATGGTTGATTTTAAGTTTAGAGGGGATGGAGATTGCAAGCTGTCAAAAAACAAAACGATTTAAGAGGGAAATTTGGCAGCTGAAGTGAAGTTATTCTCCTTTTGAGAAGTCTTAACAACCAAGAGGTCTTTCCTAACTGCTGTCAGAAAACAACACTGTCCAGTCAGAGAGCATGAAGTTTGAGAATCCAGGTATGGGCACTGGAATGGTGAAGTGATGGAAATGACTAGTTCAGTCCTCATTATTGAGGCTTACTGAGTAAGAACATGTGAATTTCCTGGAAGCATGTTTGGAAGTGGGGGAACCCATGGCTGGACTTTTTTTTGCTAGTGAAACAAGGTAAAATGACTTTCAGTTTAACATGAGAAATAATACTTCAGTTAGAATCAGTGGAAAGGAGTAAAACATGCACAATTTAACAGTGAATACTAAAAAAAATTATTTTGAATTGTAATTCAAAAAACTTAGAGCTAAATTGGGTTATTTCTCATGTCCTTGTCCCCAATAACAAACCCTCATTTTGAAGACCTGTTTTGGGGTAGGAACTATAGTTTTCTTTTTCACCAATGTCCAGTGCTTCCCAACAGCCACTACATACAAAGAATACTCAAATACTTTAAAAAGTTTGACAAATAGAGTCACCTTTTCTCTCAGTGCAGCTCTGGCATAGGGAATAGGTACAGTTTTTAAAGCTGGAAAAACACCTTGTTTCAATATCCCAGTTTTATGGATAAAGAAACCAAGGTCCCAAAAAGCTAAGTCTCACAACTAGTTAAGGTTAGAACTGAGACTAGAACCCTGGTTCTTCTATGCTTCATCAGGCTGTTAGATGTTGGAAGAAATTACCATAGAAGTTGCTCAATGAAGTTTGCTGCTGAACAATTATGATTCTGATGATGAATTATTTTCATAATTCTCATCTGTGGGAGCTGGTTTAAATCAGTGATTCTCATGGAGGAGGGGAGGAGGGAGTCATGTGTAGTTTGAAAACAAAGCACAGCTTTGTCTTACTGCTTTGGTTTGTTTTCAGTGATGATATTTACTTTATTTTGAATTTCAAATTACATTTAAAGAGAGCATGAGATTTTTATGTTTACTGAGGACTGTTGTACCTGTAAAGGAACTCATGTGTTAGCTTTTCAAAGTTCTTTCCAGGACTTTGCTTCTGTGAATGAAAAATGATTTTTCACTTGCTGTTCTTTTTAGTTAAAAATGAAATTAAAAATGGGTGATTTAGGCTGTAAAATTAGTAGATGAATAGTCTAGGAATCTATATGTCTAGGATAGACATGTAACAGTCTAATAGTCTAATAATAGTCTAATAATGTCTAATAGTCTAGGATTATATTCCTAATCTATGAATAGCCTAGGAATTAGTAGATGAATAGTCAGATAAAACGAAATTGCAGGTGGAAACAACCTATCAACTATAGTCTATCCACTGATGAATGGATAAACAAATGTGGTATATTTATACAATGGAATATTATTCAGTCATAAAAAGGAATGAAGTCTGATACATGCTGCAACATGGCTGAACTTTGAAGACATTATATTAAGTGAAAGAAGCCAGAAACAAAAGGCCACTTACTGTATGATTCTAGTTGTATGAAGCGTCTAGAGCAGGCAAATTCATAAAGACAGAAAGTAGATTAGTGGTAACACCAGAACTTGTGGGAGGGGGGAATGAGGAGTGACTGCTAATGGGTATGGGATTTATTTTTGAGTGACGAAAATGTTATGGAACTAGATAGTAGTGATATTTGCATAACATTGCAATCTGAATTTTATGTGTATTTTACAATTAAAAAAAGAAAAGGGATTGCATCAGTGACACTTTAGTTTATCAACCCTTTTCATGTCTTTATGATTTGTGAATAGGACTAAGCTTTGGGATGAAAGGGAAACCATCTTGTTTGTAGTTAATGGCTTCTGTAGGTCCAAAAAATATATATAAAATATATTATTACTTTATCATAGATTATATTTAAATTATATAAATTATAATATATAAATTATTTATAGAATATATTATTATAGAAGTATATATAATCTATATGTAATCTATGTTTCTTAATATATAGATTATATATACTTCTGTAATTATATATATGTTTAGAGGTAGGGGTGGAGGGTCAGGACTTACGCATAAATATTTCATAGAGATTCCTGTTTCTCCTACAATCCTCTGTGGAGGTACAGATAAGGCTCTGCCTTCTTGCTTAAGAGTAAAAAATCTGTTGGAAGGTCTTAGGCATTTTTTTTTTTACTCTTATCATTCCCAGCTCTGACTTGAGAACTGTGTCTATATGTAGAAAAATCAGTAGATTGATTAAGAATGGAAAAGCTTAGATCAAAACTGAATTTACGTGGACTATAAGTAATCATGTGAACAGGGTGACAACGTACGCAACAGTCCTGCTGTGTTGTGGCTGGTTGTTTACTCTGCTTCCTTGTCTGACTCCTGGTCACACCTGTTCTCTCATCACTGTTCCAATGCCCCTGTATCCTTTAAAAGCCCATCCTGTGCCCTATTCACATAAGAAGTTTGTGTTTTGTTCCTTGGTCTCTTGGTGAACTTTCTTTTTGACAATTACTGCACATTTTGTCACCTCTTTGAGGAACATTTGTTTCTGTGGCAAGGTTACCTGGTTATTCATATATGCTTTGAAACTGGATGTAAGAGAAAAATTGACTGCATATATTTTTGTGGAATGATTTTAACAGTCTTTTGTTTCCTCAACTTTAGATTGTTTCTTTTTAAAAAAGCAAATAGTTGTTTTTGCTCTGGCAGCTACAAATAATTTTTTCCCAGACACAAAAATTATATTGGCTGTTATTAGCTACACAGAAAAAAAACCTCTAAAAGAATACTTATTTTTATTTAAAAATATAATACATCAAAGTGAAGCAGTTACATTTTAAACAAACAGGAAGGTATAAAATGTTTTCATAGAGTTAGGAGGGAGGGTAATTTGATTTAGTTCATTGTCAATCTGGATGCCAAGAATAAGAACCATCACCATTTCTTCACTCTGTGAGCATCAAATATAAAGATGAGAAATTTTAGTTATAAGTTAGTGAAGTTTTAGGGTTTTAATTTTATTCAGAAATCAAAACTTTTTCAGAAAAATAACTTTTCTTCATTTTGCTCCACATCTTGTGGAAGTCCTGAATTCAGGAATGTTATTACATTTATTGAGTGTTATGGACTGAATGTTTGTGTTCTCCCAAAATTCATATGTTGAAGTCCTAACTCCCAACCTGATGGTATTAGAACCTGAGGCCTTGGGGAAGTACTTAGGTCATGAAGGTAGAGCCCTCATGAATGGGATTAGTTCTCTTGCTCTCTTTCTGCCATGTGAGGATATGAGTCTGCAACCTAGAAGAGGGTTCTCACCAGAACCTGACCATACTGGCACCCTGATCTTGGATTTCCACCCTCCAGACTGTGAGAAATAAATTTCTGTTGTTTATAAGCTACCCAGTCCATAGTATTTTGTTATAGCAACTCAAACTGACTAGTACACCAAGTTTGCTTCTTCAGGTCAACTCCAAAGTGGTTTAGAAAGAATTTGTTTTCTCATCTCCTCCCCATAGATTTCTCAATATAATGATTTTCTAGGGGATATCTTATTCATTCGGGGAATTTTACTTACTGTCCTTTTTTACATTCATAACAAAAATTTCTGACAAAATTTAAAATATCTTATAGAAACCACTATACTATATGATAATGATTTACTACTATGTAATAAACAACTACATTTAGACTGATCATGAAAATAAAAACCAACACAAGTATGATAGATCCTCATTTTCTAAAGAAATATATCTTTATTGACTTTTTCCATTTTCTTACAAGCAGTTAAAAAACTCATTCTTGAACTTGCATGCTGTTCAATGTTATGATGGCTGCCTCCTTATGAGACTATCAGTGGAGCTATAGTAAGTTTCCTTAAGCACCACAGAAGACAATCATTGCTTGGTCCCACTTTTACAGAAAAGAATCCAAGTTTCACCAGAAAGAGTATGCTTAGCTCTCTCGAAGAAGACCAGTTTAGTGGATTAGTGTCTAATTTACATACAGTAATAAAGACAAACTTTGAATCTTTACAGATTAAATGCCCACTTTATACCATGGTGTAATTGTTTGAATTATTGGTGAGTGTACAGTATATAGATGTAGATGTACTAGATATGTCTATAAATAAAATAGTGCTTTAAGATAACAATATTCTTTGGCTGATTTAAATGCCTATAGTGGACTCTTTTAAAAGACTAAAATGAAAATGGTCCCACTATTATTGTCAGTCTTAACACTGAGCTGGTGCGGAAGGTTCCCATACTGTTGACCGTCAGCATCTCCAGGTCCACTATATATTCTCTTGGTCCTGATAGCGACTTCACCAGCACAAGCATTGCACTTACAGGACTTGTTTGCTAAAATAAAAGAAAAAAGAGGGAGTGAGAGAATAATTTTTCTTGTGTTACAGTTTCTATTATTTGTGAATACACTTCCTATAAGAATTAGGGGAAGAATTTTTTTAAAAAAAATACATTTATTTATTTATTTATTTTTGGCTGCGTTGGGTCTTCATTGCTGCAGGTGGGCTTTCTCTAGTTGTGGCGAGTGGGGGCTACTCTTTCATTGCCGTGCGCAGGCTTCTCATTGCGGTGGCTTCTCTTGTTGCGGAGCATGGGCTCTAGGTGCGTGGGCTTCAGTAGTTGTGGCACATGGGCTTCAGTAGTTGTGGCACGTGGGCTCAGTAGTTGTGGCTCATGGACTCTAGAGCGCAGGCTCAGTAGTTGTGGTGCACAGGCTTAGTTGCTCTGCAGCATGTGGGATCTTCCCAGACCAGGGCTCCAACCCGTGTCCCCTGCATTGGCAGGCGGATTCTTAACCACTGCACCACCAGGGAAGCCCAAGTGAAGAATTTTGAGGTAGGATTAAAGTCACTACTTAGTCCTTTCTTGGTTCTAATCCTTCTGGATCTTATCCCTTATCCACACATAGTCATTAGTTCCAGGTACAGGGACCTGCTTGTTTTTGATAGTTCTTTGTTTTCTACTCACCCCTCTCTGTTAATGTTTCTCTTCACTTTTATTGAGTAGTTCTAGCCTTTATAGAGATTGGAGTTCATGTGAGAATCTGATAAGTTTTTGAACTGGTAAACAAGGTTGTCATCTTTCACTTCTCAACATTGTGGATCTGTTTACATTCTAGTAGGTGAAGAGGCATGTAAGTAGTTAATTTCAATAGAATATGGCAAATGCTAAGATATATGGGGATATGCAGGGTATATATGAAGATACACAGAGGTGTGTACTCACAGAGAAAAACAGAGGGACGCTGAAGCATTGAGGGAAGGCCTTTGAATGCCTGAGGACAGTCACCCAGAATAAGTGGGAGTTTTGTAAAGAAGGATGTTCTGGAGAACTGGATGCAGTTTCACTTTGATGAACAATGTGATTGGTGCTAGAGAGTGCAGGGAGATGAGCTTGGACAGGCAGGCAGGTAAATGTGTGAATCTGAATGCCAAGAGGAGGGCAGGGATAGAAACAGTGGATTAGGATTTAGCAGTCACGTCAATAGGTGGACATTAAACCAAGGAAGAGAACGTATATGTGATAAGACTGGGTCTGTGAGAGACCAACATTTAAAGAATGGGCAGAAGAGAAGCCATTGAAGGAAGCTGAGAAGAAATAGATAATTAAGTGGTAAACAGATGAATGGCAAGCAGTGTCCAATACAGCAGGGGAGGATGGGGGTGACTGGAACTGAAAAATGCCTCTGGATATAGCAGTATGGATGCTGTTGGTGGCTTTTTTCCAGAGCAATTTCAGTAGGGTAGTGGGACTGGAAGACAGAAGAGTAACTAGGAAATAAGAAAATAGAGACTGTGATTACAGACTGTGCTTTAAGAACCTTGGCTAGGAAGGGAGAAGAGAGAGAGGAGGCAACATCTAGAGGGAAAACAAGTTAAATATGTAGGAGGTATATTAGAGTTTGATAGAACAAGGTTCCAGAGGAAATGGAGTGAAGAATACAGGTGGTGGGTTGGCCTTGATTGATAGAAGTGAAACCTTGTCTTTGGAAAATTCAAAGGAGAAGGTTAGAAGGGGAACACATGGACTTAAGTTTGCAAGGGATGGGATGGGAAGTTCAAGTAATTTATGCCTGTTGGTTTCAGTGGTTTCAGAAGAGTAGGAGATGAGGTCACCTACTGAAAATGAAGGGTATAAGAACTTAAAGAGTATGGGGACATTTGCAATCAGTGGCTGAAGAGAAGAAATAAAAGAAAGTAATAGGATTGTTGAGGGCACATCTGAAGTTGGAGATTTATAGTATTACCAATCTGTGCTGACAAGCTGGGTGTGAAAATAGATGTGGATTATGTGATTGATCTAGAGTTGTTGGACAGGGAATTGAGGTGTTGGTGACAGAGTAGTTCAAGGGTCCACCAAGAAGTTGATAGAGTGGGAGAAAATGATGGGTGAGGGGTCAGAGGACTAGCATCACTGTGAGGGTGAAGAGCAGATAGAGTGGGAGTGAGGGCATGAAAAAGAGGAAAGAGAATCAGTCACTGAGGGGGTCACCTGAGACTCAGATGATGATGTGGAACTGTTCTGCAGGATAACAAAGTCCAGCATGTGGCCATGGGGTGGTGGCAGAGTGACATGAAGCTGAAGGTCATGGGGGATGAGATGGCCAGAGAACTGTAGGCTGAGGTAATGGATGTGACTATAATAGTGCCCAGATCTGAGTGATCTCACCTACTTCCTACATACTCTGCCTGAGTGATCTCATCCATAGCCATGGCTTCAATGATCACATATCTGCCAGTGACTTAAAAGTCTATACTATGAATTCCAAGCCCGCATATCCAATTCTCTACTCATCTTTACTTGGATGTCTCATGGCGACCAGGACTCAGTATGTCCAAACTGAACTCCTCACCCTCCTCTCTCCACTGGCTCCTTCTTCCTTATCTCAGTAAATGGTACCACCATTTACTGTTGCTCAGGACAGAAACTTGGAGGTTATCCTTGACGCTTCCTTCTCCTCCACCTCCCCATAGCAAATGGGTTACCAAGCCATGTCCTTCTTCCTATATCTTCATAAATCTGTCCACTTCTTTTGGACTCACTGCTACCACACTAGTCCCCCATCTTTTGAACTACTTACTGGTCTCTCCATTTCCATTCTTGCTCCACTCCAATCCAGGCTCTACAGTGTAGCCAGGTATCTTTTTTAACATGAAAATCTGATAGCAACTCCTCTACTTGAAACCCTTAGTATGGTCTGTCAGGCATTGTGTGATCTAGGCCCTGCTTATCTCTCCAGGTCCCTCTCAAGCCACTCTGCCTGTAGCACCTGGAGTTCCAGATTAACTTGTCTGCTTTTTATTCCTTCCATTTGCTAGTCTTCAGCTTAAATCTACTTCTTCCAGGAAGCTCCCAGACTACTGCTGTCTTGGTTAGGGGTTAACTTGTGGTGTACACATGAACAATTTGAAGTGCTCAGTTGTAACGTTCAGCATACTTGTGAACACTTGTTCGATGTCTCAACTATAAGCCCCGCTGGGGCAGGAATTGGCTTGGTTTTATTCACTGCTATGTCTCTAGAACCTAGCATGGTGCTTGCCTCTTATAGGTAACAGTGATACCTTGAAGATGTTGATTGAATTAATTTATTCATTTAAAAATATTTTTTGAGCACCTGCAATGTGCCAGGTACCATTCATTCTATGTGCTGTGCATACAAGAGTGAACAGACAGGTAATGTCTCTGTTTATTGCACTCACACTCTAGTAGGTAGTAGGTGACACGGACAAATAAATACTATGCAACGTGGTGATAAGGGCTGTGAAGAAAAATAAGTCTCAGTAAGGAAGGATAGATATTGGTCGGTGTGGGTGGAGGATGGTATTCTACCTTTAATTTCATGTATTACTTCTTTCTAATATGTTCCCTTTTCTAGGGAAGAAGATTTTCTCAGTATTGTCCCAAAAGGAATATAAATAAAATCCTATATCCCACAGATCCTTTCAAGGATAAGGTCCAGCCTCATGTTTCTCAAGAAACATTCTTTGACTATTGCAGCCCACATTAATTCTTTGATGTCTTGGAGCATGGAGTTAAACACAAATTTGTCCTCTGCTTTTCTCATAGACGTTAACTATGCCACAAAGTAATATTTAAAGCTCTTTGAAGTAAGGAACTGTGTATTACATGCACCTAGCATGAAGCTGAGTATATAATAGGTGCTTAATTAAGGCCTCCTGATGGAGTCTTATGATTAAATGCCCTCTGCGCAAGTGGAACTTCATTGGAGAAATTTTGTAGGATTTGATCCAACTATTTTTTGAATTATGTGATAATAAATAGTCTTGAAATATCTTCTTATTTTAAATGCTTTTTTGCTTTCAAATAGTAGTATTTAATTCTGGGATTATCAAAATTGGCAATGTTTTATATCATTCATAAGAAAGGATTTTACTTGAGAAAAACACTGTATTTATATCTGAAAATATCAAGTCAATAAGTTCACTGATATGAATCATAAAACTTTAAAAGTGCCATGTTTATTTCAAAAAAAAAAAAAAAAAACCCGTGCAGGTACTTTGCTTAACTCTTTGTTGATTCTGCTAGGAAATTTTACTTTCTTAAATTTTGGATAAGAGTTCAAAATGGAAAATTATTTTTAAAGATGATTTTGAGATGAACCTATTTGACTGCCATGGGTTACAAATAATGTTATTTCTTTGGGCTAAAATTATTAAATTGTTATTATCTGAACTGTGTGAAATTCATTTAGAGTAAACTTCTTACAAATATCTAGTATATCTCAAATTTAAAGCATCAAATGTTAAAGACGTTTATTTTTAGTTATTAGAAAAAAGAATAGTAATAGATTGTATTTTGGGTTGGGTTTTTCTCTTCAGAAGTTGGTCATGAGAGATTAATCATTTCTAATTTACTGGCAAAGAAACAGAGTCACATAATTCTGGAGCTGGAAGGGAACTTAATATATCAAAGAACAGGATAAACGAGTAAACATTAAAAATCTGTAAACTTTACCACGAGGATGAATTTCCCAATTTACTTTTCATATTCTCAAAATGAAATATTGACCTTAAAATCTGATTAAAAATGAAGAGTGCCCAAAGGAGTTTTGAGAAAACTGGAACTGGATGAATAACATCCTTAGCGTGAAAGACTTACCGTAACCCTGCAAACTGCTTGGTGGGGTGCCATCATTTTCACATGAAGTGGTGAGCCGTATTTGAAATATGTCGGAATTTTAACCTAAAATGAACTTGCTTAGATTTTGCAGGGGGGACTGGAAGGCTGAGGCACTGGAGTCAGGGAGATCTGCTGGGAAGCCCTTGGAGGGATTAGAGAGGTGCTAAGAGCCAGTTTAAAGGAAGAGAGGCAGAGACACAAGGACACAAAGATAACCCAGGGGACACTGTGGAGAGAGAAATGGCAGAATTCAGAGAAAGATTTCATATAGGCAATGAAAGAAAGAGAAAACATAAACGTGACCTCACATTGCCTGCCTGGAAATTTGCAAGAATGGTACAACTATCTGTTGTACACATGGTGCGGGGGGTGGGGAGTTGGGGTCACTTCTCAGATACTTCTGGGTCTTAGTTTTGGTGCAGATGTAAATAATCTTGCGAATGTAACAATAAGGAATTCAGCGTTTTTGAAAAGCTCTCCAGGAATTATTTTTTCTATGTACAATTAAATAGCTATCACTGATTTGTGGTATCTATTTGAGGTGTGTGTGTGTGTGTAGGCTTGTGTTTTGCTGGTCACACACAACTCTGTTAGAGTGTACAACTTTTATCTGAGTGACTTTAGAGAAGCTACTTCATCTCCCTGAGTCTTACTTTTTTTTTCTGTAAAATATGGAGATAAATATTAATCTGACCAAGCATTACCAAGAGGATTAAATGAGATAATGCACACTGGAAGGACTTACACAATGCCTGCACATAAAAACTCTTTAAATGTTAGCTTTCTTTCTATGTGAATTACTACCAAACAACAACAACAAACTTGGAACTTTCTCGACAGCTAAGGCTGCCCTCAGGATACTTACTCTTAGGTAGAACTCTCTATTTTCATTTCCAGATTTAATCCGAAAAGTATTGATAGTGTTGGGATAAATGGTTGTGGCCTGTATCTGGAAGATGTCAGATGGCACAGACCTATCAGATCGGATGCTCATGTATTTGTAGACTATGGATTGGGGAAGTTCTCGGCACAGCGCATTTGAGACTGGGCAAACACATCGGCTGCAGAGACAAACAAAAGTGTTAGTTAGGCTTGGTAAAACCAGAAGATTCTCAGTTTCAAAAGGTCTGATTTTTCTTACTTCTCTGATGTTAGAATGTAAGGATCTTGACAAGGATTTCGTGGGTAACAACGGAAGCCGCCATGATAATTCCAACACATTTCATCTTCCCGACATTCATTTGTGGTCTCACACTCATTTATATCTGTAGAGATGTAGAGTCGAAGAGTTTACTGATATAAGTAAATTGCGTAAGTGGCAGATTCCAGTTTGCCACTGGAAGGAGGTGTATAAGAATCTGGACTGTGTTTAATTTGCTTTTAGACGCAAGACTTGGTGGGACCTGGGTTCATTGCATTAATTCATGACAGATGAAGTGGAGCCATTCTCGACAGATTAATATGTGTCATTTCATGGTACTTTATCAAGCACCTATTATTCATCTGTTGAATTCAAAGCCAAATGCTTGCCATTGACTTTGCTTAAATAAAAATGAAAGACACTATTTCTTGCCCTCTGGGGAATTAAGGAAGGCTGAAAGAAGGAGGAGGCCTCTCACCTTGGCCTTGAAAAGGGTGGTGGTTAGATGGGATTTTCAGATTGCAGTGGGGAGGGCCTTCCAGGCTGAGAAAGCAGCAAACAAAAACTATGGAGATGGAAGTTTATTGTCAGGCTCAGGGGCTTGGGAGAGAGGGAAAGGCTGGAATGTGGTTGCAGTAAGCTGTAGCATGCTGCTGGATAGTTAATGTTCTGGGAGTGGATTACACTGTCCATAGGAAGCTGTTCACAGCAAAAGAAGTGAAGCTATGAAGTATCCTACCATGTAGAGCATGGCTATTTAAAGACCATGGGGAAGAAGGGGAATTAAGGAAGGGACTGTCAGTGTCAGCGGTGAGAGGCAACCCAGGAAAAGGCAGTGCAAGGAGGTCAGAGCTAGAGAGGGTCCCGGGAAGGAGGGTTGTGGGAAGGCCAGGATGGACAAAGACTGAATTTAGATTTGGGAATTAGGAGTTCCCAGATGACATCTGAGAGAAGAGTTTACAATGCTAGAGAACCATTACATTTACGACAATGAAAATTATATTAATATCCACATCCCTATGTATGTTTGTCTCCCTTTACATTTGAATAGTGATTAGATTTTATCCAATATAAGCCTTTTCTGAATCATTCCTTCCCCACCATCAGATATTTTCATTCATTAATTTACAGGTAGTCATTGCCTAGTTGCTGGGATATGATCTCTTTCTTCTCTTTGAATTCTTATATCTCACGTTCCTCTTTTGGGACCTTTATTGCCTTTTGCTTTGCATTATTGAAATCTGCATGTTTGTCTTAATCCTTCTATTAGCTTGTAAGCTCCTGGAGGGCAAAGGCTATTGTACACATCTTTCTGTCCCTTTATCACCTAGCATGAGCGCACTGGGGGCACCTAGATTTTAAGAAATATTAAATTGAACCAAGTTGCTCTTCACACAAACCCTATGGAGATGGTGAGAAATATATTATCTCTATTTGGCATGAAGGGAAAACAAATAAGGGTTAAGTGGCTGACCCAAGTTCATATAGTTAGTGACAGGCATCTCTCCACTGCAAGGTATTGCATCCTCTAAATGAGAGTAATTCCATTCCTTGTCTTTGGAGAAAAAATTTTCTTTTAGCTTCCAAACTGGCAAAAGCTATCTGGAACCCAAGAGGAGACTGGAAAAGCTATGCAGTTTCCAAGAGTCAGTTACAAAAAGTATCTTCTTTTGGACTGGCTATGGCTAAAGAAAGAACTTAGATTCCTCAGAAGAAATCACAACTGACTTGTCCTTTCAATATTTTTCACTTTTTTGAAAAATAAAGATGCTGTTTAGCTACAGGGAAAGTGAAGACTGGTTTGTTATATGGAGTTCAACAGCAGCAAAAGGAAACTTTATGTGATAATTTTATTTATTACTTCCAGTAATTTAGAGCCTAGCATAATCAACTCCTTAACCATTTTGGAAGGTTTTTCAGAAGTGATTAATAGTATTAAAATATTTGATGAATGTGTGTCTGTGTATCTGTGTATTCTCCCTCTGTTTCTTTCCTTCCCTGCTGTCCCTCTCCCCTCCCCACAACCTGCCACCACACACACACACACACACAGAGTTTTAATTTTTGCAAGACTGTGGAAATGAGAACAGTTATTTCATCCCTAAAATAAACCTTTTGGGGGAAGGTAAGAATCCAGACTCTTTTGGTTTTACTTTAACCTGTAGACAGGGCTGGGAAGGAATGGTTTCAGTGGGGGAAACCAATTGTTTTGTACCCTAAAAGAATGGTAAGTCTCTTTCACAAAAAATGTTTTGGTTTAACCAAACATTCTTCAAGATATAACACTAATGAATCTCCTATTTGCAATTCCATTGCATTTTCACCTTTCGTTATAACAGATATAGATAGAGTAGGCTGGTAAGATTCCACTGAATGTTAACTTGTTTCTGTCTTTTGCTGGGTGTCAAATCCATTTATGATCAGAAACACATAGACATTTGTTTCAGGACTCCAGGGAAATTGGTTAAGGTACCCCACTGGCTAACATTTTCCTGCATATAATATTCATGTTAAAAGTCTCAGTTAGGGTTCAGAAAGTAAAACCATTGGAATGCAATGTTTCTCCACAATTAACATTACAGAGTCTCTAGTAACATGGAAAGGGGTAGAAAGATGTTTATTGTGCAATGAACTACATTCTGATTATGCTCATATTTAGTGGTTGGATTCTAGTTGAATGATCACATACACGCTATAAAATCTCAGGTCATGGATATTCCTGTGAATTAATATTTCCCTTGTAAAATCATGATATAGACTGAGAATCCTGAGTGTCTCCTTTCCTTGATCTTTTCCTTTCTTAATATTTTACTGCCCTTCTTCTAGAGAAGATTTGCTACTAGTCATTTATATTGCTGGGTAAATTTCATAAAAACATCTTGAACTTTACAGGCTTTATAGTTTATAAATAATTTTTCTGTATGTTATTCCATTTCATTCCCTCAACTCCCTTTTCCAAATGAGAAAGTTGAGGCTCAGAGAAGTTTGATAATTTGTTCAAATTGTATAGATAGAATGCCATACAGCTAGGTCTCAAACAGATTTTGTGTCTTCAAGTTCAGTCATTTTTTTTTTTCACTCTCTCACTGCTTTATGTAAACCTGTGTTTGTACCAATTTTTCCAGGATTATCTAGTTTTAGTTTTATCTGAATAGTCTTTTGCCTGTTAAAGAAATTTTAAGCTACATGCAGGAGGTAGGGAGGAGAGGGTGCACATTTTCAAATCTTTCAAAGAGACTCTGAAATCATACCATGTAGAGAGCCACTTCTTCCACCAACATGTAGCTGTGAAAATCACCTGAACATTTATTTTAAAACTGGACCCAAAGACATTAGCTATTTTTGGATTAATAGTTTTTTTTACTGAAGTATTCAAGCACTTTTTAATACACATGAAGCTGATTTTCTCAACACTTAAATTACTATCCAATTTATAATCCTGGTGTTTTAGAGAATTCAGATCGGTTTGAGGTGCACCTAACCACACATTAAGCTTATGCTCTACACTGAAACTCATGGTGAAATATTTTAATAATTGAATCTTTTCTGGTGGATGATTAGAGGATATATATCATAGGGATTATGTAGGCTATATAGAAGGCATACCAATATTTTATTAAAATTATTTATTTTAAGAAAGAAAAATGATTACTTTAAATTTCAAAGAGAGTTAACACTGAATATCCTCTTTATGAGATGTGCATGTCTCATGATCAACAGGGGAAAAAAAAGAGCTCAAATTGTAAAAAATGTAAGTCTGTGATAGAGAATCTTACAACTTCCTCCCTGCTTTTCCTGGTTAAAACTTAACAGATATGAAAACAATAAACTTACCCTGACATGTTCTACTTCTCACCACTTGGTATCCCTGGGGGCACATACAAGAGAATTTCCCAGGCTCATTGACACATTGATATTGACACAGGTAGCTCGAGGTTCTGCATTCATCAATGTCTGTTGAACCAGACAAGAGCAATAAGACAGAGTTGAAAACTTACATGTCACTATTTTGGTAATTTTTTTTAACACTGCATACTCTGAAACAGAAATACAATACTTTATAAGAAGCTCAAGTGCAAATTCTAACAATATCAGCTCATTTCCCATAGAGCTTCACAGCACAGAGAGTTTTTCTTACCATCAGTTTTACTCACTTATTGCTGACAGTTTGGCGAATCCTGGAACTAACCATACTAGCTGAGCAGACTGAATGAATTGGCTTGTGGTTGATGATCCTCATGTTGTGCTTGGCAGACCCACCCAGTGATGCAGATTCATATTTGCCTTCTCAGAAATTGGGTGGCTCTGCTCCCAAGTTCATCTGAGTTTTGAACTCCAAGTTCCATCCCTGTGCTAGCTTCTAGAGGTGATGCCCTGGCAGAATGCTTTGCATTTCTCAATGGTGCTGTCCCAAGTAAAGGTGGGAGCGTTTATGAGGAAGTCGGGAGCATGAAGTGTCAATGGCATCCCCCTCAGGATGTCTTATGGCTTTTGAATTACACAGTGGCAGGCATGACTAGGGGCCAGGTCTCTTGGTTTCTCTTCTAATGTTCTTGACATGCAATCAGCCATTTTTGAACTTAAACATGCATGCCAGTCACCTGGAGTTCTCATTAGATGCAGAATCTGACTCAGTAGGTCTGGGCTGGGGCCTGAGATTCTACAATTCTCAGAGGCTCCCAGGAGGTGCCACTGCTGCTAGCCGTTGCATCACACTTGAGAAACAAGACACCCTTGCTAATTATCAGACCCAGCCTACATCTAATACATCTAATACACCCAGCCTACATCTAATATTTCAATTATTTTGTTTCTTCTCCTTTCTTTTGAAAACATACTAAAAAGTCAATGTTATAATTGAACTAGATTAACTGGATTTTAGAACGGAATTTCCATGGATAAAAATTTGCTTTCATAAACAGGTACATACTTGGATTAAAGCAACAGCAATCACAGGAATTGGACCATGATTACTAATTATTTGGACAATATTTTACCTTCACAGTTGAGCCTGTCACTGCTTAGCTCATATCCTTGATTGCACTGACAGATGAATGAACCAAGAATGTTGTAGCATTGCTGAGCACATTGATTGCTGGCATCACATTCATTTATGTCTGAAAGGCAAGGTTATACACATTTATATATCTATGTCTTTAAACATAGCCTTGCTCTTTTGTACCTATGTCATCCTATGATAAGTGAGTAATTCCCTAGCTGGATTCTTTGCTCTGCAGAAGCTCACTGGAGAACACCCATTCAGGTTTCATATTTGTTGGAACAACTTCAAACATCTGTCATATACTTCTTTTAAAAATACCAGAATATTTTTTTTTCTGGGAATGACAGTTAGTTTGGTGTTTGATGAATCTTTCCAAAAGAATTTAATGATTCTAATAAATATACATTCCAGTATCTATTTTCTTGTATTGTTGTTCAGATGCAAAATGCCAAGTCTATAAATAATTGATATAAGACACATACTAATACGGTCTCTCAGCATGCTGTAGTGAAGATTTATCTGTGCTATTTAGTACTTTTTAAATGGGTCCTGTTAAATTCCATTACAATTATAACATAAGCCTTTGAGACCCATACAGAGTTTTGCAATGCTCTAAGGCACTGAAAATATTGTGAAAAGGCATTTTTCCTGCACTAGATTCTTTCCATGTCATGCCAATCTTAAAATTGTGTGCCGTGACATTGCATTCTGAAAGGGCAGAAGAAGCATGTAAAAATCAGATGCACTTTCAGCGGCAAGTTTATGTATTTGAACTTGCAGTAACCCCTTTGGCACCTTCAACGTTTATATCACACACTCTTGACTAATTGGTGTGTGTATATCAATTGATCTGTAGTTAAAAATTTTTTTTTTGATACACTCACAGAAGAGAACTAAAACCAAGGTTAAAAATTTTTTTCCATTCACATCTTGATGTGTTTTAAAAAACCAGATTGGTTACTGTCTTTTCAGCTTTATGCAGGGAAGTTGATGGAAACCAGTTCACTCAAGAACATAGAAAACTGGAAGTACTGCAGTGTGGCTTGGGAAGACAGAAATCAGTCAGGATGACTGTTTCCAGAAGTCTTACCTACGCAGGTATAGTTGTTTGCTGCCAATTGAAACCCAGGACTGCACTGGCAATAAAATGATCCTGGTGTGTTCACGCATCTTTGGTGGCAATATGGAGGGATGGTACATTCGTCTATATCTAGGTTATCAAGCATACACAAAGAGAACCAAATTATTGACTATCCAAATTACTATTATTGAGCTGTTTAATCTTAAGTTCTCAGCAGAGAATTATCTAGAAAACCTATCTAGAGACATCCTTTTAAAAGTAATTATTTTTCTTTTTAAAAAATTAGGGTATCTGTGCTTTAAATACACTTTGGTCTCCCCTCTGCAGTTAAATGAGATGTTAAGAACAAAGACTTCATAAACCTGGTTGGGTTGGTTGAGATTTAAAGAGGGAAAAGTAATTAAAACTATTTCACACATAAGTGAGAATGTCAGGCTGGGAATCTAAAAGCTTATTTATAATGATAGAAGTAGAAAAGAACTATGGAAGAATTGAGTGATGTAGCGTAAAACTAATAAAAGGAGGTACGGGCTGTTGCTCAGCTGGTGACCTTGGCGAAGTCACTTAAATGTTCAGTATCTAGATTTTTTCTTCTGTAAAATGTGGATAGTAATGCTGCGTGTGTATCTTATGAAGTTTCTGTGAGAATCAAGTGAAAGAACGCTATGGAAGGAATGGGACGCTAAACAAGTTACTTCTTGAGAGTGCCCTTCTGACACATTGATGATGTGTTCCAGCCTGTGTCCTTCTCGTATAAATATTTCCAATTATAAAATGCTCAATTGGGAACTTGCAAAGTAGGATTAATATTTTAAAAGCATAATAGAATTCCATTAATCGATGATTCTACACTTTGTGACAACTCCAATATGGCATGTGTAATTTAAAATAACAATTATTCACAATCACTGTAATACTATGGAGTGACTATCTCATGGAAAAAATGAAACAAAACAAAACTTTATGCTGAACCCTTCCAGTACTTTAATAACTAAAAGTGTGGAAGACAGTGTGCTCAAGTGGCTGCAAGGTAATCTGAGTTTGAATCTTCGTTCTGGCATTTACTAGCTTCGTCTTAACCTCTCAGAGCTTCCATTTCCTCTTCTGTGAGTAATAATCAGCAATGTGGCAGGATTGTTGGGAGGCTTACGTGAGATGGTTTCGGTGAACTTCCTTGCACAAAACAGGCAAAAAAAAAAAAAAAAAATTGGGAGCTATTATGAATAAGCTGCAAAATATATTTGATTTAACTTGAATATTGAAATAAACAGTAATGATGTTCACATGGCTTCCCTCCTAATTTATTTAGGTGTCTGATCAAATTGTCACCTCAGGGAGGCCATCTCTGTCCATCCATATAAAATAACTTCTTCTGCCCCATCTACCCCCTTATCCTGCTTTATATTTCTTTGTAGCCAGTGACACTCCTTGACATTGTATTATGTGTTTATTTGCTTCTTGTCTGTGTCCCTCCCTATAATGCAAGGCAAATAAGACCCATTTCCTCCTCTTGAGGTAGAGGTAAAGTATTTTTTGTCTGTTCACTGTTGTGTGCTTAATACCTGGAACAGGGTCTGGCATAGTAGGTGCTCAATAAACATTAGCTGAATGAATGGAAAGTTCATACTAATTAAGAGTAATTTTAGCACAGTTCTTCCTAGTACCTAGTGTTACAGCCAGGTGCCAATATCAATAGCTAAATTATGTAAGTGGTACTTTCTAATAGTTCCGTGGGCTGCGATTCTGTAAAATCTGTTTGTTTACTACGATGGCCCAATACCTAGAACTTGGCGCACAGTCAGCCCTCACTAAATATTTGATGAATAAATAATGCATGTCTTCTCAACCAGTAAACATTCATTGAACCATTGTTATTTGCTATCATTGTGTTTGGTAATGTAGGTTTATAACGATGATAATCATATATATATTCTACCCCTGTCTTGTATGGAAAACAGGCATGAAAACAAATTAATGTATGGAATTATAAGATCAAAATAGAAAAGTGTACAAGGGAGAGAGGGAGCACCATTCTACTCAAAGTGTGACCTGCTGACCACTACTGGTCCACGGACTATTTGGACCAGTCCGCAATGAATAAGTACAGAAATTGGGAGCAAGTGTTTAGGAATAACAATTTGGTGTTACTGCAACATTCTTACTGTACTCTACATAAGTATTGATCTATAACAGGTTGGAAATTTACAAAGGATCCATCAGAGTTTGAGAATTACTAGAATATAGGAGGGAGTGACTAATTATATTTGGGTATATCATGGAAGACCTCCCAGAGGAAGTGACCTTGAGCTAGAATTTGAGAGTTGAACAGGAGTTTGTTAGGACTGCGTGTCTCTGGTAGAGGCACCGAAGTGTGACACTATGTGATGTATTGGGGAACTATAACTAGTGGGACAAAGCTGGAGTGTAATTATTTTGGCAGGAGAGGGCTGTTGATACAATAGAGCTGTGCAAGGACTAGATGGAGGAAGACTTTATATGCTCTTTTGAGGAATGTAGTATTGGTTCTATGGGTGAGGGGAACAGTGAGGAAGCCACCTGATTAGATCTGAATTTTTTTTTTTAATTCTTGGCTGCACCACGTAGCATGTGGGATCTTATTTCCCCAACGAGGGATGACCAGGGATTGAACCTGCACCCCCTGCAGTGGAAGCATGGAGTCTTAACCACTGGGCCACCAGGGAAGTCCTAGATCTGAATTGAAGGACATCTCCTGCCATACCATAAAGGGCTCTAACCATAAGTTCCATTCGCTTTGATTCTTCCCATAGTAGGCTGGGTTTGTTCTTTTTCTATACTTTTTATACCCTCAATTGTTTATTTTCCTGACTAATACAGTGGGCAAAACTTTGGTGCCTGTGGAGTTTTCCACACAATTTTCTCTTAAGTCACAGCTTCAGTCAGTGCAAGCCCTGGTCCTTCCTCAGAGGCTGGGCACTAGCCCCAGCACCTATGCACAACCCCATGGCGGGAAGAACAGGGCCAGGGCCCATGAGGAGCTCAGTGTTGACATCCTGACACCAAGAGCTCACATTCTCAGGTGAAAATTGATGCTGGGTTGCCTGTCCCCACATCATTATAGTCTGTTCCTAAGAGAAAATAAGGACTCTTCACTGATATTATGGTAAGAGGTGTTATGTAAATCAGTGGACAGAGGGAGTCAATTACAGAGTTTCATCCTAGTGCTGGGCCTCAAGATTGAGCCCAGAACACTTTAGTTTACTTCTCATTTGCCAGTTGGCCTCCCCATATCGTGTTCTTCCTGTCATTGAAAAAGCATGCATTGAGCACCTACTTGGTGGGCACTCTTCAGGGACTGGGGAGACAACAATGACACAAACCAGGCCTGGCCCCCGTCCTCAGAGAGCTCAAGTAGAGCTCTCAAGGAGGGCACATGTGTTGCATCCCTAACACTGCACCCACTTGCCACATAAAGAATGTTTAGTACGAGTCTGTTAACTCATTACATAATGATGGCACACAGCTATACAAGCCAGGACCAGGAGCCATTCTAAGCACTCCTGCACATGAGCTCCTGAGATAGGGGCTGGTATTATCTCCATAGTACAAAGGAAAAGAGTGAGACACAGAGTATTTAAGTAACTTGCCCAAGGTCTCAAAGTGAGTTAGGGGTAGAGCTGGGACTTGAACCTCACCATTTGCCCTATAAGCTATGCTATGCTACAACCAGTGAATGAAGCCCATAGCACCAGTGTTTTAGTGCTAGGGTACCAAATAACTAATTTAAAATGATTTTCCCGGTTGCTTTTGTGGTCTCATTCACACCCCAAATTTCTGCTTTTGCTTAGTCTAACATGTAACCAACACTTTGATACCCAGAATATGCTCAACCTTTAAGGCTAGTTTTTTTCTTAATGTGGAAAATGGATTGGTAGTCAATGAAAAAATAAGCACTATCATTCTCCAAATAAAGATGAGTGCTTTGTTTTAAAGGACTGAGGTTTAAACAGTTAAGATGCTCCAGACAGGACTTGGCTTAGTGCACTCTTGTACTTACCTACACACTGCTCTCCTCGCTTCTGGTACCCAGGAGGGCACTGACAGGTGAAGGAACCTCGTAGATTGATGCACACTTGGTCGGCTCTACAGTTGTGTGTCCCTGCAGTGCACTCATCTATGTCTGTTAAAGACATGCAGCACAAAAATAGTTTGAGTCGGTTGTAAAGATGTTGATAGTTCCTCCATTTTGCCATCATACTTTTCTTAAAGAAACCAAGTTTTTACTCTGTAATACTGTTATATTGGAAATGCTTAAAATGGTACATTATTTCAAGTGTTCAGAAAGTAATTTCATAGATGTCAGTGTGTACCACTTAGATTTAACAAATGCTAACATTCTGCCATGCGTGCCTCAGCTCACTTTGTTTTGTTAAGAAGTGAAACACTGGAGATGTACCTAAAGCCTTACTCCATCCTCATCCCTTTACCCACCCACCTATTACCATCCTGGTAGGTGTGAATCCTTCCCTGAGATTTTTTTATACTTTTATTATACAGTTATGCACCCATTAGAGTATACAGTATTGTTTTTTGTGTTTTAAAATGTAAATAAATTGTATGATACTTGCTTTTCCACCCAATGTATCCAATGTATGACATTTGAAATAATTTCTAGTAACTAATCTCTAAAAATCTGCCCAATAACTAGGTAAAAATCAAACTTTAATATTATGCATTCTCTATTTCTGGTTTTTTTTTTTTGGTAAACTTTAGCACAACATAAATGTATAAACTTTTCATTGCAAATTTCAAAATAAAAAGGATTCAATTTAATAACATTCCTCTAGGAGAGATAGGTTGGTGTAGTTTAAAATACATATTTTCCCAAAGCATTTCACTTCTTGGAATAGTTTACTAAATGTACCTTAAGGAGTAAGTAGATTATAGTTCCAGAAAAGTAAAAAATATTCAGTCATAATATGAACTTGTTATAACAAATTTCTTTGAGATCAAAATATGATGGGCACTTGTGTGTGTCTCTCATATTACAGTAATTTATAAGTGAAATATAATTTTGCCTTATCCACATCACCTTTTCATTCATCAAATCTCTCATATTATGAGGTTAAATAGCACAGATGAAAGGATTATAAAATTTTGGCATTCTTCAACAACTGAAGACTCTAAGCTTCATTAAAAAATATCTAAAATTTGTAATTCCCAGATGACAAATTTTGCATAAAAACTGAGAAAGGTTTAGGGGTGTTTAGATGATCACTGTGGCAGACCCATGGTGGTGCTTTGGAAGAAATAGTGGGGCAAAAATCAGTACCAAAAATGAATCATCGGTAATTAGAATTTATTCCTTAAATCCTGCCTTCCCTTTAAGAAGCTCAGAGAGTAGCCCCTGGTGTGTTGCCTTTCATCTTTCTTTATTTTCAAACATAACTGCTGCACTGTGCACATAAATGCACATTATTACACCCAGTAATATTACACCCAGTGTGATAATGTAGGAAGCTCAGGTTATAAGAGAGTTGTCCTCAGATATCGGCTTTAGTTAGCTAGGTGTGGAAATGATAAGAGATTCTCTCCAAAAGAAGGAGGGAGGGGAGATAAAGAATACTCGAGGGATGTATGGCTGTTTATTGGATAATAACCTATAAAAGCATCTACTTACATAATTCTTATTATCTGGTTTTAAAGTTTTGGCGAATTTTTTGTTATTGTTTTTTATTTTTGTTTTGAAATTTTTTATTATTATTACTATTATTTTCAAATCGGTGATTACAACTCTGTCCTTTTCAGGTACTATGCAGAGATACAGCAATCTTGCTTTGAAATTATCTGCTCTTTTTGTGTCTTTTATTATTTTCTCGTATGCACTTGATGAAAACATGTCTACTGGGGTTTCTTCAGAGCTTTATGACCCGCTAATGCAGAAATGACAGCAGAGTTCATATTGTTTTATGTCAAGAACATTTGCCAGCATTTGCAGTGATAATAGCCCTGAGAGATACGGCAATGTGAGATTTAGATGTGGCAAGTTTCCTCGGTACATGCTGGCAGAAGATCAAGGGCTCAGGCTGGCTGCTACATTTTCTAAAGGAGGCTTCACCAGTGACTGTGGCTTTTCTTTCTGAGACATCCCTCTGCAAACTGCCTCCACCCCATCGCATTCCTGATGTGATTTCCTTCCTATTTTTTTTTTTTTTTTGTCGTTTAGTTCTCTCTTTGATTAATAGGCTAACATTTCCAGTGGAATTAATATATCATTAAATAGATTTCAAACATAAAAGCCATGATCCCTGGACTTATTCCTTTTTAAGAACCAGGTCTGCTTACCTTCTAAGAAGGATTATTTAATAAAACTATTAGGTGAGTTAAAGTAATTTAATAAAAAAACAAAAAACCAAATAAAATACCACTGTCTCTACTGCCGCTATATTCTTCTCCTTTCTCTATCAATAACAAACAAAACTGCAACAGGACTCACCTCACCTAGGATTGAATGGTGGTATTTTATTTTATTTATTTATTTTATAGAATAAGCTTTTTTTACAAAAAAATTATTTTATTTATTGGCCCCATTGGGTCTTAGTTGCGGCACACAGGATCTTTTGTTGTGGTGCTCGGGCTTCTCTCTAGTTGCGGTGTATGGGTTTTCTCTTCTCTACCTGTGGCACGCAGGCTCCAGGGTGCATGGGCTCTGCAGTTTGCGGCACGCGGCCTCTCTAGTTGAGCTGCGCGAGCTCAATAGTTGTGGCACGCGGGCTTAGTTGCCCTGCAGCATGTGAGATCTTAGTTCCCCGACCAGGGATCTAACCCGTGTCCCCTGCATTGGAAGGTGGATTCTTTACCACTGGACCACCAGGGAAGTCCCTGAGTGGTAGTATTTTTAAATACACTTTCTACTTACTTGGATTCACTTTTAGTTTTAATTCTTTCAGATGGGAAACCTCCCTGAAATTCAATAAAACACAGTTGCATGAAATCCCCTTCAAGAAATTATTCCAAAGGAGTTGAATGGATGCTTCATCTTATACCTTGAGCTGGATCTGCTAGTAAACGAACAGACTACATTTTCATTTATGGCTTTTCCGATTCGAGTTTAGAATATTTATCCTCTTTGCTCTTAGCAGGTTATCTAATGCTGAAGGATGTGTAGATAGACTGGATTTCTTTGAACTATCTTCAATTATACCATCAATTTATTGGTTTATTTAAATAACACGGTTTTATTAATTTGGAAGTTGTACTTTGAGATCCTGTTATTGTTTATTCACACATCTATACAAAATCATGTAAGAACTGTTTTACATTGTTAAACTCTTTTTTTAAAAAAATTAATTAATTAATTAATTTATGGCTGTGTTGGGTCTTCGTTTCTGTGCGAGGGCTTTCTCTAGTTGTGGCAAGCGGGGGCCACTCTTCATCGCGGTGCGCGCGCCGCGCCTCTCACTATCGCGGCCTCTCTTGCTGCGGAGCATAGGCTCCAGACGCGCAGGCTCCGTAATTGGTGGCTCACGGGCCTAGTTGTTCCGTGGCATGTGGGATCTTCCCAGACCAGGGCTCGAACCCGTGTCCCCTGCATTGGCAGGCAGATTCTCAACCACTGCGCCACCAGGGAAGCCCTACATTGTTAAACTCTTTTATGCTTATCTTTTCTACTTGTATGCATTTCTATATCTTAAATATCATGTAATAAGAAAATCACTAAAATATACTACTATGTTAGAAACTCAAAGCAGAATATCTATCTCTGTGCAGATGCACCAGAAGACCTGGCTCTCCCAGGTATGTTTATGAAAGTCCTCTGTGGTGGGAATACCTGTATTAGCAAAAGCAATTCTTTATTCATAATGGAAACTACTCACATCAGCTATGGTTTTCCTGATAATCTAGGAAACAGTACTCTGGGGAGAGGAGTTTTTGTTTTGTTTTTAAACTATCTGTAAGTTATCCTTGACAGTTAAGCTCACTAGGTTCTTTAGGCAGACAGTTAACACATTCCCTGGGCCCTGAACCCAAGCTCTTTGAGGACAGGGTCTATGTATTACTTTTTTCTGTATTCCTAGCACCTTGCAGAGTACAAGAAACAGGGTGGGTTTTCAAAACATATTTGTTCAATAAATGGATGAATGAATCAAAATTGTTTGCTAAGAACTGATGCCTAGAGTTTAAAGAAAGTAGGATCAGTGTTTTATCTCATGGAACTAAACATTTACAAGGCAGAGTAACAGGCAAGACGTAAGAAACACAGCAAGATGTCAGTAAATGGAAATGACTGTAAAGCAATGGAGTGGAGAAGTGCAAAGCTAGGAAGATGGCAGCATCAGAGGTGGAAGGCTGGCCTGAGGAGGTGAATTTTGAGCTGCATTTTGAAGAAGGTAAGGTACATGGATTGGCAGAAATAGGAGGCTATTTCTAGGCAGAAGGGAGATCACATTAGAAAAAGCTGATAAGACAAAAGCAGTTTGCATGAGAAGAATGGCAGACAGCTGGAGTTAGCAAGGCTGGAGGTGCTGTGTGTGAGGAGTCTGTTGCAGTGCCTGGTTGAAGGCGCTCATAAAATGGTAGCTCAAGTCATAAGCAAAATTCAAGGCCTTAAAGGTGCGATTAGAGTTTGGATTGCACACCACAGGAAGCAGCTCTGAACTATGTAGACATAGCCTAATGGAAACATTACCAAAGTACAAAATAATAGAATGTGCTTCCTAAAATATCACAACACGTAAATCAACTCACATTTCATCATTCTAATGCATTAAGAATAGCTAATGGCAATATTTGGTGATTTCCTCATTTTTCAAAAATGTGCCCACACTCTCCCTTCTAGTGATTTATACTATTGTAGGTCCCTCTCTTGCTGACTTTGGCATCCTCATTGCATTAAATAATCCAGCTGATCTTCGCTCAGCTCTCACTGCTAGCCTCTTTATCACAATGATCCCCAGTCTATGGAACTGCATGTTTGGTTTTCTCTCAAAGTTAATGGAGGCAACTGTGTCCACATCTCTGTCGTGTCCATTAAGTCCCTGCTTAGGCCCACATTCTCTATGTTTTTGGCTCCTGCCCTTCAGTCTGACTCATATTTCCCAAACCCCTGACTCATGCTGCTTTCTCTCTCTTATGCAACATTTTAATCTCTGCAATGTTCTTTCCATAATTTGATAACTTACCACGACATGGAGTCACTTCACTGTGTTTTCCTGGGCAAAGACTTTGTGTACCTTAAATGCTTTAGATTACCACTTAAACTTTTCTAATTTGTGCTGCTTTACATTTAGGGAATAATTCAGAACTACTTTGGAATAAGCCATCATTGACCAGATGGTGTGTTTGATGATAATGCACTGAAATAGGAATATTATTCCTGAAATAAGAATAATAAAAATAAAAATAATTATTTTTATTCTGTCACTGCCTCTGTGATCTAGGGGCATGGCATCAATTCTTTTTCTTTCTGTTTCTCCATCTGTAAAATAGACTGTCTATCCTTAATGATAATGCACAGATTTTAAAAAGTTCAGAATTTTCAAAATAAATCTTTTTATTTCCAGACCGTAAATGCTTAGAGTAAAATAACCATATCTTGACTAGTTCTGAGTGGGACACTGTGCATGCTTTGTAAATATTATTTGATGGTAAAGAAAAGGTAGTGGTTAAGTTCAAATTGCTGCTATTTCTTGATCTGTGTGGACCTAAAACCTTATTTTATGTCTTCCCCAACCATACTTTAATCTCATAAATGGAGTAAAATAGGAAAAAAAAGGTCAAGATTCATGTTTGCTATAAGGATGAGCTACTTTACTCCTGGCTTCTTTCTTTTTTTTTTTTCTTCCTCTCTCTCTTCCTTCCTTTCTTCCTCCCTCCCTCCCTCTTTCTTTCTTCTTTCCTTCCTTTCCTTCCTTCCTTCCCTCCCTCCCTCCCTCCTACCTTCCTTCCTTCCTTCCTTCCTTCTTTCCCTCTCTCTTCCTTTCTTCCTTTCTCTAGTGACAGGACAATAAATTAGTTCCCAGCAAAGTACTCTTTCTACTTCATCTATGAAACTTTTTGAATAAAATGGACTCATTGGGTGAAGATTTTACAGTTATTTTGGATATTAATCCTATTTTTCAGTATAATCCTGGAAGGTAGCAACTATTTCAACAAGTGCTGAGGCATTGCTATTTTATTGCTGCCTCATCCATTAATGGCTATTAATAATGATAACCTGAGTAATCAAGACATTAAATTATGTTGATTGAAATCTGATTAAGGAGAAGGTGTGTAATATTTTATATAACTTCACATACAAATTTGTTAAAATTCTAAAATTAACTGGCATAAAAATAGGCAAATATTTAACAGTATTTAAACAT
This sequence comes from Balaenoptera borealis, assembly GCF_965194805.1. Classification (NCBI taxonomy): domain Eukaryota; kingdom Metazoa; phylum Chordata; class Mammalia; order Artiodactyla; family Balaenopteridae; genus Balaenoptera; species Balaenoptera borealis. The sequence goes on along the minus strand of NC_138871.1, from coordinate 44,760,091 downwards.
CTATTATTTGGTTAGGAAATTAGATCTACAAGCCTCTGATTTAATCCTAGTAACATCCCTGTGGAATAATGGTTTCATTATCCATAATTTTTGGATGAGGCAGGAGTTGCCACTGAAATGTAGGTTGATGAGTGACCTGCCCAAGGTCACACAGAGCAGAGATTCAAACTTAAGATTTCTATTTTGCTTCTGCAATTTAGGTTTCTAGAAAGGCTTATTTCTTAAGAGTTCGGGATAGCAGAAGTTTTATTGTAGTCATATATGTATATAAATTTCTTATATATATTATATAAATATATAATTTTTCTTAGATTTAAGGAGAAGGTTGTTAATCTTTAGGGCGTTGGTTCCTCCCTTGCATCTTTCTTCTACATTAGAATAACTTTCATAGCTCTCCAAATCTTCTGTTTCCCTCCCCAATCCTTAGCCAATTATCAACAATTTTTGTCAAAGATTTTCTATTTCCCTTGCTGCTTCTTTCATAGTACTGGAATCAGATTTATCTGGGCAAAATGCCCAGTTCTAGTTAGCTTTTCACCCTTCTGAAATTATCAGCTAGAATTCACCCAAGCTAAGCAGTTCTAGCGGAGAAAATAAATACTGATATTAAGTAACAAAAGAGGACTGACTTCGTTGATGGCCAGCAGTAGATTTATGGTTCTAAATTCTTATCTGTTCTGGCAAAACAGATTGTTAATAGTTTGGTGTGCTTTAAATGATAAACAAAAATATCACCCAAATCAACAAATATCAGCCTCCCTGATAGTTAATTTCTTTGTTTTAGAGAGTGGTGAATCAAGTGTTCTGGAAGTCCTTGGCATTGCACTGTGTTTCCATGTGGAAAAATCGTGCTACATGTACTTGGAGTTGCTTCACCAGCAGTGATGATGGATTTGTACTGCAAATCGACCCTCTCTCACCTAGTCTCCTCTGTGGCTAGTGGTGTTCATTTGCAAGATGATTGGATGAGGTTAGACATACAGTTCATGTCTAACCTCATGAATTCATATTAAATATTCATGAATGTGGGGGAGAAAACCAACTGGTGAACATGAGCGATCAACTCGTGACTCCTCTGTACTACACACAAACCAAATGGACCAATCATAGGCTAAGACAGAGAAAAGCAAGGACGCAAAGACCTTAATCCTCATTCTTCCCCTCTTTTTGCACACTGTCAAAGTGAAGCTTATTGCTTTCAGAACCTTAAGGGAAAGACATTTTCTACTGATAAATGATTGTTAATTGTCAGGAGTGTTCTCTGGCATCTCTGAGAATATGTCATACCCAGGTAAACTCCCTTTTTTCTTCTTAAACTTAATTATCCATTAAAAAATGTTTGGGAAAAGATGACCCTGGTATTTGGAATGATATTACAATCAATCATCAATCTACAACCTTGTGGAGGTAAAACTGTGTTTTGAAACAAGCAGCACCATTAGTCTTTGCTCTAGGATGGCTGAGTACCAGGAATTAAAGACTGTGTGAAAGTTCAAGCCCATCCCATACAAGCTGGGAATCTACTTCAAACTGGATGGCCTTCAGAGGAATTATGATCCCATCTTATTAGGGGATGCCTCTGCATTGATATTTCAATTGTGTTTTCCTGGTGCTCCACTGCTTCACCTTGCCCCTCCCACCTCCCTCCTATCCCCAGCTCCAGATCAAACCCCTGGAGAGTGATGAACTGGATGGAGACTGAGTACATTCAACTGAGTCCTCCATGCCCTCCATGAGCACTGTGGCTTGATTCCTTGTCCCCCTCCTTGAGGCCTTACAGTCAGATTAGTCAGTCTCTCTAGCCCAAAGCACACACATTCCTGGCTTACTCCATCAGGCCAATCATCACTTGAGGTCACATAAGCCCCTGGCTATGGCAATGCCAATTATAACAAGCATGGCTTGGTGACCTCCTAATTGTATGAGACCAATTAACATTATACTTGTTGTTCATTCAACAATAAACAGCTTTTGTGCCCATTAAATTGAGGCATACTACTAAATTTGCTGAGTATAACTTGGCAATACATCTCCAAATCATTAACTGCCTAAGACTTTGAAAATAAAGTGTATCTTTGTGCCTCTTGCCTTCAGAGCATGTTACATTCTTGTGTGTATTTTCCTGCCCATTTCATTACATCGTACTTATGAGGTTTCTGCACAATGTTTCCCCATATGCCTCAGGGCCCTTATATTTTTCTGAATTCCAAATGGATAGGTAGTATGAAGGGAGTGAGGGGTGTGACTCATCAAATTTGTACTAAATTCCTTTTTCTTGTCTCTTTCTGTTTCAAAATTCCAGCAAAATGAAAAGCAATGAAAGGATAAATATGTGGGTAAATCTTAATGAACACCAACTATATGAAACAAAAATGTAAGGTCTTTTGTGATTTACAAAAAATTAGAATTAAAATACATGGGAATAAAGCACATGGGTTGGCAGGAAGGTAAATGGAGTTTAAGTTTTTTAAGGTCCTTCTATAGTCTGGGAAGAGGTAAAACTACCAATTTATTTTGGACTTTGATAAGTCAAGGGTACATGTTAAAGTATTCCCTAGGGAAAACACTAAAAGAATAGCAAAGAGTATAAAACTGCAAATCTAATACAGGGGAGAATGGAATAATACAAAACAGTCCATCATTTTAGACAGAAAGCAAGAAAGGAAAGAAAAAGAAACTAAAATGTGCAGAATGAAAAAAAAAAGGCAAATAGTAAAATGGTAGTTTAAACCTAAACATATCAATAGTTACATTAAAGGTAAGTGAATTAAATGCTCTTATAAAAACTAAAAATTCCCAGGTTGATTACAAAATCAAAACCCAAATATTTCAAGAGAAATGAGTTAAATATAAGGACACAGGTAGATTAAAGAAAAAAGATGGAAAATATGCTATGCAAACACTAACCAAAAGAAAGTTAGCTTTGCAATATCAAAGTTGACTTTAAGGGAAAAAAGATTACAAAGAATAAAAAGTAGTACTGTGTAATGATAAAAGTTTAGTTCACCAGGAAAATGTAGAAATTTTAAATTTAACTTCATTTAATCACATAGCCTCAATATAGATAGAACAAAAATGGATAAAACTAAAGGGAAAAATGAATAAACACAGTAAGAGATTTTAACATATCTCTCTCAGTAACTAAAAGAATAAGCACACATTTTCAGAAATGAATAGAAAATATGAATAACATGATTAAAAACTTTGAACTTACATACACAGAACACTGTACAGAACACATAACCTTTTCAAGTATTGAGGAAATATTAAAATAAAATGACTATATTCTGGTCTTAAGACAAGTCTAAATAAACTTCAAAAATTGCAATATACAGATTTTGTTCTCTAACTACAATGCAAATAAGATAGAAACAGCAACAACAATGATGACAAAACTAAAAAATCCCTCTCTTTTGGAAAAGAAGAAATACACTTCAAAAGAACTCATGATTTAAAGAAGATAACAAAATTGAAATTTAGGACTATTTTAAACTGAATGAAAATGAAAATGTTATGTATCAAAACCTGTGGGAAAAAAGGCCAACCCTTAAGAAGGCCTATAGTCCCTCCTCTCCTTACATCATCCTATCTTTCCCCCAACCCCGCTGACTGTACTCAACTTACAAGATGAGATTTGTATCTGAGCTAGTCTGTTGTGAGAGTGGACTTGAGGATTTTGTAAGGCTGTTTAGAGAAGAAGGAAAAGATCTTGACCATGTCTTTCCAAAGAACAGAACTAGAATAAGCAGGTAAAAATCTAAGAAAGGCAGATTTTAGTTCAGTGAAAGAAAAAATGTTGTGGTCATTGGACATTTTAATATATTAGGAGATAATGAGGTTCCTATCATTGGAAATATGCAAATGGTGCAACGTGAGTCCCAGTAGTGGGGGGGTGGGGTAGGGATTTGACCAGTTACCTGTGTTTAAAGATGGTGCTAAAGCACGGCATGCAAATATGGCAGAATGTTAACAGTTGCTGAATCTGTGTCATACCTTCAACTTCAAGTTTGAAAACTTGATTAAAAAACATTGAAAAATAGATGCTGCATCCACCCCAATATAGAAAGTTGTGAGGATTCAACAAGATTGAATATCTATACTTTCTCTCTTTGACATATGGTGTACATACATATATCTTTGTATATATACAATATATATTGTGATGCTTACTTTTATACTTTTATAATTTTTCCGCTAACATATGAAAAACTCACTCTATGATAAAGTATAACAAGGAAAGATCTCATCCTAAGTGGTTATTTATTCTCTCTCTCTTCCTTGAGCAAGGAGGTAGTTAAGAAATCCTAGACTTATTATTCCTTGTAAGTATTAAGAATTTTTCAGGAAGGGGGACTCTGCAGGCTTCATCATATTAAGGCATAAGATTATTTGGTGTTCAAAATGTTAAATGCAAGCAACTATCAGCTTGTGCCCAAGTGTTTCATATGCCATTAAACCAAGTGAGATTTGACTTTTTGGTTTTGTTCCAAATTGATACTATAGTTACCATTTCCCTCAAATTATTCATGAATTATCATGCATACTTGAATTTAATTTGCTGATAAATTGTGTTTGACATACACAGGCTGTGGGATATCCCCCAGCCCCTGTGTTAAAACACTTTCAGTGATGTGAAGAAATAGCATTCAAAAAACTCCTGAGTATTAGTTTGAGGAGTACCTAAAGGCAATAGGGGACAAAAGAAAATACTGTTTCCTAAAACTATGACCTGGTGAGTTTTGATGCTAAAGAATTCTCAAGCTAGCATATAAAATAGTCTTTGGACTTTTAAATGAGTTTGGGGCATTTTACCTTACAGTTCTATTAGAAGCAAAAATACATTTGGACTATATATTCTCTGAAATCTCTTTCAGATTAAAAAATCTGAAATTAAAACTCACTTTGCTGAAATCCTGAATGCTGTTGTGAAAAGGATTCATTTTCCAGCTCTTATCTCTTCTGCCCTCTCTAACACAAAATGTTGGAACCTGGGAAACCTGAAAAACATGCTCTTGCTTCTTGGGGGCCATGACCATTTCTTCTTCCCTTCTTTTTCATTTTTCAGCAGTAACTTCTCCCTCCTCCTAATCTGTAGAATCAAAGGAGGGTTTAAAATGGACTCATCTTTCTGGACAGGATTGAATGGCTCTGTTAGCAGAGTGGGATGAATAGAAAGTTCTCTTCAATGTTTTAGTGCAGTACTGTGTACCTGTAAAGTTACATACTTGCCCGGAATTTAGAGTAGCTTAATGCTTGTTTGGCAGCATAAACTCTGAAAAAAATCTTGTGGGGAAACATGCCCCATACATGGTTTCTGTCTGTAGAGTACAAAGGGAGATGGACGTGTGCCAGTTATGTAGTTGATGTGTTAAAGGTAGATGCCAAACTAAGGCAGTCTTTAAGAGAATTTCTTGGCATGAATAAACAGATTAAAAAAAAGTCTGTGTTCTTAGATCTGTTATATACACTTAAAATGGTTACTGCGTGGAGCACATCCATAGAGTCCATCATATTCCAAGTTTTCATTTTAGAAGAAAATGGAAAAATTGAGCAATTCATATTGTTAATTTAAAATTAGCCTAGAATTATTTCTCCCTAGAAATGTAATAATTTGTTTGTGGAAACCTTTAAATGAAAACCTTTGGCTTCAGGCACATATGTGGTCAATATGGATGACTGTGAAGCTGCCAGGTAGGTGTAAGGAGGTCCTATCAGTGACCTTCAACTACAGGTCTCTTTCCATGGCTTTCAGAATTAGAACAACCATACTATTTTCTCACTGCATAGTATTTTTAAGTTCTAAATTATTTTATTTGTGGTTGTTTACTTCTTTAGTTGCTTGTGCTAGCTTTTTTTCTAGCCTTATTATACCAAGAGTTTATTATACCAAGAATTAGAGTTTACGGGAAGACTTGACCTTTTTAGAAAGTCTGAGAACCACAGAATAAATTTTTTTCTTATACAACTCCCTGACAGAAAGATATGAAATACGATTGAGACAGAAGAGTGGGTAAGATCATGAGTTTTAGAGTCAAATAAGTCTCAGTTCAAACCCAAGCAACAGCGTTGGTATGTGTCGGGAGAAAGTCACTTAACCTTTCCAAGTCTCACTGCCATGTCTGTCAAGTAGGGATAATATGCATTTCTTAATGTTCTTGTGAGGACTAACTGAAGTAATACACACCCCAAATGGTACCTGGTTGACACTAGGGCTCAATAAATTGTATTTAACAAAACTGTGAAGTTGCTATACGTAAGGGTGGTACTTCTGTTATAGACAAGTGGAAGGAAGCAAGAAAACTGCAGAAAGGCAGGGCTTTTTAATATAGTTTTCTATGTCCTTGCATGTAATTACACATCCTATCTTGGTTTCTTTGCTCAGTGTCGTATTTTGAATGTGACACTGAAATCCAATCAGGAGGAACAACCATAGCATCGAATGACTTCCCTTGCTTTGACATATTCCAGATGAATGGATGCAAGAACAGGCAAAATCAGCCTTTCTTTCTTAAAGTTATTTCTCATTAGGGAAATTGCAAACATTCACACAAATGTGATCTGGCAAAACAAAAAGAATCTAGAACCTTTTGCATTTTATAATATTTTGTGATATGAAAGGACAGTTTGTGGCAATAGGACCCAGCCACAGAAATGGAATGTTAATGCTTATGAAGACTACTTAGCAAACATAGCTTTAACTAGAGCTCTAATTAGAACCTATGTGTAACTCTGAGAACTTTTGTGTGAACAAGTTCTAGCTATGAAAAAGCTGTGAAAATGTAAATTTCAGAAGCAATTTTTATTTATTATATTGACTATGTCAAGGATATTATGGTCATCATCTTTCAAGACAGTGATGAAATTATAAATCAGAACTAGAGAACAGATGGGGAATATTTTCAAACGTAGTGGGAAAAACTGCATGTAAATGAGTCAAATGAGCAGGTCTGAGGAGTCTCCACTAAACATAATAGTGATCTATATCATTTGTAGTTGATGAAGCATCCATTCAATCATATCACACAGGAGGATTTGATCTGGAGCCAATTTTTGTTTGTTAAAAGCTATGCTAGTAATATAGTAAAAACTCATGGCATATTAGAAAAATTTTCTTTGGAAAATTAATTTTAGTTTCTTTGGAAACCAAATGACCTCCAAATGCTTTCATTATGGCCTTACAAAAATTATATATGTATATATGATAGATTCTTATTCTCATATTAAAGGTAAAACAGAGAAAATTAATAGGAAAAATTAAAGAATTTAAAGCTTGAGGAAAAACACTATGCTTACGGTGGCAGTGTGACAAATTAGCAGGTGACAGGGCTGACTTCCTTCTCTGTTGTCTTATTATCCCACCTTTTTCCATCCTGCATTTCTGATTCCTTCTTCCTATTTCAGTATTTGCTTTTGCATTTGCCCTTTCTCAGTTTCACCTCAGTTGGGCAGACCATTCTTTTACCTTGAGAATTCTGACTGCTGCCACATCCAAGGTAATGTGAGGACCATCTCCTACTGGTGTGCAGGCCTTGGGCACTGCTGCTTCAGCAATGGTTTGTGAGTGCTGTTTCCCTAGCCCAGTGCTGTGACTCTCCACTGCACCCCTCAGGAGCTCAGCAGGCTGTCCCCACCATCTTCATCTCCTCAGGGAGGTGGGCTGCTATACAGGCCCCCAGAACCCCAACACCAGCCACCTAATCCTGTGACTACTCACATAGATGTCAGTAAAATGCAGAAGGTCCTGTATAATTGGATGAACCTCACTGCAATATAACAGGTAGTTTCATCTAAAAACTAGTCCTTTCATCAGTGCCATCTTGTATGGCCCTCCATATCAGCCAGGCAATATACTGCCATGTGCAAACATGTTGCCACTTGTCTGCCTTTGACCATAAGTCTCTCCAACACTTCTACCTTAACAGGATAGATTCCCCTTCTAGGTCCAGCTCACATCCACCTTGTTTAAGTTTCTTTTCCCGGGTTCCTTTGGCCAAGGTAAGATGACTGCAGAAAGCAGCTTGTCCAACTGACCTCTGGGACTGCTGTATCTACAGATTATCCTTGCTAAGTAAGAGGAACAGCAGCATACTTGTTATCTGTGGAAAATCAACTGCCTTGGAGAGATCTTGGACAGCTATCCCACCCCTCTTCTCCTTAACTAGACTCACCTTAAGGTTGAAGGGGTGCCTCTGGCACTCTGTGTGGCTTAGGGTCCTAAACAAGTTTTTCTCCAACCACTGAATTCTGGCATCCTCCACTAGGAAACCAGCAGCTGAATATCCCTAGGCACACATCAGTGGCCTATATAATTTTATAGCCTCTATTTGTTAAAGGTACCAGTTGAGCTCCCCATTAGATTTGATGTGTAAATTCTAGCACTATTATATTATAAAGTGGCAAAACACTTAAGATAAATAACACTCAATGCTTCCATAGTATTTCTACAATTATATTGTCAATACAACAATTTTTTTACAAGACTAGGGGATGCTATGCCAAATAAAGGAAATGTGTAGAACCTCTTGTAGCTTCTGCAAAGGCTGAGTTACAATTTTATTTTCAAACTAGTTTTCCAGTAAGTTTTAGTACAAATTTTAAGATGGAACAAATCTCAAGTAGTAAAAATCCTTTAAGAGTATACAGTTATATTCTGTGTGGATAAAATCGTAATGGCCTGGAAAAATGACTACATGCCGAGTGGAATTTTAAGGCTGGTTTTGACTTTATATAAGCTTTTCCTTGAGCTAAGGTATTTTCCCCACTGTGTTATGTTTGATAAAGATTTAAACTTACGAACAGAACTGTGCTATTTTTATAATGAAATTCATACTTAATTTGCCTTTGTAGCACTGGTATAAATGAAGAATAAAACCAGTCCTAATTAACTACAATAAAATTATCTTTTTGGGTTAACAAATTTAGAACTCAGAAATAAGTTTTAAAAGCAAATGATGTGTTTACCTCTTCTGTAAGCAAAGCTGATTATGCCACTTCCCATTAACTTCAGGATGGTATCCAAACTTTTTAACATGACATGCAAGGCCCTTCATTATTTGACTTTAACCTGTCATCTTGTATTGCTCACTGAATTGTACAGAACACTTGTTTCTTCTGTATTCTACTTAACGACCTTAGCAAATACTGTTCCCTCTGCCTAGAACACTCTTTCTCTTTCCCTCCTTTCCTCCCCCCAGTTCATTAAGGGCTAATTCCCACAACTTCCCAAGACTGACGCCTGGTAGTACCTTCTCTGGGAAGTTTCTGAAACGGGACTCAAAATTTCACATTGCTGTTACTGTCTACTTGCTCAGACTGTGAGCTCTTTGTGGGCAGGCACCATAAGCTTTCATCCTTGTATTCTCAACACCTACTGTGCTTTGCACACAGTAGTTACTCTACTCAGGCTTGTTGAATAATCTCACACTGAAATTATGTTTAGGGATCCAGCTACAGGATACCTCTGTGGTCTTGTGCTATCTCCCAAACTGTAAGTAACAGAGCAATTGTTAAAATGTTTCCCCCGCATCTTATTATTCCCAAATCCAACATAAAATTAAAAAGCAAATCTAGACAACTAACACATCATCTCCAGCAGACCCCACTCTTGAGAAGAAAAGTATAGGCCTGACTATTGTTTATGAAGTGTTCCAGAATGGACACTTAAATAGATCAATAAATGAACAAACCAGGTGTTTTGCCTTTGCAAAATTCTTGCTCTGGGTAGGTCTTCAAAAAAACAAAAGCGAAGACAAAACAAAACAATGTCCCCCCGCCTCCCAAACCAAACAGTATCAAGACTTAGTGAAGTGATCTCTAAGTCTAGTTAAAATTCCTTTGGATTATTCCATAGGCTAAACTATATATTCTTATGTTCTTAAGTTCTTGCTTTATTAGCTTAGCAGTCTAGTCTCACCCCCACTCCAAAACTGCTGTTCCCCTTTTTGTATTCCATTCAAATTCTTATTTTTAAACAAAGATAATTTTTAACTGGATAATGCATTTCCCCTAGACATATCAGGAGAACTTGTTGCTCTCCTCTATTTATAACCAGATTACTCCCTTAGTTCATGCTTATTTGCAAAATGGATGGTAGGAAACTCACAGGGGAGAGTGGGCCTATGGATAATTGCCTCTTGCTGTAATTTTCTGTAATTGCAAAACCTTATTTTAACTAAGGCATGACTCTGCTTAGGTTGTATTCATTGCATATTGCAGTGTCACAGACTTAAACATGTTAAAATAAGAGAAACTGTTAAAGGTCTATGTTTAGACACAGTTTATGGTTAGAGACTTGCTCCATATTCCTTCCGTCATACATTATGACTAATGAACGTTCTACTGTTTAATGGATGTGGGCATGAAGCAGAAAGGATGATTGTCCAGAAGATCATTTAAGGGCTTACTTAGTTCCTTATTGGTTATTTCACTGGGTGCAGAAGATGAAATTACACCAAAATGTTATTAATTTACAAGTTTGATGTTTACCTTTGTAATACCTATGAATAAATGTATTGCTAAACAATATCATAAACTGTTGACCCTACTTGGAGTGGAACTTGTTTAGAATCATCATTTGACTCAGGAGAAGCACTTGCATACAAAAATAATGAATGTGTCTGTTAGAAATAGTTTTAAACAAATTATTAAATTATTATTATGATTCTGAAAATAGTCCTTATGGATTAAACTACCTTTTTATACCTCTTATTAGCATTGTTGCTATATGTACTAATTTGAAAGTTAGTACCATTCTTTCTTGAGAAACTTACTCAATTTTCAGTCAATCAGACTGACATACGCCCTCTCTGTCCCAGTCCCCCACCCAAGTCCTATTAGGGTGATTTAATACATTTAACAATATGCGTATGCTTATTTTTCCTCCTTATCCTACAACTATCTGGAGGTAGCATTTTTATTAGGTCACTCCTTGCTCAAAATCTTTCACTAATTTTGACAGTACTAAATCTAAATGGCTTAACAAGAATTCAGGGTTCTACATAAATTTCCTCCAATGACTTTTCTATCCTGTTTCCTGCTTCCCCTATAGTAGTCCCTCTTTCCCTCACCCCAAACCCATTACTCTGTATACAGGGTGTCCACCCAGCAAAGCCTGCCTTTCTCTTCTCAGGTTTATTAACATCCAGTTCATCCTTCATGACCCATATCACATCTGCTCCCTCCACAAAGCCCTAACTGGCCCTTGGTTGCAGCAACCAATCCCTCCTTTGGACCCCTCCTGTGCTTCTTGGTAACCATAACTACCATTGACTACATGGGGACTGAGGCCCTCAACGAGGGTTTTGTTGACTTGAATTGTTGAGTTGAATTATTTGTGTTGGTTACTTTTCTTTTCTTTTTAAAACTGATGTATAATTGACATACAACATCATATTAGTTTCAGGCGTACAACCTAACAATTTGATATTTGTGGATATTGTGAAATGATCACCACAATAAATCTAGTTAATGTCCATCACCATACATTGTTACAGAATTTTTTTTCTTGTGATGAGAACTTTTAAGGTCTACTCTCTTAGCAACTTTCAAATATACACTACAGTGTTATTAACTATAGTTGCCATGCTGTATGTTATATCCCCATGACTTATTTATTTTATAACTGAGAGTTTGTACCTTTGATTCCCTTCACTCATTTTGCCCACCCCCCACCCCCCACCTCTGGCAACCACCAATCTGTTCTCTCTATGTATTATTTAATTTTTAAAAATCTGACCTTATCTAATCCCTTCAGATAGACTGAAACGTCCTTGCAAGAAAGGTGGTGTGGGGAGACCTTCAAGATGGCGGAGGAGTAAGATGTGGAGATCACCTTCCTCCCCACAAATACATCAGAAATACATCTACATGTGGAACAGCTCCTACAGAACACCTCCTGAACGCTGGCAGAAGAACTCAGACTTCCCAAAAGGCAAGGAACTCCCCACGTACCTGGGCAGGGCAAAGGAAAAAAGAAAAAACAGAGACAAAAGAATAGGGATGGGACCTGCACCTCTGGGAGGGAGCTGTGAAGGAGGAAAGGTTTCCACACACTAGGAAGCCCCTTCGCGGATGGAGACTGCGGGTGGTGGAGGGGGAAGCTTCGGAGCCACGGAGGAGAGCGCAGCCACAGGGCTGCAGAGGGCAAAGCAGAGAGGTTCCCGCACAGAGGATCAGTGCCGACCAGCACTTACCAGCCTGAGAGGCTTGTTTGCTCACCCGCCGGGGCGGGCGGGGGCTGAGAACTGAGGCTCGGGCTTCGGAGGTCGGATCCCAGGGAGAGGACTGGGGTTGGCTGCGTGAACACAGCCTGAAGGGGCTAGTGCACCACAGCTAGCTGGGAGGTAGTCTGGGAAAAGGTCTGGGCCTGCCTAAGAGGCAAGAGACCATTGTTTCGGGGTGCACGAGGAGAGGGGATTCAGAGCACCGCCTAAACGAGCTCCAGAGACGGGCGTGAGCCGTGGCTATCAGCGCGGACCCCAGAAACGGGCATGAAATGCTAAGGCTGCTGCTGCAGCCACCAAGAAGCTTGTGTGCAAACACAGGTCACTACCCACACCTCCCCTCCCGGGAGCCTGTGCAGCCCGCCACTGCCAGGGTCCCGTCATCCAGGGACAACTTTCCCGGGAGAACACACAGCGCACCTCAGGCTATCGCAACGTCACACCGGCCTCTGCCGCTGCAGGCTTGCCCTGCATTCCATACCCCTCCCTCCCCCGGCCTCAGTGAGCCAGAGCCCCCGAATCAGCTGCTACTTTAACTCTGTCCTGTCTGAGAGAAGAACAGACACCCTCAGGCGACCTACACGCAGAGGCAGGGCCAAATCCAAAGCTAAAGCCCAGGAGCTGTGCAAACAAAGAAGAGAAAGGGAAATTTTCCCCAGCAGCCTCAGGAGCAGCAGATTAAATCTCCAAAATCAACGTGATGTGCCCTGCAGCTGTGGAATACCTGAATAGAAAATGAATCATCCCAAAACTGGGGCAGTGGACTTGGGAGCAACTGTAGACTTGGGGTTTGCTTGCTGCATCTAAAATTTGTTTCCGGTTTTATGTTTATCTTAGTTTAGTATTTAGAGTTTATTATGATTGGTAGATTTGTCTATTGATTTGGTTGCTCTCTTCCTTTTTTTTTATATATAGACATAAATATATTTTTTCCTTTTTCTCTTTATGTGAGTGCATATGTGCATGCTTCATTGTGTGACTTTCTCTGTATAGCTTTGCTTTAACCATTTGTCCTAGGGTTCTGTTTGTCCATTTTTTTGGTCTTTATTTTTTTAGTATAGTTTTTACTGCTTGTTATCATCGTTGGATTTGTTTTTTGGTATGGTTGCTCTCTTCTTTCTTTCTTTCTTTTTTTATTACTATTTAATTTTTTTAATTTTTAATAATTTAAAAAATTTTTTATTTTAATAACTTTATTGTGTTTTATTTTCTATTTTCTTTCTTTCTTTTTTTCTCCCTTTTCTTCTGAGCCATGTGGCTGACAGGGTCTTGGGGCTCCAGCCAGGTGTCAAGCCTGTGCCTCTGAGGTGGGAGAGCTGAGTTCAGGACCTTGGTACACCACAGACCTCCTGGCTCCACATAATATCAAATGGCAAAGCTCTCCCAGAGATCTCCATCTCAACGTTAAGACCCAGCTCCACTCAACGACCAGCAAAGCTACAGTGCTGGACACCCTATGCCAAACAACTAGCAAGACAGGAACACAACGCCACCCATTAGCAGAGAGACTGCCTAAAATCATAATCAGGTCACAGACACCCCAAAACACACCACTGGATACGGTCCTGCCCAACAGAAAGACAAGACCCGCCTCATCCAATAGAACACAGGCACCATGCCCCTCCACCAGGAAGCCTACACAACCCACTGAACAACCTTAGCCACTGGGAGCAGACACCAAAAACAACGGGAACTACGAACCTGCAGCCTGCAAAAAGGAGACCCCAAACACAGTAAGTTAAGCAAAATGAAAAGACAGTGAAACACACAGCAGATGAAGGAGCAAGGTAAAAACCCAACAGACCAAGCAAATGAAGAGGAAATAGGCAGTCTACCTGAAAGAGAATTCAGAGTAATGATAGTAAAGATGATCCAAAATCTTGGAAATAGAATGAAGAAAATACAAGAAACATTTAACAAGGACCTAGAAGAACTAAAGAGCAAACAAACAATGATGAACAACACAATAAATGAAATTTAAAATTCTCTAGAAGGAATCAATAGCAGAATAACTGAGGCAGAAGAACGGATAAGTGACCTGGAAGATAAAACAGTGGAAATAACTACGGCAGAGTAGAATAAAGAAAAAAGAATGAAAAGAATTGAGGACAGTCTTAGAGACCTCTGGGACAACATTAAACTCACCAACATTTGAATTATAGGGGTCCCAGAAGAAGAGAAAAAGAAAGGGACTGAGAAAATATTTGAAGAGATTATAGTTGAAAACTTTCCTAATATGGGAAAAGAAATAGTCAATGAAGTCCCAGAAGTGCAGAGCGTCTCATTCAGGATAAATCCAAGGAGAAACACGCCAAGATACATATTAATCAAACTATCAAAAATTAAATACAAAGAAAAGAAATTAAAAGCAGCAAGGGAAAAAGAACAAATAACATACAAGTGAATCCCCATAAAGTTAACAGCAGATCTTTCAGAAGAAACTCTGCAAGCCAGAAGGGAGTGGCAGGACATATTTAAAGTGATGAAAGGGAAAAACCTACGACCAAGATTACTCTACCGAGCAAGGATCTCACTCAGATTCGATGGAGAAATTAAAACCTTTACAGACAAGCAAAAGCTAAGAGAATTCAGCACCACCAAACCAGCTTTACAACAAATGCTAAAGGAACTTCTCTAGGCAGGAAACACAAGAGAAGGAAAAGACTTACAATAACAAACCCAAAACAATTAAGAAAATGGTAATAGGAACATACATATCGATAACTACCTTAAATGTAAATGGATTAAATGCTCCCACCAAAAGACATAGACTGGCTGAATGCATACAAAAACAAGACCCATACATATGCTGTCTACAAGAGACCTACTTAAGACCTAGGGATACATACAGACTGAAAGTGAGGGGATGGAAAAAGATATTCCGTGCACATGGAAATCAAAAGAAAGCTGGAGTAGCAATTCTCATATCAGACAAAATAGACTTTAAAACAAAGACTATTACAAGGACAAAGAAGGACACTACATAATGATCAAGGGATCAATCCAAGAAGAAGATATAACAATTGTAACTATTTATGCACCCAACATAGGAGCACCTCAATACATAAGGCAAATGATGACAGCCATAAAAGGGGAAATCGACAGTAACACAATCAGAGTAGGGGAAATTAACACCCCACTTTCACCAATGGACAGATCATCCAAAATGAAAATAAGTAAGGAAACACAAGCATTAAATGATACATTAAAGAAGATGGACTTAATTGATATTTATAGGACATTCCATCCAAAAACAACAGAATACACTTTCTTCTCAAGTGTTCATGGAACATTCTCCAGAATAGATCATATCTTGGGTCACAAATCAAGCCTTGGTAAATTTAAGAAAATTGAAATCGTATCAAGTATGTTTTCTGACTACAACGCTATGAGACTAGATATCAATTACAGGAAAAAATCTGTAAAAAATACAAACACATGGAGGCTAAACAATACACTACTAAATAACCAAGAGATCACTGATGAAATCAAAGAGGAAATCAAAAAATACCTAGAAACAAATGACAATGAAAACACGATGACTCAAAACCTATGGGATGCAGCAAAAGCAGTTCTAAGATGGAAGTTTATTGCAATACAATCTTACCTCAAGAAACAAGAAAAATCTCAAATAAACATCCTAACCTTACACCTAAAGCAATTAGAGAAAGAAGAACCAAAAAAAACCCAAAGTTAGCCAAAGGAAAGAAATCATAAAGATCAGATCAGAAATAAATGAAAAAGAAATGAAGGAAACAGTAGCAAAGATCAATAAAACTAAAAGCTGGTTCTTTGAGAAGATAAACAAAATTGATAAACCATTAGCCAGACTCATCAAGAAAAAAAGGAGTCAAATCAATAGAATTAGAAATGAAAAAGGAGAAGTTACAACTGACACTGCAGAAATACAAAGGATCGTGAGAGATTACTACAAGCAACTCTATGCCAATAAAATGGACAACCTGGAAGAAATGGACAAATTCTTAGAAAAGCACAACCTTCTGAGACTGAACCAGGAAGACATAGAAAGTATAAACAGACCAATCACAAGCACTGAAATTGAGACTGTGATTAAAAATCTTCCAACAAACAAAAGCCCAGGACCAGATGGCTTCACAGGAGAATTCTATCAAACATTCAGAGAAGAGCTAACACCTATCCTTCTCAAACTCTTCCAAAATATAGCAGAGGGAGGACCACTCCCAAACTCATTCTACGAGGCCACCATCACCCTGATACCAAAACCAGACAAAAATGTCACAAAGAAGGAAAACTACAGGCCAATATCACTGATGAAAATAGATGCAAAAATCCTCAACAAAATACTAGCAAACAGAATCCAACAGCACATTAAAAGGATCATACACCATGATCAAGTGGGGTTTATCCCAGGAATGCAAGGATTCTTCAATATACACAAATCAATCAATGTGATATACCATATTAACAAATCAAAGGATAAAAACCATATGATCATCTCAATAGATGCAGAAAAAGCTTTTGACAAAATGCAACACCCATTGTTGATAAAAACTCTCCAGAATGTACACATAGAGGGAACTCACCTCAACATAATAAAGGCCATATATGACAAACCCACAGCCAACATCGTTCTTAATGGTGAAAAACTGAAACCATTTCCTCTAAGATCAGGAACAAGACAAGGTTGTCCACTCTCACCACTATTATTCAACATAGTTTTGGAAGTTTTAGCCACAGCAATCAGAGAAGACAAAGAAATAAAAGGAATCCAAATAGGAAAAGAAGAAGTAAAACTGTCACTGTTTGCAGATGACATGATACTATACACAGATAATCCTAAAGATGCTACCAGAAAACTACTAGAACTAATCAATGAATTTGGTAAAGTAGCAGGACACAAAATTAATGCACAGAAATCTCTTGCATTCCTATACACTAATGATGAAAAATCTGAAAGAGAAATTAAGGAAACACTCCCATTTACCATTGCAACAAAAAGAATAAAATACCTCGGAATAAACCTACCTAAGGAGACAAAAGACCTGTATGCAGAAAATTAGAAGACACTGATGAAATAAATTAAAGATGATACAAACAGATGGAGAGATAGACCATGTTCTTGCATTGGAAGAATCAACATTGTGAAAATGACTATACTACCCAAAGCAATCTACAGATTCCATGCAATCTCTATCAAACTACCAATGGCATTTTTCACAGAACTAGAACAAAAAATTTCACAATTTGTATGGAAACACAAAAGACCCCGAATAGCCAAAGCAATCTTGAGAAAGAAAAACGGAGCTGGAGGAATCAGGCTCCCTGACTTCAGAGTATGCTACAAAGCTACAGTAATCAAGACAGTATGATACTGGCACAAAAACAGAAATATAGATCAATGGAACAGGATAGAAAGCCCAAAGATAATCCCACGCACATATGGTCACCTTATTTTTGATAAAGGAGGCAAGAGTGTACAGTGGAGAAAAAACAGCCTCTTCAATAAGTGGTGCTAGAAAACTGGACAGCTACACGTAGATGAATGAAATTAGAACACTCCCTAACACCGTACACAAAAATAAACTCAAAATGGATTAAAGACCTAAATGTAAGGCCAGACACTATTCAACTCTTAGAGGAAAACATAGGCAGAACACTCTATGACATATATCACAGCAAGATCCTTTTTGACCCACCTCCTAGAGAAATGGAAATAAAAACAAAAATAAACAAATGGGACCTAATGAAACTTAAAAGCTTTTGTACAGCAAACGAAACCATAAACAAGATGAAAAGACAACCCTCAGAATGGGAGAAAATATTTGCAAACAAAGCAAGTGACAAAGGATTAATCTCCAAAATTTACAAGCAGCTCATGCAGCTCAATATCAAAGAAACAAACAACCCAATCCAAAAATGGGCAGAAGGCTTAAATAGACATTTCTCCAAAGAAGATGTACAGATTGCTAACAAACACATTAAAGGATGCTCAGCATCACTAATCATTAGAGAAATGCAAATCAAAACTACAGTGAGGTATCACTTCACTTCAGTTAGAATGGCCATCATCAAAAAATCTACAAACAATAAATGCTGGAGAGGGTGTGGAGAAAAGTTAACCCTCTTGCACTGTTGGTGGGAATGTAAATTGATACAGCCACTATGGAGAACAGCATGGAGGTTCCTTAAAAAATTAAATATAGAACTACCATATGACCCAGCAATCCCACTACTGGGCATATGCCCTGAGAAAACCATAATTCAAAAAGAGTCATTTACCACAATGTTCATTGCAGCTCTATTTACAATAGCCAGGGCATGGAAGCAACCTAAGTGTCCATCGACAGATGAATGGATAAAGAAGATGTGCACATATATACAATGGAATATTACTCAGCCATAAAAAGAAACAAAATTGAGTTATTTGTAGCGAGGTGGGTGCACCTAGAGTCTGTCATACAGAGTGAAGTAAGTCAGAAAGAGAAAAATGAACACCGTATGCTAACACATGTATATGGAATCTAAAAAAAAAAAAAAAAAGGTTCTGAAGAACCTAGGGGCAGGACAGGAACAAACACGCAGACGTAGAGAATGGACTTGAGGATACAGGGAGGGGGAAGGGTAAGCTGGGACGAAGTGAGAGAGTGGCATTGACATATATACACTACCAAATGTAAGATAGATAGCTAGTGGGAAGCAGCTGCATAGCACAGGGAGATCAGCTTGGTGCTTTGTGACGTCCTAGAGGGGTGGGATAAGGAGGGATGTAGGGAGACGCAAGAGGGAGGAGATATGGGGATATATGTATATATATAGCTGATTCACTTTGTTATAAAGCAGAAACTAATACACCATTGTAAAGCAGTAATACTTCAATAAAGATGTTTAAAAAAAAAAGGTGGTGTGTCTAGGCATCTAGTACAGTTTGAACACATATTAACTGAATGCATTGATGCATGAATTGATGAAAAAGTGACTGAAAATTGAACAAATGAATGCGTGAATGGTACAGATTTCAGGGTATACATGGAAAAATATGTCCTAAATTTATACAAACAATTTGGAGTCTACTGAGGAAAAGAATGGTAGAATTCTTAAAAGCCAAGGCTCTTGATACTTAAATTATCCTTTAATGTCTACATGGCAAAAAAGTAGGGGGTCCAGCAAGAATAGCCAGAAATGGGCTCTTTTAGTTCCACAGGACTCTGTTGAGTCCTGTGTGTTTAGGAATTTAAGATCAGCATGAAGTTATGGTGACAACCTGTGCACACAATGTCCCCCTTTCCTTCTATCCAAGGAGGGATCGTGACCTCATTCTCAGGGAAGTGGACTCTCCTCCAAAGCATTTGAGGACCACTTCTTTCACAGATTAAATGAAATGCAAAATGGGTCCAGGACAAAACAAGTCTTACTAAGAGAGCATGCACGAGTTCCGGGGGGAAAAGTCATTGCTAAGTTATATATGTATTTGTTTTTCTGAACCTTTGAAAAGATCAACTCTGGTTTCAGTTTAATTTTTTTTTTTTTTTTCCAAAAGAAACCTACATGGCCACTGCTTCAAATTTGTTCCAGATGGATTTAGTCACAGAATGATTGATTATCCACTCAGTTGTGAGCTATGTGGTTAAGCTCAGAAATCTACAACAAACTGATCTGGAGCTGTGTTTCACGGTAAGTGGCAGAAAGGATAATCCTTAAACTGTCATTTTAGAGTCAGTGATGAGGAAAGAGGAATTTAGTGAGGCTACTTATGTCAAGAGAATGTATTAGTAAATGGATGGCTGAATATGAGGGAATCTTATGAGCATAATGCTTTTTTTTTCTCCTCTGTACATCATGGTAAAGGGAACCAGATCTGACCAGGAGCCCCCCGAGGGCTGCCCCAGCTCTCACTGCCTGCTTCATGAATTAGCCCAGCCTCCCGGGGATGCTCCAGGCCCGAGGTCAGAGGCTGGCTTCTACCTGGCTGCTGAGGCACCCATTTATCCTACTACCCAGTCAACAGGCCCACAGAGGTTTTTATTATTGGCATCAGAGACACCTGAGAAAATCTGGAAGCTAATTCTGGGGGAGAGTGAACCTAGGAGAAAATGTACTGCTCTCTATACAGAGCTGTATTATGTACTTTAAAAAGCAATTTAAGAACATTTGGTCCGTTCCCATTTTCTTTAAGGAAAAAAAAAACCCTTCGCTTTGGATCTTGGTTATTCCTTTTAACAGCTGCATTAGCCTTTTCTCTATTCTTTCCCTCTGGTTAAGTCACAGTCGGGCCATCAGAATATTCTTTTGGGGAGATTGGATGTGGCTGGTGGAGCTCCCTACATGTCACCATCTGTTTTTATTAGTTGTTCAATTTCTTGGTTTCCACCCTCACGGTGATTTTCTACTTTTGCTCATATATCCTTTCTCTTTTCCCTTTCCCTTAGAGTGCTATTCTACTTCATTACTGCCTCCTTGTTGAAAAACAAATCACTATTCTGCCCCTTATCATGATAACTGCTCCTCAGAACCGAAGAAAATTCATGTTGGATTTTATGGCCTCTGAATTTTTAGGTCCTACACAACTTATTTATTGTAACCTTAGGTTACATTTAGCACATCTCCCAGTAGAATTTTGAGGCAAAAGATGTAAACATATTTAAACACAAAAATGATGACTAGGAAGCAGGCTTTTGAATAGGCTGCAGGAAGAAAAATGTGACTGAAACAGAACAGAGATTTCTATGAGAGAGATGGAGAACATTTTCCATGATTCCCTAACAAACACACAAATATTACAGACGTCTAGGACAAAAGTTCACGTTGAGGCAAGAACAGTGTTTATTAAATTTCTTTTATATAACAGGCATGTGGATACATGCTAATCTGCAAAAATAAAGGGAGTTTTTGTGTTTGCTCATAAAGTTTTTGTTTCATGGATATTGTTTATTTGTAGAGTGGAGTAAAGCAGGATTTTAACTAAAAAGTCTGAAAATCAGAGGATATATTCATAATTATTTATGAGTGGTTTTGGAGAGGATTGATAGCATTTTAGAAGTTCCATATCCATGAAGAAGAGAAGGGTACATTCATTCAAAAGGAGCTGTTAGAAGCTGTGAGGTTCTTCTTTTGAACAGTACTTTGCCTGTTTCAACCACACCCATCAGGATGCGTATCTGAATGAGTGAGTCATCCAGGCTCCTGCACTGCTGGGGAGGTGGGTGCATTTTGCTTTTTAACTCATATTTTGCTTTTTGAAACCATTTAAAATTCTAGATTTAACTCTAAAGTTTTGGATGGGATCATTTCAGGGGGAATTTAATTACAGATTGTGGTAGGCAGCTTCTGACATGGCTCCCAATGATCCCAGACTCCTGGCATTCACACCCTTGACTGTGGGCTGGATTTAGTAGCTTGTTTCTAATGAACAAAATATGGCAAAAGTGATGGACTGTCACTTCAGTGATTGAGTTACAAAAGGCTGTGACTTCAGTCTTATTAGCACTCACTTTCTTGGTGGCACTTTCTCCTGCCCTTTCCCTTGCTGACTCTGACGAAGGCTGCTGTGCTGTGAGGTGCTCTAGGGAGAGGTATATGTGGCTAGGAGCCATGGAGGAAGAACTCATGAGAAATGCAGGCAGGAAGTGAATCCTGCCAACAACCACTAGTTGAGTGATCTCGGAAGGGGATTCTTCCCAGTCAAGCCTTGAGACAACTGCAGATTGTGAAAGACCCAAAGCCTGAGGACCCAACTAAGCCGTATTTTGATTCAGACCCAGAGAAGCTGTGAAATAATAAATGTTTGTTGTTTTAGGCTGCTACGTTTTAGGACAATTTGTCACGTGGCAACAGATAACTCATAGGCTTCCTTATGCTTTTTGTGTAACGGATAATAATGCATGAGCTCAGGAAAGACTGATTGCTTTGGTTGTAAGCCTGGTTTGAATCTGAGTTTGAAAAACATCGTGAAATATGAAATGAACAAACCTGTAGACTTTAAACAGGCTGTTCTTTGCTGAAAGGTATTCATGTCCCCCAATGAAGGCAGAAAATCTTAATTCAAAATTGAGAAAATAATAAAGAACCTGTAATATTTAATGTCACCTTTATGTTTTAAATGAGTTTATAGTAATACATGCAAAAAGTATATTTACTCTGCACCAAAAAAAACAACAACAAAAAAAACAAAACCAAAAAACAACTCCTTTCCAAGCTAGGATTGAAATGGAGTCCTTGGCTGTGGCATGAACCATAATAATTACCCATGTCCCTGCCTTGGGGGAAGACTGCAGTGATATAGTTTTTAAAGCTTCAGTGGTTTGGTCCAGACTTTTAGCAAACAACCAGTACTAGGTGTGAACTGTTTTGTCAGTAAAGCTTCAAGTCATTAGAACTGTCTGGCTTTTTGTTTCTGAGTCATTAATGCTATTATAATCACAGAATACACCTGCATTCTTCTCAGGGCAGATTTTAACTTGCTCTGGTATGTTTTCCTGATAAAAATGCCATTTGAAAGTCAAAGAAGAGTTCCTATCAATAGAAATAGTTTAAATGCCACGCACGTATCAGTCAAGAACCATATAGCGACCACGCTTCCAAGGCTTGTAGCCTCGACAAAGTGCACTCTACCTCTCTTTTTCTCTTTCTCATTCTTTTAAATTATTTTGAATGAGAGCTGGAAGGGACAGCTCTTAATTTTGACAGCTGAGAAAGCTGAGGCCCAGAGAGGTTAACTGGTTTAATACAGTCAGAGTCACTTAGGGGAAGATTCAGATGGGAACCTTTTTCTCTTGCTGAGTTTCATGGAGTTTCTGCCACTTTTTGCTGCCAAAGACTACTTTCTGGATCCCCCTGAGCATTCAAGCATAAAAACATTCCACTACAGGAGAAAATTCTATTAATTAATAAGGGAACTATCTGTGCATTACAGCTGTAACTGTTACAATGGAATTTATATTGGAGAAACTGAGTATCTAATCAGAGGAGAAGAATATCTCTTTGAAAAAAAAACAAAAACAAAACCCACCACATGCAGATCTAATTCTATCCAAAGTATACCACACTCTGCTAACTGCAGAAAATAGAGAATGAAGAATCACTAGACATATCAGCTTCTTGGTGGGCAGCACAAATTGTCAGCTACTGGAAGATAGGCTCTGAATATACCAACAAAATCTGGGAGCTTGTTAGAAATGTGAATCTTGGGTCTCACCCAACACCTACTGAATCAGAATCTTCATTTTAATAGGATCCCCAAGGAATTCACATGTTCAGTAAAGTTTGAGAATCATTGGTCTATCACACATAGCATATAGAAGATTCTCAAAAACATATTAGAGAATGGAATCCCAAATTTAAAGAATCCCTCAGACAATTTTATAAAAACAGAAAAACTGATTTATTCAGGTGTCACCTTTTCTTTTTTTCTTCATCAGTCCTTTGAGGAAAATATGTACTTATACACGTATACACAGGTAGAAAATGGTCGCTGTAATACTATTTTACAAGATACTTCAGCAGAACCTATTTTTGATTAGAATAGTCATATGCTTGCTCATGTCCTCTACTCTCCTATCTTGCTCTCTTTTTCTCTCTCTTCCAGTTCCATTCTACATCTCTTTTTCTGCCTCTCATTCCTCTTACAACTGCTCTTGTCTCCCAGAGTAAGAGGGGGTCCCTGGAAGAGAAGGATATAGCTCAACTCTTTGCTCTATTTTGCTTTTTTTCTCCACAAATGTATGAATACATTCCTGGCCTCTACCCTCACAGGTGTTCACTGCATTTTTGCTTTTTCCTTAGATGATTGATGTTCATACTGAGTGGTGTGTGGTGATGGTAGGTGGTGTCGGGGGGAAAGTATCACTGTTACTTGAGTCACTCAGCAGAAGAGCCAGGGAAATTTTCATAACTGGCTTCACTGTTTCATCTTAATAATATGTGGTATATATATATAGTTACCCCCCTTATCTTTGGTTTCGCTTTCCGAAGTTTCAGGTACCCACATGGTCAACCATGGTCTAAAAATATTATGTGAAAAATTCCAGAAATAATTCATATGTTTTAGATTGCCTGCTATTCTGAATAGTGTGGTGAAATACCTTGCCATCCCACTCCGTCCTGCCCATGACATGAATCATCCCTTTGTCTAGCGTATCCTGCCCATCAACCGATTAGTAGCATCTTGCTTATCAGATCCACTGTTTTGGGTATCGCAGTGCTTGTGTTCAAGTAACCCTTATTTCACTTAATACTGGCCTCAAAGCTCAAGAGTAGTGATGCTGGCAATTAGGGTATGCTACAGAGAAACCGTAAAGTGCTTCCTTTAAGTGAAAAGGTGGAAGTTCTCGACTTAATAAGGAAAGAAAAAAATTTTGTATGCTTAGGTTGCTAAGATCTACAGTAAGAATGAATCTTCTAAACGTGAAATTGTGAAAACAGGAAAAAGAAATTCATGCTAGTTTTGCTGCCAAACTCAAACTGTAAAAGTTATGGCCAGTGCATGATAAGTGCTTAGTTAAGATGGAAAAGGCATTAAATTTGTACAATAAGATATTTTGAGAGAGAGAGAGACCACATTCATATAACTTTTATTACAGTATATTGTTATAATTGTTCTATTTCATTATTAGATACTGTTGTTAATCTCTCACTGTGCCTAATTTATAAATTAAACTTTATCATAGGTATGTATGTATGGGGAAAAAAATAGTATATATAGAGTTTGGTACTATCCATGGTTTCAGGCATCCACTGGGGGTCTTGGAACATATCTCTCAAGGATAAGTGGGGACACTATGTAAAATCGATCAATGGACAAGCAATACTTATGTCATGAATTTTCAGCTGCAGTAGTTACCCAGTTATGATCTCTGTAGTTAAGAGGTTCACCTAACTGTAGCAGAGAAGAGAAAGTATTTCTTCTCCTTTAAGGGAAAGTGGTATTTTCTTTTTTGCTGAGTAATAGAATTGACATAACACTGATGTGTCATCTATTAGAATAATTTTAAGATGTAGCTCTCCAAATCAACTACAGAGGCTTGGTCTGACTTTGAATCTGCACCTGATTCTTCTTTTCCTAATTTGAGATTTATACTGAGGAATAGGCAGTCCAGTTGCTTGCAGTTACTTTTACCCCCTTGTCAGGACCTCTACTTGATTTTTTAAGCTCTTGAGAAAATTCAAAACATCATTCATATTTAATCAAATAATTCATGCAATCTTCCTTATTGATGTTGTCCTTATTCTCTCTTGTCATTATAAACTGTTGCCTTTAATACAAGACCAGAAACTGTGTATTTTACCAAGAAAAATACATATATTTTGTTATGGATTCATAATGCTTTTGGGAATGTGTAATTGTGCCTACTCCTGACTTTGATATTATAACCAGCTTTTCTAATAATTCTTTAAAACTCTGTTAGAACCCTAATACTGTTTGTGGCCAGGTTTTTACAATGACAACTAAATAGCCCAAGCTCTTTTTCTAATACAGTGATATTCTATTTGGGGTATTAACCATCGGTGATAGCTTGGTTTATTGGAAACTATTGCTCTGGCATGCTTAAACAATCCATTTTTCTGCTTAAATTGAAAAATCAGAGAAGATTTTTTAGTTTACTTACAGTTGGACTCTAATTTACATTGGCTCTGCTATTAAACATTTTTTTAAATGAACTAGTCACCACATAATCTTTCCTGTTTTTTCAGAACTATCATTAGCTGTATAAATTGCACCACAATTAAATTTCCTTCTTTTACTTAGCTTCTTTTTATCATTAGCTTTCCCCACCCCCCATCAATTACTAAAGAAGGGAGGTCTTGGAATTGAAGTTTAGAACAAAGCCCAGCATCTTTACCAGCTTGTGTGGAGGACATTTTTCTCTGGCTACCTTCCTCCCTGGATTAGGGTTCTTCTGATGCGCCAAGTCGTGAACTAGTTTTACAAAAAGGGCCCACAGCTTTTACTGGGAAGTTTAATTAATCATGAATAACTGGAATTTTCTGCCTTGTTTGTTGAGTGACGTTTTATTCTTGGCTACATCCTGACTATATAATTTGCCAAAGTCTGAGGAATAAAAGAGCATGGGGATTCAATGTCAGTCCCAGATAAGTTATTTTCTAATCCACTCTATGATGGTCTATCTAAAAAGTTTATTTTGTTAAAAATTCAGTTGCCCAAGAACACAGAGGTAGGTCAGGATGGAATCCAGGTAAATCTCTAAGAAAGGTTAGTCAAGACATGGTCAGGATGTTGCTGAAGTGTAAGACAACAGAGTCTTAGAGGTTACACCTTAACACTTTTATTTCTTTGTTGACTCTTTCTATATTCCATCCAATAATGTCTTTATTGATTAAATCATGTAGTAGCTGTCCAAGGTGCCCTTTCCCTTGTGATAGGTAAACACATGAATTTAGAAAGCAGTTCCCAGTGTTGATTTTACAAGAATAATGAGAGGGGGAACTGTGTTCCAAATCATTTTAGAAGCATTATCAGCTTTGATCAGTTTAATTTTTGTACATGTTACTTTCCTACCAAAAAATGGTGCATTGTTACATGTTTGTGCACATGCATGTATATGGGTATGAACTTGAGTGGGTATGTGTATGTGTGCATATGTGTGAGTGTAAATAGCTGGAATAAACTAAATCTAGGCAAGAAAGGGGGTATTTAGGCTGTGTGGGCAGGTTTCTAAGGTGTCTTTTAACAACTTCTTTTGGAATGTCCTTTCCTTTTTTAGACGAGATATCTTCTGATATCACAAACTGCTCAGGACAGAACATGGATAAGGAGAGAAAACCATCTTACATAACAGTATCTCTTTAGGCCTCAAATGATGAAAAGCAGTGATTAGGAAAAAAGCTTACTGGTGGGTTTCAAATGATGCTAAATACCTAAATCACTCATATATTTTAGGAGAATGATTAAAGTTGAACTAATTCTCTAAGAAGCTTCCTCAAATAAATAACAAATTCGAAGGATTCAACAACAGACTCTGAAAAACAGACTTATACTGCTCTTCATAATTTTGGTATATTTAAAAATATTGAGATACTTAAGTTTTTTAGTGAATAGTGAAAAAGTCAGCAACAATTTAATGGCATACTCATTTTGTGAATGTATGTATGAGAGGAGGGCTTTGCTGCAAAATAGTGAGATCTAACTAATCACTACTGAACAAAAATTCTTCCCTAATCCAGGTTGTGATAGACCTGGTCTCCAGGGTGGACACTGAATGGGAACCTCTGAGTTGTTTCCTGTTTTGGATTGTGTTCCACATTTCCACTCAAGGGAGTAGGATTAGATTCTCTGCAGCACACACAGCTGTTTAGAGCGCAAAACTTATTTCACTACAGTCTCTGGAGCTTTTTGAAGTTTAACTATATGCACAAAGGCAGTTGCAATTTCCATCATGATTCTCCCTTTAGCTGGGCACACATAAAGCAATACACACAGCTTTTATGGTTGTCTCTAGTTCCATTGTCTACTTCACACTCATATTTCACATACAGTTAAGTACATAATACCAGCTAGCTATTAGCTCCCAAGGGGCCCTCAGTAATCTGTGTTCTTTCCTGGGCCCCTCGGATCCATGGATTTCTTTCTCACTTCTCTAGAAATTCAGTTCTTCCTACCTTGGGACCAGATCAGAACTGTGCTTCTTTAAGTCACCTACAACCAACTAAGTGACTTTCCTGGATTTTACCCTTTAGCATTTTAACAGAATAAATTTAAAAAGAATAGTTTCATTCCTAGACACAGCAATCAGTCAAGAAAAAGAAATAAAAGATATCCAAATTGGAAGGGAAGAGGTAAAACTGTCACTATTTGCAGATGACATGATACTCTATATAGAGAACCCTGAAGACTCCACACAAAAACTTTTAGAACTAATAAATGAATTCAGCAAGGTAACAGGATACAAGATTAATATACATAAATCTGTTGCATTTCTTTACACTAACAATGAAATATCAGAAAGAGAAAGTAAAAAAAAAAATCCGGTTTAAAATCACATAAAAAAATACTTAGGAATAAACTTAACCAAGGAGGTGAAAGACCTATATGCTGAAAACTATATAAAACACTGATAAAGGAAATTGATGATGATTCAAAGAAATGGAAAGATAGCCCATGCTCCTGGATTGGAAGAATTAATATTGTTAAAGTGGCCATACTACCCAAAGCAATCTACAGATTTAATGTGATCCCTATCAAAATACTCATGACACTTTTCACAGAACTAGAATAAATAACCCTAAAATGTATATGGAACCACAAAAGATCCAGAATTGCCAAAGCAATTCTGAGGAAAAAGAACAAAGCTGGAAGCATAACCCTCCCAGACTTCAGGCAATACTACAAAGCTACAGTAATCAAAACAGCATGGTATTAGCACAAAAACAGACATATGGATCCATGGAACAGAATAGAGAGCCCAGAAATAAACGCACACACCTACAGTCAATTAATCTATGACAAAGGAGGCAAGAGTATACAATGGAGAAAAAGACAGTCTTTTCAACAAGTGGTGTTGGGAAAACCGGACAGCTACATGTAAATCAGTGAAATTAGAACACTCCCTTACACTACATACAAAAATAAACTCAAAATGGTTTAAAGACCTAAATATAAGACATGACACCATAAAACTCTTAGAAGAGAACATAGGCAAAACATTCTCTGACATAAATCGTAGCAATATTGTCTTAGATCACTCTACCAAGGCAATAGAAATAAAAGCAAAAATAAACAAATGGGGACAAATCAAACTTAAAACCTTTTGCATAGCAAAGGAAACCATCAACAAAATAAAAAGACAAGGTACAGGATGGGAGAAAATATTTGCAAATGATGTGACAGACAAGGGGTTAGTATCCAAAATATATAAACAACTCATTCAGCTCAATATAAAAAAAACAAACAACCCAATAAAAAATGGGCAGAAAACCTAAACAGACATTTCTCCAAAGAAGACATACAGATGGCCAACAGGCACATGAAAAGATGCTCAACATCACTAATTATTAGAGAAATGCAAATCAGAATCACAATGAGGTATCACCTCACACTGGTCAGAATGGCTATCAAAAAATCTACAAATAAAAAGTGCTGGAGACGGTGTGGAGAAAAGGGAACCCTCCTACACTGTTGGTGGGAATGTAAACTGGTGCAGCCACTATGGAAAACAGTATAGAGGTTCCTTAAAAAACTAAAAATAGAGCTATCACATGATCCAGCAATCCCACTCCTGAGCATATATCCAGAAAAGACAAAAACTAATTCGAAAAGATACATGCACCCTAATGTTCATAGCAGCACTATTTACAATAGCCAAGACATGGAAACAATCCAAGTGCACATCAACAGGTGATTGACTTAAGAAGATGTGGCATATATATAATGGAATATTATTCAGTCATAAAAAAGAATGAAATATGCCATTTGCAGCAACATGGATGGACCTAGAGAATATGATACTAAGTGAAATAAGTCAGACAGAGAAAGACAAATACTATATGATATCACTTACACGTGGAATCTAAAATATAATACAAATGAATCTATATACAAAACAGAAACAGACTCACAGACATAGAAAATAAACTTACGGTTACCTAAGGAGAAATGGAGGGAGAGACGGGATAAATTCAGAGTATGGGACTAACAGATATGAACTACTATATATAAAATAGATAAGCAAAAAGGATTTACTGCACAGCACAGGGAACTATATTCAATAACTTGTAATAACTTATAATGGAAAATAATCTGGAAAAAAATATATAACTGAATCACTTTGCTGTACTCTTGAAAATAACACAATATTATAAGTCAATTTTACTTCAATTAAAACAACTACATAACAACAACTACGAAAAAGATAGTTTCTGGCTTGCAGTCAAGGGAAGGAACCAAGATGGATTGCTCTGATCCCTTCTTCCTTTCTTGCTCTTATTTTATAGAGCTTCACCCAGTGTCCTGATTTTCTTCACAGTATTAGAGAGCTTACATAAATATTTTCCAGCCTTGTGATTATTTCACTTCAAATATCATAAATATTAACATTTCCCCAACCCAACTGTATTTTCATTATTCACCATTAGATTTCTGAGGAAGGATATATTTGATATAGAGATGCACTCACTGGTTAAATGTCTTGTCAGAAAGTTAAAAGAATTCTAGTATTTCTAATTACTAGTCTTGCTTTAGGAATAACAGCAACTTATTTATTCACCAAAGTTTGTTAAAAACCTAACAATCCACAATATAAAGAATAAACTTCATAGTTCCTTCTTTCAAGTGGCTTAAGCTTAAGATGGGAACTAGATATTTAAGACCTCCATTATTGTTTTTTATCTACTTTTTTTTTCCACACCTTTTTTGGAGTGTAATTGCTTTACAATGTTGTGTACGTTTCTGCTGTACAACAAGTTGAATCAGCTATATGTATACATATATCCCCAAATCCCCGCCCTCTTGAGCCTCCCTCCTACCCTCCATTATTAATAAGAAGTTTGATACATATAGAGTTGGGAAATACACCTTATACACATATGGTACATAATTGCTCATTTTCAAGGATGGTTTTAGAAGTCAAGTAAACTTTAAGCCTGAATTCTCTGATGATTAAAAACCATTCATTTATTCAAACACACACACACAAACACGAAACATTTGCTTTGTGCCTTTTCAATAATAAGTAAAACGGGACAGTTTGGGAAGATACTGAGACAGGGCTGGAGGAACACATTAGTATTTTGTTGGGGAGAGTTACTGAGGATGGAACTAGTCATAGATGTTTGCTCTGCAGTGCTTCAGCATCACATGTACTATCAAATTTTGTTTTCCTCCACGTACCCCTACCCCTTACCTCATTAGCATTACTATCAGCAGCACCCTGCTTCTGGGGGACTCTCCTGGGAAACACTCTTGGGTAGAAGGAACATGGACACAAAGCTGCTTTTCGCTTGTTCTGCTTGGCTATAAGATGGTTACTTCCCTCGCTATTAGGATCTTAATTTCCTCATCAGACCTCTCAACTTCCCCTCATCATTCTCTTCTAAATGTTCCATTCCAGGGAGGAACCAGGCTTTTGTTCTTGACCACATTTCTGGGGCCATGTTCTTTTTTCTGTCTAAATGTGGATTTTAATAAATTGTAAGCATACCTGTATCACATATTGGTTTTGCTACTACTTTTGGCAATTCATTATGTACTTCCTGTGATGTCCCATGTGTTAACTTTCCTGAGCTATATATTTTGCTTCTTTTATTGTTATTTTATAATTCATGGGTTAATGATGGTCAGTTCCCTGAGGACAATGGCCACTCCTTCCTTCTACTTTTATTCTATCAAAGTGCCTTACAACAGAAAGTGGTTCTTAAAATTTGATTGGATTTTATTGAACATTAACTGAATGGTTTTGCATTCTGTTTGATCAGTTTCGCTTGTGATATTGCCTGGTTACCCTTGACTAGTATGGATGTACAATTATTTCAGAGGTAGTTCAAGTTAGTTGAGTTGAGTTAGCCGAATATCTCAAGTTTTTAAGTCATTTTGTACACATTTACATAACATTGATTCACTCTCTATCCCTCCTTTAATTTGTGGTTATTTGAAATTGACAGCAATAAGCTGTTCATGCTGCTGCCAGTATCCTGGCACTCAGCCTTCCTTTCATGTCATTCCTTCACTTCATCTTTATTAAATGTTTACAAATCATTTAGGTTCAAGCTACAAGCCTGCAATTGTGGCTAAATGCTTGCAATGACAGCTGTTTTCTTCTGCCAATATTTGAATGCAGTTTTCTTGATCAGTTTTATTTTTGAGTGTGCAATTTGCAGTTACCTCCTGGAAAAAGAAGCATGGTAATGAATTTCAGATGTGGCATGAATTACTTATTTGTACCTTCGTACAAAATCAAACACATTTGGGGCAAATTTTGTTTACTCTTTGGTTTCAAAGAATAAAATTGTGCCAATAATTCAACAAGTGCAAAGGCAATCTTTATAAATGGGGCAATTTGTTGATTTCAGAGACTATAGTTTGAAATTTTCTGCTGGAGAAAGAAATAATGAGCCAGTACCAGTGCACATTCCTGAAGTTACCCAGGCTTGCAATTCTAGTCTAATCTGCTTCTTTTTGCTTCTATGGGGAGAGGAAAGTTCATTCTACAGATTGTGTTAACTAGTTTTAACAAGAATCTTCTTGTCTCTGATGGGAAGTAAATCTTTGATAAAGTTTAAATTGAATAGAAGATACTTATGTGACTACTCTTCTAATATTTGATGATATTGACAGAATCTAAAGGAGATGTCAGCTATGCATCTGATATTGAAAGGATCTCCTATCACTTTGGTAACCAACACACACTTTAAGGCCAAAATCAGAGTCAACCTCCTCCTCTTTCACAACTCTACATGAACTGAACCTCCGAACAACGTTTGTGCCTTGAGTATAAGGGGGATGCCTATAGAAGGTAGGGGTATCACAGCACCAATCCTTACCATAGCCAAAACATAACTGCAAGTTTCACTTACTGACAATTTAAGGGCAATTATAGTATTTCACACTTGCAGGTTTTATAGACAGGTGCAAGATCTCTTGTTTTCTGGTTAAAATGTCCCCTTTTCCTCTAGATGGCACGTATATGTCCTTGGTTTGGGGATATAGTCCTAACCAGGACTCATGGCCAATAATATTTAGGGATCAGAGCACTGGTGATGACAACAAGAAAGGTGAGAGAAATGAAATAGAAATATTATTCTGTCCTATAAGTAGAATGTATATTTTAGATGTTTTCTCTTCATTACTTCCCATATCCCACGTAAAATATTCTGACCTTGCCCTCTCGTTTTTATAACTGAATGCAGCTTCCTGAAGTTAAGATTAAGTTAGGCCATTGGTTCTCACACTTCAGCAGGGATCAAAATCATAGAATTGTTAAAACACAGATTGCTGAGCCCCATCCCCAGAGTTTCCAATTCAGTAGGTCTGATGGGGCCCACGATTTTGCATTTCTAATAAGTTACAGGATAATGCTAATGTTTCTGATCTGGGGACCACACTTTGAAAATCATTGAGTTAAACAGTTATACAATCTAGTCTTCTGTTGCAGAAGAGTGATCATATTGACCTCTTCCATCCTTCCGCCTCAAATAATTGTCACTCCATTTTTATGAAGGAATTTTAAGGAATTTTCTGACTACGCATGAATCAGATAGATATACATATTATCTATAAAATGTATATTAAAAACGAGTCTTAAATTAACTGAAATTTTATGACTACAGTGTTTGGAAAAGTAAATTATGAAACAATGCTAGATTTTTCAGGAGGAAATCAATGCAATTACACTGCATCAGCTTATTTTAAAAGTAATTAAGTTTTCCCTATAAACTCAACTCCTACCCATTTATATGGCCTTAGAGAATTTTCAGATACTCAAAGGTAATTAACAACTAAACGCAATGAACTATTAGTAAGTTAATACCCATTTTACTTTGTGCTTGAAATATTTCTTTTCTGTTAATATCATAATTTACTCAACTATAGTCTTCCTTTTGCAAAATATCTATTTTCTGAGATCAAAGCTCTTCGCTGGGCTGTATAATTACATGTAACAAAAATTAGGCATTTCCTCACAAAACTAACAGGAGAAAACAGAGACCCTAATGACATTAGTGAGGATCAGCAAAAGGGTAGTGTTTGAAAGTTGTTTGGTAATGACAATGCCAAGTATGCTAAGCTACTTGATTACACTATAGTTTATAAATCCCCTTTTGGATATGTGATCATTTAAGTTTCAAATGAAAGAAGCCGAAGAGAGACATCTCTAGCAGCTGAGAATCTGTACATGTTAGTTCATGTTTCTCTTTTTTAAAGTAGATGTATAGATAATAACATTTTTCCTTTTCAAAATAGTATTTTCGTTATCCTTATGTTTATAAAGAAACGTGAGGAGGATAATAGATGGTCCCCAAGAGCTTAGAGCTTTTTAACCCTGAGTATAATTTTTTCATTCCTTTAGGCTTTCCAAAAGGCAACAGTTTTAGCTTTTTAGTTGCTCCTGTGTCATAGGTAATAATAATACAAATCAAATAAAATCATTGAAAATACAATTGAAAATTGAAAAAAAACTTTTTGGCAAATAAAACTTTATAATTGAAGTATGGTATTTAATTTAGCTGAGTGGTAAAATTTTTCCCAGTGGAAATGAGGAAAGATGAGCTAACTATGGTATGACATGTATCTAAGTATGTAGATGCTAATGTATAGGTATCCTACACATGCAATCTAGAACAATGTGGAAACTGACAAACTGGCGGGATCCTGACAACTGCAGAGAAAGGCTCTGTCCAGGTACATGAAGATCAATGAAATATGGTTTTTCAAAGTTCAAAACAAATTGAAAAAACAGTCTTACTGGACAAACAATGCCTTAACCTGAAAAAGTGGCTCTAACATTCGACTTTTTCACTGTTGGCTGTGATGTGCAGGACATTTGGTTATTGGGGGTTTGCTAGGGTGATCCACAATGCCATTTCCCCAGGACTGAAGCATTTCCAGCGATGTGGGACATTAAGTTTTCAAACCAGGAACATCTTGGGTAGACAGGGATGGTTGGAAACTCTAGGGTATGCTTTCACATTTCTCAGTTATACCTTATATAACACAAGCCAGGTATTGCACTCTGGATTTGGCTCCACAATCAGCTTCATCAGACGTTTGTATCAAGTTCATTTTTTGATGGTATGGTTTCTTTAGCAAGTTAGTAACGATACTTGTAAACCCTGCATGAGGTTAGTAATGACTTAATTACCAGCTATGCAAAATATTCTACATTTAATTTTTTGAAAGTTCAATTAAGTGAACAAATTCCTTTGAATTGGGCAATTGATGCTTTCTCTTATTTGCCAGTTCCCAAATGATTTTTTTTTTTTCCTACAAGAATGGGGCTCTTGGAAACTTATATATGATAAAAAAAATTCTTTCTCAGCTTGAACTAGTGATTTCTAACTCCATATCCCTTGAAGAATATAACATAGTGACTATGCACTAAAGATCCAACTTCCTTTTGGAGCAGATGAATATCTTTTGTCTTTGAGGTAGATAATATTTCATGGAGAAATGAACAATTTCTAAAACTTAATTTTTACATGACTCCAGGTATGTAACACTGAAATGATCTTCATGTAATGCGATAGCTGCCAAAGATGGGACCTGTCTTTGAAATTCTCTGTGTGAATGGCCTCCCCAGTATCACGCTCAGTTGGCAAAAATTACCTGAGGAAAACTGCTTACTGTGAATTGATATTTGGATGTTATATTTTAAACCCCTTGGTTTTGCACAAAATTGAAAAACTCTGGACAAATAGATGAATAAAAGTTAAAGGATCATGTTTTCACTAAATGTTAAAACATGGGAAGCTGGTTAAAAATATATTTATAAAATAGAATACATTTATTTATTTATCTATTTATGGCTGTGTCGCACTGCATGTGGGATCTTAGTTTCCCGACCAGGGATTGAACCCACGCTCCCTGCATTGGGAGCTGAGAGTCTTAACCACTGGACCGCCAGGGGAGTCCCTAAAATAGAATACATTTTAAAATATCTAGTGATATTTAAATTAGGTGGCAACTGTGATTGGTAATAGTGCATTCAAAGGCACGACTGACTTTAACACTGAAACACAGTTCAGATTTCAGCCATTACATTAAAAATGTCCTCAGCTTTAAGTTATGTAATGATAAACTGTACCTGTTGAAAAATATATGTGGGAAAAAGAAATAATTTTAATACAAACACGACCCATCTACAGCCATTCATTTATTCTGATCCAGCAACCATGGTAAATGTGTTTGGATTACTGGTCATAAGTATGCAACATTTAAAAGGGAGTGGAGATCTTTATTAAAACAGAAGGCTCCTCAAACTCCACAGTGATGTCAGTAATGTAGGTCCTTGGAGCACATTATTGTTTCAAGCGGAGGTCCCCACACTTTCACATGGTTATAAAATATTATTTTGTGCTGCTGGCCTGGAATGAGAATGTCATACATCTGCAGGCAATCAGAAGAAACTGGACTGCATGTTTGATTAGCTCAATAATAAACGGGCACAAGTGTGACTTGACTTATGTTAGTCAGATTCCCTAGACAGATTATCCTGTTGTTATCATATGAAATAACCCCCTTTTATCAACAATTAAGTCAGTCCACATTTATGGGCACTTTGCAAAATTGTGAGGTGGGAAGAAATCCAACTTAAGCCTTAAGTCATCCACAAAACTTTTAACCCTACTTTTAATGATACAGACCCCCAATCCCAAATTTTTGAAATTAGTTGAATTATGCAAAACAGTTTGGGTTGGAAATGCCCTGTGTGCACACAATCAATGAATATGTATTTAGCATCTACCATAAGCATTTAATAGTTTTAGCTTAAAATTAAAAGAAATTCCCAAAGAAGTAAGGATTATAAATATTTTAAAAGTAACTTACTTTGTAAGATAGTCTAAATCTTTAAGAAAAATTAAATAGGATTTCATTTTTATTATTCACTTTTTATTATACAGTTTCTACTGTAACCAAGGCATGTTGTAAATCCTGAATAAGTTTTATTCTAGAAATTTTTCATTCGATTCTAGGCATTGTTCTTGCTTTCAACCACAACTGTCAATGGTGGACCATAAACTACTTTGACAGTTTCTGATAAACGATCCATTCATTTACCTGGGTTTTCTTCTCCTAAGTACCATTAAAACATACATCTGAAGTGTAAAGAATAATTCAGTATGTAAAAGTCAATACTTCAAAAATTTCAGTAAAACTTTTCAGGTTCAGGAAAAATACCACCAAACCTTCCAATATAATTATATATTTAAATAACACAATTAAAAGTTGGTATCTTAAATAAATTCAAGGTATTTTAAAACCAGTATTCACTCAAATACACACACCATATATATTTTATATAAATATACATTTATTTGTAAATATCTATTTATTTATATATATAAATTACCTCATGAGGTTATCTCTTTGACATAATCCTTAAATTAAATATCTGAATATCAAGCAGATGCTGAAGCATTCATCATCAATATTGGAATTCTGACTCATGACAGTAACACAAAACAGATGCTAATATGATAGGTTCTCTGAAAAGTGACACCATCACAGCATGGGTTAGCTCTTGATGTGGGATACTTATGAACACAAAATATAAAATAATAAAAGTCAAAGCCTGATAGGTTTCCTTACTTCATTTATAAACCATTTAAAATCTACTATATTTTATACAGAAGATAAAACTCAACACTGGTGAATAAGGGGCAGCATTCTAGAGGACCAGCAGTTGCTTCTTTCACTTAATGCAGCAGCTAGGTGACCCCAGCTGAACCCTTCAGTGTTGAGGGAGGAAGGTGCTCTTCCTCATTCAGGCAGGTAGAAGGTAAGAAC
The DNA here is from genome assembly GCF_965194805.1 of Balaenoptera borealis. Lineage (NCBI taxonomy): Eukaryota > Metazoa > Chordata > Mammalia > Artiodactyla > Balaenopteridae > Balaenoptera > Balaenoptera borealis. The sequence continues at coordinate 44,722,441 of NC_138871.1, read as the reverse complement.
TCCTGGGCCCTTTCCATTGGCCAGGGGGTACCAGGCACTTATGGTGTCTTATGGGGTTTACCCAGTCAGCCCCTGGTAGTGAAAAAGTAGTCTGGAGCTTCTATTGCCATGCTAGGCAGATCTAAAAGGGTTTGCTAAGTAGGCAAAGAGGAAGAAAATCCCTTAGCACAGTCCAGTTAGTTAATATCCTACATGTCTTCAAAGCCCAAGATTCTTATCACTTTGCTAGCATGAGTCTACAGCTGTTTATAGAATACACAGTGATGTGTACTCTTTGTGAAAATAAACAGAAAAACCCAGGCGGACGGTGCCATGGTGTAAGTGATATAAGCGAAATGTGCTCAAACGAGAGCTTAAAAATAGATATAAATGTGAGTGGGGGAGACTCCCTCAAAGGTAATGAGAAGCAGAAGTCCCATTTCTTTATTCCTCTGTGAGGAAAACAAGTCAGTGGCAAGTTCAATAAAAAGAAAGTTTGAGACCTTAAAGGGGGACATTTGTGGAGGAGCTTGACAGCACAATTTCAAATTCCAAATGAATAATTTGCTCCTTTTGACAGCTGTGACTCTGGCCTCATCTGTCTGGGTTTGAACGCTGACTCTGTACTCACCACCTGTGTGACCCCTAGTTCTCAAACTTGGCTGCACACTGGGACCACATGGGGAGCTTTAAAAAAATACTGATTCTTGGAACCCACCCCCTAGAGACTGTTATTTAATTGGGCTGGAGTGTGGCTTGGACATGGAGAAGTTTTAAAGGCTCCCAAGTGACCCTAAATATGTGCAGCTAAGGTTGAGAACCACTGATGACCTCTCTGAGACACAGTTCCTCATTTGCAAAATGATGATGGTACTGGCAGCAACTACCTTTTAGGACTATTGTGATGATTGAATATGATAATGCAGGCAAAGCACTTAGCACAAAGTCTGGCGAGTGGGAAGCTCTCAGTAAATATGAGCTGTTGTCATCCTCACCACAGGTGCACCTGGGCAAGAACTTTCTTATTAGCACAGAAAGTCATGCTTACCTTGGCACACGTTATGCTCACTCTGCTCATAGCCTGTTGCACACTGGATCCGGTGAGAAGGGTTGGAGGGAATGCGCTGAGGGTCAGCTGGGTTCCGCCGGATGACAAAGTTATTTCGGCCAGTCTGCACTTCAGCAGCAGCACTGGCGACAAAACCACCCCCAGGCACCGCTCCACTGGCTGCCATGCCACTGGCTGCTACACCCCCAGTGCCTGTACTAGAGGTCACAGCTGCATTTGTAGCTGCACCCGCACCTTCAGCTGATGGTGTTTCTTGCTGCGGTTGTTCATTGTTGACAATAATCTGGGCTGTTTTAGGAAGGCAGAGGTATCCTCCATAGTGGTTGACGCATTTCATTCCACCTTTGCAAGCGTCTGGGACAATGTCACATTCATCAATATCTGTGGTCAGTAATAAAATAAGTCAGGAATCTTCTTAGGAAACTCAACATGTAAATATATGCTTATGCCTTTTGGGTATAATACAGGCAGGACATGAAGGACATATGAGATGGATACAGAGAGCTATGTTCAGATGGGAAGTCTTTGAAAGTTGGCTCACCTTTGCACTGCTGTCTTATAGGATCCCACTCATATCCATCTGTGCATTGCTGTGAAGAAAACATCAAGATGGGGCCAGGAGACAGTTAATTGAGTATCCATTCTCTGAGAAGTCACTCTAAAAGCTTCATACTTATGGCAACAATCTTTGTGCTAGAGTCCTAGATAAATGATGAGATGGGTAGTTTACCATTCTGTAGCTTTTTAAAAAAGACACATCTGTGCACTGGACCGCTTCAGGGATCCCTTCTCAATCACCAGCTGTCTCAACTCTTTTGTTGTATTTGCGTTGGGTCCAGTTGCCCATAACCATCTTCTTGGAATTCCTTTCTCTCTGTCCCAATACTAATATTCTGCAATCTCTCTGACTGCTTTTTTGCTTTATTTGCCCCTTCTTCCACACTGTAAATTTTACCAAAAAAAAAAAAAAAAAAAATTCAGCTGAGTTCTTTTTTTCAGCCCTTGACAATTTCCTCTCTCTCTCCAAATCCTCTTAGAGCATTCCAGACCTGGCTTTCCTTATCATTCCTATTCAGTCGAGTCCTGAGCCTCCTTCTCACACCATGGCCTGCCTCCTAGCTTTAGTTCCTACGGGTCCTCTCTAGTTCACTCACTGAAGGAACCATCTGTCAAGTACCTTCTCACACCAGGCACCATCCTAGTCCCTGGGAAAGCAAAGATGATTAATACCTTGTTCCCATTCTCAAGCAGCTCACAGGCCTGAAGAGGAGACAGACAGGTAGATAAGTTGGAGCAAGATGTCAGGTGTCGTGACACAAGTCTGCCTGTGGAAGGAATGATGGACCCTACCCAGGGCTGTGGGTGGACATGACAGGGTGGAAGGGAAGGCTTTATGGGCAAAGTTACAAGTGAATTGGGCCTTACAGGACTTTTTTCCAGGGAGATATGGGGAGTCTAGGATGAGGGACCACGTAAGCAAAGGCGCAAAGTTGTTAAAGAAGGAAGGAGCTGCAAGTATTCCTGGGTGGGTGGAGCGAGGTTAGAGAGGTAGGCAGGGCCAAACCTGGGAAGCCTTTCTTTGGGATAGACAGAAACTGAATTCTACCTTAAAGGTCAGTGAATCTCAAGCTCCATTATGCTTAAGATTCATTCTGGTGCTTGTTAAAATGCAGATTCCTGGGCCCAACCAAAGGTTCTGATTCTGTAGGTTTGGTTGGGGGCATCTCAGGCATCTCAGGTGATTGTGATACAAGTCATCTATGGGCTACTTCTTGAGAAACGCTGGTATAAGTGATGAGGCCTCTGAAGAAATTTTAAGCTCAAGAAAACATCTGATCAGATGCAGATTTGAGGAAGAGGCTTCAGGAAGGATTGAGCAAAAGTAAACAAATAAATAAACTTAAATTCTTTTGTAAGAGCCAAGTAAGTAAATAGTAAATTTACTTATATAGCTGAATGGAGACAGAGAGATGAGTTTAGGTATTTTACTGATTTCTGAGACTTAACAGGGTGAAAACTAAACTCACTTTATCTCCCAGACTAATTCTTTCTAGTTTCCCCAACACTGTCCAAGGCACTACCACCTTTCTTAGCACCCAGGATTACAACTTTAACATCAACTTTTCCAATTATTTTCCTTCAAGCTCTGCTGACTTTGTTTCCACTTCTATCTCTCCCACGTTGGTGTAAGCCTTCCTGGCCTCATGAGTAGGCAAGTCTCCTTAAGTGGTCTCCATATCTCTACATGCTGCACACAAGCCTCCATGACAATCTTTCTTTGCTCTCTTGGTTACGTTGCCCCTCCATCTAAGAGCTCACAGTGGCCTGTAGACCTCTCATCTCCCACTATTGCCATCTCTAGGTTCTCCCCACTACCTAGCTTGTTGTCACCTCCTGGACTTGACTTGGCTGTTTTCACTTCTAGCCTTTGATTATGCCACTTTTTCCGATTCAGTTGCCTCTTCAGCCTTTCTAGAATAATCCAAAGTCATCACTTCCTTCAAGAACCAACACAGAGTTCTACCTCCTTCAATATGCCAGTATGAACATTAATTACCTCCTTGCTTTTGTATTTCTTTAGCAACATGTATAATCTGTATAATACTTTGTACTTTTCAAAAGTATTTTCCCAGGATAAATTCCCTAAGGTTAAGGTCTGAATTTTTTTAGTAAGCAAGTAAACTTAAATTCTTTTGATAGTGATGAGCATTGCTTAGGCACACGGCAGATACTTGATGAGTGAATAACTGAATGGACCCTATCTTTAACATGAAAGAATATGAGGCTATCTTGTGGATATGAACCCATCCTTCTGAAAAGTATCTTTCAAGCCAGGCAAAATGACAGTGCACTTGAATAAATCTGTATGCTAAATAGAGAAGACTTGCAGTTTGTTTTAGGTTTTCAGTTCCAGTACATTCAATATGGATCTACTATTAAACAAGCCTAGAGTGAATTTAGTTTCACCACTTACTGGCTGTGTAGTCTTTAGCAAGTTAGATACCTCTCTGATCTTCAGTTCCACTATCAGCAGAAGGAAGAGAATGTCACTTACCTCATACTTTGCTGTGAGGATGAAAGGAGACAGTGTCTCCACAGTGGAATTACTAAAAATATAGCTACATTTTGTCCTTTAGCCATGAACTAATAGGCATACACAATTCAAAAGAGAATAGCTCTAATCTTAGCACAAAAAGGGTGTCATATTTGGGAAATCTGTTATATGATGAACCCTAGTTAGTGGTCTTAAAACTACAGTGTTTAATCCACAGGGAACTTTCTCTGCTAAAGATGAGTAAGATTTAGGTGATTAGCAATGGGAAGGGGGTACAAGATAAGCAATTGTAAAAGCAATAAAATCTTTTATTAGATGAATATAAAAGTGGGTAGCTAATTTAATTTTAGCTCCCTAAGAAGGTAGTAAGTTTAGCCTGAATAACAAAACAATTTCATTTGAAGATAAACAACACATGTATTCATTTATCTTGCTTTATTTATCTTCAGCAGAGGAAGCAACTACATTTACCATTAAGTTAACAAAATATTTATATTAAACCCCATTTGATTTATATCTGATCTAAACAACAAGGAATATTTGCTAGATGAATACTAACATTCTAGGGATAATATCAAAAAAGTGAGATAATGTTTATTATCAGTAATTGACATTAGCTCACTTTTAAGAGTTTTATTTTCAAAAATTTTTCACATTCTTTTGAGTAAGATTACTTAATTTTAAATTGGGAGCAAGCAGAAAAATATGTTTTTCATATTCTGATCCAGGACAAATGTCATTTGCCTCACAACACTGATTAAAGACTAGAAAACACAAAACAGAGGTGCAAACAAACTCACCAGAAGTGAGGTAAGCACTGCCCTCTGTTCTCACCATATCCATTCCTGGCAGTGGGAGGGGTTAGATGATATATTCAATATTTTATTAAATGTTGGTTATATCCATACAATTAACTAATAATCAAAATTATTTGGAAATATCAGATATGCTAATTAGAAAATGCAAAACCAAATTTCATAAAATGCATTTTAAAACCATTTTACCAAATATCACATCCTGGTAACACGTAAAGTCTATCTGAATGGCATTTATATGAGTTATCAGTTATACTGTAAATGAATAATAGCCTTTATGAAGTCAAGGAAGTCCACTTACATGAGAACATAAGTCACATGCACAAATGAGGTGATGGGCTTTTGTGATATTTAACATTCCTATTTGACTTGTCTTACTCCTTGAGTTTTGGTTTCATCTGCATGTATATAGGAATTCAGGTTTTCCAATTACTTATACCCATTAATTTGTTTAATGTGTCAGAAACATGTAGCTTACTTTGGGTTTTGTTTTAAAGGGGTTTCCCTTTTTGGCCTTGCACAAATCCTTGCATTTTGGTCCCTGTCTCAAATGGTGATCTAAGAGAACTTTTGTTGTTGTATTTTTAATATCTTTATTGGAGTATAATTGCTTCACAATGTTGGTTTCTGCTGTACAACAAAGTGAGTCAGCTATATGTATACATATATCCTCATATCCCCTCCCTCTTGGACCTCCCTCCCACCTTCCCTATCCCACCCCTCTAGGTGGTCACAAAGCATCCAGCCAATCTCCCTGTGCTATGCAGCAGCTTCCCACTAGCCATCCATTTTACATTTCGTAGTGTATATATGTCAATGCTACTCTCTCACTTCGCCCCAGCTCCTCCCCCTCCCCCCCGCACCCCCCCCCGCTCCCCCCGCCCCGACCAAGTCCATTCTCTACGTCTGAGTCTTTATTCCTGCGCTGCCACCAGGTTCATCAGTACCGTTTTTCAGATCCCGTATATGTGTGTTAGCATACGGTATTTGTTTTTCTCTTTCTGACTTACTTCACTCCGTATGACAGACTCTAGGTCCATCCACCTCGTTACACTAAGTGAAGTTTTGAAAGGACAGGCAATTTACAACGAATCTTAAACATGAAACTTGCTAACGTTTATTATCCGCCACAGCGAACAGCCCACATAGACTGGCAGGAGTGGATAAAGTCTCCCTTGTGCCACAGAATCCCTATGAACCGCACTTATCTCAAATTCCATCACCCCTTACCGTGTACGTGATGGTTTCTTCGGTGTCCTGTGACTTGACCAACGCCAGAGTCAGCATAATTAGGAAAAGGGCTTTCACCATCGTGAATCTCAAAGAAAACACAGCACAAACCGATGCTTAGTATCTGCTGCCGGGGAAATAAAACTTCAACTGTAAAGTAACAAGCAAGATAGGGAAGGCGGGGGAGGCTGAGGCTCCATCATACCCAACTTCCAATTTACTTTCTCATGTCCCCTCCCCCTCCTCAGCCTTCCCTTGGCCAAACGAGGCACCAAAGACTGTAAAACGGCTGCAGAATTACATTTCACTTTACTCTGTCCGGCTTCGCTGAAATATATACAAGAGATATACAGCGTGCATTTTATACTGCACCTACACAACAGGCTCGAGAAAGGGAGTGAAAGAGAAAGAGTACAGTGTCATTAATTTCAAAGGAGACGGTTCATTTTTTCCCGAGGGTTGAAGTGGGGCAGCAAATCTCATATTCCCTTGAACGTTAAGGCTTTCCCTATAAGCTCACCTCCAGCTAGTTAAGTTCCTTGCACAGCTCAGCAGAAAAACCTGTGAACAAATATGAATTACTTTGGCTTCAAACTTCTTTTTTTTTTTTTTTTTAAACAAAACACCAGAACAAAACTCGTGGAGCAATCTCCTCCCCTAGGATAGAATACCTGCCCTTCAGAGCTCCTTCTTACATTCCCCAGCGCAAACTCTCAAAGTGGCATTTCCAGGCGTTCTCTTTGCGCAGCTTTGTTTAAAACCCCCAGGTTGTGTAGAGGAGCAGCCCAAAGCGTCTCATGCCCTCGTGCCTTATCAGTCCCTCGGCCCCCGAAATGCTACCTTCAGGATCGGGGCTGCCTAGGGCCGGAACTGGGCAACCACACAGCGGCCCGAAGTACCAATTTCAGGGCAGCCGGCCAGGCACCCCCAGGGAGGCGAGGTCCCCTTTCTCAACTGTATGTTATCAGGCAGCCGTCCCCGGGGAGCTGCTCAGCGCTCCAGTTTCTAACCAGCTCCCGTGGAATCCAGGTGCGGCTTAAATCTCTGGCCCCCTGAAACTTTCAAAACCTTGTTTATGGGCAAAGCCCTGTCGGCTGATTGTCGGCACGCACACACATGCCCATCCAAACAGATGTCACCCCGTACTCGCACATGCTGACAGATCGCATTCCTAGACCACACACCTCCACCTCCCTCTCTGCCTGAGAGATCCTGCACAGTGTGGGGCAGTTCTCAGGTCCACTGCACCCCTCAGGTCACCCCACTTACTCCTCGGCGCGCGGCCCCGCGGGCACTGGGCGCGCTGGTGTGACCCCCGCTTCGGGGCTCCTACCTGCGCGGCCGCGCTGCGCTCCGGGCCCGGGCAGCGAGGGGAGAGAGCAGGGGAGGGCAGCCCCGTGGGTCTGAACTGGCGAGGTCTGGCAGCGGCGGCGGCGGCGGCAGGAGGAGGAGGAGAAAAGGAGGGAAAGGGGAGGGCGAAGGGGGGCGGAGGAGAGAGCTGAGGGAGGCGCAAAAGGGCTGAGCCGAGGGCTGCAAACCGGGCGGGAGTGCGCGCTGCGGAGCTGGGTCTGCGCCCCCTCCTACAGGGGCTCTCCACCACCCGCCTGCCCTCCCCTGCCAGCCCCTCACTCTTCGTTCCCAGACGCGCCGGGACTCCAGGCAGAAGATGGCACGTTTGGCATGTGACGTTTGGGGTTTGAATCGGCCTTGGTGATGCTCCAGCCTCCCGGGCAATTTCTCGTGCGCCGCGGAGTGGAAAAAGGCTCTCCTAGTAGAGCTTGTTGTGAGCGTCCTGAGAAATTGCTTATTATTATTATTATTATTATTATTTTTCCCCAATAGGTGAATCCTAGGAGAGTAAATTAACTCCATTCGTAGAACTGGTTCTTTCGCCTTTTCTTTAAGATACTTTTTTTTTTTTTTTTGAAGGGTGGGGAAGTGCCTGCTTCCTCAAAGGTAGAAAAAAGAGAATTAATTCATTCCACCAGTATCTGTGACTTACTATGTACGAGGGCTTGGGGATGGGCCAGGTAGAACTCACACTCACAAGATCGTGACCTTGGGTTGTTTTCTGGTCTTTCAAACCCCCCTTTTTTTTATGGGCCCCTTGTCTCATCTACTGCTTTTCTTCTCTCCCCTGGTTCCCTTGTGGGAGTCCCCAGTACTGGTCATTCAACTTTGGGCATTTCACTCTCACCTTTCACACTAATGGTGGAATTTCAGGAATCTGGAGAGAAAAAAAAAATTTTTTTTTCTGGCTTCTTCAAATCTTACCACACAGATTGCAGTTATCTTTGAAAGCTCTAACTCTAAAGTCAGATTAAGAGTTTGCCTCCAGGAGCCTTCCCTGCTGGTCCAGTGGTTGGGAATCCGCCTTCCAGTTCAGGGGACGCGGGTTTGAGCCCTGGTCAGGGAACTTAGGATCCCACATGCCGCAGAGCAACTAAGCCTGCACAACGCAACAAAGACCCGATGCAGCCAAATAAACAAATAAATTAAAAAAAAAAAAAAAAAAAAAAGAGTTTGCCTCCAAGGCAGTCATGCCTTCTGAAGCAAATACGGTTTCATGAACAAGACAAATGAGACAATATGCAAGCTGAAGGTACTCACTCTGATCTCAGCAGCTCCTTCCCCTTCCCTGCAGACCAAAGGAGGGACAGGGAGGTGGTAGGGAGGGCAAGAGAGAGAGGCTGCCAGGTGGAAGCCTCTCTCCATATCTCTGGGGTATGCAATGGGTCGCCAACCCTGCCAGTTTGGCTGCAAGCCACACAATATTGGACATGATCAGAGGAGCTTCACGAGCCTGAACCTTACTTTAGTACATGGGGTTTTGCTAACAGTACTGAAGATTTTGGTACCAAAATTCAAATGTTTGTTTTCCCAATCATTAATGACCTCCAGACTTTAAAAAGTTGGATCTTTGCTTTTGTACAGTAAAAGATAGACATTTTCTTCTACTTTTTGAATTCTTTTTACCTGTCTTCAGCCCTTTCCCCAGAAAAAGTGAGTTAAAACTCCCAAATTTCTATTCTCAGCCTGGAACTCTTCCTGTACATCCAACTACTGACTTGCTATCTTCAGCTGTACACCTAATGGATATTTCAAACTGAACGGGTCTGCTGATTCCCCCCCCCCTCCCAACCTGCTATACCCACCTGCTTCACCATCTCAGTGAAGAGCAATTTCATCTTTCTGTTTGCTCAGATCCGAGATCACAGAGTCATCCTTGATTTCTGTTTTTCTCACACACCCTGCATTCAATTCTTCAGAAAACTCTGTTGGCTCCATCTTCAAACTGTATCCAGAACTGAACCACTTCTCATCACTTCGTTCATGACCACGGTGGCCTGAGCCACCACCACCTTCCACGCTAATTACTACAGCCTCCTAATTGGTCTCCTTGCTTATACTCTCGGTCCCCTGCAGCCGTTTCTCAGCAGAAGTTCATATAAATGGAATCCTAGAGTATGGACTTCTTTGTGTCTGTCTTCCTTCATTCAGCATGCCTTTGAGATGCATCCTTGTTGTTAGGTGTATCAGATGTTCATTCCTTTTTATTGATGACTAGTATTCCATTGTGTGGATATACCCTGGTTTGTTTATCTGTTCACCTGTTGATGGATATTTGGATTGTTTATGAATAAAGCTGTCATGGACATTTATGTAGAAATCTTTGTGTGGACATATGTTTTCCTTTCTTTTAGGTAAATACTTAGGAGTGGGACCTCTGGGTCATATGGTATGGGTGTGTTTAACTTTATAAGAAAGTGCCAAAATGTTTCCCAAAGTGACTGTACCATTTTACATTCTTACCAGCAATATGTGAAATTCTATGTGATATTGTCAGGAATTTATAAGTTAGCCATTATGGCAGGTGTGTAAGTGGCATCTCACTGTGGTTTTATTTTACGTTTCTCTGATATCTAATGATATTGAACATTTTTATGTGCTTATCATCCATCATTATGTCTTCTCTTGTGAAGAGCCCATTCAAATCTTTCATCCATTTCTTTACTTTTGGTTTTTTGTCTTATTAGTGGTAAGAGTTTTTTTTAAAAAAAATATAGTCTCCCTGCGAGTTCTTCGTCAGATATATATTTTTTGAATATTTTCTCCCAGTCTTTGCTTTGCCTCTTCATTTTCTTAATGCTGTCTTCTGAGAGCAAACATTTTAAATTTTGATGAAGTCTAACTTTTTTTGTTGTTTTATGTTTTGTCCTCTTTATGTACTATTTACAAAATCTTACCTTGGGCAAATCTTGTAAGCTCTATAAACCTCAGTTTCTGCTTCTGTAAAATGGGTAGGATAACACACTCTACTTAAGGTTGTGGGGATTGAGAAAGAAACTCATCAATCAAATATCAAATACATGTGAATGATTGTTCTTAGGTATTACAATATATAATATGATGGGCTATAGTAGACCGTTCCTCCATCCTAATATAACCCAGGATTATTTAGGTATTCCTTACAATAGGGTATCTCCTGACTAGTCTAAGGTAATGAAATCAGGAACGGCATTTTCTGGCTATTGTTTCAGGGTAGCCCATTGTCCCACTTTGACCAATCAGAACTGAAAGGAAGGATTTCTTTCCTAGGTAAAAGGCTTTCCGTGCTCACAGTGGAGGAGAACAGTGGAGCCCTTTGCCTCAGTTGCCACTGGCGGCCATATTACAGCCTGGAGGGTAGCCAGCCTGAGCATAAAGGTGATACATGCTACGCATGGCCAATCACATGGAGAGAACCTGGATCTTGAGGGATTGTTCAGAGGGCCGAGTGACCCTAGAACTCATGATACTTTTAGGGGTCCTCCACAAAGGTTTAATTTTTAAAGTCAGAAGGAAAAAATAAATATCATCCAGTCTGGATTATATTTGTCCTTATACCATTGCAGTTGTAACATATAATTTTTGTATGGAGAAAGGGGCCCATGAAGGCAAAAGTGCCCAGGGACAATGAAAGTCATAATGTGGCCCTGATTGTTGAGCTTCCAAATCAGCCAAAAGCAAACTCTGTCCTGCCTCTGCACCCCAGTTTTGTGAGGTGTAATGTATTTCCTTATGGCGCAAGCCAGTTTGAGTCAGGTGTTCAGTTACTTGGAGCAGAAAATGTCTTGCTGCTAGCATGAGGAAGCCTCCTACTCCGGAAGCTCTGGCTCTTGTGATGTGTTGTACCTGTGTCCTGCACCCCAGAGTGGCAGGCCTTGGATGATTCTTGGGAGAGGCTCTTGGGAGAGATTCCCAGGCTTTCTGTCCTGGGGCAAGCTGAGCATTCCAACCACTTCTGCTTGGATCAGCTTCTGGGTCCCCCTCCATCCCCTTACCTTTGTGTGTGTGTTTGTGATTTTCAAAGATTTAAGACTTGAGATCTTCCTTTAATAGTCACTGCCTCAGGAAGGCAACTCTGGCTTCTCTTCACAGCATTTGTAAAATAACCAGTGATCAGCTTTTATAAGGGAGCCCTCTATTTCCCAGTTTGCCAGCTATTATACTATATGTATCACAAAGAAAAACTTATATTATTATGTTTTCTTTACTATTTCCCTTTTTTAAAAAATCCCTGAAAATAATTAGAAGTCTCAAGGACCCACAAGGGTCTTTAATTAACTGAGTCATGGAGCCACAAGCCTTGCAGTTAAGACCTGGTTAATAATATTTTATTGGGTATGGGCAACTGGAAAGTGAAATCTGTGAAAAAATGAATTCAGTAAGAAAGCAGTGAAGATGGAACAATTACGTAGGGATTAATGGCGGGGTGATCAACTCATCCCAGTTTGCCCAGGACTTTTCCAGTTTTTGCACTGAAAGTTGTGTGTCCTGGGAAAGCACTCAGTCCTAGGCAAACTTAAAGGTATAGAGAAGGGAATTCCTTGGTAGTCCAGTGGTTAGGACTTGGTGCTTTCATTGCCGGGGCCCAGGTTTGATCCCTGGTGGGGGAACTAAAATCCCCAAAAGCTGTGTGGTACAGCCAAAAAAAAAACAAAAGTGCACAGAAAAGGTGTGGTAGAAAGAAAATAGGACAGGACTCAGGAGTTCTTGCCTGGACTTTTGCCATGCTCTAGCTGGGGAACCATGGCAGTTGCTCAACTTCTTTGAGTCAGTTCTGCACACACATTGACCTGGGTAACAACATTTATTTGTAGTTATTACATTGTATTGATGCTTGCCTGTTGTTATCACATTCTACTTTCCTGTATTTGTCACATTGCTTTTGCCTGTTCGTCATCTATTCCCTTATAGTGGTAGGCCATGACCAGTTTTGCCCATAGAATGCCCCTAAGTGTACACAAAGGAAAAACTCCTAAGTCCAAAAAATAAGGAGAAATGGCCCAGTGTCAGTAAAACAAGAATGTCAAAGTCCAGAACCTGGCTATTAGGTCTGGTGATGTGGCAGAATTATCGTCTTCTGTAGTGGTTTACGTTGTTTCTGTGTGCCGATGAGCCTGAGGATATGAAGAGCACTGAGCCTGCGATTCCAGGTTTCTCTGACTGGAAGACCGCCCATTCTACACGGGCTGTGAGGACTTCTAGATTTAGGTTTGTCTCTGTGAGCTACACGGCAGGCCAGGAGCTGGGGCATCCACCCTGAGCTCTTATTTCATTTATATAGTCGTCCTCTTATTCACGGGGTGTATGTTCCAAGGCCTCCAGTGGATGCTGAAACTATGGATAGTACTGAACCCTATATATACTATGTTTTTTCTTATACATACATATCTATGATAAAGTTTAATTTATAAATTAGGCACAGTAAGAGATTAACAACAATAACTAATAATAAAATAGAACAATTATAACAATATACTATAATAAAAGTTATGTGAATGTAGTCTCTCTCTCAAAATATCTTATTGTACTGTATTCACCCTTCTTCTTGTGATGATGTAAGGTGATAAAATGCTCACATGATGAGATGAAGTGACGTGAATGACAATAGGCATTGTGACTTAGTGTTAGGCTACTATTGACATTCTGACAATAAGTCAGAAGGAGAATCATCTGCTTCTGGTGATCCTGGATCATCGAACCATGTTGATGTCTATGATTGGATGTAGGCAGATGATGTCAATGGTTGGGGACCCCTGGTGGGATGGAGCAGGATGACTCAAGATTTTATCATGATACTCAGAATGGCACAGCAATTTAACACTTATGAGTTGTTTATTTCTGGAATTTTCCATATATGTTCAGACCGTGGTTCACCTTGGGTGACTGAAACTGTGGGAAGCAAAACCGTGGATAATTGGGGACTGCTGTATCCTTTGCCTGCTTATTCTTACTATCTTTGAATCCAGACACCACGGTTTGGCCTTGAGTACTTCCACTTCATACAATTTGTATGGAGCTTATTTTTCCTGTGACTTTTTGGTGAGCATGTGACTCAGTCTCTGCCAATCAACATCAAATCTATAGACACAGTGATTGGTTCAGGAATGATGGACACACCCTAAGATAACCCCCAATGAGGGGTTAGTGTAGTATAGGGCTTGGATCTGGAGAGCCTGGGTTCAAGTCCTGCTGTGCCACTCACTGACTGTGTGAACTTGGGAAAGTTACTTAACCCTTTTTGGGCCTCAGTTTCCTCACATGTGAAATGGGGATAATGATAATTCCTATCTCATAGAATTTTTATGAGTATTAAATAAGAAAATGCACATAAAACCCTTAGTACAGTTCTTTGCACATAGCTATTGCTGCTGTTGTTATTATTGATCACAGTGACTTATCTTAAATCAGGTAGTCGGATTAATTGCATGATAGAATAAAAGCGGTTATTAAGGCTAAAAATTGCTTCATGTTTTTGTGTGTAACTCTCTCTAGTTTATGGGCTATTTAGAGGAATCAGGGTCTGGACACATAGTTTACTGCAGTTTGATGACTGGGTCATGGAAATCTGTGACCCCACCCTGAGCAGCGTCCTAAGACAATGGTATTTTTTGAATAAATTGCTCTGAGATACCTAATTTTTTGAATTTCAAGTGGCTTATAAAATTATACTTCCTTACTGGTAATAAATAGTTATAGCTAACATGTATGTAGTACTTACACTATGTCAGGAACTGAAGCAAGCGCTACATATGTTAATTCAACAGCACTATTATTATGCCTATTTTACTAAAAGGGAAATTGAGACAGAGCAGTTTAGTACCTTGCCCTGGTCATATAGGTAGTGAGCAGCAAAGTAGGGGTTCTAAAGCAAGCTGTCTGGTAGCAAGAACGCCTGCTCTAAAGTTTCCTCTATGTTACTCCCTCCCCACCACCACCTGAATATCTAGGATTGCAGGGATAGAACAGAAGCATGGATGATTCTTTAATGTGGTACAACTACAGAGATTCAAACTGGACGTGTGGATTGAGTGGACTGCAACTGGAGATTGCAATAAATTCACCTTGCTAAATTGCTGTGAACCCACGGGAATCTGAGATTTTAAAGATTTGAAGATCTGTTTGGTGGGGGGGAGAATGACAATTTCAGAAGAGATTCACAGATGTCGATGACTACGCATCGTGATTTATTTTTTTAAATTCCTTTTATTTATTTATTTATTTTTGGGCTGTGTTTGGTTTTTGTTGCTGTGCGCGGGCTTTCTCTAGTTGCAGCGAGCAAGGGTGACTCTTCGTTGTGGTGCATGGGCTTCTCATTGCGGTGGCTTCTCTTGTTGCAGAGCATGGGCTCTAGGTGTGTGGGCTTCAGTAGTTGTGGCATGTGGGCTCAGTAGTTGTGGCTCTCAAGCTCTAGAGTGCAGGCTCAGTAGTTGTGGTGCATGGACTTATTTGCTCCGTGGCATGTGGGATCTTCCTGGACCAGGGCTGAAACCGATGTCCCCTACATTGGGAGGCGATTCTTAACCACTGCGCCACCAGGGAAGTGCCTGCACGTGCTTTAAGTCTCCGTCTGCTTTTGACTGTACATCCAAATCAAAGATGTCCTATCAGTGTGGCTCAGTTCTAAGAGCAGCTGATTAAGGTGTTGGCTAACTATGCCCAACCTTGGGTAACCCTGGTGTCCTAGAGACCAAGACATGAATAGCAGAAATAGCCTACAGTTTTTGGCCATGTAGCCAAATCAGGCAATATTTGGGTCCAGTTGGTTTGTGAAAGTATATCCCCTTATGAATCTGTTGAAAGAGAAGCCAATGCTTGAGCCATATTTGGCTGTATAAGTCTTTGCCTTTCATAAAAAGAGTTCATTTGTTAAATACTAGATTTCTTAGTGACATGATAAAATTTGATCACTGACTACTGATAGCCCCTGTAACATAGTCTTGCAAGAATAATGTTGATTAAATTATTTATTTTCTTGGGCTGCTTTCATACTGATGCTTAAAAATTCAATAGTTCTGAATAGCTAAGTTTACCATTATTATCCAAGAAAATATTCTTGTGGTAAATACACATAAGGATTTCTGATATACTTGCCATTATTAAAACAAGTCCTTGGAAGAGATAGTTTCTAATAGTCTTTTTAGTGCTAAAATTCTTTGATTTTTAGCTTATCTTTTGTTACTGAATTGGAGTCAGCATCAGGCCAAGAGAAAAAATGAATTTAAGTGGGCTTTCAGCACATGCTCAGTCTTTTCTAATACACACACACACACACACACACACACACACACACACACACACCATTATAAACTTCTACACAGAAGATAATGTGTTTAGTAAATTGATTGCTAAAACACCCCCAAACACTAACCTATGTGGCTGATGGCCTGTGCTAGAAGGAGACTCATTGAAATACATGGAGGTTGGATTGCAGCTTTGGCTTCAAAGAATATTGGCAACTTTGCATTTATGTGATATTAATTTGCCTCAAGTATGTCACTGGTGAGTTCTTTGTTTTAGTGAGTGCCAGATGTATTCTTCTTCAGAATATATTTGGTGAAACTCTCCTTCTGAGTGCCAAACGGACATGAGAAAACTTTCAGTCATCTGGAGCTTGTAAATTGTTCTCAAATTTTTGGAATTTTATTGAAGGCTTGATTTCATCATAGAGCAGAGAATACCTTGGATGAATAAAAAGCAAATCAATCAGAAATGATTGGAACCAGTAATTAGAATTTCCTTGGAGAGATAAAATGTATGATGTAAATCCACTGTCTTGAAAAAAAAAAAAGTTGCTTTCTAACAAGTTATCAGATCTTACAGAACAACTTCAGATGCGGACACAGATGTGAAGCTTTATTTTGTTTTCAGCAACAAGTTCCTTCCTCCCTTTTTTCAAAATTAGCTTTTCTGGAAACTTCATTTGGCTAATCAAGGCCGATGGGGTTTCAAGATGATTGCATTGTGGAGCATGAAACTAGAAATAATATCCCCTGAAAATTAGTAATTTTATTTCAATATGTAATTTAACGAAATGGATCATCACTCTCCCACTTTTGCCAGTTTGGAATCTTTCCATAATATTTTGTTGACTTTTAGAATTTTCTGTGTTCTACTTTCCAATTTTGTTTTACCTTATTTGAATTATTTTTTCCTTCCCGTTGTGGATTTTTTATTAAAATAGAAAATCCTCCTTATCTGTCCTTTTGTGAATACTTAATCTTGTATCTTGATACCGATTATAGATAACAAAACGGGTTTTAAAATCTCTTTGAAAAAATTTAAATTAATTTTTTAGGGAGCAGTGGTTCAAACAAAATCAAAGACATTGTATATGTTGAAATTTAGAATTTTTTTTAAAAATGTGTAATAACATTACTAAAACTGATGTATGATTTTTTTCTCCTTAGTATGTCATATCCTATACCAATGGAACTGCTGAGACCAAAGCCTAAAATGGAATGGACATTATTATTTTCTTTCTGCCCTTAGAGGAATTTTAAGGCATAAATTATTTTGATAAACTAGCAGTAACTTCTTTATCACTATAGAATGTGGAAAGGGAAAAACAGTCTTTCTGTTTGGAATTTACAGTATGCTGCTAACGGATAAAGTATAAGGAATGACATATCTGACTTTTATCATTAATTAAATAGGGCAAATGTGGAAACTCTATTCAAGGTAAGAGGTTAAAAGTTTACATATCCACAGGGGAGATATTGCAAGGATACTGCTTAGATTTAAGTGTTTTGTTTTTTTTTTTTCCTAAATAACTCTGTTCAAGCAGATGCTTCAATTGCAGTTAATTTTTAAAAGGGCCAAGAGTTATAAAATATTTGAATTTATTCAATACATTTGGAAGAATGGCAGGATCAGGAAGAAATTTCCAATCTGATTTAAGAAAGATGAATTCATTTGATGGAGAAAAGGAAAAAGAAGAAAAAAGGGATCTTATCTGCTCCAATTCCTTCATGAAACTTGGAGCTTAGATGACTTGTCCAACTTAACCCTTGTTAGTAGTAGAGCCAAAGACTAGAACCAGGTGTCTTGACACCTTGTCTTTGGAGCATTCCACTTCCCTGCCCTGTCTCTTTATCTACATCCTCCTTTGTCTCTTTGACATAATCTTCATTATCATCATCCATTCATACAACACAAAGTGAGTGTTTGACTGAGGCATGTTTCAAGGCTTAGGGAGCTGCTGGGTGGAGCTGACATGTAAGTGTGCAGAATGAAATGGATCTTATATCTTCGGCCAAGCTGTGATTTTCTTGAAGGCAGGGATTGTGTTTGTCCACCTCTCTTCCAGGCCACATTGCAGAACATGGTCTATGAAGCTATATGCAGAATGCACTCTGCCTCAGGAAATTTCTCCACCTGTCCCTAGCCTATGAATCCTCTTCTCTGTTTTGGTTTCTACCTATTGACTCCTAGTAGGAGTCCTCCTCTCAGCCTACACCCTCCTTTGGACTGACAATTCACTTGGTCAGCCTGACTTTGATTTTGGCTTTCGTATTATTTCTGCTTAACACTATGCTCTGCAGACCTTGGTCAAGTGACCCTCATATCTGCCCCTACTGTAAGCTCCCAGGACACTGTCCCTAGTCCATGCTAAAGCCCAGCTCCCATCTACCTGGGAGCTGAAATTGATAGTCTTATCTTCGTACTGCTGAAGAAATGAAGATAGCCTTGCACTTGGTAGATACTCATCAGACATTTGTGGAATGAACAGTAAAGACACTAGTGTCATCTTTGCTGTCATCCTCATCTTTTTATTGAATGGTTGGCTTGGAGAGAAGGTGTGATGCAAAATGGATCATGATTCAATTGATCACATTCAGATACATGAAAATAAAGCCTACTCTTAGTCTTGAATCTCCAGATGGCTGGTTTAAATACCTGGCAAATTCTATGTATATCTGGTTATTATTTTCCTTCTCTGTGTGTGAAGACTTAGTTTGGATATAAGTTTTGCTATATTGAGGAGTTCTTTTCTCTTTTCTCTGAGGAACTATCCAATCAGTGAAGGAAATGGGGTTCTGCTGTGTACACATGCTGAGTTTCTATCACTTTGTCTTCTTTCAAACTTTCAGAAATTATTGGTTGGAGTTAACTAATAACTAGCAATTTAAAAATAATGCATGAATCAGCTATATTTTAGACAAAATAGCATTTATTTTTCATCTGAAGTATATTAAAGTATATTAAAGGAGTATGACAATAGGTTTTAAAATTACACCCTTAATTAGAAGCTTATTTTCAGTAGTTTTCTAACATTTAAAAATGAATTTAGGGCTTCCCTGGTGGCGCAGTGGTTGAGAGTCTGCCTGCCAATGCAGGGGACACGGGTTCGGGCCCTGGTCTGGGAAGATCCCATATGCCGTGGAGCAGCTGGGCCCGTGAGCCACAATTACTGAGCCTGCGCGTCTGGAGCCTGTGCTCCGCAACAAGAGAGGCCGTGATAGTGAGAGGCCTGCGCACTGCGATAAAGAGTGGCCCCCGCTTGCCACAACTAGAGAAAGCCCTCGCACAGAAACGAAGACCCAGCACAGCCATAAATAAATTTAAAAAAAAAGTCTCATTAAAAAAAAAAAAAATGAATTTATTATGTTTCTAAACATTCTGTAGCTTCCTTCTTCCTAATGACTCTTTTTGACAACAGTATTTCTTTTTTTCTGATTTTAGAAGTAATATTTGCTCAATGAAGACATTTTATAAAAATAGGAAAATATAAAGATGTAAATTAAAATCACCCATAACAAAAATAACTTAAATATTATCACTCTAAGAGACAACTACTGTTAACATTTGGTTGTATTTCTTTCCAGACTTTTCTATATGCTCCCTCACTCTGTCTTGATTTCTCTCTTTCTCCAATATTTATTCTCAGGATATATGCAAATGTAGACAACATTGTTATTTTGGAACATGTACATTATATATATACAAGATTTTGTATATTGTTTTATTATCTTTCTTAACATTTATATTTTAAACATTTCTTCATATTTTGTAATGTTTCATAAAGCTTTTGATTTTCTCTATGAAAATTTTGATTTTCTCTATGAAAGCTTTGATATTCTCTATGAAAAATCTCTAGCCCTAGGTTCTAGTCATTACTGAATTGAACTACCATAATTTCCTGGATGATAATCATGCTGTATTTTGGTTAATTTAAAATCTGGCTTTTTTTAACCCTCAATTATGATAATATCATATATAGACTTTGTTGAGATATCTTACTTTTTTAAAAAACCTGATGGATCAGAAAGACCTTAAGGAGACCAGAGGGCAAACAGAAGAAGCAAGAAGAGCTACAATCCTGCAGCCTGTGGAACAAAAACCACATTAACAGAAAAATAGACAAAATGAAAAGGCAGAGGTCTATGTGCCAGATGAAGGAATAAGAAAAAACCTCAGAAAAACAACTAAATGAAGTGGAGATAGACAATCTCCCAGAAAAAGAATTTGGAATAATGATAGCTTAGATGATCCAGGACCTCGGAAGAAAAATGGAGGCAAAGATTGAGAAGATGCAAGAAATATTTAACAGAGACCTAGAAGAATTAAAGAACAAACAAACAGAGATGAACAATACAATAACTGCAATGAAAAATACACTAGAAGGAATCAATAGCAGAATAACTGAGGCAGAAGAACAGATAAGTGACCTGGAAGACAGAATGGTGGAAATCACTGCTGAGGAACAGAATAAAGAAAAAAGAGGGAAAAGAAATGAAGAGAGCCTAAGAGACCACTGGGACAACATTAAATGCACCATCATTTGCATTATAGGGGTCCCAGAAGGAGAAGAGAGAGAGAAAGGGCCCAAGAAAATATTTGAAGAGATTATAGTCAAAAACTTCCCTAACATGGGAAAGGAAATAGCCATCCAAGTCCGGAAGCGCAGAGTCCCAAGCAGGATAAACCCAAGGAGAAACACACCAAGACATATAATAATCAAATTGACAAAAATTAAAAACAAAGAAAAATTATTAAAAGCAACAAGGGAAAAACGACAAATAACATACAAGGGAACTCCCATAAGGTTAACAGCTGATTTCTCAGCAGAAACTCTACAAGGCAGAAGGGAGTGGCACGATATATTTAAAGTGATGAAAGGGAAGAACCTGCAACCAAGATTACTCTACCCATCAAGGATCTCATTCAGATTTCTCTGGAGAAGTCAAAAGCTTTACAGACAAGCAAAAGCTAAAAGAATACAGCACCACCAAACCAGCTCTACAACAGATGCTAAAGGAACTTCTCTAAGTAGGAAACACAAGAGAAGAAAAGGACCTACAAAAACAAACCCAAAACAATTACGAAAATGGTAATAGAAACATATATATCAATAATTACATTAAATGTGAATGGATTAAATGCTCCAACCAAAAGACACTGGCTCGCTGAATGGATACAAAAACAAGACCCAGATCTATGCTGTCTACAAGAGACCCACTTCAGACCTTGTGACACATACAGACTGAAAGTGAGGAGATGAAAAAAGATATTCCATGCAAATGGAAATCAAAGGAAAACTGGAGTAGCAATACTCATATCAGATAAAATAGACTTTAAAATAAAGAATGTTACAAGAAACAAGGAAGGACACTACGTAATGATCAAGGGATCAAACCATGAAGAAGATATAACAATTATAAATATATATGCACCGAACATAAGAGCATCTCAATACATAAGGCAAATGTTAACAGCTATATAAGAGGAAATTGACAGTAACACAATAACAGTGGGGGAGTTTAACACCTCACTAACACCAATGGACAGATCATCCAGACAGAAAATTAATAAGGAAACAAAAGCTTAAAATGACACAATAGACCAGATAGATTTTTTTTTTTTAACACCTTTACTGGAGTATAATTGCTTTACAATGGTGTGTTAGTTTTGGCTTTATGAAAAAGTGAATCTGCTCTACATATACATATATCCCCATATCTCCTCCCTCTTGTGTCTCCCTCCCACACTCCCTATCCCACCCCTCTAGGTGGTCATAAAGCACGTAGCTGATCTCGCTGAGCTATGCGGCTGCTTACCACTAGCAATCTATTTTACATTTGGTAGTGTATATATGTCCATGCCACTCTCTCACTTTGTCCCAGCTTAACCTTCCCCCTCCCTGTGTCTCAAGTCCATTCTCTACTTCTGCATCTTTATTCCTGTCCTGCCCCTAGGTTCTTCAGAACCACTTTTTTTTTTTGGATTCCATATATATGTATCAGCATACGGTATTTGTTCTTCTCTTTCAACTTACTTTACTCTGTATGACAGACTCTAGGTCCATCCACCTCACTACAAATAACTCAATTTCGTTTCTTCTTCTGGCTGAATAATGTTCCATTGTATATAGGTGCCATATCTTCTTTA
This sequence comes from Balaenoptera borealis, assembly GCF_965194805.1. NCBI lineage: Eukaryota > Metazoa > Chordata > Mammalia > Artiodactyla > Balaenopteridae > Balaenoptera > Balaenoptera borealis. The sequence goes on along the minus strand of NC_138871.1, from coordinate 44,700,576 downwards.
TCCATTCATCTGTTGATGGACACTTAGGTTGCTTCCATGTCCTGGCTACTGTAAACAGTGCTGCAATGAACACTGTGGTACATGACTATTTTTGAATTATGGTTTTCTCAGGGTATATGCTCAGTAGTGGAATTGCTGGGTCATATGGTAGTTCTATTTTTAATTTTTTAAGGAACCTCCATGCTGTTCTCCATAGTGGCTGTATCAATTTACAGTCCCACCAACAGTGCAAGAGGGTTAACTTTTCTCCACACCCTCTCCAGCATTTATTGTCTGTAGATTTCTTGATGATGGCCATTCTGACAGGTGTGAGGTGATACCTCATTGTAGTTTTGATTTGCGATTCTCTAATGATTAGTGATGTTGAGCATCCTTTCATGTGTTTGTTAGCAATCTATATATCTTCTTTGGAAAAATGGCTATTTAGGTCTTCTGCCCATTTTTGGATGGGTTGTTTGTTTCTTTGATATTGAGCTGCATGAGCTGCTTGTAAATTTTGGAGATTAATCCTTCATCAGTTGCTTCATTTGCAAATATTTTCTCCCATTCTGAGGGTTGTCTTTTGGTCTTGTTTAAGGTTTCCTTTGCTGTGCAAAAGCTTTTAAGTTTCATTAGGTCCCATTTGTTTATTTTTGCTTTTATTTCCATTTCTCTAGGAGGTGGGTCACAAAGGATCTTGCTGTGATTTATGTCATAGAGTGTTCCGCCTATGTTTTCCTCTAAGAGTTTTACAGTGTCAGGCCTTACATTTAGGTCTTTAATCCATTCTGAGTTTATTTTTGTGTATGGTGTTAGGGAGTGTTCTAATTTCATTCGTCTACATGTAGCTGTCCAGTTTTCCTAGTACCACTTATTGAAGAGGCTGTCTTTCCTTCACTGTATATTCTTGCCTCCTTTATCAAAGATAGAGTGACTATATGTGCATGGGTATATCTCTGGGCTTTCTCTCCTGTTCCATTGATCTATATTTCTGTTTTTGTGCCAGTACCATACTGTCGTGATTACTGTAGCTTTGCAGTATAGTCTGAAGTCTGGGACCCTGATTCCTCCAGCCCGTTTTTCTTTCTCAAGATTGCTTTGACTATTCGGGGTCTTTTGTGTTTCCATACAAATTGTGAAATTTTTTGTTCTAGTTATGTGAAAAATGCCATTGGTAGTTTGATAGGGATTGCATTGAATCTGTAGATTGCTTTGGGTAGTATAGTCATTTTCACAATGTTGATTCTTCCAATGCAAGAACTTGGTCTATCTCTCCATCTGTATCATCTTTAATGTCTTTCATCAGTGTCTTATAGTTTTCTGCATACAGGTCTTTTGTCTCCTTAGGTAGGTTTATTCCTAGGTATTTTATTCTTTTTGTTGCAATGGTAAATGGGAGTGTTTCCTTAATTTCTCTTTCAGATTTTTCATCATTAGTGTATAGGAATGCAAGAGATTTCTGTGCATTAATTTTGTATCCTGCTGCTTTACCAAATTCATTGATTAGCTATAATAGTTTTCTGGTAGCATATTTAGGATATTCTATGTACAGTATCATGTCATCTGCAAACAGTGACAGTTTTACTTCTTCTTTTCCAATTTGGATTCCTTTTATTTCTTTTTCTTCTCTGATTGCCGTGGCTAAAACTTCCAAAAGTATGCTGAATAATAGTGTTGAGAGTAGACAACCTTGTCTTCTTCCTGATCTTAGAGGAAATGGTTTCAGTTTTTCACCATTGAAAATGATGTTGGCTGTGGGTTTGTCATATATGGCCTTCACTATCCCTCTCTGCCTACTTTCTGAGGGTTTTTATCATAAATGGGTGTTGAATTTTGTCAAAAGCTTTTTCTGCATCTATTGAGAGGATCATATGGTTTTTATCCTTCAATTTGTTAATATGGTTTATCACACTGATTGATTTGCATATATTAAAGAATCCTTGCATTCCAGTGATAAACCCCACTTGATCATGGTGTATGATCCTTTGAGTGTGCTCCGGGATTCTGTTTGCTAGTATTTTGTTGAGGGTTTTTGCATCTATGATCATCAGTGATATTGGCCTGTAGTTTTCTTTTTTAGTGACATCTTTGTCTGGTTTTGGTATCAGGGTGATGGTGGCCTCGTAGAATGAGTTTGGGAGTATTCCTCCCTCTGCTGTATTTTGGAAGAGTTTGAGAAGGATAGGTGTTAGCTCTTCTCTAAATGTTTGACAAAATTTGCCTGTGAAGACATCTGGTCCTGGGCTTTTGTTTGTTAGAAGATTTTTAATCACAGTCTCGATTTCAGTGCTTGTGATTGGTCTGTTTATATTTTCTATTTCTTCATGGTTCAGTCCCGGAAGGTTGTGCTTTTCTAAGAATTTGTCCATTTCTTCCAGGTTGTCCATTTTATTGGCATAGAGTTGCTTGTAGTAATCTCTCATGATCCTTTGTATTTCTGCAGTGTCAGTTGTAACTTCTCCTTTTTCATTTCTAATTCTATTGATTTGAGTCTTCTCCCTTTTTTTCTTGATGAGTCTGGCTAATGGTTTATCAATTTTGTTTATTTTCTCAAAGAACCAGCTTTAAGTTTATTGATCTTTGCTGTTGTTTCATTCACTTCTTTTTCATTTATTTCACATCTGACCTGTATGATTACTTTCATTCTGCTAACTTTGGGTTTTTTGTTCTTCTTTCCTTAATTGTTTTAGGTGTAAGGTTAAGTTGTTTATTTGAGATGTTTCTTGTTTCTTGAGGTAGGTTTGGATTGCTATAAACTTCCGTCATAGAACTGCTTTTGCTTCATCCCATAGGTTTTGGGTTGTCGTGTTTTCATTGTCATTTGTTTGTAGGTATTTTTTGATTTCCGCTTTGATTTCTTCAGTGATCTCTTGGTTATTTAGTAGTGTATTGTTTAGCCTCATGTGTTTGTGTCTTTTACAGACTTTTTCCTGTAATTGATATCTAGTCTCATAGTGTTGTGGTCGGAAAAGATACATGATATGATTTCAATTTTCTTAAATTTACCAAGGCTTGATTTGTGACCCAAGATTTGATCTATCCTGGAGAATGTCCCATGAGCACTTGAGAATAAAGTGCACTCTGTTGCTTTTAGATGGAATGTCTTATATATATCTATTAAGTCTATCTTGTTTAATGTACCATTTAAGGCTTTTTTTCCTTGTTTACTTTTATTTTGGATGATCTGTCCATTGGTGAAAGTGGGGTGTTAAAGTCCCCTGCTATGATTCTCTTACTCTCAATTTCCCCTTTTATGGCTGTTATCGTTTGCCTTATGTACTAAGGTGCTCCTATGTTGGGTACATAAATATTTACAATTGTTATATCTTCTTCTTGGATTGATCCCTTGATCATTATGCAGGGTCCTTCTTTGTCTCTTGTAATAGTCTTTATTTTAAAGTCTATTTTGTCTGATATGAGAATTGCTACTCCAGCTTTCTTTTGATTTCCATTTTCATGGAATATCTTTTTTCATCCCCTCACTTTCAGTCTGTATGTGTCCCTAGGTCTGAAGTGGGTCTCCTGTAGACAGCATAGATCTGGGTCTTGTTTTTATATCCATTCAGCCAGTCTATGTCTTTTGGTTGGAGCATTTAATCCATTTACATTTAAGGTAGTTATTGATATGTATGTTCCTATTACCGTTTTCTTAATTGTTTTGGGTTTGTTATTGTAAGTCTTTTCCTTCTCTCGTGTTTCCTGCCTAGAGAATTTCCTTTAGCATTTGTTGTAAAGCTGGTTTGGTGGTGCTGAATTCTCTTAGCTTTTGCTTGTCTGTAAAGGTTTTAATTTCTCTGTCGAATCTGAATAAGATCCATACTGGCTAGAGTAATCTTGGTTGTAGGTTTTTCCCTTTCATCACTTTTAATGTGTCCTCCCACTCCCTTCTGGCTTGTAGAGTTTTTGCTGAAAGATCAGCTGTTAACCTTATGGGGATTCCCTTGTTTGTTATTTGTTGTTTTTCCCTTGATGTTTTTAATATTTTTTTCTGTGTATTTAATTTTTGATAGTTTGATTAATATGTATCTTGGCGTGTTTCTCCTTGGATTTATCCTGTATGGGACTCTGTGCTTCCTGGACTTGATTGACTATTTCCTTTCCCATATTAGCGAAGTTTTGAACTATAATCTCTTCTAAAATTTTCTCAGTCCCTTTCTTTTTCTCTTCTTCTTCTGGGACCCCTATAATTCGAATATTGTTCCATTTATTGTTGTCCCAGTGGTCTCTGAGACTGTCCTCAATTCTTTTAATTGTTTTTTCTTTATTCTTCTGTGTGGTAGTTATTTCCACTGTTTTCTCTTCCCGGTCACTTATCTGTTCTTCTGCCTCAGTTATTCTGCTATTGATTCCGTTTAGAGAATTTTAAATTTCATTTATTGTGTTGTTCATCATTGTTTGCTCTTTAGTTCTTCTAGGTCCTTGTTAAACATTTCTTGTATTTTCTCCATGCTATTTCCAACATTTTGGATCATTTTTACTATCATTATTCTGAATTTTTTTCAGGTAGACTCCCTATTTCCTCTTCATTTGTTTGGTCTGGTGGGTTTTTGCCTTGCTCCTTCATCTGCTGTGTAGTTCTCTGTCTTCTCATTTTGATTAACTTACTGTTTTTGGCATCTCCTTTTTGCAGGCTGCTGGTTTGTACTTCCTGTTGTTTTTGGTGTCTGCCCCCAGTGGCTAAGTTTGGTTCAGTGGATTGGGTAGGCTTCCTGGTGGAGGGGACTGGTGCCTGTGTTCTGGTGGATGAGGCTGTATCTTGTCTTTCTGGTGGGCAGGACCACATCTGGTGGTGTGTATTGGGGTGTCTGTGACCTTATTATAATTTTAGGCAGCCTCACTGCTAATGGGTGGGCTTGTGTTCCTGTCTTGCTAGTTGTTTGGCATAGGGTGTCCAGCACTGTAGCTTGCTGGTCGTTGAGTGGAGCTGGGTCTTAGTGTTCAGATGGAGATTTCTGGGAGAGCTTTTGCCATTTGATATTATGTGGAGCTGGGCGGTCCCTAGTGGACAAATGTCCTGAACTCAACTCTCCCACCTCAGAGGCACAGGCCTGACACCCAACCGGAGCACCAAGACCCTGTCAGCCACATGGCTCAGAAGAAAACTGAGGAAAAAAGAAAGCAAGAAAGAAAAATAAATAAAATTTAAAAATAAAGTTATTAAAATAAAAAATTATTAAAAATTAAAATGTAATAAAAAAAGAAGAAAAAAAGAAAGAAAGAAGAGAGCAATCAAACCAGAAAACAAATCCACCAATGATAACAAGTGCTAAAAAGTATTCAAAAAAAACAAAAACAAAAACAAAAAAATGGAAAGACAGAACCCTAGACAAATGGTAAATGCAACGCTATACAGACAAAATCCCACAAAGGAGCATACACATACACACTCACAAAAAGAGAAAAAGGAAAAAACATATATATATATATATATATATATATATATATATATATATATATATATATAAAAGAAGAGAGCATCCAAATCAATAAACAAATCTACCAGTAATAATAAAATCTAAATACCAAACCAAGATAAACGTAAAACCAGAAACAAATTCAATACAGAAAGCAAACCACAAGTCTACAGTTGCTCCCAAAATCCACTGCCTCAATTTTGGGATGATTTGTTGTCTATTCAGGTATTCCACAGACGCAGGGTATCAAGCTGATTGTGGAGATTTAATCCACTGCTCTTGAGGCTGCTGGGAGAGATTTCCCTTTCTCTTCTTTTTTCACACAGCTCCTGGGGTTTAGCTTTGGATTTGGCCCTGCCTCTGCATGTAGGTCGCCTGAGGGTGTCTGTTTTTCTGCTCAGACAGGACGTGGTTAAAGTAGCAGCTAATTAGGGGGCTCCGGCTCACTCAGGCCGGGCGGAGGGAGGGGTACGGAATGTGGGGCGAGCCTGCGGCAGCAGAGGCCACCATGACATTGCAGAAGCCTGAGGCGTGCCGTGTGTTCTCCCGAGGAAGTCGTCCCTGGATCACGGGACCCTGGCAGTGGCGGGCTGCACAGGCTCCCGGGAGGGGAGGTGTGGATCGTGACCTGTGCTTGCACACAGGCTTCTTGGTGGCTGCAGCAGCAGCCTTAGCATCTTATGCCCGTCTCTGGTGTCCACGCTGATAGCCGCGGCTCATGCCCGTCTCTGGAGCTCATTTAGGCCGTGCTCTGAATCCCCGCTCCTCATGCACCCTGAAACAATAGTTCCCCTCTTAGGCAATTCCAGACTTTTTCCTGGACTCCCTCCCGGCTAGCCGTGGCGCACTAGCCCCTTCAGGCTGTGTTCACGCAGCCAACCCCAGTCCTCTCCCTGGGATCTGACCACCGAAGCCCGAGCCTCAGCTCTCAGCCCCCACCCGTCCCTGCCGGCAGGTGAAAAGACAAGCCTCTCGGGCTGGTGAATGCTGGTCGGCACCGATCCTCTGTATGGGGATCTCTCTGCTTTGCCCCCTGCACCCTATTGCTGCACTCTCCTCTGTGGCTCTGAAACTTCCACCCACCGCCCACCCCCCGTCTCTGCCAGTGAAGGGGCTTCCTAGTGTGTGGAAACTTTTCCTCCTTCACAGTTCCCTCCCAGAGGTGCAGGTCCCGTCCCTATTCTTTTGCCTCTGTTTTTTCTTTTGCCCTACCCATGTACGTGGGTTTCTTGCCTTTTGGGAAGTCTGAGGTCTTCTGCCAGCATTCAGTAGGTGTTCTGTAGGAGTTGTTCCACATGTAGATGTATTTCTGATGTATTTGTGGGGAGGAAGGTGATCTCCACGTCTTACTCTTTCACCATCTTGAAGGTCTCCTCCAAGGACTTATGTCTTATTCTTTTGGTTCACTATTTCATTTGGACAACAGTGAGATTTTAAAACTCATAGAAAGTTTAAGATACATGCAAACTCAAAAGTCCTTTGCAAATGGAAGTGAACATGTATTTCCATTATTTGTAAGTGGTAATGCATTAAGTCTGACTAACTTCCAATTTGTGGAAATGATATTAACATGCGAAAACTCTTAGTCGTATATTTGAAACCTAGTAATAGACTGTTCCTAAATCATAAAATCACTATAAAGCCAGTGACTATATGCTCTTCAAGTAGTCTGTTAAATCAGTAAATTCTGTGAAATATAAACCTAATAGCCAAACCATTTATGGGCAGTAATGTAGACTAAATTATTGGTTTTATTGCCATACAGAGATACCAGTGTTTAATTTGGTGGTTAGATTTAATTAGGTGATTATGTGCTGATTAACTGGTATTGCACTTTATTTGAAACTATTAAATACATTTGGTTGTTGTAATTGAATCCTATGACTAGAAAGTAAAACTAAGACAAATATCCATGTAAAATCATCTGGATGGTTTGTGTGTGTGGATGTGTAGTATTTATTTTACGAATTGTTTGTTTTTAAAAATTTTATTAGTCCCTCAGTTTTTCTACAAATATTTGTAGAACACACCCTGTGTACTAAGCATTGGTTTACCACCATGCCCCTAAGGATATTATAGTCTGCAGGGGTGTCAAACATCTAAGCAGGCATTTATAATGCAATGTGATGGGGCAGCACAGAGAGTACAAGGAAGAGGCAATTAGCCCCAACTTGGGAGGCCAAGGAAGATTTGTTTCCCCAAAGGAGGGACATCTAAGGCAGTCCTGGTGGATAAATCAAGTTAGTCACTGACAAGGGAGGAAATGGCCCTTCACTAAGGCTTAGAGAGCCTCCAAGGGAGCTGGAAGCACTGCAGTATAAATGGAGTCAAGAGATCAATTAGGGGTGAGAAAGGGAGTTGAAGCTGGAGGGATAACCTGGGGTTGGGTGTGGAGGCCCTTGTCTGCCACACTAAGCAACCTGGGCTACATGGTGCTATATAAGTGGGTTTCAAGTATATTTGTCTCTAACTGAAAAATGTCAACTGGATTTAGAAACAGAGGTCATATTTGACCTTGAAGAGAGCAGTTTAGTGGGAGGTGTGGGAGTAGAAACCAGACTGCAGCAGGTTGAAGAGTGAATAAAATATAATGAAGTAGAGACAGTGGCTGCTGTCAAGTCAAGAAGTTATTTCGATTTATGGAACATTTAAAGTTTGTCTGTCATTAAATGTATAGGATTAGTCTGGAATTACAGGCTGGCTACAATAACAGATGCTAGGTTTACTATCATATACCTCTCTTGATGTATGCTAATTTTATTTTCCAAGAGTATTGTGAAGAAAATAATGTTAGGTGATAAAACTGTTTCCTCTAAAAAGAAGAGTTTTTTTTTTTTTTATGATCAAGGCTAATGTCTTCTACTTAAGAATTATGGTGTATCTGAGATCTGATAAGTTCCTACAAAGTTCTATCTCATAGTGACTAATTGAGAGAACTTAAAAGTAGCTATAGTTACTGCTATAAACAAAGCAAGTCACAAGAATCTAATTTTTGAAAATAGCTTATTCATTTCACACAAGAATTCTTGACATTATAAAAGACACTGGTTCTAGGATTTCTTTGGCTCTTTTGTACATGTAAAATTATTTAAGTAACAAGAATTCTGCTTTCATAATATTATGCAAAGCAGCCCATCTGTAGTCTAAGTTCCATGTTGTGTTTCTTTCAGCACAAATTATTTTTTTTCAGGCTGTAAGCATTAAAAATGAAATTAGTAGATGGTGCTTCTGATGTTAAAACTGCTATCAGAGGTGGGTTTACCTTGAAGTTAATGAAACTTCAGAACCCCCTCACTTGTACAGCCCCATATCCAATTTTGTATCTCAAATTTCTAAGACCCTGTACCTAATTTTGCATTCATAATTTCATATTCTTTTTCAGAAAGAGGGTCCCCAAATTGTATACATTTCAAACCAACAAAAATCTGGGTCTGCCCTGATTTCTGCATAATAGATAATACCTAGATAAAGAATCTCAGTGTAAGTATTTAAAGCTTCTACTTTGAAATTTATCAAGAAAACTGGAGAAGTAGACTATTGAAGGGAGAAACACACACTTAAATTTTAAACAAATGTTAATGAGTCAAGAATATTCTTGAAAACCAACAAAGCAAAAAGTTCCTACAACTAAGTAATTTAATTTTCGCTTTGTGTGCCTTTGTGATCTAGCAATAGGACACGATTTTTGAGTCTTGCTGTTTGTGAGGTGTGAATTAATCTTCCCAGCAACGCTATGAGGTAGGACCTATTATTGTCTGCAGTGTACAGATGAGGAAGCTGAGATCTAGAGACCTGCGACTGATCTGGGCCTGCTTGTTAAGGAAGCATTTAGCTTTCTGTCCATTGTTCAACTAATCAACACACTCTATTCACTGTTTATCTGTTTGGTACCTAAACAGACTTAACTCTTCACAGGAAAATATGTCTAAAGGCAAATGCTCTTGGTCATAAGGGAACTATTAGGGGCCATGGCTGGCCCGGGGCACATCCAGGAAAAGGGCCACCAAGCACATGTCTCTTCAAGAGTGAGTCTGTGCTATTATTAACATATAGAAAAAATGGATTATTACCTTGGTGTATTTTAGATAGCTGTTCTACCTAAGGTATTTTATTGCTTTTCCATCTCAGGAGAGCATTAAACCACTCAAAAATCCACTGGTTGTCCATAATCAGAATCTTATTAGAACATATGAATGACTGTCAGAAAACTGACTGTTTAAGAAAGGAAGGGTCAATCTACAGTCTTCCCACAAAAAAAAAAAAAAAAAAGAAAGAGATGGGTCTAAATTAACTATGGCCATGGGGAAAAAGAAATGTTAAGTAGAAATATTCAATAAAAATCCCCTTGTGTAGTTTCTTATATGATCCAAGTACCTGTTGTCATACGAACAGCTTAAGATTTATTTGTCATTAAAATACTCAGTGTGCATGGGGCTTGTGGTACACATAACCAAAGTCAGGAATCTCATCTATTCTAAAGCCATCCATGAGTAGCTAAAGAACAGATCATCCCTTTTTTTTTTTTAACCCAGCTGTCAAAGCATTTATATTACCCAAATGGAGTCATGTTATCCCATAGAACCTAGAGTATGTTTAATTGAATCCTCCTGTGGTAATTGTGTTTTCAGGCTGGTCCCTGGTCTTCAGAATTTCTAGAAGCCTGGAAAGGGTTTAGTTATTTATTACAGGCTTTTCCCAGACTATTAAGTCCTCCCTTACTTCCCCCCCACTCCAGCAATATTTTATTTTTAAAGAGCACCTGGTACTCTGAGCATAGTTTATTTTCACGTTTCAAATCTGAAATGTGATTTTGAGAAAAAATAAAAAGCCAACAGCTGGGATCAGGCAGCATCTACTTAGTTTTAGTAACATATTTCTTTTAAGTAGCTTTAGTTGGTTTTGTCTTTTTTCCTATTCTTTTCTGATTGTAAAACTTTCTTCAGAAGTTGGGGTTGGAAAGGGGGTTGAAACAAGTGAATTTTTGAGGGCTATCACTCTATAATGTTACTGTAAAAAGATATTTGGGCCTCTGTATTTGGTAAGAATTACCGAAAAAAAAATCTCCTGTTAGAAATTTGCCAAATCATTTTATATCTGAAAGAGCTGCTTCTGAATGTTATATTTAACCTAAATAGCTGACAGATTTATCCTTCCAATAACCTCCCACCTCTGCCTCTCTAACCCCCTACCTAATTTTGTCTTATTTAGTCATGAATAAATAACATTTATGATTACAGTTGTTATGGCCCTTGGGAACTGTGAGATGCTCTCAGCTGGAATTTAAATCTACAAGCAGTAATCCAATTTGTCAGATTTTGGGATCTTAGCCACGTATACTCAGCATTATTCAATCACCAGTCATATCTCTAGAAAAGAACAGGTCTTGCCACATAAATTCAGTTTCTGAATGAAAGCCAGCATGAGTCAAACAGACACAACTAACTGGGTCTTCACCGTAAAGAACATTTGTTAGCAAGTTGCGGCATAGTTGTTCATTATCTGATAGAAAACTCTTAACTCTATTGGGAAAATATTTTGCCATGAAAATATAAAATATATGAGTTGGGGGTACTTACTGGGAGGCACTCATTGAGAGGTTTAAACCATGCTTTAAATGTAACGGAAATCTTGGACTTTTGATGCTAGGGCATCAAATTTGAAGTGAAATTTAAAATATTTTTGGATTCATCAAGTTTGTCTTCTAATTACAGCATGGTTTAGTGTTAATGAAAACTTATCAGCACTTTTGTGAAAGTTAGACTGGATAATTTTACTTGAAATTTAAGCTACTTGTATCCTGAATTCTTTACTTTCTCATGTCCTCTTTTAATACATGTGTAATTATTTAGAGAATAAGTAAAAATCAGGATTAAGCTTTAATTTCTACAGTGTTTGCAGAGTCCTAGTAACAGTGCCACCTCAGTAGGTTGCTCTTCGGATTGAATACTTTTTCTCCAGGCAAGGGGGACCATGTAACCACTGGGAATGAAGTGTAGGTTATAATTCTTAGTCATTTGTTGATGTAGGCTAAAGTCCAAACAATGAACTAGAGGTGAAAGTCCCTAGGTCCTGTTGCTAATCCCCATGGTCTCTTAGGTTCCTTTTGTTTTTCTTCTCATTACATTATTAACTGTATAATGTCAAGGGATACATCAAACTCCCATAATGGAAGCACAATGTATAAACAATTTATAACCTAAAAAATTTCTCATCCTATATGTAGGGTTCTCATATGTAATGTATACCATTGCCAAACTCTAGATAACTTTTTCAAAAATTTTTAAAATTCTGCAGATTTTCTAATTTTCCCCCTGATATTTGATTTTAATTATTATGACTTCCTTACTTTGTTGTATTAAATTGTGGCCACATTACAATAGGGCATATAAAAATCATTTCACTAGAGACTTCTATTGTCTGTAGTTGAATAGTCTTGGTTGGATTCCACAGTACTTCTTCTTGAGCCTCAGCATCTTCCCTTTGAAAACTGCCAGATTCACCATAAAGAAAAATGTGAAGTTTAAAGAAGTTATAATTTTATTATCTCGGGTACTGTTTACACACAATATAATTTTTCTAAGTAATACATTTAAATTTTTAAAAAACTTATTCATTATACATGATTCTTACAGAAAATAATGACAAGCAAGAAGATATAAAATTACCTCAGATCCTACACCCAGTGGTAACAAGTGTTAACATTTTCATTCTGTTGGATATCTTTTAATATCTCTCTATCTATATACATACACACACATATATATTAATATATATATAATATGTGTATAAAATGGGGTCACACTATGCCTACTTATATTGCAATTGTTCTTTCCCCTATTTAATATTATTATCAACCATTTTCCTATTCACAGTTAGGTATCTGTGCTATCATCTAATGGTTGCTTAAGGTGATGCTGTGTAGATTGCTATAATTTATTTAGCCAATCCCTAATTATTGGACATTTAAATTGTTTCCAAGTTTATATTATTATTATAAAGAGTTTACTAATCATAAATCCTTATACATAAATCTTATGCATTTGGTTGTTTATTTTCTTAGGATGAATTTCTAGAGGCATGATTCCTAGGTTAAAGGATAAGCACACAATAAGGCTTTTGATATCTGTTGCCAAATTGTTCCCACAAAATAGTACATCAATATATAGTCTCTCCTGTTGAATATGAATGATCTTTTATTCCTTACTATCCTTTTCTTTTTAATTTTTGATGTTTTCACAGTTGAAAATGGCATCACACGGTTGCTCTGATTTCTATTTCATTAATTACTAGTGAGGTTGAAATGCGTTTTTAATGTATTTACGTGTACATCTATAATTTTTTAATGGAATGTCTGTTTCAGTGTTTAGCCTATTTTTGTATTAAATCTATTTGTAGGATTTTTAAAATGTTATAACTTTTGTCTATTATAATACATACAAGATTTTTTTACTTTGTCATTTGCCTTTTAATGTTTGTGACATTTTTGACATACAGTTTAAACCTTTAACTTTTATTTTTAAAATTAAATATATCATTTGTACAAATGAACATGTAAATACCATACATATACTGTTTGAAGAATAATAAAAATAAAACAAGTAATCCTGTACTCACATCCCAGTTTAAGAATAGTACATTTCCAAAACTTTTAAAGCTTGTATGAGCTCCTATCATATTTCTCCTTCTCTCTGGAGGTAAAAGATTTCCTTAATTTTGTTATTTTCTTTATATTTTTATCACATATGGACAATTCCTAAATAAAATATTATTTAATTTTGCATATTTTTGGCATGATTTAGAACTAAAATCATACTTCATGAATCCTTTTGTAGCTTCCTTTTTTTAAAAAAAAACTAAACGTTATTCATTGAGAAGCATCAGTGTTGATGCTTCCTTTTTAATGCATGTATGGTATTCTTCTCTATGGCCATATCACAATTTATTTATTCATTCCTCTGTTGTTTCCAGTTTTTGATATTACAAAAAAAAAATGCCACCATAAACCTTGTACATATCTCCTGGTGCTTATGTGCAAAAAAATGTATTCTTAATATTAGAATTGCTGGGTTGTAAGGTAGGCATATTTTCTGCTTTAAAAAAAGCCAAATTGTCTTCCAAATGGTTTGTACCATTTTATACTCCCACCAGCAGTGTTTAAGAGTTTCTGTTGCTCCAGATTATTGTTAACGTTTGGTATTATCAGACTTTAAAACTACTAGTGGCTGTAAAATGTTACCTCATTGAGGTTTTATTTTGCATTTCTCTTATTACTTATGAGGTGAGATCTTTTTCGTAAGATTACTGGCAGAATGCCTTTTCATATCGTTTGAACATTTTTTTCTATTGGGTTGTCTATCCTTTCATTATTCTTTTTCTTTCTTCTTTCCTTTTCTCCCTCCCTCCCTCCTTCCCTTCTGCTTTCCCTCCTTCCTCCTTTCTTTTTTCATTCCAAGGGGGGTTCTTTATATATTCTGGATACTGATGTTAAGTTGGTTTTATGTGTGAAAATGCCTTCCCTCCATCTGTGACTTTTACCCACTGCTTCCCTTTAATGGTAACATCTGAAATTGATTTTTGTGAATGCTTTCACATGCTGTGGTAGGTTGCATTATTGGTCCCATTTCTTTACCCCTCCCTATATCCCCTTTGTTATGTGGCTTCAAGTTCCTTGGACAAAGTCAGATGGTATTTCCCCAGCTCTTGACTTGGGAATCAGTCATGCAGCTTGTTTTGGCCACCAGAATGTGCAGAAGAGACATCAGTTCCAAGCCTAGGCCTTAAGAGGCTTTGTGTGTTTCTCCTTCTTCCAATGCTATTTGAAGAACATGTCTGTGCTAGTCCACTAGTCCCAAGAGAAGGAGAGCTACCTCAGTCAAGCAGCATGAGCTGAGCCCAGTTGATGTCAACTGAATCCCAGATGACTCATAGACATATCAGTGATAAACCATTGCTGCTTTAAGCCACTAAGTTTGAGGTGGTTTGTTCTGTGACAATAGTTAACTGATACAGGTGCTGACTCAATTTCATTTTTTTCTATATGAAAACTGATCATCTCTCTTATCATTGTATAGTAATGCCTCCAGTCTTTTGGTTTTCTTTGTGTTAGCAATTTTTCATTTATAGTGATTATTATTCCTTTTGAATTTATCTCTACCATCTTAACTTTCATTTTCTCTGTCTAGTTTTCTGTATGTTCCTTTTTGCTTTCTTTTGGATTGGTTTGTATTAGCCTGTTTTTTTTTTTTCCCCATTCTACTTTTTCTTCTAGTTTTTAATTGTGCTTACTATTTCTATTAATTTTGTGGTTACTTAAAATTTTTAGCATGCATGTTTAACTTAACAATGTTTAAAGGTAATTACCTCTTTACTCTCTTGAACAATACAAGGACCTTAGAACACTTTAACTTTGATAACCATATTCTGTACTATTATTTTTGTCTATTCTGTCTTTTTAAAATGCTACAAATTACACATTGTTATCATTGCAGTCAGTGTTTATGGAATTTGCCAATATGTTTACTATATTTTCTCTCAGTATTTCATCTTGCATTTCTTATTTTTCTTTGGAGCTTTGTCCTAGAGTGCTTCCTTTAGAAGCTCCTTTAGTAAGCATCTGTTGGTGGTAAACTCTCTCCTTTTCTGTTTTTCTGAAATATCTTCATCATGCTTATCTTGAAAGATACTTTTGCTGGGTATACAATTCCAGGCTGAGGGTTATTATCCTTTGACATAATGAAGGTATTATTCTATAACCTTCTGCCTTCCATGGTTACTCTCAAGATGTCAGCAGTCATTTAAATTGCTCATTTGTAGATAATCTCTCTTTTCTCTCTGGCTTCTTTTAAGACCTCTTTAATTCAGTTGTGCTACAGTTTTTCATGATGTGTGTAGGTAGGGATTTATTTTCATTTGTCCTTCTTGGCATTATTGTGACTCATGAATCTGAGGATTTATGCCTTTCCATAATTCTAGCAATTCTCTTGCATCTCCTCATACTCTTGATTATCTCTTTTGCCTGTCCTATTAAACAGCTCTCTCTCCCTTCCAAGTCCTTTGACCTCTTTTTTATGTCAACCTTTGATTCCCTTTGCTGCATATGGGTACTCAGCTTTATCTTCTGGTTCATGGCTTCTCTCTTCAGCTGTAATTTGACGATTAACCTGACAATTGAGTTTCTAATCTTAATTATTATAGTTTTCATTCCTAGAAGTAACATTTTACTTTTGAAAAACCCTGTCCATTTTTTATAATCTCTTACTTATAATTTTCAATATGTTTTTTTCTTTAAACACATTAAGCTCATATGTTAAAAAATTCAATATCTGACAATTCCAATACCAACAATTTCTGAAGTTTGAATTTCTTGGTTATTCTGCTGACTCTTGTTCATGGTGGGTTGGTTCCTTATGTGTTTTGTGATTTTTATTTGTGAGCTCACAACCATTGGAACTCTCTCTGTGGAAAGACTATGAGGCCTGGATTAAAGGTAACTGGGTTTTTTTTTGTCTTCATGGCATGCAGGATCTTAGTGCCCCAACCAGGGATGGAACCCATGCCCTCTGCAGTAGAAGCATGGAGTCTTAACCACTGGACCACCAGGGAAGTCCCAAAGGTAACACCTCTATAGATAGAATTTTCATCTGCTTCTGCAAGCCAAAGGGACACTATAAAATCAAGAGCTACTTTAGTCTACCTTAATCTTTTTCTTTTTTAAAAAATTTATTTATTTATTTATTTATTTTTGGGTGTGTTGGGTCTTCGTTTCTGTGCGAGGGCTTTCTCTAGTTGCAGAGAGCAGGGGCCACTCTTCATTGCGGTGCGCGGGCCTCTCAGTGTCTCGGCCTTCTCTTGTTGCGGAGCACAGGCTCCAGACGCGCAGGCTCAGCAATTGTGGCTCACGGGCCCAGTTGCTCCGCGGCATGTGGGATCCTCCCAGACCAGGGCTCGAACCCGCATCCCCTGCATTGGCAGGCAGATTCTCAACCACTGCGCCACCGGGGAAGCCCTACCTTAATCTTTAATATTTTTTTTTCAGGCTGCATAGATAATGTGAATTCTGCTACCAAAGCAAATGAAAATTGATTTGAGGTTATGAGTTTTCAGACATTCTCTTCTTTTTTACCTTTATCCAGAATCCAGAGTCTGGAATCCAGATCCCTCCTTCTGTGGGGTAGGGAGAAAAGTTTTTGTTTTGATGTTTGTTTTTTCAGTTTACCTTTTTCCCTGAGAATGTCTCCTTTCATGATTTCAGTTTTGTGGAAGTGTCTTAATCTTAATTTCTGTGTAAATTGACCTTGTCTCCTGTTCCTTGTCAAAATCAAAATCTCCAAACTACCAGAAATCAGCAACTGTCAGCAAATGCTACCAAGCAACTGTGCACGTTAGTGCTTGATTACCTTTTTGGATTCTATCTTTTAAGTCATTTTTGCCTCTGAAGAATTCCCTTATTTTCTTGCCATCTAAGCTATGCTTCTAGAAGATTTTTAAATGTTTTATTCAGAATTTATAGGTATTTTGTACAGAAACATTACTTGTACACCATATTTCTGGAATTATAAATCCAAAAATTTAAAGTTTTGATGTCATCAAATCTATCAACATTTCCTAGTATGGGTTTTGGTTTTTGTGTTAAATGTAGGAAGTCCTGCTCCAGTTCAAGAATACTCAAATATTCACATTTATTTTTATTTGGTAATACTATGTTTTAAATATTTAAATATATAATTCATGTAGAATTTATCTTGAAACATGAAAGCTAGAAATTAATTCTGTTTTTCTCTCAGATAGTTAACTTATCCCAACATCTAGGTAATTTTTCAAAAAATAGAAATATGAAATAATAAAGGCCAAAGTTATTATCACCAATGAATAGAAGTTGTGTTTGAATAGAAGTTATAATCATACTTATTAGCTGTCTAATATGGAAAACCAATTATGAAAATGAATGGCTTTGTGTTTTTAAAAGTATCTTAATTTCCTTTGTATTCTTGGAAAAAGGAAGACCTTTAATTCTTTGGTTTTATTTGCCAGTGCTTACTGTGGAAGATATCTTTTTTCCTCAGAAATTCCCAGGATACTCTAAAATAAGGCATTAAAACAGGAAACCCTGGGGAATTAACATTTTTGCTGTCCTCATGTATGTATTCTTTCTGCTTTTCTAAAGTTAGAATTTTGCATATATTGAATTCCCCATTGTGACACAATTATTGGTGGTCTGGTAGAAAATTAGAAACAGACACACATTAATTTGGAAGGGAAAAATGGAACTCTCTTATTTCCCCAGGGATGTGTACTATGAGGGTGGGGAAAGTGAATAGCCTCATGAATAGCCTCTGTGGAAGAGTACTAGGATCTTCTTCATAGATTAGATCATGATTTCTAATTAAACTCCCTGTATCTGTAGAATAATTTTCATGCAAACTAGAGAAGTAAAATTAAACTTCTAATTGCAACTTGTAGCTCACATGGCTACAGATCTGTGTGGGAATAACACAAATTTGCATTATGGACACAATCTCAATCATTTGGCAATGATTGGTTGACCTTTCAAAATCTCACGGTGGGTCTTGCTTAGGATAAGAAGAGACTTCAATCCCCATTTATTTATAATGTAAGATAATAGGTTATTTTTATTAATAGGACATATGAATTACTAGTCACATTTTAAAATCAAATAATAGAAATACATTTGAAACTAAAAGTATATGGAAAAGACTTGACTCTCTTTAGAGATTTCTGATTTTAGAGTGTTTTCCTCTTGCTGTCAGAGCATGTACTGTTATTGCCTCGTGGTTATAGATGAATAAGGCAGTTAGAGATGGAATCAGAATTACCTTTTTGACATGTTGCAAGTTGCTTTATGGACTACCTTTCTGAAAGCTTGTTTACTTGTTAGTTTTTCCTCATAAAAGAGAAGTTACACAATTCTAAGCAACATTTGTGACATATTTCATATGCCCGCAGCAAATGAAACAGTGTTAGGAACATAGTAGGCATGCAACAAACACCTGCATGTTAACGGAGCATAGGAAAACATCAGTCTGTTTATTTTGACTTTCTGGTTCATTGCATTCTAGATAAATGACAATTTATTGTAGAGAGAAAAACAGGACCTGATGGAATCTCGGAAAGATGTGGAAAGGGAAGGTTGTCCAGCAGGTCAGGAAACTTGAACCTGTTGTCAAGAGTTCTGAATGTTTTTCCTGTTCAAGGTTATGAGGTGCTTACCCATCATTAATTTTAGTTTGTTTTTATGTGAACTTAAACTTTAGGTGATTTCTTGACTAGCGCTTTTTTATTTAACATCAGTTGTTTTTTCTAAAATGATTTGCATTTTGTTTCACAACAGTTGCCCAAAATATCTTTGAAAAAGGAGGGCTGTGTTCACCTTTAATACTTAAAAATCACTTGGAGGCAGTTCAATTGAGCATGAGTATGTGTTTGTAAGAAAGTAAAACATAACCAGAATGAGTAACCTCTGTTCTCTGAGGCTTATTGCATATCATTTATGCTTGAAAAAACAGAATGAATTTATTTGTTTTAATGTCAAAAAACTTTGAGAAGAGTTAAAAGGAGCTAGCTGACCAATCCACTAAAAATAGCTGCAAAAAAAGGAAAAAAAAATAGCAGCAAACTTACTTTTTAACTGGGATGATATTTAACCTTATATCTCCTCATCACAGGACAAGTTGAAAACAGTTTGAAATACCTTTCTAGTGTTAGGAAGCGCATTTAGAATGTCTACTCTGGTGATATGAAGTGTAAGTTGGCCAAATTATCTGAATAACTCAGGCCCCAAAACCGACCCTGGAGATAAAGGCGAGTTATTTTTTTAGTTTAAATTATCCAAATAGCTTATCTTTATAATCCCATGACACTCAATAATTGTTCAATCTTCGAGTCCTTGCTGCCTGTGGACAGAGCTATATTAATACGATGAAAGGATTTAAGGAAATAGTATGTTAGAAATCAGTAGCAAAAGGCTCATTTTTCTTTTAAAATGTTATTTTTAAATTAGAGATGATACATGATAATTTAGTTAAACATGAAGAAATGTTGATAATCTCTTTATGTATCTATATTTTGTTGATTAATCCTGGGAGATTTTGCTCTGTTTTCTATTTTCTCTAAAGGAGTGGGTCGGTCTTAGCTTGATTTGATGTTCCTTCCCAGGCCACTAATAAAGGCAGCCCTTCTTCCCAAAATGACTTTTTATTATCTTTCTAGAAAAAATGCTGATGATAATAGTTTTCTTTATTACCCTTTATACTGGTCTCTCCAAGCCTTCTCAATTGAATATATAACAGTCAAATAATTTAATGAATAATTTTGGGACAAGCAAGGGCCTTTCTCCTCATGACAGTCATTTTACAGCTATAAGTGTACCCTAGAAAGCACAATAGAGAATATGAAACTCATACATTTAGTTGAGTTATTCCTTTTAGACTCTGAGTTTGATTATAGAGAAAGTAACATTGATTAAATGGCTCTTCAATAATTAAGCACTTTTGTTTCGTCCTTAATACTGTGCCACATGCATTGTGGGGTGTAAAAGCTTTAAGATGTGATTACTCTCACCAGCTTACTCACAGTCTTGGTGAGGTGATCATATTTATATCTGAATGTTCGACAGTTAAATGGTGGCATAAGACAGCATATGACTAAATATCAAAATAAGCGGTATAAATAGCAAGTACTACAAGAGCTCCTAATGGGGGTCAAGAATCAGTAGAGAATATTTGACTTAAGCAGAGGAGTCACACCATACTTGGGCATTAGGTGCCAAAGTTAATACACTATGTAAAAAGTATGTGAAGTCAATATCCTTGAAACTCTCTTAAATCACCTATAGATTTCAGTACATATAGTCACAAATAACTGCTACACTGTATACTGACACACACTCTCTTTCTTAGCAAGTTCTGTACAGTTAGTATTTCCTTTATTATACAAACAGATCACTGAAGAAACTGGCTCGAGTTTATCTTCAAACCCAGCAGTTAGTCTCAGCGTTATGAGCTGCTTATACTATGAGGGGTGCACGACAAGTGGGTCTGACTGACTCGGCATCTTTTGCTCCTGTAATGGAATAGTGGGCAGAATTGTCCACACTTTATAATTCTTTTTATCTAACCCTCTCTTTTTCTATTAAGCCTGTAGAGGCAACTTTACATAAGTTAAATGTGTATATGATGTGTTCCACTGTATATAGTTATTCATAGTCTTGCTGTCTCTTTACCCATAGATGGTAAATTCTGAACTGTTTTTATGTGGCTGCATTTAACATTTGTGTGCATACTTAGCTTAGTATATTATTTTTTTGTGATTATTTTTATAAGATTGAGGGTATCTTATTCAGCACTTCTGTATTCTCCTCTGTCATTTTCCTGTATTTTCTTTTTTAATCCTTCTAGTTTCATGGGAGTTAATATACTCTATCTTTCTATAAGGTAAAATCACCACCTGTCCTGGATCTTACTCCTTCTCATTTCCTCTAAAATTCCATCTGCTAAAAGATTTACCAATCAGAAAATATTAAGGAACACTTACTCTAATGCAAAGTATTGAGCTAAGCTTTGGAAAAGAAGCTTTGAAGTCTATCGGAAAGGAAAACAGGGACATTTAATAGCTCAAAGTGCCATGTTGTGAATGCCAAGCTGGTGATACAGAAGGTAAGCGGTGTGGCTATTCAGAGGAGGGAGATGATCCTAGCCTGGAATGAGTGGCCCAAAAAAGTCTGGGGAAGGGGCTGGGATTGAGTCAAGCCCAGAACCTTAGGTAGGATTCAGATAAGCAGAGGGCTGGGTGCATTTATAATCACATTAATTCAGACTGAGATAATAAGTACTACCTGGCAGTGGTCTTCTGTGTGCTCACGGTCTAGTGATGGAGACAGACAGGTGAATAGATAAATTTCGACACAGTGTGGTAAATGCACTCATGTAGGGATTGGAACAAAGTCCTGTGAGGGCACAGGGACTGTTGGATTCTAATGTAAGCAAGGAGGGGTTATTTGGACTGAACTTTAACAGTAGGTAGGGGCTTGCAGGGCACAGAGGAAGAGAGGCATATTAGATCAAAGAAAGCACTCCTCCTAGACACAGATCTGGAAAGAGCAAGAAGCCACCATGGCAGTGACAAAGGGCTGGGAGTGAGGGGTGTGGCACATGGGGAAGCAGATTGTGAAATGTCTTCTAAGACTAGAGAAGAACTTGCTTTTTAACTTGTAGGAAAAGGGGAGTCAAAAGAGAGGTGTAAGCCACAGCCTGACATTATCAGATTTGGTTTCTTACAAGAAAATGCATTAAGCCTGGTGGTGGAGAGACCAGCTGAGACTGAAAGCTACACAAGGGCAAAGTTGTGTTTAATCCCTCTTGATGTGCTTAGCACTATCACACAGTAGGTGCTCTATAATCTTTTTCTGAGTTGAACCTTTTTGTTACCTGAGTAGTCTAAGGAAATGTTGAGAGCCCAAGCTAAGGTCTTAAGCAGTGAAGGTGGAAAGGAGAAGTCAGATTTGAGTGAAGGTTGTGAGATGGAACACATAGGCTCTATTGTCTGATCAGGTGTAGTGGGAGGTGGTTAGGGAGAAGAGAAAGTTGAAGAAAATGCCAAAGCTTTTCACTTGGGAGATGAGATGGACTTATCATGAATTAAAACAGAAACCACTGGAGGCACTATGGGTTCACTTTTGGAAGTCTACATGTTTTGTTTCAAGGGTCTGTGAATTTCATGCTCAACCACATCCAGTGAGCAATGGGAAATATGGGCCTGCAGAGTGAGGCTGAGATTGAGGTCGGGGATACAGGTTGTAGAGTCTTGAGCAATGAGTAGATGGGTTGGAGGTAAATGAGACCACACTGGAATGGCCACTGTCTGAGGAATGGATGAGGATTGTACTGGATTGAATAGTGTCCCCCTCCTGGCAAATTCATGTCAACCCAAAATCTCAGAATGTAACCTTGTTTGGCAATAGGGTCTTTGCAGATATAATTAGTTAAGATGAAGCCAACCTGGATTAGAATGGGCCCTAATCCAATGACTGGTGTCCTTCTAAGAAAACAGAAACGCAGATACACAGTGCAGAAGGCCATGTGAAGACAAAGGCAGAGATTGGAGTCATGCGTATATAAACCAAAGAATGCCGAGGATTGCCACCAACTACCAGAAACTAGGAAGAGGTAAGAAAGGACCTCCCCTAGCGCCTTCAGAGATAGCAAGGTCCTGATGACATTTTGATTTTGTACTTCTCATCTCCAGAATTGTGAGGAAATATACTTATATTGTTTTAATCCACCTAGTTTGTGGCACTTGGTTATGGCAGTCCTTGGAGACTAATACAAGGACCACGGATGGACCCTAGAACCTGACATTTACGAGTAGCAGAGGAGGAGGACCCCTGAATGAGGCAGAGAAGGAATAGTCCCAGGGGAGGGAAGAGTCATGTGAACACAGGCGTGAAGTAGCACAAGCATGGTTTGATTAGAAGAGACGATTTATGTCAAGGGATGGTTTAGACATAGGGTCCCAGAGGTACTTAGAACCAGTTTGAGGTGCACTTCTGTGCCAGATGCAGGTTTGTAGGCAGCCTCTGACCACTGAGGACAGACAAGGGGCAGGATGGATCTGGGCTATTTCAGTGCTTTGAATCTTCTGTCTCTCATGGTCAGCCTTTCCCCACCTTGCCTCCAAACTCACACTGGTCTCCCCTACTATGTAAAGGACAAAACAAAGGGCCCTGGGTCTAATCTGCTGCCCCTTCTCACCTCCCTTTGCACCACTGCCTCCTTTTCCTCACCAGTCATCCTCTGGAATTTGATTTCTCGCCTTCGTTTCTCAGTTAGCCTTTAACTCGTTAAATCCAGGGACTTTTCCCCTCTCCTTGTTTTCCTTGACCTCACTGCATCTCTGCAGCATCAACATTTCTGATCTTCTCTGCCTTGTTGAAAGTTTCTCTTCCTATGAATTCTCTGCTGTTCTATTATTCCAGCTCTTAAATTACATCTCGGTCTCCCCAGGATTCATTCTTCCTGCTGCTGCACAATGTGGCCTAGATGATTCTTTTGGTTTAACTATGATTTCTAGGATTGTCTTCCTTCCTCCCACAGTCAGTTTATATAACTATTCATTGAATGAATTAATTCAAAACATTAATGCCATCAAAATCCCTTCTTTACCTCTGGCCTCTCTCAGGCCTAACCTAATTTTGGTCAGGAATACTGAGCATCAGTTCTAATCTGTGTCTGCTTAGAATTTCTCTTATTTTATTTAAAATGTTTCCTTAAGGAGCTCATTGAAGAAAATTTGGAAAATATGTAAAAGGAGAAGGGAGAAAAAAAATTTACCCAGTATTTCCTTTCATCTTTTTTTACCTGTAGGGATTTATTGTTTATTTTTATAAGCATAGCTAAAAGCAAATGTTTAATATCTGTCTATCTATAATATATAATATGTTTGTCTTCTACTTTTAAATTTAATATAAGCATTTTCATGTTATTACCAATCCTCATAAATATTTATCATGGATTGCATAGTATTCTGTTGAGAGGTTATATTAATTTTTCCTTAACCATTGTCCTATATGTTTGACATATAAGTTGTTTCTATGCTTTTCTGTTATAAATGATAGTAAATATCTTTGTGCATGAAGCTTTATTTTAGTCTTGATTTTTTTTCTTAATGATACATTTCCCAAAATGGACTTTTTGGATCCAGGGTATAAACATTTAAAACCTTAATATATATTGTCAAGTTGCTTGTAACAGAGTTCTACCAATTTGTACACCAGCAATCTATAAGGGTACTAATTTACCACAGCTCTGCTAAAATGTTTACTTGAATTTTCTGCTTTTTAAATACTTGACTTTTTCCCTCCAAGAACACCAATGATGTGTCTTAGTGAATAGACTTATAATTCAGATATTTTAGTGATATGTGCATTTAGGGACTGATAGTAGAAACTAAGTTGATGACAAGGGTTTGCCTTTCACTAACAAAAGCATGTTTACTTGGAAAGGAGACTCTCAGAAAAGGAAAGATCTGAAAAGAAAATTTGATATGGTTTTAGAAGCAGTCTTTTTCAATCTGTAGGACAGTATTTTGGCTTGAATTCCTCTGTAATTCCTTTGCAGAAAAGAAAATATTCTTAATTTCTTAATTTTAAGCAGAAAAACAATTCCAGCAGAGAGGGAATAACTTTCTCTCTGCAGATATGAGATTCACTTATCCTTATAGAAAACATCTTCCCAGAGGCATGTACAGATGAATATACTCTGATGTGTTTCTTATCTGCTTGCCAAATGAAGTGCTTGTTTAGCAAAGCTTATATGAGAGAAGCATGCATTACCCTAACGTAGGTATGTGTTGTTTGTGGTGTGTGGGTCGGCTCAAAACATTAATTAAATTCTTCCTGCTAGTTTATATAGAACATACTGTAAGTTTATAGAAGAGATGTTTATGTGTTTGTAGAGTCCTTTCAAAGAGTCTGAGATCTGATATGTTACAGAAAACAATCCATATCTTACCAAGTCTGATTTCTGAAATCATTTTCTCATAACTTCCTGGGTTTCTGGTTAATGACACTTGAATAAAATTCAGAGAAAATATAGGTGCTTGATAGCACCTAATTATTATGTTCTGTATTCCCAACTTTTGGAAGAATCAAACCACTATTAATATGCTAAAAGCTAAATTTTGTAGAATGTTAAACATTCATGAAAGGAATGATGAAAGAAAGGATAGGTTTCCTGCCAGCATTGCGGTCAGCAGCAGTACTCTGGCCTGATTACTTAAGCCGATGTTTTTCCTAAATCAGTCATGAATCAGTAATTATCAAGTTTCGCAATACTAGGCAATTCTCCTGAGAACAGCAAATGATTTGTAATGTTAAGTTGATAGCTTTTTGAAAAAAAGAAATGTTTTGGCTCCTCTTGATGGGTTTCCCTGGGCACTGGGCAGAACCCCTATTGATTTAATGGAACTTTGTCTGTGGAGGCTTTGTAGATTGAGCTTTCCTACATGATCAAATAGCACATATTTGCTTTCTCTCCCCACAAAAATAAGAATGCTGCTGGTGTGTGGTGTTTTGGTTTCGCTTCCATTCATTTGGCTTAGCTATTTAAACCACAATTTAGTCCAAAAGGAAAAAAAAAGTCACAGATGAAAATTCCTGAATTAAAGGTTTTTTGCTTTAATTCTGTTTCTTCCAGAACATTTTGTGATGAACTGTTTGATAAGTGTTTTCTTCTGTCATAATATGTTCTCCTTTGTGCATTGGGATTCTAGATCTTAGAGTTGGAAGGGACCTTGTGAAAAATTTCTAATTTAGTCCCCTCCTTTCTGAAGCTCACAGGAGTTGTACTGTCTCAGTTACAGAGCCTGGAATTGGTTAAATAAGGATCCAAACGTGGCTCTTTCTCTTACTTGATAGTACGTTAGCCAACATGCCTGCATCGAAGCAGTTGCCTTATTTTAGATATAGGAAACCTGGAACTCAGTGGATTACCTCCTTTGCAATTTGTTCTGATGTGCCATGTGACACCAGGATTTTAAACAGCTTGTTCCTTGGTTGTCCAGGACCCTCATGCTGTTGCTTCTCTTTTGCGATCACCATCCTGCAACTACATATTTACTCAGGAGGCCTGTATAACTCTGCTGTGTCTACTCCCTGCTTATTTCACTTTGGAGATGCTCTTTTCTTGGACAAAGGAATTTTAACATCTTAATGTTGCAGGAGGGCCCCTCAAATTTGGGGAGCTGTAGAGCCCTCATCAGATGAGCTTTACAAAATACTCTAGAATCCTACATAGGTCTTCTTCAAGGGACTACATTTTTAGTCTTTTAGTTAGTCTTTGTCCTGGGGTGCTCCTTGTCTCATAGCCATGATCTCCTTTGAGAGTTAATGGATTTTGGCATTCTGAGACTCTCCCAGACACTCTGACCCCAGGAGTTTGGTCAGGCTTTTGGTGGAAGTTATATGTTCTCATTCTCTCTGTTTCCTCACCACCCATTCTGACAGGGGCTCTGGTATCTGAATGAGCCTAAGTCGTGGCTAATCTGCAGTACTGTGACAGTTCTGCAGTGGGGTTCCCAGATTCCTCTATTGTGCTATCAAGTGGGAGCTGCAGAAGTTCACACAATCACAGGATTGGAAGGGAGCCTATTGGTCATTGAATGCTTGAGTCACCCCTGCAAAATCACTGCCAAGTAATTATCTAGGCTGACGGGAAACTTATTACCTCCCAAGGCAGTTCATTCTAATTCGGACGGTTCCCACTGGCGGGAAATTCTTTCTCATACCTATTCAGTGTTGATGTGTTTCCTGTATTGAGTAAAACAGAATTCCTATTAATTAGGCACCCCCAGAGTCTTTCCAGAGTTGACTTAATACTTTTGGGAGGAAAACTTATTTGCGTTTACAGAACCTGGTGGATGCTGCCCTGAGAAATTCAGAATGCAGCCTTACATCATCAACAGACCTGTAGTGGGCATTTAATATAAAACACTTGTTGAACTAGACTGAATTATTCTCTGAAGAAAGCAGCAATGACTAGGAGTATAGTGCTTACAGCATGCGTCATTCTTTTGGCAGCTACTGCCTTGGGCTTTTACTTAGTTTATATGCACGAGTCTTGCCTATGTACAGCTAGTTGTTAAGCTCCTCAGGGTGTGGACTTGTCTAGTATGTACAGTACCTTACAAGCTTACTGATGACCTTGCATTCACAGGATCAGCTAATGTTTTGCAAGAAAGCGAAAGCGCAAGAATTGCTCCTCCTGTCACTGAATTGCTTTTCTTCTTTGCCCCAGATGATGAGTGGTGGTAGTGGTGGAGGTGGTGGTGGTGGCGGTGGTGTGTGTGTGCGCGTGCGTGTGCGTGCGCATGAGCCCAGAGCCAATTCTGTCTTACTGAAGGTTTTAGAACTGATCTCCCAACAGAAACAAGTTTTCCCAGACTAGCCTGCAAAAACCTATTCCCTTTCTGTCTCTGACAGTGCTGCAGCATTGGCAGATCCACATGAGGGGTTAAATTAATGCTTGGGTGTTGGTCTGGCAGCCTGACAATCACATTCCAGGAACACCCTTCTCCACTCATCTGCCTGGTGCACACTTCCTCATTCTTCCGGCCTCAGCAGGAATGTCTCTTTGTGGAACCTTCCTGATCCACCCAGGCAGAGAGATCACCTCTTCTTTCTTGTTCTTGCTATAGAGGACTGTGGACAGTCCTCTATTTTTACACATGCTGCTTTGTATATATATATTATTTGTTTCTGCCACTGTCTCCTTTGTTATTCTGTGAACTTCTGGAGGAAAGAGACTGAGTCTCATCTCTCTTCGTTTCCCCTGTGTCAAGAATAGTGACTAGTTCAAAGCAGGGGATACTCAATGAATATTTTTGAAGGAATGACTCTTAAAATATATAGATGTGTTGTTTGTGACGACTTGGGAAATACATTCCCAAGTGCTAGAGAACCTATTTACAAACAAACCTTTGGAATTTAACATTTTTTGAAGCTGGGGATCGCTTGCACTGTTTTGTATGCTCTCAGGACTTTGCTAAATAGCGCCCTTTCAGTTAACCACAGTAAGGGGTGTGCAGTTCGGATGAGCCATGAGCTGGAACAGGAACAAAGGGGCACTCTCTGAAGATGTCCTGAGGAAAACAGAGTGGCAAGTAGGACATGATATCCACTGGGTATGGCAACCAAGAACAGATCAGGCAAGCAGCTGGCTTTACAGAGTCTAATGGAATACGTGGAAAGTCCCCAGAGTGGCTGAATACAGAGCTGACCCTTGAACAGCATGGGTTTGAACTGCGCAGGTCCATTTATTTGCGGATTTTTTTCAATACCAAATAGTACTGCAGTACTACATGATCCAAGTTTGGCTGAATATGAGGATTTGGAACTGGAGACACTGTGGAGGGTGGGGGAGGGGAGACTATAAAGTTTTATGTGGATTTTGAACTGTGTGGAGGGTCAACACCCCTAACATTCCCATATTGTTCAAGGGTCAACTGTAGTGGTAAGAACTGAGGAAGAGGTGATCCTCAGCAGTGTGGACTGCTGACTGGTCAGCCAGCATCAGTGAATTTGTTAGCAGGTAAGAGGTATATATATATGAAGGAAATGCTGGCAATAGCCCAGCAAAGCTTCAAAACTAGGGGGACACTGGCCATTTATCATTCATTTGTTCTGCAAATATTTATTGAATATTGCTATAGACTGAATATTTGTATACCCCCAAATTACTATGTTGAAACCTCATGCCCAATGTGGCAGTATTTGGAGGTAGAGCCTTTGAGAGGGGCTTAGGTCATGAGGGTGGAGCCCTCATGAATGGGATTAGTGTCCTTATGAAAGAGATCCCATGTGAGGACACAGTGAAAAGACAGCCATCTATGAGCCAGGAAGCGGGTCCTCACCAAGCACTAAACCTTCTAACACTTTGATCTTGGGCTTCCCAGCCTCCAGAACTGTGAGAAATGAATTTTTGTTGTTTATGAGCCACCTAAAGTATTTTGTTACAGCAGCCTGAATGGACTAAGGCAAATACCTATGTGAAAATGCTCCCAAGAGGAGGTGAATATTCTTGATTAGATTATGTAGGAAAAGAAGGAAGGACCTAGTTACCAGCACTGGGGCACATGATAGGGCTGGACTAAATACTGGGACATGATGTGAATTCCTTGTTATGGGGCTAGAGTGCCCTTAAATGCCTTCTGTTTCCAATCAGGATTTATCCTAGAGACAGAATGGGGCAGAGCTTCCAGGGCCAAATAAACTCAGCTGTGGTGAAAAGAAGGCCTAGGGACTGGGTACCAAGTAGGGCCTGACAAACATCTCTTAAACTGATAGAACTGTATCTAGCCTACAACTGTCCATTAAACCATTAAGTATAGTTGATTGGCTATACCAAATGGCACTGCAGAGCAGAGAACAAGAAACACTGATTTTAATAACACCTTGCACTTGAAAAATACTCCATACTTACCAAAATATTTTCACATTTCACTATTTCATGGGATCCCCAAATTCTCTGATATAGGCCAGGGTGGTATACCCATATTTTGGATAAGTACATTAAGGCACTAACAGTTTAAATGGATCATCTCGCTCCTGGTTAGCTAGTAGCAGAGACAGACAGAGCTATAAGCTCCTTATTGCTAAGTCACTGCTCTTTCCCTTATGCCACTGATTTGCTCATGTGATGCCGTGACAAAACTCTTGGAGGACCATGTTCACTGAGAATTCAGTCCAGGTTTGATTGACTTCTGGGAAACAGGGCCTAGCTGGGTCTGAGCATTCAGGAGGATACTCTCAGCAATAATCATGAACTCAAGTATTGTTTAAGATACTTGCTTTAAGAAATATGCTTCACTTTGAATTAAGAGGGTTATTATCTACTTTAAGGAGATCTCCTTAAATTACTAAAGTAAATTAGCAATACCAGAGATGTAAAAGTATCAGTTTCTAGTAAAAATGCTCCAATTTTTGTGATTTCACCATGTTGCCGAATTGAGTTCCCACAATGGGCTAAGCACCATTCTAAGCCTTGGAAACATGGCGATAAACAGAACAGGCAAAATTCCCTTTGTCATAGGGCTTTTGGTCTAGTTGGGGAGGGGGTGTTTGTGCAGGAGACTCACAGAAACCAGATAAAATAGAAAGTATGTCAGATATTGATAAATGCTATAGAGAAAAATGCAGCAGGGAATGGGAACGGAATATGCGGGGGTGGGGAGAGGTTGCAATTTAAAATATGACGGTTAAGGAAGGCTCCAAGAAAAGCTTGAAGGAAATACATCTCTATATACTTCTTCAAAAACTACAAAATAAAAAATTGGTAAATATCCAAACTAGCTATCAATAAGTATTAATGAGTACATACACACGCGCATACACGCGCGCGCACACACACACACAAAACCTAGCATTTACTTTTCAAATTAACTCTCAACTCTATTCACTGAGAAAATGAAATAAATTTGATTTTGTGTTTTTGTAGAACTATAAGAATATGGAATTTAGCTATCACTAATCCCTGCTTCTTTGTTTGCAGACCTCCCACTGTTTAGCGCAGTGATAAAATTCCACAATAAATTTTGACTTGAAAGATTTCAGGATATCATGAAAATGGGAATGACGAATGAAGGCTGTGAGATGAGCAAATATTTGGCAAATCCTTTAAAGCACTTAGAATAAGCTTTATTAAGTGTGGTGGAATCAAATGATCATTACTGGTTTTATTTTTATCTGGGGTCAAACATAATTAAAATAAAACATTTTCTGTGGGTTTCCAAATTAGCTTAATGATTTACTGGTCTCCAAAGATCTTTGTAGATGGTAATCTTGGCACAGAGCTCTAAAAGAGGGCTCTCTAGATCTGGAAAGAAGTTGGAAAATAATTTGTTTAAAAACAAAACAAAAAAGTCCCAAGAAACACAATGAGAGAATTGTGACATATTGAGAATTCAGTTGAAAGGTGCTATCAGTGATTCTATGGCAGGCTGAGCACTAAAATGCCCAGTTTGTCACAGTTCAGAACCGCAAAGATCAATGAGGAAATGTTGTAGCTGCCCTCTTGTGGTCAGATTGGAGGTTTTTGCCTCTGTCTCAATACTTTCAGGAAACAATGTTATTGCACCCCATGCTACCCCCATCCCCCGAGCTATACATGAAATAACGTAAGAGTAATAAAACATTTCAAGTTTTCAGATGGGCTCAAAAGACCTCCCCGCTTCCCCGCTAACCACAACAAGACCCAGCAAGTTAGTCAACACATACTTTTCAGTTGAGCAAAACCCCTGGCTATTGGTAGATTATATTAAAACTGTGTCCCCTTTCCACCATACCCCAAGGGAAGCCACATGAGATTTCTGGGAGAATTTTAAAGATGATATCCTTAAGTCTACAAATACTTTTTTGAGGGGGAAGTGGTGGGAATTAACAGCAGAGACTGATGCAGGAAATAATAGGAAGCGCTTTGGTACCTCTCAGCTGGATGATCAAGGCTAAACCACTTAACTTGAGAGCTTAAACTTCAGTTTCTTCCAATGTAAAATCAGAGAGTTCAAAGGCAACTTCCAATATCCCTTTTAGCTCTAAAACTCTATAAATAAGTGAGCTGATGGACAGGCAAACTGCTCTTTGGTCTCTGGGATTTATTTCCTTTCTGATTATGTGGCTTTATGATTAGTGAACTAAAGAGCCATTAGGGGAACTGTGTGATGGAACCTTTGAAAGTTGCAGGGCGATAGCGATATTTGTAGAACTGTCCCATTCATACAAGTACCGAATTTATTAACTATCTGCTATGTGCTGTGCATTATTCCAGGTGCAAGTAATGCAATATTAACAGAGAGAAGGAGAATCCTTGTCTTCAAGGTGCTTATAATTTGGAAAAAATTAAATTCATTCATTTTTATGTGGCTTTACATAGTTTACCTTTATGTTCTTATGATTCTGAAAATAACAAGGGGAACTTACCTTAAACTTTGAATATCTCCAAAGATCTTCTAGGTGGGATGGACTTGAAGCTGAGCAAAACTCCCAGAAAACTTGGGCAAGAACTGGGTCTGGAATCAAAATTTCAAGTTCAAGGGAGTGTGCCTTTTGGTGAAGCTTCCAGTGGAAGAGGTGCCTGGCTATGCTTTGGTCATTTTGAAAACTGTTCTTCCATGAGCCATTTTTTTTAACATAAAAGGAAATCCTAATAGGTCCTATATCTTTTTGGTAACTGCCTTATTTGTGCTCCGTTTCATACCATGCTTTGGAAGGGTCAATTCAAAAAGAAAGAATATATTTTAAATAATTTATAATTTTATTTAAAATTTTTATTTTATCAGGCTAAGATTGTTTTGTTTTTTTCCTCAAGTCTTTGTGCATGCTCTGACATCTAAAGTAGAGAAACAATCATAAATTTTGAAATATTAATTGTTTTGGATGTGAGAAATTGTAAGCTATACATTACTAAAATGAAAGTTGACTTATTAGTTATACGGATATACACATGTGTGTAATGATCAGGTTACAGGATCTTGATAAAAATGCTTATTCCAGATTACAAGAAGTTCTGGGAGGACCTCTTGATGACACAGATTTTCTTCCTGTTGCCTTGGTATTTTCAGAATATCTTACACATCATCTACTATATGTGTCTTTGTTGTAAGTTGGAGTTTGGTTAGATAGAACATTTGAACTCTATTCAACTTGGCAGTGCAAAGAGCCTGGAGTCCAATGATTTGTCTTTAGGGCGGTGTTTAGGGAATAACAAAATATTTCAGAATCATTAAGGGTATTACAAGAGGGAATTTGGGAGTGGTTGAAATGCTTTGTGTACTTCTAAGAAGGCAGGATGGGAGAGATTAGAGGAGGAAAATGGTTTTAAAAATTTCACTTAGAGATTTGTAAATATAGTAAGCATTACTGCAGGTTCATAATAAAATAAAATGATCATAAACTGTTAAAAAGATGAGGATTTTTCTGACCTCAGTTTAAAAAAACTGAAAAGGTAAAACAGAAAACAATACAGATGTTACAAAGGCAGGGTCATTGATAAGTAATATTAGAGCTCCCTCCTGACCAAAGATATATCTGTTATGAAGACTTACAGGGTGTGTGATACCATTTTGGTACAAACAGTGATACCATAGATTACTTCTTTAAACATTATTTTCAGGTAGATAGGCTCTGAGGAAGGTAGTGTGAAGTCTTGGAAAGAACACAGACTGGGTTCAGAATATGCTGGGCAGTTGGCTCTGTGGCCTAGGATAACATTTTCACCTCAGTTTCTTTACTTGTAAATTGAGATATTTCTCTTCTCTCATAAGCTTATCCAGAGAAGGCTCCATGCCTTCCCCTCCCTACATTTTCCAGGTTTCTTGAAGAATTTTACTATTTATCTGTTCTCCGAGATCATGCCAATCAGAAAGGCCTAAAGAGTTAAAGGCAGAAAAAAAATAGTTTAGATGGTATTATTTGGGTTAAGCAGTACATGAAAATTTAAACTACCTCTCCTAGCTATGCCAAACAAAGAAGGATGTTTTTAATAGTAAAGGCAAATGGATCTTAGCCCTATGACCTATACGGAAACCTGTTTTTTGGCTTTTTGTTTAGGTATGGGGATGTGGAGAAGAATAGCTGGTGTTTACGATTCCTTCATGTATGGCTCAAAGGCTTGTCTAAGCATAAGCAAGTGGTTGTGATTTGAACCCGGTTGTTGATTGCTTTTTACTCAGACCTGTTTCCTACATGCATTTGTTTTTTCCTGTCATTCAAACATTTCAGTGATTGGGTGTACATTATTGAATGTAGTTCTTCTGTCTTTATGGACAGGACTATGTTTAGAGCACTGCCTAATTCTGGATCACAAACTCAAATGCATGTGCAGGTAAAAAGCGAAGCAGGGTCCATCTAATACAACTGTGAGCACTGGCAACTGTGGTGAATTGGAGAACATGTGCTCAGTCCAGAGAGTAGTCACCAGTCAGCAGCTTGTTTCCTTGAAGATATGGGCTGTATATTGCCAGGGTCTCCCAAATTTTTTTGAGAGAAGTCAGAAATATAGGCTTTAATGTGAAGTCCCCTGATTTTTACACCACCTTGCAAACCAAGCAGAGCTTGTCAGCTGAGGAGTGCAGTTTGTATACTCTGATTCCAGCTGAGGTTAGCGCCTCTTTGTTGATTTGCCTCTTAGTTGGGTGATGAATAAGAGCTAGATAACCTGGGGAGAAATCACAGCCCCACCACATACTACCTGTGTGATCCTGGCAAGTTACTTGGCAACTCTGTCCCTAGGTTTCCTCATCTATGAAATGGAGATGATAATAACAGTACTTATAGGGTTTTGGGGGAGAATCAAATGAGTTAAAATATATAAAGTGCATATAATAGTGCTTGGGATGTAGTAGGTGATATTGAAGTGTTTAATATTATTAGAACCTCTTTTGTGTCCTCTCATTAGGAGGCTGCACCCTCTTCCTATGAGGCCTGGGGAGGGAGAAGGCAAAAAAAAAAAAGGAAACAAAACTTTATTGAGCACTTCCTGTGTACCAGGAATTATGCCAGATGCTTTGTATGACATTTTCTCAGTTTAATCCTCAGGTAGACTCTTGAGCAGATTTTATTCTCATTTTACGGTAGAGAGAACTGAGACTCTATGAGATTCACTTGTCCAAGGCAGAGTTAGGATTTGGACTTAAGTGGATCTGATTCCAAATCCCATTGTTGTACCAGAAAGCTTTCCATCCTTGACCCAGGGAGATTTGCTGTGAATTTGATGCCTGACAGGATCTCTTTCATAAAGAGATTTAAGGGATATTGCCTCCTAAATGAATGAACTTGGGTCAAGATTAACCAGTGAGAG
The DNA here is from genome assembly GCF_965194805.1 of Balaenoptera borealis. Taxonomy (NCBI): domain Eukaryota; kingdom Metazoa; phylum Chordata; class Mammalia; order Artiodactyla; family Balaenopteridae; genus Balaenoptera; species Balaenoptera borealis. The sequence continues at coordinate 44,665,820 of NC_138871.1, read as the reverse complement.
TTTTGTTACCCATAAACCTACTACCCACACTCTACTTCGCCCTCCAGGCAAGCCTGAGCTCCTTGAGGGCAGAGACTGGGTGTCTGCTCTATCTGAAGCTCCCAGCATATTCAATGAATTCAAGTGTTTATAAAGGCATGAAAGAGGGACCCAATATGGAAGGTTCTCAATCTACAGTTTTGGGGAGTCGGACATGACATGTGACAAGTCTAGCCAGGCCAGCATAGGACCTTAATTACTTCACTAAAAGCCCGCCAAATGTTATAAAACCTTTGCCCTCTTTCCTAATAGTGTCCTTTAAGATGTAAGTGAATAGAACCAGACTGGATGGAAGGAGTGGAGGTGTGTGTGAGGAGAAGGAAGGAAGAAAGAAGGGAAAAAAGAATGAGTGGGAAATCTGTAGAGATAAAGGGAGCAGGTGGTAAGCAAGGCAAAAGCCATTGAGCAAATGTCCTGTCAGCTGCACAAAATGATCTTAGACTCAGATGAACTTCCCAAATTAGGACAGAATCAAAAATTACACACAACAGTTTCTTTGGAAAGCCTTTTCCACCTCCACGTGCTGTTTTCTGCTGAAAACAGCTTTTGTTTTTGGTAGATGGAATAGAGTATGAGAAGTTTACTTAGAAGAATATCTGCTATTATAAATCACATAAAGTCTTTCCCAATTTGGGATTAAGGCACAACCATCTACAACTCTGAAGCTGAAAATTATAAAAATCTTTCTTCTGGCTGGTGATGTGTTTTTAAAGGATTTTAATGCCTCTTCCACGTGAGAAGTTTGAATGTCCATATATCTTGCTATCCTTGCCTCATTGAGTCAAATGTGTTAGGAATCAGTGAAAGTATCAAAACCACAAACTAAATGATTAATAGGTCTGTTTTCAAGATCCAAGTGGAAACCAAACAGGCAAATAGAAGTACAGTTCCCACTCTGTCCTTTTATCACTTTGATCTCTGTCTCTCGCTAGGTGGAGGGTATCGTCAGGTCTACCATGTCATCACTTTGCTGCTCTGCTTTATTCTATCCAGATGGAGTGCCAAGGCCAAGGGTCAGGCAGGCTCACAGATGGACCTTTGGAACTAATCCAGATGCAGAGCAACACTGAACCCATCCATCCAGAGCCAAGGGTTCATGTCTGAATGAGTGTGCAGCAAGTACTTTTCAATAAGCCTACTCTAGAGTACTGTATTTTCTGACCGAAGGAGCTCTGGCAAATTACTTAACCTTTCTGAGTCTCAATTTCCTCATCTGTGAAATGGAAATAATCCTAGAACCTACCTCAAATGTTTGTGATGATTAAATGAGTTTTTTTTTTAATATTTATTTGGCTCCGTTGGGCCAGTTGTGGCATATGGAATCTTTTCTTGTGGCGTGCAGGCTTCTCTCTAGCTGTGGCGCTCCAGCTCTAGAGTGCACGGGCTCGGTAGTTGCAGCACACGGGCTAAATGAGTTTTACAGCATATAAAATGCTTAGAGCAGTGACTAGCACATGTTCATTAATATTGTTAATATTAATAAAATGTTTTAGAGGTGATATTGATCACAGCGAATGATCATGTTTGCATTGGAAATAACCTTTTTTGAAGTGCTTTGATTTTGCAAATGATTTAAAATGGCCCGTGGTATGAGATCAAGCACCTTCATTCACCACTCTCCAAAAATTAGCCATTTCCATTATGGGCAGACTTCTATCCTTTCTTGTGAATTGTCCAGACTTCCAAAATGGGATGTAATATGGTCTTGTTCCTTGGAGGGGAAAAATGGTATAACTATACAGCAACTATATGTAGATAAAGCAGTGATTGATTAGATGATTAAATATGATTTTTAAAAATAAATCAAAAGGGAATGGAATTCACTTTTTTAAAGAACTGCTTTGTTCCATACTAGATTGTTTCTCATTTTCACTAAATGGGACACAAAATTGTCAGGCCTAAATAACAATTTCACAAAGCTTGGTTTTCTAACTCATACTACAGGTGTTTTCTGATCAGCAGAAACCACCATTGTCAATTCTCAGAGACTGTTCTTCGGACATTTCCCTGTATGACATTACTGTAGGTAGGAGAACTGATCAGCGTTATAGTGGCCAAACAGAATTCAGAATTATGCTCTATAATCACAGTTCATTTAAAATATGCTTCATCCCCAACATCTTCCCTTGGTGAAGTTGGGATGGGGCAGTACAGTACAGGAAAAGGCCACAGGCTTTAGCACCAAAAACAAGTGGATATACCACTTGTTATTGAGTTTTGAATGTATTAATTATTCCAATAAATTTATGTAACAAATGGTTCTCAAACTTTAGCATGGATCAGAATCACCTAAAGGCTTGTTAAACATGGATTGGATTGTGGACACCACCCCCAGATTTTCTAATTCGGTAGGTATGCAGCTTGGCCCAAGAATTTGCATTTCTAACAAGTTTCCAAGTGAAGAAGGTGATGATGCTGGTCTGAGGACCATACTTTTAGAACCACTAGGATACATTAGGTGCAATAAATTAGGTTCAAACGGTTCCAGAGTTGGGCCAGAGATTCCACAACTATAAATGGGAAGAATATTGACTTGGAAAGTTTTCTGTGAAGATTAGAGATACTGTGTAGAGGCACCCAGCCCTTAGTGGGCAGTCAAAAAATAGTAGATATTATTCCCTAGAGTCAGACAGCCCTTGGACTCAAGTTCAAGCTCTGCTGATTGTTGACTGAATGATCCGTTGTAAACTCCATAACCTGTCAAAACATCATTTATTTGTAAAGTGGATGCTATTGTCTGAATTGTGTTCCCCCAAATTCATATGTTGAGGCCCTAACCCCCAATGTATGGTATTCGGAGACAGGCCTTTGGAAGGAAATTAGGTTTTGATGAGGTCATGAGGGTGGGGGTCTCACGATGGGATCAGTCTCCTTACAAGAAGAGACCAGAGAGCTTGCTTGCTCTCTCTCTCCACCATGTGAGGACACAGCTAGAAGGTGGCCTCTGCAAGCCAGGAAGAGAACCCTCACCAAGAACCTAACTGGTTGGCACTTTGATCACATTCTTCTCCAGAACTGTGAGAAATAAATTTCTGTTGTTTAAGCTACCCCGTCTACATATTTTGTTATGGCAACCTGAGCTAACACAGTGGAGTTCATCCTTACCCGGTAAATTAGGGGTATAATGAGATGCTGTGTGTACGGCACTTGGAACAGTGTTGGCTACCTGTAGTAGGAGGCAGCTAATGAGTTTTAGCATTATTATTTACGGTCATCACTATGCCCTTTCTTCCAATTCTGTTGTAGGATTTCTTCTTATGTTAACTTTGCAAATGTGATTGTAAGCCGATTGCAGGGCATATAGATGAGATAAGTAGTGAGGGCTAATTCACATCATTGCCTTCAATATTATTGCTACAGATTATTCTTCTGTCCCAGCATCTCATCTTTGGACCAGCACATACTTATATAAGAACAAAAACACTATCAACCCTCTTTCTGGGCTCAGCCTGTCCAAGAGAGTAAGCCATCTCGTGTGGCTTATTTTCTGGTGATGTTCGTTTTTACAGAACACACTGGTCAGTTGTCTCCTGGGTGGTATCTTGCACATGTGTTTTCCATTAAAGTAGCAACTGAAGAGTGGCAACTGTGAATCTTTTCTGGCTGGTGCTCATGTTCCATTTTCTTCCGTAATTAGCCTTGGGGTGGAAGTTTTTGGAGGAAGGGAGGGGGAAGCTTCTTTATGAATTGAAAATTAGACTTGATGCATATGACACTGGGCTAAATTGCTCAAACTTAGCTGTGATAAAAACTTCCCCTGGTTCTTTCTCTCTCATTAAAGTTTCCTCATTTGTAAGTAGATTCCTTAGGCTTTACATTTCTACAATTGTCAAACATGTAACTTTGTTTTAAAAGTAATGTTAAAATATTAAAGACTTGATTAAGCTTTAAAAGTGAAAAGAAAAAAAATGAAATCAAATGCTTCTGATTATTTTAGGGGCAATATTTTATCATGGTGAATAACATTATTGGAATCACCTAAACATGAGTGATTAAGCTATCAAGGGGTCACTTTTAATGGTTTTCATTATTTTACTTATGAAAAAAACATTATATACAGCCATCTGGGAAGAGTTTGGCAGTTTCTTATACTGTTAAACATACATGTACCATGTGACCCAGTAATCCTATTCCTAGATTTTTACCCAAGAGAAATGAAAATTTACATTCTCAACAAAACTTGTACACAAATGTTTATAGCAGCTCTATTCATAATTGCCACAAACTGGAAATAACTCAAGTATCCTTCAATGGGTGAAAGGATAAACAAACTGTGACACATTCACACAATGGAATACTACTCAGCAATGAAAAGGAACAAGCTATTAAGGCAGGCAACAATTTGGATGAATCTCAAAGGCATTTTGCTGAGTGAAAAGTTACATGACAAGGGTTATATTCTTGACATTCTTAAAAAGATAAAACCATAGTGATAGAGAATAGGCCGGTAGTTTGCCAGTGGTTAAAGGTAGGTAGGGGATTATAAAGTAGTAGCACCAGAGAATTTGGGGGATGTGAAAATTGTTCTGTAACCCTGATTGTAGTGATGGTTCCATGACTATACATGTAGTAAAAATTCATAGAACTGTACACCAAAAGAAGTCAATTTTACAATGTTAATTAAAAAAAAAAAAGATTGGTGGGGAGGAAAAAAGACATTATGTCTCTTTTAGGAACATAAGTGATTGTCCCAGAGTGTTATGCAGTGAGATTTTGTAAATGTGTGTTGGGTTGAATTTATTATGAAATTTCTGTTCAGCTGGAAATGTCAGGAAAAGATTTATTTTTGATTGTGTGCATAACGAAGGGAAGGAGAAAGGATGGGTTCAGTTTTACCCATGGTTTCCACATACATGAACAACCAAAAATCATAGGGACAATATAATGAGTTAATAGTACTCATAAGTTGCTTTTCGAAATCTCTAATCCTCACCACTTATCAACTTTCTGATCTCCATTGCATTTTCAAAAATGGATTGCATTTGGATTCTGAGTCTGAGATGCTTGAGATGGGAAGTAGTTGGGTCAAAAGTGGGAGTTCACTTTCCTTTATACTGCATATCAGCTATTCATATCCTACCATCTGAAACTAATTTGTTGTGTGTAATTTATTCCATAAAGTTGCTGGAATAAACAATGCATGCACAGCTCCTTAGATGTGTATTCAGCAGGGACTTGCTTGCCTGTGTGTGATTTTCAGCTCTCTGAGAGCTTTCAGAAGTACCATCCAGCACTCGGGATGTCATGTGGGTTCTTGGAGGGCCTATTATTTATAAACTAGGGTACTTGTTGTGTGTGGTTTGTTATCTGTGACTGATGTGATGTGGGCTACGGTCCCTATTCCCAAATTGTTCCTGGTCCCTATTCCCAAATTGTTCCTAAGTCCAGATCAATAAGTTAGTAATGGGGAACAGACATACCCACTACGTGCCTCAGACAAACACAACAGGATTGGGATTGTTTGGTCAAATGGGTGAGAAGTTACAGCATTGTGGTTTGTCACTTTCCTCCTAGGAAATGCAAGGCACCTCAGATGGTGCATTTTCCATGGTGGCAGTTTGTTTCTGGGTGTGACCTGACTTCACTGTGCTGTGGATGCTAAAGCATTTCACAAAGTTCCTCCAACCCTTCCACCTCCCATCCTTATTGCCGGGAGCTTTTCTGGGTGATGACATGATATGGAGGAATAAGACACAGTCCTTCTCACAGATCTCACAGATTTCTTCACAGTCCTCACAATGCAAACAAGTCCTTCTCAAACTACACATTCCAAACCGCATTTTGCCTCTTTTAATGGGGGCAATACGGGTCACTTCTAGAGCTCTTTCTCTCAAAAATCAATATTTTCATTTTGCCCCCATAATAAAATCAAACTATTAGGCTTAAAGATTTCCCTTCTGAATCCATACACTATTATTATCACTTTAAGATAAAGAGTACAAATCATTACAGGACATTCTAGAATGCTCTTGTCAGTTCTAGAAATATACTTTTGAGTTCCCCCTTGTAGCAAAAGGATTCCTTCTCTAGGAATCTTCTAGCTCACACTTGAACTTTGGCACATGGTTCCCTCTTGCCTCTTTTCTTGGAGGCCATTAATCCTTATGCTATTCAAAAGTACTTTTGGAGCATTTTCTATATATCAGGCACTGTTCTAGGTACTGAAGAAATAAGACAAAATCACAGGGTTCATGGAGTTGGGGAAGGAAGAGAATAAAAAGGAAATGAAAAATAATTTTAGAACATGTGAAATGCTAGGAAGGAAATAAAACATGAATAAGATAGAGTGATTGTAGGCATGGGGAGAATGCATTACTTTAGACAACAGGTGGTCGTGTAAGACCTCTTTGAGGAGGTCACATTTGAGCTGAGTCTATAAGTAAGAAGCTGGCCATGTAAAGATTGAGGAAGGAACATTCTAGAGCAGGCTGTTTATCTGTCAGGCACTACACTCTTCATGTTTGAGAGGTGGAGGTGGAAATTGCCTCTATCACCATTTTAACTTATAATCCACTGAAGGAATTATTTCTTCTCCTTAAACCTTGGGCTGTGTGGGTTTGGAGGTCCTAGTGTCCAAGAGAGGACACCACCACTATGGAACATAAATCATAATTCTGTGAAACTGGAGGTTGCTCTTCTGTAGCTGGTCATAGGCCAAATAAGTGAGTTGAATAGGGATGTGGTGGGACTCCTCATTCTTGCTTATTTTAAGTCCTTCCTGAAGGCACTAATCTCTGCAATCCCTCCAGGAATGAGGCATTGATTTTGGTTTATTATTTTCCTAGGAGAGGCAGTTCTAGTAACTTCTACTCAGCCTTTCCCACCATAATAGCCAATTATGGTCAGGGAACCAATGTGGGAATTCTGCCAGTTGTTGAATACATCTATTCCAATTATGCATTCTGGAACTCAGGACATAACCACAGGATAGGTCCAGATACCCACTGGGCCCACTGTGAGACAGACCTGAGCTAAAACTCTATTGATCATCTTACTTCCAGCCCCTTCTCTGACTGGTGGACCACTGTGACATTTTGGTTCTTCTGGAATTAGTGTTAGTTCAAAGCCAGTGTCCAGCAGTCCCCAAAAGTTCTGATTATTACCTTTCCCTAAAACATAGCTATCCTGATAAAAGACTATAGGTCCCTTTGGGTATGGCTGAGAAAAAGATTAACAGCATAAATTTTTGACAGTATACTGGGGTCCTTCCTCAAGGTGATCCGTCCTCCCCTTCATTCCTGGGGACTAAGAATCAGGTTCTTGTTCTGTAAACTGGCTCAGGCTGGGAATTGATTGAGGGTCGTGACTCTGTTTTTATGATTCATGTTAGATTTTTGTTCACTTGACCTAGAACTTTTCTGCTTATACAGATAAGTGGGAATTTAGTAGGCTTTCTATCTATTTCACTTCTAGGAACACCATGATTAATTACCCAGTGCCATAGGTCTGCAGGAGTCAGACTGTCCTGAATGCCACTTTGACTACTGTCCATTATGGAAACCATGCCCACCCCACCTTTGGTGGTTGAATGCTGCCACTTGACCTTTGCCACTTGGGGATTCAATTACTTCCATCACATTTAGGTTTCCCAATTCAGTGATTACAGTTCCACTGTTAGGTCTGGACTACAGAGAAGAGCTCTTCAAGGATCCAGGGTTCCCTCATGAATTCACTTCTCACAGTCATGGTGAAAGGTATGTCTCTGGACTATCCCAGGATGTGTGAGTAGGTCTTAAATGAGAAATCCACTTGAACATTCTAATCTCCCTTAGTCTTGAAATCCCTTCCTCTACATTAAACCAAAGCAAGTCTGGCATTTCTAACTCGCTCACTGTGAACCACGTTTTGGTCCATGTTTTAGGCAACCAACTAACCAAACAGACTGTTAGAACCCTTTCTAACTCCCCAAGCTGCAACAATAGATGCAGACTCTCTACTTAGTGAGCCCATATCAGTAAATTCGGCCTGATTCAACTTTACGTTTCTTCTGCCATTATCCCTCACTCTTATTATCCATTCCCACACATATTCCCTGGATTTCTGACTGTGTAAGTTTGAAGACTCAAGTAGTTCTTTTGAAGTGTAGTGCAGCTCCTTATGGGTCACACTTTGTACCTCACCTTTAGGGGCCTGTTGGGACTTGTGTCTAGTTATAGATCTAGAAGCAAAGAGGGGTAGTAAGGGTAGGTCCTGAGGACACTCAGCATCGTCTTGCATGGTAACTGTCTCAGTGAAGACCATCATGGTTTCCTCAGGCAGTACAGGGTTAATCCCCTCACACTGGGGGGGCTGGGGGGAGAGAGGTGGAGAGGCCACTCCCACTGGCAAAGAAGACTCCTCAGAATATAGGGGCTCAAGGTCCCCAGCTTCATCAGGGTCTTCTCACAGGTCCCCATTCCAACTTTCAGGATCCTATTCCAATCAATCCAATCCAAGAGTTGGATATATTGGTCTAGAGCTAGGGAATAGTAAGAGTGAGCAATATATGAATTTGTGATTCATTAGCACATAGATAGATTTAAAGATAACCCCCAGCCCCTCATGAGAGACTCTAGATAGACAAAAGGCCTGAGGACCTAAATAAGGAGGTTTCTAAACTTTCACGTTCAGGAAAGAAGAGTTTTCATGCTCTGGAAAGAAGAGTTAAAATGCTATTTTCCAGTACAACCAACTCATTTTTTTCAAACAATTAGTAAGAGCCCATTATGTGCCAGTAAATCTTCTAGGTGCTAGGGATATCACAGTGAACACTACATGGTCCCAGCCCTCAAGCTACCTACATTCTCGTGAGGAAGACAGACAGTAAAAAACCCAAACAAGTATATAACCAATGTCAAGTAGTGATAGGTACTGTGAAGAAAAATAAAGCCAGGTAAGGGGATAGAGAGTGATAGGCTGGGGAGGGGCAGGGAGGGGAATGGGCTATGTTAAATAGAATGGTTGGAGGAGGTGTTTTTGAAAAGGAGTAGAGACTTGAAGTGAGAGAGCTAGCTATGTGAATGTCTAGAGAGTGGAGCAGAGTTGGGTATGTCAAGCAAGGAGGAATGGAAGGAACTGACTGAAAGGGAGGCTAGGGGGCTGATTCTGTAGGGTCCTGAGAGGGAGATGGAGAAGCAAGGGGAGAAAAGAAGAGGGCCAGAGCAGGAGGAGGGGGGAAAGGGGAGAGGGAGGGAGAGAGAAGGAATGAATGACTATGAGTAATGTGAATGAATTGGGAAGGCAGGAGGAAAGGAGATGGAAAAAGATGTAGAGAAAGCCAGGTGGGCTGGGGATTTTATTGGCAAAGTTTAGAGAATTGAGCTTGAGAGGCTCTAGAGCAAATATGGGGCCATTAAGAAAGAACAAGAGAGGTGATGTCTAGAAGTATTGCTGAAAGTTATGAATTGTTTTTCCTTTAATGTTCTTCGTCAGATATGACAAGATGATTTTTACAATTACTTATGGTCATTGGCCTGTGTTTCTTTTAATGTAATACTCCACTGGAACTGGGCCTTATGGTGCATATTTGGGTTATGTTTAAATTTAATAAGCATTAAATTTATGTCTCACATTACCGGCAGGAATGACTTTTCAGAGATCCTGCATAGTAACCTTTTCTCCCTTTGTGGAACATATTTACCTGAGCCTATGAAAAAATATATAGTACATGTATAGTACACAGTATATAGTATGTAACTTATTAAATTGCTCATCAAATTTATTTTTTTTAATTAATTAATTTATTTATTTATTTTTGGCTGTGTTGGGTCTTCGTTTCTGTGCGAGGGCTTTCTCTAGTTGCAGCAAGCGGGGGCCACTCTTCATCGCGGTGCGCAGGCCTCTCACTATCGCGGCCTCTCTCGTTATGGAGCACAGGCTCCAGATGCGCAGGCTCAGTAGTTGTGGCTCACGGGCCTAGTTGCTCCGCGGCATGTGGGATCTTCCCAGACCAGGGCTCGAACCCGTGTTCCCTGTATTGGCAGGCAGATTCTCAACCACTGCGCCACCAGGGAAGCCCCAAATTTATTTTATAATTATCCACAAAAGTTGTATTATTGCTTGTATACAATCATGTTTGATCCATGTTAAAACATATGTATTTCAGGACTGTTACTCCTCTGAAAACTCTTGATTTTACACAAAATATTATAAATTGGTTTTCAGTCTTCTCCCTTTACTAGAATGGAAGCTCCATTAGGGTAGTGACTTTTCTCACTGCTGTATCACAGGTGCCTAGAATAGTAGCTGGCACATAATAGGTGTTCAATAAATGTCTGATAAATGAATTCATAAGTGAAGCAAAATGAGCTTGCTTGTCAAACCACCTTGACCTGTAAAGCTAGAAAATGCTGGAAATACAAATGAATTTAGGCTAGTTGAAAGTATACTTAGTTATAATATGTTATCTTTTATAGTAATTGCTTTGTAGCATTTTCTTTCTTATAATATTTACTTGAGTGGTAAATGATGGGAAATAATCTCTATTCAAATAGCAATACCTATTTAAACTCCATAAACTCTTAAGTTAAAAAAAAAAAGATAAGCAAAGATGGCAAACCAAATATATCTACTCACTTTTCTCACATTATAAAAACAATCAGCAAATTTTACGTTGTTTTATTTAGTACCTATTTATTCAGCAAGGAAGATACAGTGTATTATAGGCATAAACATGGAACTAGATTAACTTCTCTGGTTCCATGAATAAATCTATATGAGTGGTAGGCTAATGATAGGTGTTTTAGCATCTTGGGACCAAGAAACATTTCTCTTTAGGGTTTAATTAAAAGTGCTTATTTTATTGTATAACCATAAATACATCACAGCAAATCTAACTTGAGGTGTTCACTGATGCTTGTTTAGATGCTGAAGGCAATGCATTAGGAACTGATGGTGACTGATTCTTATCCAATCAGTTCCTGATGCAGTATCTGCGACATCAAAAACTCTGCAATAATTATATTAAGTATCATTTATTTCCAAATACAGCAACTTTGTTCCCTTTTATGCCTACATATGAAATTTGCAATTAAGTAACTCTTTTTAACATGTCATGTGAGAAATCAATCTGAAGTCACACTAACGAATAATTTCCCCAGTTTACGAAGAGAGATATAGTAAATGTAATGTGTATAACACTCACTTAGTACCATCATTTATTTCATGGTAAACTAGTGTGGATAAGTATTTTTTAGAGAGGATATTTTAAGAATAGCTATCCTTAAGCCACTCATTCTTGTTTTTTAATGATTATCTTTAAAATATTAAAAAATAAGGTGGATTTGAATAAGACCATCTAAAGATCACTTAATTTTAGATTCATGATTAGGATAAACTACATATACATTTTCAAGATAAGTTTATTATGTCTTTTAACCATTCTAGAATTCTAGCTCACTGAAATGATATGGTTAGAATTAGAGTTAGTAAATATAGGAGGCGTATGACACCAGGAAGAATGCTGTGGCCAAGCATACAACGCCAAGAATGTTACTGGTTTCTTGTTGATAATTTTGCAGGTCAGCCTTTAATGATCTCATTAGAAAATTCTAGCTAGTCCTCTAGAATTCCCCCAAATGTAGAATAAATGAAGGGCTCTAGTATTACTTAGCAAATCTATCCTTCTGTCCAATGGAACTTCTGATTTACATGGACTACTTTGGACATGGGTAAGAAATAATTGGGTAGGGGATTTCGAAGAAGAATAAAGGTGGAGCTGAGAGGTGGAGATCACAGAATGGAGACTGACGAGTCCACTGATTCCTACTTGTCTGTCTTCATTCATCCAGATCCCAAGTAGACCTGAGAGTTAAGCGTTCATCATATTTTTATTTTACAGATGGTGAAATTTTGGAATACATTAAAATACTCCAGGGACATAATTTTCAACTCGTATGTTTTTTTCTAGAGTTCTTACTATGATCAAATATGTTATTTCAATTGCTTAACAGACATTTCCTTAAGGTTTATATACTTTTCATAGAGAGTACTTCTGCAAAGCTGAAGGACTTGTAAGCATAATGGTGTTGGGGACCCTAAAGACTTCTGCTGGAGAAGGAATTCTAGGAGAAGAACCCAAAAAGTCAGTCCATTATGATAGTTCCCTATAACTTTCATGGTCTCTCTGTAAGGACAGTTTTGTTTTTTGCAACTAGATTTGACAGATTAAGAAACTGAATTAACAACTTTTGCAGTAACTGGAAAATTAGTATTGTGTCATTTTGTAAACCAGGAGGAATGTGATAGGGAAATAAAAATATGTGAAGAACAAGGTCCCTCAAGATTTGATTGTTGCAATATGTTCTGTGTGATCTCTATGTAGTGTCATTTATCAAAAGTAACTGGATAGGAGTCCAATTGTCCACGTCAGGATTCTAGGCTTCTATTGACTATTTGGAGTGCCTAGTCTAAGACTGTAAGTTTTGAAAGCCCTGAGGACTGGGATATGGTGGCTGGGATGGTTAGATATGGGAATATCATCTTTCATTACAAACTGCTACAGGAAATTGGGTGGGGAAAGAGGGATTCATGGAGATGGGTGAAAGGTCCTATCTAGGCCAGTGGTTATCAAACTTGAGCATGGAGCAGAATTATCCAGTGGGCTGTTAAAATACTGTGTGCTGGGACACACACTCAGAGTTTCTGATTTCGATCTGAGGTGGGGCCCAAGAGCTGGCATTTTTGAAAGTTTACTGGTGATGTAGTCCAGTGACTGTAATTTGAGAACACTGCTCTTAGCCTGGTCTGAGACTCTGTGGGATATTGGAAACAGGTGATCTTAAACAGGATGGCAGTAAGTGAGTGTGATGATTTAGAAGGAAAAAGGCCAGAATCAAGCACCTACAGAAGTTCAAGTTTTAGTAATTACTGGATTCAGGAATGTTGTTTGCTAGACATTATTATTTTAGTACAGATCTTTTAGAGATACATTTGCAACTTCCTGTTTTCATTTCCTTTCACCCCAGAAATATCATAGACTACAAACTGCAGTGCTTGGGATTACTTGAGTTTGGAAATATAGCTCGTATGCCTGTGGACTATGCGAAATCATAGTAAGGGAGGACAACTCACGGATAGGCAATCATAAAACAGGAGCATCCTAAAACCCAGGTCACAGTTTTGAGCAATCTTTGGAGCATTGTATAGGCTAAGGGCATCTTCCAGTAACTGAGGTGTCTATAATAGAATTAAAAAGCAGAGCATCACCCTTTCCAGAGTTATCTCCCAGAAGTTATTCCAGAGAGATCCTCCTGATTTGTCCATTCCAGCTGACAGACAGTCAGGTAGCCAGGGGACAGCCATATCTGTTCCTAGAGTGAATCAACTCCTCCCTTTTCCTAAGGTTTTCACCATGCTCTTCGTACAATTCCTACTCATTCTTCAAATCTCTACCCGACCTTCAGTCTAGATGAGGTCTCCTCATCCTTTGCTCATAGCAGTTAACCACTATAATTACAATGGAGATATTTATGTGATTGGCTTAACAACCAACTCCTCCGCTAGACTGAGGGCAGGGATGATTTTTTTCATAGCCGCATTCCCAATACAGAGCCTGGTACCTCACTGGCATTAAGAACTTGTTGAATAGAAAATGAAAAGTGGCTATATTTTATGGGGAGCAGAACTTGAAGCTAGAGTTTCTTCTTGGTCAAGCATGTTGGCTGAGCTTAGCACCTTCCCCATATTTACCCCCTCCAGACCACCATGTTCACTGCTAGTGGAATGTGGGGCACAAGTGCAGCAAGTTTGAGAATATGAGTAAAATAATGCCATAACCCCCAAAGGAGGGTGTGGTTTTTTATGAGAAGTTTCAGCTTTGAGGATTACTAAGAAGAATGTGCTAGATAGGCCCAAATTTGGTACCTGGAAGGGTTATCAGTCTTGATGGGCTCTAGCTAAGAAATGAGTCTGTAACCAAGAAGGGTTTCTTTAATCCTGCTCTACCTTAGTGGAAGACAGCTCTGACTTGGATACAATGGCCACTTTTAGAGTTCATGGAGACCTTGCAACAATCACTGAAAACATAGCCATTTTTATTTAATTTTGTTTTCTTGTTGTTTTGGTTTTGATATATAATATTTTTTGGAGAAGGGAGGTTGCCAAAGGAAGACAAAGGTGGCACTTTCTGGGCTTTCTACAACTGTTCATCTTCCAGTAGTGTAGCCTGGGTAGGGCCACAGAAAATTCTAAACTGGATGCCCAGAGAAGACAGACATTGTGAGGCTGGGGCTACTTTGCAGCTTTTATGGGGGTGCTGCTAGGACGTCTCTGGTTACTTTGACTCTCAGTGACTTCAAAGGCCTTCTTGGTGGCATATGAAACTTTTACTGGCCTGATTTGAGCCTGCCCACATTTCTTAACACATCCATTTGGATGCAGAGGATAATAAGGTCCTTTGATGGCATAAGGGTGGCCATCTAGCTAGCTTGTTCTCAATAATGGAATAAAACATGCTCTCAAATTGAGGTTTCCTCACAACATAAGGCTCCCTGCAGCAACTGAAGAGCTAGGTCCGCCTCCTGAGCCTAGCGGTCTAATAGAAATGGATTTCTAATGGAAACCTTGACTTTTTAGGCTGGGACTGAAATGTTGATTTCTAGCATTAAGGAGGCTCAGTCAAGAATTATCTGGGGGAATGAGCTCAGGAGGAGACCTTTTCTCAGTTAGGAAACTGTCAGGTAGTAAGGAAAACCAGGAAATCAGTGGAGAAATCATTTGACCTCTGGACTTCTGCCACTGTGGTAGGCACTGGGGCTGGGTGGTGGTGGGACACGAGAGACTAGAAGTCTATACCTGGGGAGGAAGCCAGAGATGTTTAGAGAACATTCAGTACAAGCTTTGGGTACCACAGGTTGATGTGCACTACATGCCAGGACATGTGTTCAGGGCAAAATCAGGCAGCATTTAAAGAAGCTGTATTGGTATGCCCTTTGAATGGGACCCCAAATAGCTACAAGCCGTGGGATACACACAGTCACCATGGCTCCTAAGGGCAAAGCCCAATCCAGGTCTAGAGGTGAGGTCTGACATGAACAATGCTCAGAGCCTCAGTGAGTTGGGATCTATGGTCGGGCAAGAACACACAAGCTGGGGGATGAACAGAACATGGCCGTCTGTGCTGAGCAGAAGTAGAATTCACATTTATGGCAATAGCTCAGGATCACAGATTTAGCACGTGTCTAAGGTGCAGTCCTGCAGACTCACAATAAGCTCTGCCTGCTTGCTCTTGGAGAGAGGATGGCTGCTTCCACTTTGACTTACATAGTCTTCATGGTGTAGTAACAAGCCATGGTGTTGGTGCTGGCGATTGAGGCAAGGACTTAGTTCCCAGGGGCCCTAACAAGGTTCCAGATAGTGAGCCTGTTGTACTCCATTTTCAGTTAGGGCTGGCATAAATTAATCCCATCTAACAATACCTTGAATGTCTTACTGGTAGAGATGCCAAATCCTCCCTTTATTTTGATGCTAATTACTACCAGCATGCAATTCTAGAATTTTTAAGTTAAAAAAAAAAAAAGGTCAGATTCTATATGGCTGAAAAGATAGGTGATTTTTTTTTTTTCTTAAAACAGTAACACAGCTAATTAGTTGCCAAAAGGAGTTGGGGCTCCTGATTCCTCAGTTAGTTTCCTTTTTGTTCTTTCATCCTAGTTCTCCTCTTGGTGGGAATTGCTTATCTTATGGTCTATACTCCTAAAGTTTATTTGCAAGGAAGTTTTTTGGAATCTACAACAAATATTTTTCTTTAGAGAAAGTTTATAAATGATTCAGTTCTGAGAAAATCCTATTTGATCTATGTTACCTGTAAACAAGTCATGCCATTTCTCTAAGTAAAACTCTCCACTTGCTTCTCAAGTCATTCACATTAAAAACCCCAAATCCTTAGCATGGCCCACCCCGTCAGTATGCCAACCCCATTTCCTACTAGTTTTTCTTTCACTCCACTCCACCCACAGCCTTCTTGTTGAGCTCAAAAAACAGTGATTCTCACCTCTGACTGCACATTAGAATCCGCTGGGTAGCTCCTAAATAGTGATGCCAAGCCCCACCCCTGATCATTGTGATTTAATTCATCTGTGGTGGAGCCCTTACCATTAGCGTTTCTAAAAGCGCCCATGGTACCCGTATGTGTAGACAGTACTGCAGACATCTACAGACAGCAACAATACGCTTACTGCATGTGCAACATAGCAACAAACAGTGCCTGACATGTGGTAGGTGCTCAACAATTTAAAAGTTGTTTCTTACCCTATTGAATTACATTTGTTTTCTTTCCTTTTGAAAAAACAATTTTCCATCCTCTTTGAAAAATTGTCACCAAGAATTGGAATTGGGATTTTTTTTTAATGTTTGCGGGGGAGAAAGTGGTTATTCCAACTAACAGGAAGATATAGATGACATTTGGAGAGTTTCACAGCTTTAAAGGGCCCTAATGAGCCCTGAGAATTACTATGAAGCCTTCTTCTTACTAGAGGTAAGTTATTTTCTGGCTTATAGTTCAGTATTTGTTCTGTTAGTCTGGGAATAACTGGTCCTCAAACAGACCTCCCACTTCTAACATCAATTTCTGGCAAGAAAACCTAATAGGTCATACTAATCTGCCTCAATAGCGGAAATGTAATTTAATCAGGTGACACACAGGCTTCTCTTCCTGAAGATACACAGGAGCTATGTGCCAGTCAAGACCTATGAAACAGCGTCTTTAATAATTTTTGTTGTTAAAGTTAATCTTACATTTAATTATAAATTTGCTCCACTTAATTTGCTTTGTGTTGCTGGGTGAATGAGGAAGAGAAGTGGTCTTCATTTTTTACCCTAAGGGATTACATTTGTTCTCAATCTTTTTGCAGAATACAGTTTTCTGCCTGTTTCCAGGGGTCACCAAGAATTGGAATTAGGTACAGCTCAAAAGTCTTTTGGCAACCTTAGACTGAGCCACAGTGGATTCTAAATTTCAATATCAATTAGGACTGTTGAATGCGAAATAGTCACAGAAGGTATGAGGAAGGGCCAT
The DNA here is from genome assembly GCF_965194805.1 of Balaenoptera borealis. Taxonomy (NCBI): domain Eukaryota; kingdom Metazoa; phylum Chordata; class Mammalia; order Artiodactyla; family Balaenopteridae; genus Balaenoptera; species Balaenoptera borealis. The sequence continues at coordinate 44,648,788 of NC_138871.1, read as the reverse complement.
TCAATGTGATAATTTGGGCAGCTGAAGTTTGAGGAGGGCCTGGCGGGAGATCATCCCCTTTTGGACTGCTTGGAATTTGACAGAGTAGCACCTACTAAAAGAGTGGGAGGAGTTTTCAGAAGGAAAACATTTTAGGTTCAGCTTCTAACACACAGAATCCCTTGGTTGCAATTTTTTAAAAAGCAAGTAGCATTGAAGAAATGCTATAAATAGCACATGAATTCAATAAAGACCTTTCCAGTTGCCTTTGCAGTGTAAAAGGACTTCAGAAAAAGACTTTAGTAAGATGAAAAGAGGTTGAGCACAAAACAATAACCGTAACAGCTTTTTTTGGGGTCATGAAATAGAAATTTGGTATTCTAATTTTGGTTGCCATGCAAGTCTTTTGATCCATGAGGGCAAAGGAAATTGCTCTGTTTAGCATAATCCCAGAGACCACTGTGGGGGACTGTATGAACATCTCACAGTTGCCAGCTGAGATTAAGCCAACTCACAGCCATCCAGGTTAGACCTGCAAGAAGGAAATCACACAAGTGCCTTGGGTAGAAGCATGGCTTTGTTCACTAAGCATACCTGCTGAAGACTCGTTTGAAGTCTTGTGTATCCCTGATTTTTTTCTTGATGAAACATTATCAAGCTAGTCCTCTTGCAGAGTTGAAACCTTATTTTCACACATTTCTGGCATATGCAGCATTGCATGTGATGTTGTAAAAGTATAATCTTTGCATTTAGAAAGGATTTGTCCTATTTAATCCTTACATTATAAGAAACACAATCAAGTAGGAGGATAGGTAGATGTAAAACCAATCACTCAAAACCCACTTATAAACAAGTTTTACAAAAGATTTTGGGAATGCCAAAGCCAAGCACCCTAACATAGCTCCTCAGCAAGAAAACCAACAGTTATGTAAGTGAAAAAAGTAATGACCATATACTCACCAAAGGGGCAAGTGTAACAATGGGGGTCCAGGTCTTACCATTTTAGATGGTAGTTTCCATGTTTGTTCATGCTGCTTTATTATGTCTAAGTTGGATTGGGTCTTGAGCCTCAGCCCCTTTAGTCCACTGGGTGGGGCTAATCATTTGTAGGAATAATGATCGAGAAAGGAGGGAGGAGGAGATGCCCGCAGAGGTTCTCCACCACCTAATTTGGGGTATGCTTCAGAATGCATAAGAAGCACCAGGGGGGCTTGTTACAAATGTAGATCCCCTGGACTCACATTTGGGTTTTGATTCTGTAGGTTTGGTTTGGGGGCCAGGATGTGCAATTTGGAAGGGATTTCCCCCACCTTGCCCTCTAGCTTCATTTCACACTAGACCATTTCTTCCCCTGCATTGTAGACTCCAGCTATAACAAACAGCCTGAAGTTCCAAGAATCCAATGAACTGTATTATGCCTTTGCTCACACTCAAAATGGTTTCCTCTTCCTCTCTCCCTCCTTGAACACACACACATACACACACACGCATACACACACTTTCTGTGACTGACATACAGATACTGAATCTGAAGACAACATCGGACACTGCTTTCTCTTCCCAACTACAAATTGGCACTTGCCATCTACCTCTACAAGGATTAAATCATGAGTTGCTGCAGCTGCTGACCTTCAACAGCCCCTGAAAGGTGTTCAGGGCAGAGATCAGGAATGAGGCACTCTGTGCTCTGGGAAAAACTGGCAGGAAAGGTCTTCAGATAAGTAGATATTTTCAGGAAAAGATTTTATGAGCCCAATTCTTGCATCTCCTCATATCTAGAAAAGCACTAAAATCATTAACGGTGACATCTGCTCCTCGTGACTCGCAGCAAGCCTCTGCTAACATGTGCTTGACTGCACGTACCGCCCCTCCCCACTAAAATCATATGTAACACTGACCTTAACCCCTACCTCTCTGGAGCAGTTTCTCAGCGCTATCTGAAATGCTGTTTCCTGGGCTGTAGTTCTCATTTTGCCCCAAATAAAGTTTAACTCACAACTCTCACGTTGTGCATTTTTTTTTCAGTCAACACTCTCTTCAGTCTCCCTTCTCTGCGATCCCTTTCGACTTGTACTCTCTCTATCTTGGCATCTGTTATACACAATGGTGTTTTCTTATTTTCATGTTGTCTCCCTATTAGGCTATGAATTTCTAAATGTAGGACCATGCTATTCATATTTATATTCTCAGTCATACAATTCTCAGTATAGCACCTGATACTTAATAAGTACTCAATAAAAACTGTTGAACTAAATCAAATGTTTGTTGAAGCAAAGAATTATGAATTCCAGCTCATAACTTGTCCTTGAATAACTGACATTTGAGAGAATTAGGACAGTGATAATTTGCTGAGTTAGAAAAACATCTTTTCTGGGAAAAAAATCAGGTAGATATAGAGTTAGAAAACAATTGAGAAAGAACAAGTGAATATCATCCTGTTTTTCATATGAACTCCTAAGTAAAAGGCTACTTTTACTTTTTGAAAAATAAAAATGTCTACTCAGTGGAATTTAATATTTGAAATATAGTTCTAAGTTTACCTTCTGGAGTCAAATTGTACAGGATCAAAAATAAATAGAAGATTTTATCCTAATCAAAAAACAAGGGCCTGTCATTTCTTATGTCTTTTCTCTCAAGGGGTTAGGATGAATCAGACCCAACTTCAAAGCAACATGCATGATGGTTCATTTTTTCCCTTTCCTCTTAACCTTAGATTTGATTATCCTTTCTTCCTAGAAGGTTTAACACTGACAAGTGATTGTAGAGATAGCAAGAATAAAGATGTAGTTCTTCTTTCCTCTACTGGAAACCATTAGAAAAAGAAGATCATAAATGGAAATACTGTACATTGATGAGGAAGATGAGACAGCTGTGGGTGAACCCGAGACAGGGTATGTCATACCCACAACTGCAGTGGGGAGGATTCTGAAGGGAGAGCACAGATACACACTTTGCTGCTTGGCCCACCTTACTGACTTGCTGTGATGGGCATTTAAAAATAAAAAGGAGGAAACTGATAGAAGTGGTTTTGGTAACAAAATTATGCTAACCTGGCTAGATAGTCCATAGGCCAGAAAAACTGAAAAAATAGTGGCAGAGTAAAATATCAAGGAGTAAGCTATTTCTAACAGTGTCTATGCATCCTGTTTAGAGACTTAAGGGATATCACCAAAGAAAGGGAGCCTCTAAATCCATCGTAGGATGTTTCTACAGGTACCTTTAGGAGCATTGCAATGTACGCATTTGTGATTGTAGTTCTATTGGAGATTTTCTGTAGATTTATATTTGGATGTAACAAAGAAATTACTGTCAGGTCATTGGATCTGTTCCGATGGTGGCAATTTTACTATTTCCCTGAAGGCCAGTGATATTTACTCAAAGCTGGAATTATTTAGATACCTCCTGAAAACTTGGAAGGATTATTCTTCTTACTGCAAGTTGACTGTAGAACATAGCATAATGTGTTGAGAAGCCTATGAGCTTCAGAGTAAGGTAGACCTGGGTGTGATTCCTGGTTTTACCACTTACTAGCTGTGGGCTTTAAAGGCAAATTATTTTGTGTCTTGGAGCCTCAGTTTCCATATTTTAATACTTGTGCATGAGATTTTTACGAGCTAAATGTGATAATATCTGTGAAAATGTCTACCTAGTACAGAATCTGACACATAGATACTCAATTAACTCTAGTTTTATTTTGTTTTAACTTTACTACCATGTGCTTTGGTTAACTTATTTTTTCAAAAAAATTTCTAACCTCTAGATTTTAGAAAAGATACCAAAATTCCACTCCTTTTTTATGCTTGTGTCATCTTTATTTTCCTTCTTCCTAGAAATTTTTCATATCTACTGTACTTCTGTACCTTGCTCAAGTCACCGATTTATTACTGATGTACCAGAGTAAACTAGGATGTAGGTCAAAAGGTGTTTCTATTTCTACACTGAGGGACTTCTGAGTTTACATGATGTTTATGGTTTCTTAGGACCCCATGGTATCTGGAGTTAGAAAACAATTGAGAAAGAACAAGTGAATATCATCCTGTTTTTCATATGAACTCCTAAGTAAAAGGCTACTTTTACTTTTTGAAAAATAAAAATGTCTACTCAGTGGAATTTAATATTTGAAATATAGTTCTAAGTTTACCTTCTGGAGTCAAATTGTACAGGATCAAAAATAAATAGAAGATTTATTTATATTTATATTTATATTTATATTTATAAATATATTTATATTTATATTTATAACTCAGTTTTCTCTTCTTTGTGGATATGAGCACTCCATCACTAGAGACATGTTGTTTAGAAATCTAGTCCTCCTTCAGCCTTCAAGTCTAAATTCTGAAACATCTCTGGTCTTTGGGTACTCCAACTCACACTGGACCTGGAGTAGTATTAATTTTGTCACATTTGAGTGTCTTTTGCAATCCCCCTTTTGGAAATTAACTCAAATAAGGCAGAAAATCTATTTTAAAAACAGCTGTAAAGGTGTTGGTGTGTGAGAGGACTTCTAAGAATCCATTCAACATGATTCTCTTCTGTGTCCCAATTTCCTGGCATTTGTGCTGACTACCTGGAGGTTCCCCACATGAACTTCCTCTCTTTGATTTCTGGGTGGGAGTCACTCACCAAGCGATAACCTTTTTCAGGTCTGCTTCCTTTTTACCTTGTCTTCTTATTCTTTCTGGAATTGGGACTCTGAATCCCCTGAGGTTTGAAATATAGCCAAACATTATTTATTATTTTTGTAGACTTGTAGGCATTCAGAAAATGTTTGGCTTCAAATTGGTTTCAATAAAATAGTTGGCTGGAGTTACAAATGAGCATTTTGGCTGGAATTTTGTTAAATACCAGTTTGAAGCTGAATTTTGGTAAAGCTGCCCTGAATACATCTATCTTTGTCAATGGATTTGTTTGTTTATTAAGTGCATACTTTCTGGATTTTTGTGGGAAGAGAAGGTCAGACAGAGGAGCATGAGGATTAGAAGTGATTACGAATAGAGAAAGGGATTCATGGAGAATGGTGTCTAGAGATAAGGCGTTACGAGAAGGGAGTCTGAGTCATACTGTGCATAAGTGGGTGTCCAGCCCAAGGCTGAAGCCGGAACTGCCATTGAGCTGAGCTTCCCACTGGCATGTTTTCCACATTCTGAATGGTGGAGACATTTTTGAATAGGTAGTCACAATTAACGGCACAGCAGATGTGTAATTGATATAGAGGATGGCTCCCATAAAAAAGGCTTTATCCTTCTCTAGTTCAAGCTTCTACAAAGGCTTAAAAAGAAGCCAGCTGTACTTCAAGGGACATAATGCATCTTTCATAACTGGAGCCAAGCAAGTGAATGAATAACCTCTTCAAGGAAAACCATTAGCAGGTTGGAAAATGATATTGACATGAGTAATTGGAGAGAAAGAAATGAAGTAATTGCTATTAGAACAGTCTTTAGAGATTGCCTATGTATAATTGGATTGTAACTCTTAAGACTTGGCATATGCCACTTTCCCTTTCTTAAAAAAGAAAGAATATTTGGAAGGTCCTCTGGAGACCAGAGAAACAGCAATAGCTAGCTTCAGTGACATGAGGCATTGATCATGGCTCAACAGGGCTGTAGTCATAGTGGCTGAATCAGCTTAAACCTACCTTCTTTTGTAGAGAACACATGCAGTAAAAGAAAGAGGGAAGGTTATCCCAGAAATTTTTAGGTGAGAGTGTCTAGAATCTCGGACCTCTGAAGATTCTTACAACAGAGAAGAAACTTTAGTCTCTAAGTTTGTCACAGTTTTCTAAGACAATACTTGATTTGGGACGGTGAGGAGATGCTAAAGGCAACAAACACAAAAGAATGGAAAATGACTAGGTACTTGAAGCTTGGAAAGCTTTTGGTCTCAAGGACAGAATGATGGGCAAAGTTGGAACAGGGTTGACTTACCCATTGTATGTTCCTCAGAGGCTGGGGCCTGGTTTGAGATTTCTTCTCACAGTGCCTGATTGGGTCCCAATGGCTTCTTATTGAGGGTTTGAGTGCCATGCCACAATCTGGCAGGATGCATATCCTGCAAGAAGGTGGTTATTTCAGAAGCAAATGCATCCCCATGGTCAGTTTAATTGGCTAATGACCCAGCAAAATGGTGTAACTCCTACAAAAACTCAGTTTTTAAATTTTGAAATGGGATCCCAATATCTGTTTCATAGGATTGCTAGGGGCTTAAATAAGACTATTTATATAAAGTACTTAACAATGCCAGATATAGAACACTTAATAAATGGTAGCTGCTATTTTATTATTCCCTCAGCATTACAGTAATTTGCACAGGTTAAGAAATTTAGTATCTATATGAGATGACAGATGTTCACTAAATTTATTGTGGTAATCATTTCATGATGTATGTAATATGTAAGTCAAATCATGCTGTACACCGTAAACTTATACAGTGCTGTATGTCAATTATAACTCAATGAAACTGAAAGAAAAAAGAATGAGTTGACTCTATTGTCATAACAAACAAAAAACAACCTTAGCTAATCATACTACTATTAATAACAATAACAAAATCTGCTATTTACTGAGTGATGACAAGGCCTAGCCTTATACTAAGTATTTTATGTTGATTACAACCCTATCAGGAAGGTGTCTATATAAATCAAACTAAAAACGAGAGAATGTCCAATAGCAGTACTTTTCCATGGAGTTGCAAGGAAACATGGGACTCATTTTCTGGAAATACAAGTTCCAGAGGTATAGTGAGAAAAGGAAAGAGAGAGAGAAGGCATAGTCATTTTCTAATCATATGAACCCTTCTTAAAGAGGAGTTTGAGAAAACCACTGAGCCGGCACTTGTAAAAGGACATCTGGAGCTTTGTGGGCAGCAGCAAGGGTAGCTAGAGACTGTACTGGAGGAAAAAATGAAGGAAACATTTTTTTGCACTGTTTTTGAGATATTAAGAAAAGATCAGGACCTACTGGAGAAAATAGGGGCCCAGTCTACAGAAGAAAGCCCATGGGAAAAAAAAAAAAAAAAGCCTGAAGGGGGAATATCTGATGGGAAGGAGGCCCTAAAAACAATCTCTTAGAATTGAGGTTGGAGAATAAAAGTCCTTAGGGCAAGAGCTGAGGGCTGTAGGAGAGGCAGAATAAATACTCCCTGGTGAAATCAGATATTCTGATTGTGGGCTTGCAGGTGTTTGGGGGAGGGGATGTCAAGACTCTTCATATATACATTTGTGTAAGTTATTTTATTGAGGTAAATACACTTACAGAAAAGTGCACAAATCACTAGTGTACAGCTTGATGAGTTATCACAAAGTGAACACACCCATGTAACCACCACCCATGTCAAGAAAGAGAACATTACAATCTTTATAAATATTTACTACTCATGGTTTTTACATGCTTAGCTTCTTAAATGAATTTGTATCCTTCTACATAGATATTTAAAGTCAAATGTGGTCAGTTAGAGTGTTTTATATATCAAATGATAAAAGAGGGCTTGTTCTAAGAATGAGTTAGGGAAAACACTTAAAATCTGTAAAATTCCCTAAAAGTGAGATATTTAAAAATCTGAATAAAATCCTGATTTTAAAATCATAATTAAATCCTGAAATAAGGGATAATTTTATGTTCCTCCCAAACTCATTAGGGCATTGAAAATTAGGGTTCAAAGGGGAATTCCCACTTGGAAAAAGGAATACCTGGTCTTTCTTGCTTAAAGCCTTCAAGAGCATGCAGTATCCAGCACTGTTCCAAGCACATGGTGTGCTCAGCAAATATTTGTCAATAATGATAATGGCGATAAGCTACCTTTTTCTTTTCTTTCTTTCTTTCTTTATTTTTGGCTGCGTTGGGTCTTCCTTGTTGAGTGGGCTTTCTCGTTGCAGGGAGCGGGGGCTACTCTTCATTGCAGTGCGTGGGCTTCTCATTGTGGTGGCTTCTCTTGTTGTGGAGCACGGGCTCTAGGTGTGCGGGCTTCAGTAGTTGTCACCCATGGGCTCAGTAGTTGTGGCTCACAGGCTCTAGAGTGCAGGCTCAGTAGTTGTGGAGCACGGGCTTAGTTGCTCTGCAGCATGTGGGATCTTCCCGGACCAGGGCTCAAACCCGTGTCTCCTGCACTGGCAGGTGGGTTCTTAACCACTGCTCCACCAGGGAAGTCCCAGTAAGCTACCTTTTTCATATAACACATAGTGATCCCTGGCTTCCCTAAGGCAATAACCTGTGCAAAGAAATATGACTTTTAGTTCTACTGAAGCTCCTGTTTGGAGCCTCAGGGGAAAGAATAATCTATGTGAATTAGTGATGATGTTGTTTTACACACCACTTGAAATGATTTTGCTCTTTACCTCAACCCCTCCCCACAACCAAACACAGCTCTGAATTTTGCAGAGATGAGAGAGAGGATAGAAGGAGGGAAAGAAAATAAGAGATGAGACAATGAGGAGCAGAAGTAAAGAAGGGGAAAACTAATGCTGAGCAAAGCTACTCAGGAAAGGTCTCTTTGTACTTTCTTTTGCTTCAAGGAAGTAACGTTACAACTTAGCATAACTATGAAGCACACCTTTGATTAGATCACGTTTCATTATGTGCTTCTTTCATTTTGGTAGGTAATCATTTATGAGCTGAAGGAGGTTCTCCATGGCAGCCACCATGGTGGGTGACCACCAAGACAGAAAATTGAAAGCTATTTTTCAAATGGAAAGGTTATCTATTTTTTACCTATTGTAATATCCTTAATGGGTCCTTCAGTTGAAACTTCACAGGAGACAGAGTTGACAAGCAATGTGTACATCTGACAATGAGTAATGAATTTGGTAACATTTACCTGTTTATGAGTGCTAATTCAAGCCTGGTATTAGAAACCCCCCAAATTATCCCTGCTGTGCTACAATATATTAATGATTTGTTTTGCCTTGATTTTTAGGTTGCCAGCAGAAATTAGGAAAGGATGAGGTCTGTTTCAAAATGATGTGTGAATTTGATGGTTTGTCATGTCCTCAGCAATAGAAAGGCACGATTTTAGCATTTACGCATTGGTGTTAAAGTATAAATAGATGCAGAATTCATATGAACCTTTCTTCCTTGGTGCCCACTCTAGGCAGTGGATTATAACTTAGCAGCTTTGAATTTGAGTCAGCCATTTGGCTTGCATCACAAATTGAATAATTCTTTAGGGCACTTTGACAAGAATATAGACCGTTTACATAGGAATAAGTGTCATATGGTGCAAAGAAAACTGAGGTCTAGTTTCAGGTTTACCGCTAATCAGTTGTATGACCTGTGGCCACTTAACCTCTGGGAATTAAAATTGGGTAGTAGTTAAGATGATGGACTTTGGAGTCCAACAGAATTGGCTCAAGGCCCTTATTAAAACTCTAGGGGCTTCATTTTCTCATCTGCAAAATAGGACCATTAGTAGGCCGACTTCATTCAAGGTTGTTAGAAGGATTAAATGGGACAGTGCATGTAAAATGCCTAGCACACAGTCAATGCTCAATAAATAATAGACTTTTGAGTAGGTAGTCACTATTTTTCTTTCCAGATCTGAAATGTTAATTTCTGTGAATGATAGAGCTTCTGAAGTATCTGTCAGGACTGTATCCAGTTAGAAATTTCAGGTTCCAAAGGGGTGGCACATTATAGCCAAGCTTTATTTCTGCACAGGCCCTTGGGCATTGGTGTATTTTAGTTACACATTTATTGAAAACCTTGACATCTCTTGAAAGAGGAGGAAATCTGCTACCCAGTCAGAGGAAGAAAGACTATGTGAACTCATTTGGTAAAGTCCTTCAAGAGAAGCTCTTTGCTTGCCCTAAAGATGAGGGGTCTTGGGATCACCAGAGTGGGACAAAGGAACATGGCTAGGCCTGGCAAGGAGGATGGTCAAAGACATCAGGCCAGTGTCCTTTGGAGGGGATAATTATGGGGACCAATCAATACTTCCATCAGCATTCTTTCTCTTACAGTTTCCATATCAATGATGGGGGGAAATAGCAAGAAACCGGGCCATGCCCAAATCTTGCCTAGTTCACCCCAAGTGTAATAACAACATCCTACATCTTCTCAGCTCTTTATTGTTAGCAAGTGGTTTCCCAGCCATAGGAAGTAAATAGGAAAGAAGATAATTTGTTTTAAAGATGAGGAAATTGGAACCCAGAGAGGCCATAAGAGGAGGAGTCAAATATTCACAATCCAGGTTTCCTGACCCATAGTTCCATGCTTGTTCCTCCATAGTACTTTGTCCCAGATGTATAGTTGTGCAGATTCAGATAATTTCTTTCCTTTCCATTTATGTCTTTCTGAGCTTCAATGTCTTCATTCATAAAATGGTACTGTTTATATTACCTTCCTTACCAGGTTTGTGTGAGGACTAAATTAGATAATGTGTATAGAGTGCTTCATGCAGTAGTAGCTATTAGTTGTTGCTATCAATAGCTCCCCTTGGGAGGTTGCTAAGTTCCTAGCATCACTTTTTATTGTATCCTGCAATTAGTCCCATGTTTTGAAAAGATTTTGTATATCAAATTGCACATAACGGTGAATAATTTTTTATTATTATCGATGGCATTGGAGCTCCTGATCAGTAATTGCATCAATACTGAATTGATTTAGCTCCAATAAAAGCAAAGAACCCTGATATTTAAAGAGCCTCTTCACCCTTGTCTAAGGAAACATACTTCTTCGGGTTGTTTGAGGTGTCTAAAACATCTTGCTGATCTCTAGCACTGTCTTTGCAGATTTTGGACATAGTTGGGCTCTCACTTTTCATGAACAAGCCAAACCTTATTATTATAATCTGAGTGAGTTGGTGTTTTCTGTGTGATCTAATTCAATTTTTGAATGTTACCATATTTCCATCATATCATGGGAAATTGTTGTGGTCCAGAAATAATAAAAATGAATTCAGTATGAATGAAACTGAAGATAAATTTTTAACATGCTACCAGAAGTTATTGATTAACAGGCAAACCAAAATTTCAGACACTCCATTCTGATATACAAGAACTAAATTGTGTATTTTATTCATTGTCATTAAAGGCCAAGTTCAGTTATAATTTTGAATATTTTTTGGTTTTTGTGTTTCTTTATCCTTTCAGCCATGCAATTTTTATAATATCAGAGAGGAAAGGAAACTAATTTTCTTAAGTATACAGAATTAGATCTTTTATGGCCAAATTTAACTGTTAAGAGGGAAAATTGTAAAGGATATTGAAAAAGACAAATTTATACAACTCACCTCTTATTTTGAAAAGATATGTTACATAGAGAATAAGTCTTGAGTCTTTCAAATATTATTGTGTCAGTCTAAAATAATTTCATTGTGAGAGAATTTTCCTTCTCTGTGTGCAGTCTAAGTGCATATTTTGTGCTCTTAGGAATAACTTTCCAAAGCTGTGTGAAGAATGTAGCAATAAAATCTAATAAGAATTATGGCTCATGACTTGAATGATGTCAGTACCCTTTTAATCCTCCCAAACATGAAAACGTTTTCTCCTCCTAAATAAGATTTCTTAACTCTTTATTTCTAAGGAAGTAAGCAGAGCTCTGCAATTTCATTGGCAAAGTAAGAGTTAAAGGAAGATGTTTCATTCCATTATTAATGCTTACGTTTATTACTAAGATAATCAATGTAGAAAAGAAATGTATCCTAGACAATAATACTTTTATGACCACATATTATTTTGTCTGATTTTTTTCATGTAAAACATCAGAAGATGTCTGAGTTCAGTGTTCCAGCAATAATCCTTGTTTTCTTTAAGCCAGTAGTTCCCAAACTTCAGTGTGAATCAGAGTCACCTGAAAGGCTTGTTAAAACACATATTGCTGGAGCTCATTCTCAGAGTTTCTAATTCAGGAGTCCTGGGGTAGGCATGAGAATTTGCATTTCTCATAGGTTCCCAGGTGATGCTGATGCTGCTAGTCAGGGGATCACACTTTGATAAAACAGCTTTAAGCCATTTTAACCTTCTCATCTTACAATTTACTTTAGTGAGATTCAACCATCATGAGGCATGTATGTCCCCTTGGTTTAGAAGAAACCAAAGTTTAGTAAGCTAGCTATAATTTGGTTATTTGGCCAATCCAGATTTATTTCAAGTCAAAGAACTGCATACAGAAAAGCATGGTTGATTAAACGGTTCGATGCTTGAAGATGTCAGACTGTAGAATCTCTACGGGTAAGTGTGTGATTTCTTTAGTGACATCACATTTGCCTGCAGAGATTTTCCAGTCTGCCACTTTGAAGTTGTATTTAAGATGGAAAAAAAGTTGTCTTCTTTCTACAGTGATCTTTCCAGGACTGCTGTATTTTAAAACTATATTTATCCAAGGTTAAAATTGAATGGGAAAATAGAGTTATGGTCGGGGTTCAGATAAGAGGGTAAATGAGAATGGACACTCTCTGATTCTGCCACACGTCTCCCCGGAGAATGAAGGAAAATGGGAAAAGTGAAGCTTCCCCAAACCACAACCAATCTAATTTGTAACAGTGTTTTAGCCACACCGAAAGTCTTATGGTCAATCCAAGTAAATATCCTTGAGTTTCAAGAAATTTTATCTAAAGATTAGACTTTGCAATTGGGTTTCTCAGTGTCTTTCTTAATTGACACATGTCTGATCACAAGAGAGATGAGTAGAATGAGGAGGTGTGCTTCTCACTTTTATTTTCCCCATTTCTCTTCTACTTAGTAGCTGTCTTATGATAGATAACATCATCTGCTACTAACTTTTAAAGTGCTGGAATAATGCATAATAAGTAGTATTTATGTCATATGTCAGAAGCTCAAGAATAATCTGTGAATATCGTGATATCATTAACTTTACAATGTTGGTTTTTTGGTTCATTTTTGAGATGATACTTTTCTTCCAGAGTTAGCTGGAAATTTATTTCAACATTTGAGTACAGCAGGGACTTTGTATATTTTGTCCCCTGCCATATCTTAGCACAGAGAACAGTTCCTGGTATATAATAGGTACTCAATAAACACTTACTTACTGAGCGGACATTAATTAGGATATTTTTGTGTGTGTGCAAATGCTTATTTATCATTAGAAAGGCAGTAATATATACTTCAAATCACGTATTGATATCAGAGTGAACATATTTAATTTTAGACAAGACAAAAATAGAACATTTAAATACGAAAAACCTATCTTGGTAGTAATGAACATTCCTATAATAAAATATTTTATAATGGAACTTTAAAAATTAATTTTCTTATAGTCTAATGATGTTATATTATGCTTTTCTGGCATGTAGTTTTATTTCAGATGATGAGTTTTCTAGTCCTGGATTATATCCAAATTTATGTAATAATGAATCACAAAATTAGGTTTGATTTTGTTTATACTACACAACAAAGTGTCTTAATTATCTGTTAATCTGCCATATACACATCCTTTGACCCCAAGATGACTTTAAAAGCATCCTCTCAATTGAATTCTGACTTTTCTAGATAAACCATAAATACAAACTTAACATTAAATCTCTCATAAATGTGTAGAGGATGTAACAGGTGGCCCTGATCTGATGTGAGTGCAGCTAAATAATGTGGTGAAATAATTGGAGCTTAAAAAGATAGAAAACATCTGGGTTTCAAGGGAGAACATTTGCATCCTTTTTACTGCTTTTTAAATAGAGGGCTACATCATTCTGGGTTATGTAGAAAGAAAGGGCTAGTGTTAGGAACTCCATGATTCTCATTCTGTTCATCTGAGCTCCAAAGGGTGGGACTAGTATACTTGGTTATGGGAGGAAGATAAGGTTTCTTATGCCATTTTTCATTTTCTCTTTTCCAATCATGCCGTTTGTTTTATATGTGCTTGAAGGGCCTGGTTAACAGTATCACTTGTTCTTTTGAAGGAAATTTAACGTGTGAATGATGGAATCATAGTTGCCATGTCCCTGATTGTTGATGTCTTGTTTGTTTCTTTGCTCCATGGAAAGGCATGGATGGAACAGAACTTTGGAAAAGCATCATCATTTTAGCTCCATGACTAGGCTCTTTAGAGACAGCCAGCCTATAATACCAGGCTTCTGTTAGTTTAAGCATTTACATAGAGAGAGACCCTTTTATAAATGCAAACATTTGACATATAAGCATTATCTGATATTAACATATCACTACAGATGAATTTATAAGACTAAGCCTACCAGAGATTTAAGGTCTGAAAACACTGAACAGTACAGTTACATTCTGAAAGATCAGGAGGCCAACATCTACCCAGTGGTTCTCAACCCTAACTACACATCAGAATCATCTTGGAATTTATGAAACAGATACCCATACCTGACCCAAGACCTCCTGAACCTGAACTTCCAAGTTGTGAATTTGAGAATGCTCTATTTCAAAAAAATCAATAAACTTTATTTTTTAGAGACATTTTAGGTTCACAACAAAATTGAATAAAAAGTACAGAGAGTTCCTATATACTCCCTATTCCCACATACCCACAACCTCTCCTACTATGGACATGATACACTGTAGTGATACATTTGTTACAATCGATGAACTGACATTGACACATCACTATCACTCAAAGTTTATGGTTTAAATTAGGGTCATTCTCAGTGTTCTATGGGTCTTGACAAATATTTGATGACATGTATCTACCATTATAGTATTATACAGAATAGTTTTACTGCCCTAAAAATTCCCTGTGCACTTGCCTATTTATCCCTCCCTCTCTCCAACCTCTGATCTTTCCACTCTCTCTATAGTTTTGTCTTTTCCAGAAAGTCATAAGGTTGGAAACAGTATGTAACCTTTTCAGATTAGTTTCTTTCACTTCCTAGTATGCTTTTACATTTCCTCCATGTCTTTTCATGGCCTGATAGCTCATTTCTTTTTGGCACTAAATAATATACCACTGTTAGGATGTACCCCAGTTTACCCATTCACCTACTGAAGGACTTCATGGTTGCTTCCAAGTTTTGACAACTATAAATAAAGCTGCTATAAACCATGTACAGGTTTTTGTGAATAAAAGTTTCCAATTAATTTTGGTAAATACCAGGGAGCATGATTGCTGGGTTATATGGTAGGAGTATATTTAGTTTTCTAAGAAACTGCCAAATTGTCTTCCAAAGTGGATGCACCATTTTGCATTCCCACCATGTTCCTGTTGCTAAACATCCTGTCAGTATTTAGGGTTGTCAGTGTTTTGGATTCTGGCCATTCTAATAGGCATGTATTGGTCTCTCATTGTTGTTTTACTTTCAACTCCCTAATGACATATGATGGTGAACGACTTTTCATATGCTTACTTGCTATCTGTATATCTTCTTTGGTGAGGTGTTTGTTCAAGTCTTTTACCCCATTTTTAATCTGATTGTTTTCTTACTGTTGCGTTTCAAGAGTTCTTTGCATATTTTGAATAACAGTCCTTTATCAGAGGTACCTTTTACAAATATTTTCTCCCAGTCCGTGGCTTGTCTTCTCATTCCCTTGACATTGTCTGTTGCAGAGCAGATGTTTTTAATTTTAACAAAGTCAAATTTATCTATTATTTCTTTCATGGATTATGACTTCGGTGTTGTGTCTTAAAAGTCATTGCTGTACCCAAGGTCACCTAGGTTTTCTACTGTGTTACCTGCTAGGACTTTTATAGTTATGCATTTTACATTTAGGTCTGTGGTCCATTTTGAGTTAATTCTTTTGAAGTGTGTAAGTTCTGCATCTAGATTAGTTTTTTTGCATGTGGATGTCCAGTACCATTTGTGGAAAAGACAATCTTTGCTCCATTGTATTGCCTTTGATCTTTTGTCAAAGATCAGTTGACTATATTTATGTGGGTCTATTTCGGGGCTCTCTATTCTGTTCCATTTTTCTATGTCTATCCTTTCACCAATATCACACTGTCTTGATTACTGTAGCTTTACAGTAAATCTTGAAGTTAGGTAGTGTCAGTCCCCTGACATTGTTCTCCTTCAATATTGACTTGGCTATTATGAGTCTTTTGCCTCTTCATGTAAACTTTTGAATCTGTTTTCAGTATCTGCTGGGATTTTGATTGGCATTGTGTTGCATTTATAGATCAAATTGGGAAGGCCAAACATCTTGACAATATTGAGTCTTTCTTGAAATCTTTCATCAGAGTTTTGTAGTTTTTCTCAGACAGATCTTGTACATCTTTTGTTGATTTATACCTAAGTATTTCACTTTTTCGGGGTGCTAATGTAAATGGCAATGTGTTTTTAATTTCAAATGCCCCTTGTTCATTGCTGGTATATAGGAAAGCAATTGACTTTGCATATTAATCTTGTATCCTTCAATCTTGTTATAATTGCTTATTAGTTCTAGGAGTTATTTTGTCAGTTCTTTCAGGTTTTCTATGTAGACAATCATGCCATTTGCAAACAAATACAGTTTTATTTCTTCCTTCCCACTCTGTATACTTTTTTCGTTGCCTTGCCTTACTGAATTAGCTAGGACTTCCAATACAACGTTGAAAAGAGTAGTGAGAGGGGACATCCTTGTCCTATTTCTGACCTTAGCCAGAGAGCTTCAAGTTCATCACCATTAAGTATAATATAGCTGTAGATTTTTAATAGATTTTTAAAAAGAGTTGAAGTTCCTCTCTATTCCTAGTTTGCTGAGAATTTTTATCAGGAATAGGTGTTAGATTTTATCAAATGCTGTTTTGCATCAATTGATATAATAATGTGATTTTTTTTTTGGTTTTTTTTTTGAGTGTTGAGGTGTATAATTCTTTTTATGCATTGTTCATTTGATTTTCTTGGTGAGAATTTTTGCACTTATGTTGGTAAGAGATATTGGTCCATTTTATTTTCTTTGTCTGGTTTTGGTATTAGAGTAATGCTGGCCTTGTGGAATGAGTTAGAAAATGTTCCCTATTTCTTTAATAGATTAGGCCATTCGGGTTGTCTATTTAATCGTGTGCGAGTTTTGGAAGATTGTATCTTTTAAGGAATTGGTCCATTTCATCTAGGTTATCAAATTTGTTGGCATAGAGTATTCTTTCATTATCCTTTTAATGTTCATGTGGTGTCCCTTCTTTCATTTCTGATAATAGTAATTTGTGTCTTCTCTTTTTTTTCTTTGTTAGCCTGCTTAGAGGCTTATTGATTTTATTGATCTTTTCAAAGAACAAGGTTTTGGTTTTGTTGATTTTTTAATTGATTTCCTGTTTTCAATTTCATTGATTTCTTCTCTAATTTTTATTATTTCTTTTCCTCTGCTTACTTTGTATTTAATTTTTCTTGATCTAGTTTCCTATGGTGGAAGCTTAGATGACTGATTTTAGAGCTTTCTTCTTCTCTAATATATGCATTCAATGCTAAAAATTTCTCTCTAAGCACTGCTTTCAGTGCATCCCACACATTTTGATAAGTTGTGGTTTTGTTTTAATTTAGTTCAAAATTAAAATTTCTCTTGAGATTTCTTCTTTGACCCATGTGTTATCAAGAAGTGTGTTGTTTAATCTCTATGTATTTTGTGATTTTCCAGTTATCTTTCTGTTATTGATTTCTAGTTTAATTGCATTGTGCTCTGAGAGCATATTTCTATGATTTTAAGGTGTATTTTATGGCTCATAATGTGGTCTATCTTGATGAATGTGTGCTTGAGAAGAATGTGTAGTTGTTGGATGAAGTGGTCTCTAGATGTCAACTATTTCCAGTTCATTGACGGTGCTATTGTGTTCAACTATGTCCTAACTGATTTTCTGGCTTCTAGATCTGTCCATTTCTGAGAGAGGGGTGTTAACGTCTAAAACTAAAATAGTGGATTCATCTATTGCTCCTTGCTCTATCAGTTTTTTCCTCATGTATTTTAATACTCTGTTGTTAGGTACATTCACATTAAGGATTGCTATGTCTTCTTGGAGAATTAACCCCTTTATCCTTATCTAATATGCCTCTTTAACCCTAATAACTTTCGTTGCTCTCAAGTCTGCTCTGTCTGAAATTAATATAGCTAGTCCCACTTTCTTTTGATTAGTGTTAGCATGATATATTTTTCTCCATCCCTTTATTTTTAATCTATATGTACCTTTATATTTAAAGTGGGTTTCTTGTAGACAATATAGAGTTGGGTCTTATTTTTTAATACACTCTGACAGTCTCTGTCTTTTAACTGCTATGTTTAGACTATTGACATTTAAAGTGATTATTGATGTATTTGGATTAATATCTACCATATTTGCTATTGGTTTTTATTTGTTGCCTTTGCTCTTTGTTCCTATTTTTGTCTTCCATAATTTTTCTGCATATTTTAGTTTTAATTGAGCATTTTACATAATTCTTTTTCCTCTCCTTTCCTAGCATACTGATTATACTTTTTTAAACTTTTTTCATAGTTTACCTAGAGTTTGCAATATATATTTACAGCTAATCCAAGTTCACTTTCAAATAACAGTATACCATTTCACAGGTGGTATAAGTACTTTATAATAACAAAATATCCCTAATTCCTCCATACTATCCATTGTATCATTGTTGTAATTCATTTCACTTATACATAAGCATACATAAGCATATAGCTATATCTATGTATCTAGATATATAGCACATATATACATACATAATTTAATACATTGTTATTTTGAACAACTTTTATCTGTTAGATCAATTAAGAAAAATTAAAAGTTTTAATTTTACATTTACTTATCCATTTTCTGATACTCTCTTTTTCTTTATTTAGATCAGAGTTTCTGGCTTATATTAATTTCCTTCTCTCTGAATAACTTTTAACATTTAAGGCAGATCTACTGGCAAAATATTTCCTCAATTTTTGTCTGTCTGAGAAGGTCTTATTTCTCCTTAACTTTTGAAAGATAATTTCAAAAGGTATAGAATTCCAGGTTGGTGGTTTTTTCTCTCAACACTTCAAACATTTCAATCCACTCTCTTCTTGCTTGCATGGTTTCTGGGATAAGCCTAATGTAATTGTTATCTTTGCTTTTTTATAGGTAAGGTGATTTTTTTCTTCTGACTTTTTCTGAGATTTTTTTTATCATTAATTTTCTGAATTTTGAATATGTTATGCCTAGGAAGTTTTGTTTTATTTTGCATTTATCCTGCTTAGTGTTCTCTGAGCTTCCTGCATCTGTGGTTTGATGTCTGTGATTAATTTGGGGGAAATTCTCCATCATTGTGGCTTCAAATATTATTCTGTTCCTTTCTTCTATATTTGGTATTCCCATTACACATATGTTATACATTTTGTAGTTATCCCATATTCTTAGACATTCTGTTCTGTTCTGTTTTGCTTTTTTTTTTTTTTTCAGTCACTTTTCTCTTTGTTTTTCAGTTTTGGAAGTTTCTGTTGTCATATCCTCAACCTCAGAGATTCTTTCCTCTTTTGTGTCCAGGCTACTGATTAACCTATCAAAGGCATTCTTCATTTCTGTATGGTGTTTTTTTTTGAATTCTAGAATTTCTTCTTGATCTTTCTTAAAACTTCCTTCTCTCTGCTTACATTAACCATCTCTTCCTACATGTTGTCTACTTTTTCTAGTAAAGACCTTATCATAGTTTTTTGTTTGTTTTGGGGTTTTTTGTTTGTTTGTTTTTGTTTTCTTTGTAATTTATGGTCTGATAATTCCAAACTGTGTTTTTTTGCCTTTTAGTATACCTTGTCATTGTCTTGTTGAAATGTAAGTATGATGTACTGGGTAAAAGGAACTATGGTAAATAGGCCTTTAGTAACATGGGGGTAAGATTTTGAGGGGAAGAGTTCTATAGTCCTATGATTAGATCTCAGTCTTTGATGAGCCTATGCCCCTGAACTGTGAATTTCACCAGTGTTTGTCAGCCTCCCAACCGCTGCACTTTAGGTGGGACTTGATGGCTAGAAGGAGCTGGAGTTCCCCCAGGTCAGCTGGGCTCTGACAAAACCCCAGTACGTTAGGCTCTGATAAAATAGTTTTACCTGAGGGCAGGCCATGTTGAGAAGAACAGAATGCTCTGGCGTATTTCAAAATGTTTTTTTTCCCCCTGTCCCTGATGAGATCCCAAGTTTTTTCTCCAATATATATAGCTGGGACCTGGTCGAGGTCCTGGAGGTGAAACTCACAAAAATGTGGGGACCCTTCTATAACTGAGTCCTTTCAGAGCTTTATTCTCAGACTTGTCCACACTGAGCCTCTGCAATTCATCAGTTGTAATGCAGGTTTCCCTACATTGGCACTGGTTCCTGTGGAGGTTTCTCTCATGGGTTTCTGCTCCGGAAATTTGTGACTCTCTGAATTCACTTGTCTCTACAGTTTTGGGGGTGACCTCCTGTGAACTCACTTCTCTGAGGAAGCTAAGAAAAGTTGTGGATTTTTCCATTTATTCAGCTTTTGACTTACTGTTAGGATGGAGTGGGGACTTCTGAGCTCCTTACATGCCAAATGGGAAACCAGAAGTCTAGAAGTCTCTATTTCTCAGGATGACTCTGATGCTTGTATGGGTTTCGAACTCATTAGCTTTCAAACTTTAAAAAAACAATGCCATCTTGTTTCAAAGAAAATCTAAGAATTTATAAATTTATTTTAAAATATAAAATTGGTAAAGTGGGGGCTGTTCTGGTTTTAGGTGCATGTGTGTTGGGAAGGGAGGGACCCAGAGTTTTATCCTCTCAGACCCTCCGTTGATGGCAGCCCCAAACTTCCTCTGCAGAATCCCTCATTTGCCAACCATGCTGCTCTCTCCAGGATGGGGTTAGGCAACTATTTCTGAAAACTCTTAGTCATGGTGGTCGCGGTGTTGGTGGTGGGGTGTGTGTGCCTGTATGTATCTAAGCGGCCAGTCAAGGCAAGAAGGACAGCACCCAAAGGGGCACTGACTTCAGATATTTGCCCTGTAATCACCGCTGAAAAGTGAAGAGGGCAGGAGGGTGATGCAACTGGAATCAAAGTTAGAAATCTGTTCTCTGCGCAAAAAGGCCATTTTGCAACTTGCCTCCTTTAAGTGATCCTGTTAGTGCTGGGCTATTTAGTTAACCCAGCCTAAGGGGATGTTTTAAAGGTGGAGGATTGCCCTGGTGATGAACAAATATGAGAAATAAACTTCCAGTGGGGCTGGGTTGCCTGCTGACTGTGATTTCCTGATGATCTGTAACAATGGTTATTCACTAACAGCTGGCGCATGTCTCCCTCAGACAAAGCCACTGGGAAGCGCAGGTGCTCGGATTGGTGAACCAGAACTGTTT
The DNA here is from genome assembly GCF_965194805.1 of Balaenoptera borealis. NCBI lineage: Eukaryota > Metazoa > Chordata > Mammalia > Artiodactyla > Balaenopteridae > Balaenoptera > Balaenoptera borealis. The sequence continues at coordinate 44,627,670 of NC_138871.1, read as the reverse complement.
CCCTGGTAACAGTTAACTAGCACGTGTTTTATTGTTTCCAACTGCTTTTCCTGGGGTATTTGCAGGTGGTGGGAGATGCTTTCTTAAAGAGGGGTCATAACCTTATGAACTTTCAGATGTTGCAACAAATTGGGGAACAAAACATTTTATTCTCTTTCAAATATATTAAGTAAATCTTATTACATAGCATTTTCAAGACAGATGCAGCCCAACAGTTTTTCTATTTTGCCATTATTTCCAGATGTTATCAGTTTTAAAGTCAGAGTTCCATTTTATGATCAGGATCTATAGGAAAGTAAAATTAGTGATATGTATGGCAGTAAAAAATTATTTTGGACTTTTGGGGGTGTGTTCTAGCTCTATATTTTGCTATGAAATATGAGATCAAACCATAAAATGTGAGTGTATTTTTAATTGGCCTTTTAATGGTTTGTATGTTTTGCCTCTTCATTAATTTAGCTCATTGTTTTTGCCTCTGCTGGTAGTTTTCTTTCTTGTTTTTAATGCACCAGAAAATTTACAGTGTTGCTATAAAATGCAAGACCAAATAAGATAAGACTTGATCATATTAGGATTCCCTTCTATATTTATTTTACATTTTTTTGAAAGGATCAGTTAATTTCCAGATGGATAGCTCCCTCTTCTGTCTGGTTTGCAGAATTCCCATCTTCTGAAACCATAGATGGAAGATAACAGTATGTATCACAGAATTCTCTAGCTTGGCTGTAGGTTGAGTATAGTTACTATCAGTAGAATAGCAAATTCATGAATTGGAATATGGAGAATTCTTCCATTGTAATAATTTGGTTTAAAATAAATCATCAACCCTGCTGAAAATGCTGGCTGAAAATAAATGAAAACATTCTTTTAAGTTAATACTGAACTTTATCTGAAGATACCACTGAAAAAATGCAAACCTGATCAATCACTTGTCTGAACTCTGTTTGAAATACCTGGACTTTGGTTAAATAAGCATTTGTCACTTGATTTGCACAGAATTAAAACGATATTGCAACTCAAGGCTTCTCTTGAGCCTGATTTGCAAGGCCTTTTCTGGTTAAGAGTTCTTCATGGGTTTTCAAACATGCACCTACTTATACATTAGATCAGTGATATTCAAATGCTCTTCTCCAGGACCTTAGAATTTTTTTAAAATTTAAAAAGTTTTTTTTGTCTTTGTTTCCTTGGATACAATTTAATCACTAAAGCAAGAGTTAGGGCTCTGCTCTGAAAATGAAGACACAAACATCTATGACCTAAACTCATAACCCTAGAACCAAAAGCACTGATAAAACTGTTTTATAATGATGAGGTACTTATGTACAGTCTTTGTTTCTGTAGACACTATGAAGTGATAAAGTTTGACTATGAAGAGGAAAACGTGGATTCATTCAGATTCACCTCTCTTCTACCCCTCAGTGGCAGGCTGCTGGGGATTATATGACCCTAATTATGTGAATATATATTAAATGAGCACTGTTCACAGTTCTCCACTTTACTTTTTTGTTGGGTAGGCACATCTAGGGACACTCTGAAAGAGAAAGCTCATTTTACCTCATACATTCCTGTTGGTACTGTGTCACTGTATTCTTACTTTTTAGTTTTGTTAAAGGGTTATCAGGAACAATTTGAATATAGTGGAATGAGAATCAGAAGACTATTATCAAAATTTGGAGACTTAAGCATACATTAAAAAATTTTTAGTTATGTCTGTATCTCCAAGTAGTGGAAATAATACTCTAAGTGATCAAGTATTAGATAGTAAGTCTCATTTGGAATGAGGGATTGTCAGAAATCATAGACCATAGTACACACAATTCAACCTCCCCTTTCATAACACTGAGTCTGGAGAGGGTAGTTGTCTTGTTGAGGGTCCTGCAGCAAGGTGGTTACAGAAATCTTTAGGCTTTTCTGGCTCCTATTGGAGTGCTTTTTGACTAGGCCACACCCTTTTCAGTGGTCAAGGAGTTCTTCACTACTTGGCTGTGGAGTCATAAATATGGAGTCTGTGATTTCTTTCTCCCTCCAAGTGCACAGACCCTCACCCCCATTTCTCAGATTTGCAGCCGGCTGACTTAATAGCTCAGTGACTTTAGACTAGTTAACCAGACTCTCTGTGCTTTAGTTTTCACTTCTATGAAATGAAGATATTAATAGTACATCTCTCATAGAGCTAATACCACTGATGTGCATGGCACAGTGCCTGGCACATAGTAAGCCCTTGATAAACATTGGCTATTATTTTTATTACTGTAATTTTCTACCATTCTTCACACAATGTGCACTGCGGTCTTTATTTACTCTATAGCCCGTAGTAATCACATTCTAAAACAACTGAAGCTTGTATTCCCATGTTCATTATTCACAATAGCCAAAAGGTGGAAGCAACCCAAGAGTCTATCCATGGATGAATGGATAAATAAAATGTGATATATACATACATTGGAATACTATTGAGCTTTAAAAAGGGAGGAAATTCTGACACATGCTACAACATGGATAAATCTTGACGATATTATGTTAAGTGAAATATGAAATAAGCCAGCCACTAAAAGGCAAATACTGTATAATTCCACTTACATGAATGAACTTGAGTAGTCAAATTAAAAAAGACAGAAAGTAGAGTGGTGATTGGCAGGGACTGGGGGGAGGGAGTCGGGGAATTTTTTAATGAATACAGAGTTTCAGTTTTGCAAGATGAAAAGACCTCTGGAGATTGGTTGCACAACAATGTGAATGTATTTAACACTGCTAACTGAATATTTAAAAATGGTTAAGATGGTAAATTTTATGCTATGTTATTTTACCACAATTTAAAACTCTTAAAGATTAAAATAAATAAAACTGAAAGCATATGCACTTAGAGCATATTAGTTATATTAGTTAACCTGGAAGTTTTGACTTTTTGCTGCCAGAGTTCTGGGCCAGCGCTCTGGGTTAGGTTAAGTTTTGCTGGGTGGCTAAGTATGCAATAGTTCGAGTTTTTGAACATCGTATCTGTTTTAGTTCTGTTTCCTTCCTCTAGGATTGCTTATTTCCAGCCAAGGATGGACTTAATTTCCAGGGACTTATAGTTTATGGACTCGGCTGAAATTACAGAAGCACACTTTCCCCACAGACACATGACGAAACCCCACAGAGACTCTTCAAAATATGCAAACACATGAAAAGCAAATTTGATTCAGCAAGTTTACCATTAACAAAAACTCCTTTGGGGGATGGTCTAGGCTGTTAGAGAGAAGCTTAGAAACAGCCTTATTGAACAAAGTAAGCAAAGAGGTAGAGAGAGAAAAAGAGAGAAGAAAATTTCATCTTGGTTTAGAATTTTTTTTTCCAAATTTCTGTTTAATTACCATTACTGTCTACAGAGATGATTAAAAGCATTATACATTTCCAGGATAAAAAAGCAAGTGCAACTGGAAAAGGGTTTATGCTAAATTGGCATTTGATAATTTCTTATAACAATCAGATGTAAAAGTTATATCCCTTTTATTTCAATTCAAGAATTCCTTTTATTCAATATTTAATATCCTTTTAAATTCAATTCAGTAACGTTTACTGAATATCTGCTATGCAGAGTCTCAGAGAGGGGACTGCTGGGTTGGAGTTTTTTTTTAAGTTTTAGAAGAAGGTAAATACTTCAAAACATTTTTTTCAATGTTCGAAGTAAATGTACTGGAAATAATAATAAATAGCCATCCTTTCAAATAACATTTTCATTATGATCATGGGACTTACATCAACTAAATATTTCCTGAGGAAAATTCTTCAACTATATTGTAGCAAGAAAGTCTTCTCTCAGACATGCTAGTAGGGAACAATCACACGGATGAATATGTCTACTTAAGCCAGAGTCAAAAAAGAGACAAGATATGTACTTCTTCTATCAGCTTGTCAAAAATAGCAACAAAAATGCTTAGTAACAGGACAAGATTAAAGTGTGTCCAAAGCTGTCACTTTCAAAAGGCCACATTTTAATTTTACTTTGTCCTTTTGAAATAACAATCAGAAGTTTTGCTTTACACGTTATATTATAAATTAAACATTGAAATACAATTATTAGCTTACTCAGAGGCACTACCACAACCCTCATTTCAGCATCATCTTAATAAAAAGCCTGGGTTTATGAATCCACCAAAAGGCCTCTTATTAGAATCCCAGAAGCTCAATAACAATCCTGAGATCACAAAATACACATAAAGAAAAACATGACTTACCAAGAAAAGTAGCTGTAACAGCACAAGACAAAAGGCAAATTTTGATGACATTATTCAGCTCTCTTATCTTTCAGCACTAGGTATTTTCTCTGACCATCTTAAGGCTCTAGACATAGGTGGGGGAAAAAGAGGGGTGGTTTTAATATTAAGAGCTATGAAAGGTGAGAAATAGGCCCTGAAAAACACATCTAAACACAGCAATGTATTTCATAACAGAAACGTTTGCCTTTTCATTCTCAATATTTCTACTTGAACAAGTACCCACCACTCCAAGGATTCTCAATAAACACATTTTGCCCTTTTGAGAGAGAGACATCATTAAGTTCATTTTGAAAGATTCACATTTAGCTTTTAGCCAAAAGGGAAACTTTGGTGGCTTTTGAATCCTTTTCAAGTCGTGAAACCTCAGAGAGAAACTAAAGAGAAAGAGATCAGATCTCAGCCTACCTCTTTCAGCCCTTGAGAATTCCCTTTCCAAGTAGTTTCTTAAATAGTGAGGCTGCATCAGAATCCTTAGTTCTTCTCCTTGGAAGTTATTAAATCAGCAGAAAGACCGACAATAATGACACATGAAATCTAAGTTTTGTGTAGGAAACGGACGAGCAGTCTATACTTTGTTATTCACTTGATAGACAGAGCCATTTTGACAGCCCTAACCTTGGAAACCACAGGTCCTGCTGAGCTCAGCAGGAGTCAAATGCTGAGTACCATCTGTCAAAGCTTTATTTCCCCCTCCTTCTTATCCACGCCTTTACTAGAAGATGCTAAAAAGCGATGAATGAAAGTCTCTAACTACAGTTAAACTTGTGTGCATTATAACACTAATGTTGGGTTACACTAAGAAATTCGCTCTGCAATCTACCAAATTTGAGTGAGCTGAATTAGGTATTCTATGTCCTTTCTTAATGGTTATCAACAGAAGAAAGTGTGTGTGAGGAACTCCAGAATTACACTCCAAACAACTAATGCTACAAAATAAGTAAATTGCACATCATTTGGTATGATTTTGTCAACTCTGTAGTTCAAATGATGAATGGTTTGGAAAGTTCTCAACCCTCAGGATTCTTTTTTTTTTTTCTTAATGTCATTTAATTAAACATATATAAAAACAAATTTGCTTCTCTCCAAAAAATAGAGATTACTGAGTTAAACTCTTCATAAAAAGAAATCCCATTCAGAACACACACTCTCCCCTCTCTCTAGCATAATAAATTCTAAAAAATTAACAAGCCTAATCATAATAAAATCAATCAAATCAGTTGTGTTATATAGCTCATGCTGCACTTGTATAGAAGACAGAATATCTATTGATAACATAAGGGAGCTAGAAATGACATTGCTTTTGATTAAGTGCTACCAAAATGCTACATATTTTTGAAGCACAGATTTATTTTCCATTGCATTTAAAATTTTTGTATAATGAATAATTTTAGGTATCTATTTAAAACCTTTAAATTTAGAATGCCATTTCTAGCACACACAGTTCATTCAGAAATTTAGAAAAAGTTTCCGTTAACACAGAATCATACTAGAAGTTTAGAATTTAAGAGTAGAAGAAAGTGAGTTCTTTAGCAGAATTATTCCAAATTTTAATTTTTAGTTAAATTTTGTGCTTTATTCTGACTTATTCTTTATCTAATTTTTCTTCCAATTTCCCCAAATCCTAAAAAATAGTTAAGGTATTATGTGTCATAATTATACTATACATACTATATATAAATGCTTGAAATGCTCTATATAAAATATTTTAAATAAACTTCACACCCAGAAGGTGATTTTGTTATCTAAAGTGATCAAGAAATGATTTATCTTGCAATGTCAAAACTAGTTAATTAATAATGATAATAATAATAGTTTCTAACATTACAAGATTGAATTTTTGTGCACCAGTTTTGTGAGACACTTCAGCTGCATATATTTTCGTGAACATATAGACAAATGCATTTGAGCGAAGTCTGAATAGGCAATATTTGAGTTGGGGCTTTGCCCCTTCTCTGAGCTCCCCTCACCTGTCCTACATCCTAGGAGAGGCTGGTCTCATTCAGGGGCTGAGGAAGGAAGCTGCCTTTGCTGGCAGCCAGGGTCCCTGCTTGGTAAACCTCTTCTACCAGTGTCTTAATGCCTGAAATCCTTTCTCCTGGGGGCAAGAAACAACTTTCATCACATTGAGAGAGAAGATTCAAAGGCAAAGGCCCTGAAGGAAAGAGAGCACATGGATTTAAATTAATCTTGCTGACAGTTATTCTAAGAGCAAAGAGAAGCAGAGGTGAGGCGGAAAGGAGGCACCTCCAGATGGAGGAGGGGTGTAGACACAGGAGGCGAGCTTGGGCTTCCTCAGGGTTTCACCTAGGCAGGACTGGTCAGAGTGTCCATAGAGTAGCATGGCTTTGCATCACGCATGTATAGATTTTCTTGATTCTCATTGTTATGTGTTAATTGTCATAATATCAAAATCTCAGAGTTTCAGGGATGTTAAGGAACATTTAGTGCAACCCTTCATCATTAAGATGAAGAAACTGAGACCTAGAGAAGTCTACCCTGTGGTTTACCCAAACCTTGGTTAAAAAAAAAAGCCATGTTTCAATGGGATTTGACTGTGTTTAAATCCTTCCAGAGACTTTAACTTAATAATTTGCTCTATAGTCTGTCAGTAATAATTATACCGTGTATTTTATATTTTATGTATATAAAATATACTGTAGCTGTTTCTAAAAAGGATGGAGGCAAGAACTTATGTTTACGCTGAAGTTTAGAGTTTGTGAAATGCTTTCTGCATTGACTTTCTTATATTCTTAGTTGATCTGGCATAAAAGCTTTTCTTTCCTTTTTTCTTTCCTTTTCTTTCTTTCTTTCTTTTTTTTTTTTGTAGGGGAGAAGAGTCTAGGAGTCATGTATATTGTTATGTCTGTAGTCGACTCAAGCCTACTGGATTTATTGTGCATCTATTAGTTACACAGCTCTTCGGTAATCTGGAGGAGGGTGTGGGGAGGAAAATAGTCACTCAGTCATTCAACAAAGATTTATTAAGGATCTGCTCTGTGCTAAGAAATGGGGAGACTAAAAAAAAGCCCCTACATTCATGGAAGCTGCATTTTAGCAGGTGGGGTAACAACAGGACAAACAGGGACATTAATTATAGAATCATGCAAATATTATAAAATTACAACTGCTCTAAGTAGCCTGAGGGAGGGAGACGTGAAGCTATGAGTGGGTGCCACAGGGTGAGCTTTTTCTGTCAGACAAGCTCCCTGAGGAAGTTGTGACTGAGCTGAGGCGCTCTGGGGAAGGGCAGAGGAGAGAGATACCCAGGCAGAGGGAACAGTGTGGGCAGAAGCAGAGGGCACACGAGCCAGTGAAAGAGAGCTGGAGTGAAGGCAGTGTGGGATGCAAGGTGGAGGGTCACAGGGAAGGCCAGACCTCACAGGGCCACGAAGGCTGTGTGTAAGATGATTGGGCTTTATTCTAAAAGCAACGGAAGCAAGTGGATTGTTTGAAGCAGCATAGTTGTGTGGTGACCTGATTAGATCTGGTTTTGAGATGACCACTTTGGCAGCCATGTGGGGAAAGGATTGGCTGGGCAAGAGTGGAGCCTTGGCTGGGAGGAACTGACCAGCTTTTTGGGCGAGCAAAACCAACACACGTTCCCATGGTACAGATGGGGCAGCTGAGGCCTGAGAAATGACATAACCAGGCTCAGAGTCCATGTTTCCCGATTCCTAGGCCAGGGATTGCTGTCGGAACTATCCCACCTTCAAATGTAACACAGATGTCTGCTGCTTGGCATGTGTGCACTGAAAATAATATTGCTTCAGGAGTGTTTGAGGATGCCACCTAAATCTGTGCCCTTCTACAATGCAGGCAGCCTTGTTTGGTGACAGCCTGTAATGGGCAGCACATTCAGGGAGCTGTTTCTCTCTCCATCTTGACACCATTTAGTTTCTACTCTCTTGATGACCTTTATACAGACCATACAGCTTAGAAAGCCAATATTGGCAGAACCAATATTTTTTTTAATCCTCAGGAGAAAACTGCAAGGTGAATATTATTATTATTGTCTCTATTTCACAAAAGAAGAAGCTGAGTTTCAAAGAGGCTGAGTGCTGTGTGTTCTGGTTTTCTCATCTGTAAAATGGGAATGATAATATTACTGACCTTGGAGGATTTTATGAGCAATGCTGATGAGGATTTTAGCACAGGGCTGAGCACAGAGCGAGTGCTCAGTAATTGTTCATTTTTGTTATTATTATCTATGGAATTCAAAGCCAGATTTAATGATAATTTATAGTAACTGTATGAGGTATCATGGTTATTATATTCGTTTTCATCTCCTTTTCATAATACTTATTTTCTTTTAAAGAAATAGTAAAAGCAATTTAATAACTACCAAAACTTTGGAAAACAGTCATATATATCTATTTATCTTGATAGAATATGATAGCTTTCATACATGTTTTCCTTTTTTTCTAGAAGTGTACCTATCTATACATAGTTGGAATCATAGTGTACCACAATTTTATAACCTGCTTTTCCTCTTGACATTATACCAGAATTTTTCATATTGCTGCCAAGCCTTGGTGAATATCATTTTAACTGAATAAATGTCCCATGATTTAAATAGCCATATCCTGATCAGAGTGTATTTTGGTTGCTTTCAGTTTTTCTCTATCATAAATAATAATCTAATGACCATTTTGGTACACATAATATTTTCTTCTTTGGGAATATTTTCTTAGGATACATCTCAAAAATTAGAACTTGAATATTTTTGTAATATTTGCTACTTATTGCTAAATCATCACCCCGATTTTTAATTTTTATTTTATTAATCTTATTTTAGAAATACCCTTTGTTTTGTTGGGTTCCAATCTTTTTTTTAAAGAAGTTATTTGCTCAAGATCATGGAGGTGAGTAATGGCAGAACCAAGATCTGAAGTCTTCTTTCTACTATGCTGATGATGCCAATGGGAAAAAAATTCTCAAGGCTAAGGTGTGAAACAGCCAGGCATTCCTTAGGGACCCTTTAAGGCAGAAAAAGGGCAGAAGTCTAGGATTTGGAAGTTCTGAGCTTGAGTCCTGCCCACCAATCATGTACTGTTTGACTTTGGTCTTCTTAACTACAGCATAGATCCATTGGTTTTTGCCCATGTTTCCTGGGAAGTCGGAGGCTTAGATAATGCATCCAGGTGCTATTGGAGCAGTGTTAATCAAAGCCCTGGTGTGGGGTAGCATTTTGCTCTGAATCCTGAACACTGAGCTGCTCTAAGAAGCTGTAGTATAGTCCATCTCAGACTTGAATCTGCATGTGAATCATCTGGGAATCCTGTTAAGTTCTGTTTCAATAGGTCTGGGGTAGGGCTGGGAGTTTACATTTCCAACAAGCTCCCAGGCAATGCCTGCTGCTGCTGCTGCTGCTGCTTGGGCCATGGACCACACGGACCACACTTTGAGAAGCTGGCTATAGCAGCCACTCCGAGTGGTCATTCACTCGCACGGATGACTGTCCCCATGGTGCAGAGCACTTTGCCCACGGGGCAGTTTCAATAATTGAAAAGCATAAGGATTAATAGTAGTTAGCCAGATGCTCCCGAAGTGGGGTCTAATATGCTGGAGTGTGTGGACTCCCCACCTATTTGTGGAAGACAGTGACCTGGAATAATGGAGTAATAGGGAAAGTCCTGGCCTCTCATTATTATCATTTCTCTTACTTGACCATAAACCCAAGAATGACTTTTTCCATCCTAATTTTATATTGTCGGAGATTCCACCAAGTTCCCCTTAAAAGCTGACCAAGGAAATCTGCCAGCAGCAACTTAGAAGCCATGATGCATTGTTACAAATCTTTCCAAACATCTGCTGCATGAAAAGAAGCAAGATCCCGCAATGGCTGAGGGCAAGAGGGCTTCTCCAAAGTGGGATGTCCCAGCACTGCTCTGAGGAGGCCCTTTCTCTGCACGCTGGCTGCCCCGGGAGGCTCCAACACCTGTTCTTACACACTCCTGCTGGCTTCTGTTGTTTGCAATCACTGTCAAAAGCGTCCCAGGAGAGGGCTGGGACAAGCCTTGTCAGGGAACAAGAAAAGCCCTGGAGCGTGGCAGTTGGCCTCACAAATGTGAAGGTGTTCACAGTCCCAGTAGGGACTCTCATTTCCCTTTTCACATCACCAGGAGCCTCATGTCAAAAGGAAATCCTTTGAATTTAGGTACTGTGGCAGAGAATGGTCCTTTGAAACTCAGGAGACATCGATAGCCGAGTTTCATTTTTCTAAAACTGAAATGTCATGGGCAGTACTTGGAGGTACTCCACAGCTATCGGGCCCTGTGGAGTTATTGCCCAGAGAGTTGCATGCTACATGTTCAAGAAGAAAGATTCCTTGGTTGGGAGTAGAGGAAAAGTAGTCTGTGTGTTAGACCTGAGCTTTGAAAGATTAGTGTAGCTTTCAAGGAAACATTCCAAGGGAGAATATGATAAACGTACTTTTATTTTTTATTTTTGCTCCTTGGTAAAATTGTGCAGTTACTTCAACTTGATAGTGCAAGTGGCTCTGTCCTTAAGTGTCATCCTTAAGCCTGCATTTTAGGATGTGTGAACAGTTTTTGATATAATAAAGCCATGATTTTCAACATTTTTTTTGTATTTATCTTATTGTAAGCAGTGGGGAAGCAGAATTCTTTTGCCTCAAAAGTTTTTCTGCTTTTTCATTGATTGTCAAAGTCTCAGTTTAAAATTTAAAGTGCAGAAAATAGTTTTTGAAATACAGAGAATACTTTTCAGGGGATGCTTAACTAACAGATCTTATGTAATTAAAAGTTAACTTGGTAAAAGATATATTTTTGGTATGCTAAAAGGTAGCGTTTACACTTAAAAGCTGCTTTCTTTTGCATGAATATCCTCCATCCTAATGGCTTCACGACAAAATGAAGTTACAGCCTGGATTTCAGAATATAACCTATTTATCAAAAGTGTAATCACTATTAAGGTGCTGAATTTTCTTCACTCAAAATATTAATATGATTGACTTGAGGTGTTTTTTTTGACATCTTTATTGGAGTATAATTGCTTTATAATGTTGTGCTAGTTTCTGCTGTATAACAAAGTGAGTCAGCTATACATATACATATATCCCCATATCCCCTCCCTCTTGTGTCTCCCTCCCACGCTCCCTATCCCACCCCTCTAGGTGGTCACAAGCACGGAGCTGATCTCCCTGTGCTATGCGGCTGCTTCTTAATTGAGTTTTGATTGTGATAAAAGATGTCAGAGCTACTTAGGTTTTTGGAGCCTTTTCAAATCTAAATAGCAGGGAAACAATAGTGCAAGCTTATTTACTTTATTTAATGGAACACAATTTACATTTAGGAACTGTTTTCATAGTGAATCTGCTTTAAGCATGAAGCAAAAGGTCTGTCTTTGAAATGTTCTTCCCTTTGTGACCAAGTAAATAACTGGGTTTTTGTTAAACTGATATTTATTATTTCCTTTGGTTCATTTGAGGTTTTATATATATTTTTAAATGAAATAATTTCTTCTATAAATAATTACTTTATTAGAAAACTATAAAATGATGTCTTGAACATTAAAATCAGGTTATTTGGCTACCAAATGAATCACCATTATTTTCCTTCGGAATTTTTAATTCTGCCGTATTACTAGAATTACGGTCTTTTAATGTAAATTAAAAATATGACTTTATACTGGTTCTCAATTACTGATGAATGTCATAGGAATTTAAAAAGTGTTTTTAAAACTGGTATGATCCGTAAGTAAGGAAATCTAATTTTCAGAATGGCTGGTTTTAGCTGTTGTAAAATCATGGACAAATCAGTGTAAAAGATCCATATAATGCAAAATTCAGAAAAAGGAAATCCGGTCACCTTACTCAAAGGAGAATGATGAAAATAATTAGGATTAAAACTGTCAGCCTAAAGGCAGGTGTATTTTCACTGTTCCACAAGTAGAGGAACGTCTTCTGTCAGATGAAATTCTGGTAATTTTTGCAAGGCCTCTTATAGAGGGCAATGTCCAGCTTTGAGCTCCCTGCCTGACCCCTCTTTTCAGTGGGAGATATTGCTGAAAGCTTGGTTCTTACCATGACAACCTTCCACAGCAGAGAATGAGGGAGCTCTCCAAGCTTAGGATAATTGGAGCCTTTGTTAAAGGGGAAGTGGCATACTTCCAAGCCTTGCCTCTGCTTATAAATGGTGCATAAATTGCAAGCCTTTCAACCTTCCAAAGTCCCTCTTGCCCTTTTTTAAAGTCAGCATTGGGATAGTGACTACGAAGAGGGACCTATCACTTCAGGGAAGGAACTGGGGCTGTGGGATTGTGAACTCCCTTTCTACTATCCAGTTTATCCAGATGTAGGAGCACCAGAGAGACTGCTAGATAAAAGCCTGACTTTGGAGGAGAGATGCCTTTGGGTGTGAAGGTGCCCGTAAAGGGGCTTCTCCTCTACATGGACATCCATGCAACCTTCACATTTTAAAATTTTGTTTTGGAATAAATCCTTCATTGTTTAAAAAAAAAAGGGCCAAAACTCTAGCATGAACTGGTCAAACCAAATTTTAGTTTTTAGGTAAAAGTAAAAGTTATTATGACATTATACCTCCTAAACTTGTATATTCTCGAAAAATCCTGAAAGCATACATATTCATTTGTAAGCTCATATAGCAACTGATATACAGAAACCTTTCAATATGTTCTGTCAGAGTAAAATGCTGTTTCATGATATTTATTCAGCCTACAGAGTAGATTTCTCCCATTACAATATTCTTCCTGGCAATGTGTATGTTGTCATTTATTTGTATAGGCTTTATGGGGTTAGGCACTTACAGAATATTTTTCATGCTAGACAACCTAAGGAAGCTAAAAGAGCTATGGCATGATTCAGTTTATAGATCATGAGCTAAATTTACATGGAGAGCCAAGTTTCCAGCTTCAAGCAAATGACTTATCTGTAATCTGATACTAGTAAAATGACTGACCTTTCAAATGTTTATTGGGCTTCAAGTGTCCGGAACAATCAATATGTACATTATTGTTTATATTTTATGCTCCCGATCCCATTAATGTATGCCTACGGAGTGCCGGGACACCATTAGTTTCTGATACTTCTGAAGCTATTGGGTGGCATCTATCAAACAGAAAGGCAGCCCCTATTGACTTGTGACAGTTTTTGCATTTCTTGAGCTCAATGTTTCATGAGCTGCTTCTCTAGTTTTGGTAATCAAGCCTTTTATTGCTCCGAAGCCTCCTCAATTAAATAATAATGAACCAATTTGTTTAAAACGAATCTTTAACTTGCAGACTCATTATTTTCTCCATTGTGAGTGTCAGAAGATGTGTTCTTGGGCAGGGGAGACCAGAGAAGCTTGGTGGAGTGGACTGATTGCTGGGTGTGGGAGTCACGAGGATGACTGACTGTCTCTAACTGGTTGTGTGACTTTGGACAGGTCTCTTAATGTCCCGGAGCCTCTGGTTCCCCAATTGTGAAGTGGGTGAGGTGCACCAGATAATCACTAAGATCCCTTCCAGTGTGGACATCCAATAGATAATGGAATATCAATATGCAAATATGTGGGCAGCAGTGCAGCCTTACCAGTAAGTGCAGAACTGAGACATGGAGAAGTCCTTTAACCACCCTACCTCCCCTCTGAATAAGGAAAGAAGGGAAAGCTGCATTCCTTCTTATTTGCCCAGAATATATTGGACTCATTGTAGGTATTGGGAGAGAGGTATTTGTGAAGCATACACATGTATAACAAAATATAGAGAGATATATAAAAATGTTAAATATATAAATACAAGTATAAATATATAAATATTTCATAAATATACATATACAAATATATATACTTATATGTAGGCCTATAATTATATAACTATATATATATAATTGTATGTATTATATATAGACCCTCTTCTTTCACTTTACTTTCTTCCACTCCATACACCTTATCCCTACCTCACCCAAAAAGAGTTCAAAGTGAAAAGTGCCACCTGTTATTGAGGTAGAACAGAAACTCTGAGTTGTTCATTGAAGGGGACAGTTACCCATTTCTGTATTAATTAACTCTCTCTTTGTAGGGTTTTGTTATTGGAGAGTCTAATGACTTAAGCATCCATGGTCCAATTAAAAAGTTATGACTTGATGAATTGGTTTCTAAATTCTCTATGTTATCGACAAGTTGCTGCATCCCTGAAGCTATGATATGTCATCCATTATTAACTTCGATGGCATTAAAAAAGATAAATTAGATCTTTTAGGCAGAAACGGGTTCTCACAAAGGCAGCCCTTCAAAAGGGGACATGGTCTCAGTTTTCTCTGAATTTAACCCACTTATTTGTTTGAGTTTATTCTCATTTCACTGAGATTTTATTGCTTGTTTAGTAAACATTAACAGACAATAGAGCTTTCTTAATATGAGCAGATAATAGATAATGTATAATGCAGTTTAAATGATAAAATCCTTTTGCCAGAAATATAAAATCTGCCACAAGGACAGGAAGTGACTTCATTAAAAAAATTAAAATTTACAATGAAAAATTCAGAAAGGAAACCTATCTCTTCAATGGACAAAAAGTTAAATTTACTCTTAAGACAGGAACAATAGATAAGAACATGTGAATAAAACATGCTATTTCTAAGGCACATTTAAAATATCCACATATACATTTTAGGAACAAATTAGCTTCCTTTGAACTCTTGTAGTTTGTGCCAGGATAAGGGTATAAGTCAATAATAATAAATACAACTTAAAATAACATTCAAAATTTGAGCTCAATACCATAGTTGATTTATTACAGAGGGAAAATGTTCTTACCTTGGCTTTCGCACAACTCCTTTTTCTTACTATTATTTAATTCTTCGACCTAAAACAATCTTTTGCTTCATAGGCAGAATCTTATTTTTTCTAACATTGTAAGTATGAATCTACCGTTAAGTCTCCAGTATTGGCTGCAATGCAAGATGTGTTGGGGAAAAAAATGACTTAGGCAAGATTTTAATACCTCAAATTGGACCCGCCCTTTATCCCACAATCCCTTTTGTGTACCTCATTATTGATCAAACTTATGCAGTTTTTTGAAGCCCTGGAATTACCAAGGCAGTGTTTTATTTTTCTATTTATCTCCTTAGCAAAATTGTTGCCATCTCTGACCTTTCAAAAATGTTTATGACAAGGTGTTCGCTATTAATCCCACACAGGAAGGAGTGGGAAGCCTCTGGGTTGGGATCTCTTGTTTACCAGAAGATAAGATTTTCTTGCAAAATCAGAGGTTTAGAGGCGGCAGATTTTGGCTGCTATTTTAACTTTCACATAACAATATAGCTTGAGAAGATTAATGTTTCCTAATTAATAGACCCATTAATAGGATAAGTAAAGAAAGGATAAGGCTTCCTATAAAGTATGCAGTAGCTCTACCAGCCTAGATCTGTTTTCATATCTAGGAAATTCAGGAATGGAGATGTAAAATCACAGATTACAAAGGACCTTAAAGATCGTTTAATTCAATCCATTTTATCTTGCAGATTGGGAAACAAACGGAGAGAAGTTGTCACTTCTGTTATTTAACCAGTAAGGATCACATCAAAGCCCTTTGACTACCTATCTAATGTTTTGTGATTGTCAGTAAGACGGAAGCTCTACTTGAATGCTGGTGATTATGTTCCAATGTGGGTTGCCTTTGTGTGGACAACAGCCTGCTACAGTCTATGTGGATGGGCAAATTTTTCAGTTACTGACAAAACAGAGAGATATTCTCTATCTTATAAGGCCCCGCTTGATTTGGCCCTGCTTACCACTTCGACTTCATTTCTTGCCACTCTCTCCATCATCCACCTTGTCTCCATCACACTACCCTTTCTACTTTTCCTGGGAACCTCTCAAGATCTTTCCCATGTCGGTTTTCCTTTAGTCTGGAATGATCTTCCCCAAATCTTTCCTCAGCCGGTTTCTACTCATCATTTAGGTTTCAGCTCAGACGCCACCTCCTCAGCTGGGCCTTTCTTCACCACCCAATATGATAATGAGAATAGTCATATGAGTAATGAATCAGCAGCTAACACTTACTGAGCTCTCAGTTAATGCCAGGCACTGTGCTATGCACTTATAGAAAGCACTTAATTCATTAACCCTCAAGAAAACCCTGTAAGGCATGTAGTATCATTATTTCCATTTCATAGGCAAGGAAATTGAGGCACAAAGAGGGGAAATGGCTCCTCTAAGGTCACATAGCTAATTAGTGGCAGAGCCAGGATATGAACTCAGGTGGTCTGGCCTCAGTACTGAAAAGCTCCTTTATCTTTCACAGCCCCCTCCCTTGTCACTGGCTAGCCGAATACCCTATTTGACTGTCTTTGTAGATTTTTTGCTAGCTGATTAGATCCTGTTCTTTATCTCCCCTCCATCCCATCAGACTCTAAGTTCCATTAGAGCTGGGACCTTGCCTCTCTTTTCCATTGCTGTTTTCACCCAGGTCTAGAATAATGCCTCCATCTAGTGGTATCTCAATAAATCCTGCATGAATGAATGAATTAGAGAAAAGGCAGCAGGAACAGTGAGAATGAAAGAGGCTACTGGGCTGCGAGTTGACTCCCTAGTGAATGTGGTATGAGAATCCTCTCAGTAGCAGAAGCGAGACTGATGAGAGTGGGAATAAGAGAGTGGGGGCATTAAGAATGGGCTAGTTTTCAAGGCTGGCAGTAAGGGGAGCAGGGGATGATACAGAGCAGTTGTGGTTTTATGCTTTAATCAGAAATCCTAATGAGAAACTTGCACCCTTGCAACTTAAGAATGCCCTCTTGCAGCTCTTTAATGATTACAGATATGTGAAGCCCCATTTCTGTCTCATCTTCCCACCTATTTGACCTGCTGAGAAACCGAAATAATGGCTTGATCACAGACTTGTTGTCCACCTTCATGCATTTCACCAAGGCTGCACTCCTCAGCAGTCACTTCCCAGGATCATCCTTGGGGGAGCAGACCTTCCCTCATCACTTTCCGTGGAGTCGGGAAGTCTATATAAAGTACCCGAAACTTGCCTTTGAATCCCAGAATACGCATCATCTATCCTTTTCTACACACTCTTTGAAGCTGCCTACGGTATTACAATTATAATTTCTTTTCCTGGAATTTACACCGGGATAGAGACCATAGAAATAGTGGCAACTTTAGTGCTCTGAACCTCCCCTGAATGGCTAACCAGAAATATTTCCATGACATCGTTCTGCTTTCTGATGTGTCCAATAGGTAGCCCCTCGTCCCCACTACAACATTTACTACCATCAAAAGGAGAGTGATGCCAGAAATTTCACTTGTAAAAGCTAACCCCTTTAAAGTGGTTTTGGGTAGCTTTCCTCCTGGTTTCTCTAATGAGGCACTGGTATGAAATTGCAGGGGGAAGGAACATCTTGGTTTTACAAAGACTGTCTTTATTAAGAAGCCAGATACTGCTACTATTTCAGGGAAGAAAATATTGCCTTCCTTTCAAATGTAGCAAAACATGTTGTCTCTTTCTCAGCATCAATTATAAATCAAGATTCTCTGTGGAATTCTCTTTTTTTCTCTGTGTGTGTTCTCTTGCTGTTAGTAATTTAGAAAAGTTAATAATTCAAGTAGAGCCAGGCAATAACTGTTAAAGTTCAAGGGCAAATGTCATAGCATGACATGATCTGGCCCAGAGTCTCTCAGAGAGGGTGCTGCGGGCGTTTGGGATAGGCAAGTCTTCCTTGTGAGCAAGGTCCCCAGGCATTGCAGGATGTGGAGCATTCCTGGTCCTGGGTCACAACTTCCAGTAGCAACTGCCAGTTATTGTGACAGCCAAAAACCCCTCACATGTTTGCAGTCGACCTGTAGGAGTAGGTAGTATGTCCCTGGCCTTGACCTAGCTCAGGAATCATACACACAAATGGCAGTGGTGCCAGAGGCTAGCCAGATAACATAAATGTGATAATCTGGCCCAGTGTAAGGCAATATGGAGTGGTATGTTCTGTGTTTGCTGGGGAATGTGCATGATTTACTTAGACGTATTCAAAATCAAAGTTTAATAGACTTTAAACTAACTCTTTGAAGCACCCTCAATGTGTCAGGATCACCCCTTCCATTTCCTGACCTTTGCTTTTCCATCTGCCTACTCTTCAATTCCATCACCTTGACCCTTTTTTAAACCACCGTCTACCCATTACACTGTATTGCAGTGAATTAATGCCACGGTTTTCTCCTCTGCTGAGCTGTGAGCTCCTTGAGGGCAAGGGTCCTTGTCTTATTTTGTCCCTGTATCTCTAACACCTAATATAGTGCTTGGCACATAGTAGGCCTGCCTGAAACACTAGCTGAAAGAATGAATGAATGAATAAAAATTATTCCAGGTCTTTAACCAATTTTTGAGGAGTTTATAAGAGGGATGTTGAAGTTTTAAATGTTCCCTGAGGCAACATCTGCTGTGGGTCCTTAGAAGGCATCTCTGGGTTCCCTTTAGGTCTTCTTCTGGCACATGAAGCAGGGCTTACTTTCATGTCTCTGCATCTGTTCTGTTTGTTCAGCAGTGCAGTGGTTTTGCTGCAGAGTTGGAATGATTTTAACCTGAGATTGTAAAAATTTGTTTCATGAACTCTCACCACTGTACTCTGCCCAGGATCACATGCTGCTCTCTCAGAGATGTCAGGGCGCAGCTGCTTGTAATTCTTCTGTACTAACAATGTGCTCCACTTGTTCCAGTTCATGGCAGGGGACAAGGGATTGCCTCTGCCCCGATCTGGCCTTATTGGTGTTGGGTAGTGATTTTCATGGAGCTAAAAACTCCTCCCATTCCAAAGTCAAGACTTCCCTGAGTGTATCCTAGATTCCCCTCCCTTCCTCCCTCCCTCTGTCCCTCCTTCCTTTTCTCCTTTCTCCACCATCTTCCTGCCGTCTTATTTGACTATAGCACCAAATAGGAAATGTGGCATTCAAAGTAGCAGAGTAAATTTCTCCTCTGTCCCCAGGATCTTAAGCAACTGGGTCACCAGGATTTTATGTAGAAAATCTTTTCTACTAACTAGTACATTAAGGAATCCCAGATGCTTACAGCATACCTCATCTTGTTTCCATTCATATTATTACTTCCTGGGAATGTTTTATACTGTTAATGCGCACATTTCTTTTTCTAGTTTGCCCTCCCATAGTCTGCATTTTTTGGTTTGGTTGGCTTTTAAAGAGAGTACACAGCTGTTTGCTTTCCCACAGCCAACATACACATGCCCAGGGTGTTCCCCTGTGATTTTCAAGGCCTGGCTTTCTTCTGATAAGGTCAGCAGCACACACAGCTTATCCACATCTGCTGTGTTCCTTGAGGTCAATCAAAGTATTCTTGCCTCTGGGACTAATGGGACTCTCCCAGAGAGAAACAATTATTGTACTCGAAAAATCTATTGATCTGCATTGTATGGTTCACCAGGCATTTGGGGTTCAGGGATACTTTTTGAAACTGGGAGATCAATTCAGCGGATTCAGGATGAGAAGATGCTGGGGAATACCTTCATGCTATACATTTCCAAGTGTTTGCTGCTGCTGCTACTGCTGTTAGAATAGCAGAACTCTGAATTCATTTGCTGCAAAATGTCAACAGTGTAGGTCACCTAGCATTATTGACTTCATTGGTTGAATTGTAAGTTCATGATAATAGTATTGGGCACAGTCACAGATGAAAAACAATCAATGGAATTGTGATTGTTCCTGTTAGTGTGATTTCCCATTTCCCCTTTTTCTTTGCTTAAATTTGGGGCCTCCTTTTTAATGTCTCCTGATGCTGATCTGTATGGAAATATAAGGGGCAACAGTGTAAACATCACATGTTGCAGAAAGCAAGAGCATGGGCCTGCCAACTTTTAGAATTCACTTTTCATGTGATCCATGTTGAAACTGTCAAAAGAAGTTTGGGACCAGGACAACATTCCATGTGTTGCCATCCAGATCCAGGAATTGAATAAATAATTAAAACCCTTCGATAAACTATCCACCCTTTGGCTCTTTGTTTCAATATATTTTTGTTGTGAAATATTTTTTTCCCACAGCTGCAAGCCAGTTAACTGAGTCCAATCACTTACCCTCCTTTTGGAATTAGAGGACCCAGATCGAAATCCCAGTCACACCCTTATCAGCTATTTGTATCTTTGCTCTGGGTTTATATCTGCAGAATATGAAAGATACTTTCTTATACTTTTCCATACCACACAGTGGACCCTTAAAACATTAACCTGATTTCTATCTTTACATTCTGGAAACTTTAAGAGCAATAAATGACCTAAATGCTGAAGAAGATACTGAATAAATCTCAGGGCAAAAGTTTTCTGGGAAAAAATACTTGGTTATGAACTTTTGTTCCCTATGAAGATACTTTCTGAGGACATAAGAGGTAGAAACTTGAAAGTTATTATTCCATTAAGGAATAAAGTAATTTTCTGAAGATTTTGTGTTGGGACATTTATTCATTGCTCTTATATTCTCATATCTACCGAAGGAGTCCATAGGGTATTCATTGGTTAGTAGCCTCAGTCTTATCATCTATGAAATGGGGTTAGTCATTGTGACAATCTCATAGAATTTGGTGAGGATTGAATGAGATAGTATAAAAAGAGCTTTGCATAACACCTGGCGTATAGTAAGTGTTCAATAAATACTTGATTAATATTATTTTCAGTACTAATAAAGATCCTACCTCAGAGGTTGCTGCATTTCCAAAGGGAGGTTGAAAGGGATGGAACAGATTTTCTCGAAGCTCATCCTAGCTATAAAATGTATACTTTTGTAATTTTGATAAATCTAAAATACTAAGTACCAGAAAAATGTTGAAGGCTCCATTTTATTTGGACTTGGATTATTCTAAATGACAACTCTCACATGTGGAAATCCACATTGTAAAATCTCAAAATGTTGAAAAGCCCCCAAACAAAAACTAAAGAGCATCTAGGTATTTCTTCCTTTCAAATGGTTATAATTTAATGACAACTCATCCTTTTCACAGAGATCATCAAATAAGTTTTAGAAGTTATTCTCTATTTTTTTCAAGAAATACAATTTTAAAAAAAACAAATGGAAATAAACCAATCAGTATGAATATTTTTCTCTTGATTAGAGAACATGATGGCTTTAGTTGTTTGCAATGCAAAAGTGCTGATGCAGGAAGGCCTAATTGATTAGAACAATATAGGGGCTGGCTTAATGCTGTGGGTCAAATCCTTGGGAAATTTACATTCCTTATGCAAAATTAAATGTGTTGCAAGCATCTTTCCTGTCAAATGCCATTTTTTTTCTTTTGCTCATTCGGCTTCAAGTTTGACTTGTGGAGATGAATCATGGGTTGCATTGTCACATCTATTCAGATGCTGTTTGTAGACAGCAATGAAGTTCTGACTACTATTCTCCTTGTTATTTTAGTTTTGTATTAAAGTCTCCTTTTGCTGTTAGAACAACTCAGCATTTCTCATTCTTCTATTTGTAGTCTGCAGGTTGTGGTTTGGTCCTATTTTGGGATAGGTTTTTTTGGGGGTTGTTTTGCTGTTGTTGTCCTCTCTAAGCGATTCGCACTTTCATCGTGTGCTTTGAGCTCCCTGTATATGGTGAGTAGGGTTATACCCAACCTGCTCTTAGAGTATCAGGGCCCTCAGAGGGGTTAGCGGTACTCTCACTCAAAGTGGCAGGCTTCTCATCACTACTGCTCTTCCCTGTGGTTACCTGTCCTTGCAGCTGGCTACACTGCGCTGGGCTGTTTAGATGTGATCGGGTGACCAGCAGACCCTTTGTTCTCTCCTTCAGTTCTGCAACTCTCAGAGTATAGGCCAGTTCATTGTTGATGGACCTTTTCTGATCTAGAATTGACTGGACATGACAAGTGGATGTGAGGAGGAGGGAGTGGGGGAAATTGAACATAACTATTAGGTTTATAGATTAGAGCTACTGAGTGGATAGTGCTTGTAATACTAAGATAAGGAATGAGGAAATAAGTTTGGTTGGAAAAATAATAAAGTCGGCTGGTTTTGGACATGAGCTTGCTCTGCCTTCAGATCAACCTTGAGGTGGAGGTGCAGAGAAGCCACTGGAAAGAAGATATGTAGCTCAGATACGTAGGAGGTTGGCTGCTCAAAGGGAGGATCTGTACCTTAAAGTCACTTTTAGAAAAAAAAATGCACACATTTTTCAGTTATGGGAAATCAGCTGTAGGTTACCCGGAGTGTGTGGGCATCTCCTTTTGTAAGAATTTCCTGACTCCAAAATGTCTCTTTTAACTGGCAAAAACTGATACCTGCAGTTTTTTTTTTTTCCTTTTTACTCTGGAAAATTTCAAACATATACAAAAGGGAGAGAACAGTGTAAAGAACCCCCACTTACCATCACCTCACTTTACCAATTTCCAACTCATGCCCAAATTTGTTATGCTTAAACCACTCCCACCCATTTCTTCTCTTCCCAGGGACTATTTTGAAGCAAATCTCAGATATTATATTATTAAATCCATAAACATTGTGGCATGTACCTCTAAAAGATAAAACATTATTTAAAAAACATAAACATGGGACTTCCCTGGTGGTCCAGAGGTTAAGACTCCACACTCCCAAGGCAGGGGGCCCCAGGTTCGATCCCTGGTCAGGGAACTAGATCCCACATGCCGCAACTAAGACCTGGCACAGCCAAATAAATAAATAAATATTAAAAAAATAAGCACAATATGATTATCCCATCTAAAAATTAACAATAATTCCTTAATATTATTAACTATCCAGGCAATGTTTAAATTTCCTCATCTCATTTTTCAAGATGATAGTTTATTGAAATTAGTATGGAAATAAGGCTTCTACATTGTAATCTGTTATGTTTCTCAAAGTTTTTTCTCTTTTTTAATGTATAGGTTTCCCTTCCCCTCTCTCTTTTTTTTCTTTCAATATATTTGTTGAAGAATCCAGGATAAAGTCAGTTTTTAAATTTCAGCACTGAATACGTTCGGTTCTCAAAAACTGCTGGTGCTGTTGAATAAGCCAGAATTTCGAAGAGTGGGAGTCAAGGAAATCCATTCCTAAACTGAGCGGCACAACTGTGCATTATAATCATGTGGTAAGAGGGAGGTGCCAGCAGGATGGGGGAGTTTCCAAATGCAAAGCAGTAGAGATGGACTGGGGTGGGTTGTTTCATAGCAGCTTCTCTAATTTCCCTCAATACCTTTCACTCAAATCAAGGTTAAATATAACCTGCTACGTTAATATTAATTAAACTTTAGAGCTGGTTATCCTGATAACCATCAGCATACATTTATTAAGCTTCTCCTACTTTTGGGTACTCAGGTTTGTCACTATACTGGGTTACCACTGAGGTCTTTAGTTGTGAAGGTTTAAGAGTGATTTCTCTGAAAATCTCATTTCCTTACCTCAAGAAAGAGTGAGTAAGTATATATTTTGGTCAATTGTTCCACTTTTCCTTTTTCAGATCTGGTAGAAGTTTTCTGGGACGCGATATGCATATAATATATACTACCTGTATTTGTTTGTTTTTGAGTACTGTTACAGATGCAAAGTCTTACCCAAAGGGAACAAATTTCATTGGTAGGTTTCTTTAGGATCTAACATAGGCCACTGGAGGAGATTTTGAGGGTAACATTTAAGCACCTAGGAGGTGCCAGACCCTCTTGAATTGTCACAGAAGTCCTGGAAGTAGGAATTGTCCCTGTTTAGTAAGGCAGCACCGGGTGTCTCAATCTGCCAAGGTCTATTTCCCAGCTCTTCCACTGACTTGCTCTGGACCTTGGACAAGCTACATAACTTTTCTAAGCCTCAGTTTTATATCTGTAAAATGGTTTGTTGTGAGTATTACATGAGGTAATGTGTGTTAGCGCAGCTAGTGCAATTCCTGGCACAAAATAAGCACTCAACAAATGTTAGCTGTTGCTATTATTTAGGGTAGGGTCTTGAAATCCTTCCATTTTGTACAGTTTCCTACTCTTCCTCCAAGTAGGGCTGTGCTTGGCCTCTCAAAGGCAGACGGGGATACTTCCTGTGTTGGGTGGCCTCCTCCCCCCTGCACAGACCATTGAGGAAATTGCTTGGAACTGGAACCACTCTGGTTCCATCTCTGGTCCCTCTTTCTCACCCTGACCTTCTGCACAGCTTGACTTCCAGTCTACTGACTCTTCCTTGCTTAAAATGAAATTAATTTCTCCCTGTGGCATCATTCTCCTAGGCCACCTGCCTGCTATTTCCCCATAAAATTCAAATGATTTCAGTGTTTCCGGGAACTTAAGGTGAGAAATGTGGAAAGATGTGGAACTGATAGTCCTCAGCCCGGCCAGCAGTTTTAATTAGAGTGACTGTGTAGTGTGCTGTTAATTAAATGGGGAGTTATTTTTAGATGTGTGTGTTCATTAGTCCTTCTGAGCACCTCTTCCTTCAGATTTGTAAAAAGCAGGTTAATTTATGGCCTGGTTAGAAGTCACTAACTCTTTATCTTCATCTTGTTCAGCAAAATCACTCATGGGGCTTCTCTGTTGCTAGAAAATCCGAGTGAAGGCAGGATGGACACTGCGCTTGGGAAGCGAAGCTGCTTTTCTTCCTGTAGTGCATTCTCTCCAGTGATACCTCCCAAAGACAGAGCTCTAGGGTGTGGAGATTTGCTCCAAATACTCTTATATTACGTGCTTTTGCACTTCATCACAGAATCCAGCTCTCAGAGCTATTAAGTCAATTTAAAAGCACAAGCGTCTGCTATTTGTTGGGGGTTGATTCACCCTTCAGTCCACACTGGCAATTTATCTCCAGGGCTGTCTCTAATGTCTTGTTGTAGATTGTGTCATCTTGAATTTAAAGAAACATACATAAAATTTGAAGCAAGATTATACCAAGTAAATACAGGTATGTGATTGTGTGTGTGTGTATATATATATATATATGAGCCATATATGTACTTTAAAAATAGATGAATCTTCAAAAAAAAGATACATTCTGTATGATTCCGTTTATATAACACTCTCAAAATGAACACTGTAGAGACAGAGACAAGATCAGTGGTTGCCAGGTATTAGGGACAGGGTGACTAAAAATGGAACACTTTTTGGTGATGGATCAGTTCCAGATCTTGACTGTGGTGAAAGTTATACAAATCTTTACATGTGACAAAACTTTATAGAACTAAACACACACACACAAAGAAAAAAAGAAAAATAATCCCAGCATAATACATAATCATAGTACATGATTATGTATTATAACATGTATTAAATCAAATACGCACAAATACAAAAAATAAAGTAGAAAGCAAATAAAACATGTATTGCTAAGATTTGGGGTAGACTTATTAGCTGTAGCTGGATAGGCAAATTATTACAGTTATTTAATCAAGTCCTATTTATGTGCAATGTCAGTTGAAATAGGTTTATTGAAGTCTTCTGCTTTCATATGGTGTTTAGTGCTTAGTAATGAATAATAATGCATTTGAATTCCCTCCAACTATGTTATGATTTCAGTACCTTGCATTTTGCTTCAGTCTTCATCAGTAATTTCATGTGGCTCTTCCTATGATCAAGGCATTAAAAATCTTAAGTTAACAAAGGGTTATTTTTTTGCATTAGAACAGGACATAGCTTTAATGCATGAGTTTATAAATGCTCATTCCTGTTGTGGACATTAGCCTCTGTGTGGTCAGTCATCAATAACACAGAATTTATAGGAAATAACTCTTTCTCTTTCCCTTTATCACCATCATCCCACTTCGATATGAGTATTGACTCTGACTGATTTTCAGAAGTGTAGGGGTAACTAAGAAGACCACCTTTCTCTTAGTTTCTGACTCTTGATTTTCTTGAAAACATTAACTTCTTATACATAACCAGTCTTGATAGATCATGAGGAGTTTAAGCTTATTTTGTAGGATCCCCTTTTGTGTTTATTGTCTCCCTTTAATGATCCTTTGCACAAAATTCCCAGTGCCTTCACAGGGCTGGGGTCCTATTTCTTAGAGTGAAAGTGATCTGATAAGTAAATAACATGACAACATGTTAAATCATCTATGGGCATTTTCATCTTAAGTGAGATCAGCAGAAAAAATAAAGGTAATCTATTGTGATAAATTATTTAAGCAATTCTTATACCTAAAACACCAGTAATTAAATATGACTAGGAAAATCTAAATAATAGCTCACTGGTATTGGAAGGAAATTAACCTAAAGGAATGAATTTCTAAAATGTAGTAGAACTTTAGTCACTATGGCACCGGGGAAGGAACAAGACTTTTTTTTAGGGATGCATGCAGTTGGCTTTTTTCATACTGTTCGAGTTATGATGATCAAGTCATCACATAACTCAAGCATGAAGATTTCCTTACCTCTGTATGTTCAATATATTGAAATTTTTAAAAGTAAAATAGAATTTGGGTAATCTATGGATCTTAGCATCTCCACCAGATTTTAAGTTCTCTGATAGCAGTGCCATGTCTTTTATAGCTTTGTGTCTTAGAACTATTTAGTAGATATTTAATATATGTAATGTATTTAATAGTAGATATTTCATAAAGATGAGCACGTTTAATGAGTATATTGATATCACCAGAATATTTAGATGCAAATATACTCTTGCACAGGTGAGAGCAATCACTGATTGC
Source organism: Balaenoptera borealis (assembly GCF_965194805.1). Lineage (NCBI taxonomy): Eukaryota > Metazoa > Chordata > Mammalia > Artiodactyla > Balaenopteridae > Balaenoptera > Balaenoptera borealis. The sequence goes on along the minus strand of NC_138871.1, from coordinate 44,600,840 downwards.
TATATATTCATGTTCTCAGATCTCTGATTCTCCTTAACTGATATCACATTCAGCAACAATATAGCATTAATTGCCTCATATTGTTTGCCTTGATATTCTTTAAGAGGTCATTTGGGATATTAATGTTAAGTTTTTTATACATGTGTAAAAAGTTCTACTATATGTTCATTTCTCAAACATGCTTCCTTGCTTAAGAAGAGACCATCTATGCTTCGGGAAAGTGGCAATCTGTTCTACAATGGGCATCTATGGTTATTATTCAAAGAGAAAACTTAATATTGCTTTTCAACAAAAATAGCAGGTGGCTGATATACAACCCATCATTATCAATAATGCTTTTACTACATTTATGGGCTTATATTTCCAAGTTTCATTCCCAGGAGTAGAAAAATGACCATATATTATTCTGCTCTAAAATAATCCTAAACTCTGAATTCTAAAATTATAGAAATAAAAGGTTTTAATTCTTTTTCATTTTTATTTAAAAAACTCCATGTCGCAAAATAGAGTTCAGCAAACTTTTTCTGTAACGAGCCAGACAGGAATTATTTTTGTCTTTGCAAGCCAGTCAGTTTCTGCTTCAACTACTCAGCACTGCCCTTGTAGGGAAAATAGCCATAGACCATATGGAAATGAATGGGCGTGACTGGATTTAGCCCACAGGGCTTAGTTTGCTAATCCCTGTTATAGACACTGTTAAAGGAATGTTAACCAGAAGAACAAACAAAAATTTTTTTTGCTTTATTTTGTGGAGAAAGTTAATGTTACAGAGGAGAGTCGCCTGGAAGCACTATTGAGATCTCAAAATGTTGGCAGTGACAAACATTTAGGAGATTAGTAGTAAACCTATGGAATCTGCAGGTACTGACACACAGAGTTGGCACTTGCTTTGAACAGAAAAATCAGGTCCTCTCGTCCCAGGTGAAAGGAGAATAACCTCGTTTTAGTGATATCAGTTGGTAAATGTCCATTGGCACTCTCCCAAGGTGATGTGTGTAGACCAGATGGTTAATTACAAGCACAAAGCCAAAGGCTGAGAAGTTTATTTTTGATAAGTTGCTCATTGCCACCTCTTTGATACTAAAATGAGTATCAAATGAATATTAAAATGGGAACCATAGGCACTCAATTTCTGTATTAGATAAAGGAAAAAATAGCAATCCATTGTCCTTCCATTGAGACCAATCTAAATTGATTTTCCTCCTCATCTCCCGTTTACCTTGCCATGTGTCTCTCTTAAACCATAATTTCAGGAGTAAAAGTATTTATACATTTTTGCTGAGATCAGGGATTTTAATATGCTGAGCAACATATCATTCAAGGAGCTGACCTGCAATTTTCTGATTGATAATGGAAATGTTAATGTATTGTTAGCCTTCTTATTTTTGACCTAAAGTGAGCTAATAATTAGAATCATTATGTTGTGCCTGTAAAGTGTGTAGGCAAAAGGGAAGGTGTAGAAGTTGAAGTCTATTTTTCAAGTTAATTATAATATTGGAAAAATGAATTAGCTGGAAGGAAAAATCCAATTTCATACCCTTTTGCTGGTAAAAGGGGCAATGGAATAACCAATTTCTGAGCTCTGTAATGCTATTCTTTGGACAAGTTTATTGCAGAAAGTTTTCCCATTAATCTATGTCTTGTAGTTATTAGTACAACACTCGCTACTGTGGAACCTAAGATTGCACTGAGTGAAATGAACCATTTCTCCAGACTTGTTGTCAGTCTCTCTGCCCTGATGCTCTCATGTTGCCATGACATTCCAAAGAGCAGTTACCCAGTCACCTTGGGTCACCTTCTAGCTCTGTGCCTGCAAGGCTCATACTGAGTCTGAAGGAGAGTGAGAGAAAAGATGAAAAAGAAACCCTAGGGGTGGTGCTCGGGAAGTGTCCTGTTGCTTCTCTAGGGGCAGGTCTGTGACTTGCATTCTTAAGGGGAGGGGTATTGCCACCCCCAGGAGGGTGGGAGGGATCAGTGTTTGAAGGACACAGAAATCCAAGGCCTTACAATGGCTTGTGGCCTCCTAATGATCACAGTACACAGATAAACAATATATCTGTGACATTAAAATGTCAAGGAAGAGCAATTAGGAAAAAAGTCTAAAAAGACTCATTAGAGGGGTGATAATGCAAAAAGGTTAAGAAACACTGCTCTGTGGGGAAGAAAGAGGGTCCCTTTTGCCTCTTTTCTCAACCTTTCCAAAGCACTTGATTTGATCAAGTGGACACTGGACACCCATCTGCTGGTGGATGGTGTCTAAATCCCCAAGGTGCCCCAAGTTTGCCTTGATGTAGGCAGGGGGAGAGACCTAATCCCTAAAGCACTGGTCCTTACATATTATTCTCTGGTTCCAGTTCTCCAGATCCATGAGCTAGAGGCTGAAAAACCAGTCGAATATTAGATGTGGTATTTTGTGCTACCGTATAGAATAGCATACATAGAGTTATTTGTGAGGAGAGACTCGAAAATACTTGAAAATCTTGGGAGCAGTTTTATGCTGGCCAGTTTTACTGTCTTTAGAGGAAAGGATTGGGTTTTTCTTTTCCAACAGAACAATTTAAACTTAAATTCTTTGTAAATGTCAAAATTCCAAATAACACCCCCCTTCTCTAATATGTTACTATAGGTAGGGGAAATGGTGAAGGAAACACATCAGCTAGTCTTTCCTTGGTCCAACCTCCTCCCTCTGTAAGGACAATGAGTTTCAGTGAAAACTGAGTGCCCTAGAAGACTGAGGACATTTTTCCGATATGACTCCTGTGCATACATCATCCCCGGTTCTTGGTTTCTGGGGTAAAAGAGCAGCTGTGCAGTGTGGACCTTGAGTAGTTGAAGGTCCAATTAACAGAGTCTCGGGCTGACATGTTCACACTCAGAAACCTCTTTGAATACAGGCTATGTGGCAGTTACTGAAAGGATGTTCTCACCTCTGAGGCTGAGCTCTGTCGGTCAGGAATTGATTTAAAAAAAAAAAAAAAAAGCCATTGGCGAAATTTGGGGATGACATTAGAATCCAATGATCCCTAGAGAAATGCAAATCAAAACTACAATGAGGTATCACCTCACACCGATCAGAATGGCCATCATCAAAAAATCTATAAACGGGACTTCCCTGGAGGTGCAGTGGTTAAGAATCTGCCTGCCAATGCAGGAGACACGGGTTTGTGCCCTGGTCTGGAAAGATCCCACATGCTGTGGAGCAACTAAGCCCGTGCGCCACAACTACTGAGCCTGCACTCTAGAGCCCACGACCCACAACTACTGAGCCTGCGTGCCTAGAGCCCGTGCTCCCCAACAAGAGAAGCCACCGCAATGAGAAGCCTGCGCACCGCAATGAAGAGTAGCCCTGCTCGCCGCAACTAGAGAAAGCCCGCGCTCAGCAAATGAAGACTCAACGCAGCCAAAAATAAATTAATAAAAAAAGAAAAATCGGGCTTCCCTGGTGGCGCAGTGGTTGAGAATCTGCCTGCCAATGCAGGGGACACGGGTTCGAGCCCTGGTCTGGGAAGATCCCACATGCCACGGAGCAACTGGGCCCGTGAGCCACAATTGCTGAGCCTGCTCGTCTGGAGCCTGTGCTCCGCAACAAGAGAGGCCGCGATGGTGAGAGGCCTGCGCACCGCGATGAAGTAGTGGTCCCCGCTTGCCGCAACTAGAGAAAGCCCTCGCACAGGAACGAAGACTCAACACAGTCATAAATAAATAAATAAATAAAAGAACGTGAATTTCTTAAAAAAAAAAAAATCCTGCTCCCCCACTGCAGACCAGTTGAAATCAGATCACTGGGGTAGGGCCCAGGCATCAGGGATTTAAAAAAAAAAAAAGAAAAATCTACAAACAATAAATGCTGGAGAGGGTGTGGAGAAAAGGGAACCCTCTTGCACTGTTGGTGGGAATGTAAATTGATACAGCCACTATGGAAAACAGTATGGAGGTTCCTTAAAAAACTAAAAATAGAAATACCATACGACCCAGCAATCCCACTACTGGGCATATACCCTGAGAAAACCATAATTCAAAAAGAGTCATGTACCACAATGTTCACTGCAACACTATTTACAATAGCCAGGACATGGAAGCAACCTAAGTGTCCACTGACAGATGAATGGATCAAGAAGATGTGGCACATATATACAATGGAATATTACTCCGCCATAAAAAGAAATTAAATTGAGTTATTTGTAATGAGGTGGATGGATCTAGAGTCTGTCATACAGAGTGAAGTAAGTCAGAAAGAGAAAAACAAATACCGTATGCTAACACATATATATGGAATCTACAAAACGGTACTGATGAACCTAGTGGCAGGGCAGGAGTAAAGACACAGATGTAGAGAATGGACTTGAGGACACAGGGAGGGGGAAGGGTAAGCTGGGGGAAGGGTAAGCTGGGACAAAGTGAGAGAGTAGCATTGACATATATACACTATAAAATGTAAAATAGCTAGTGGGAAGCAACTGCATTGCACGGGGAGATCAGCTCCGTGTTTTGTGACCACCTAGAGGGGTGGGATAGGGAGGGTGGGAGGGAGACGCAAGAGGGATGGGACATGGGGATATATGTATACATATAGCTGATTCACTTTGTTATACAGCAGAAACTGACACAACGTTGTAAAGCAATTATACTCCAATAAAGATGTTTAAAAAAATTTTTTTTAATTAAAAAAAGAATCTAGTGATCCCTCTTCTTTGCCATATATTTTTGCAGAGTGAATCATTCTACAGAATGGGAGAGATTAATTTGAGGTCAAGCAGATATTTATCAGTGCCAGGCAGTGCTCCCAACATTGCCAGGAAGTAAAAAGCAGTCTGAGTATGATGGAGATAAGAAAGTACAAACCCAACTGCAATAAAAAAGCAGAATTTGAGAGTGTCATAAGAAAAACACGAGAATGGATAATCAAAAAAAAATAGATTACACCTGATTGGAAGGACTAGGAGAGGCTTCCTGAAGAAGTGACATGTGAGGTAGGCCTGCAAATAAGGATCAGATTTGAAGGCAGGATGGTGGGAAGCATGTTCCAGGGGGAGGGGATGAGGGGAGCAGAAGCTCATCACTGGGAAAGCGCCAGGTGTGTTAAGGGAACAAGCAGCTGCTTCTTGGACTAGGAAGTTACAGGTGATATCCGAGCGCACAGTTTCCTCTAGTGGAGGGCAGATTGGAATCTACCTCGTAAATGTGGAGGAAGGAGGAGCAGAGCTAGCAGAGGCTGCAAGCTTAGACAGCTCTTTAGAAGGCCTGACATGGAGTTCAAGTTCAGAGCAGCTCACTCTGCAGTAACCCCATATGCATCTCAGTTTTGCAGGGTTGTGTGAGCTGACCACCTTGATTGCAGGGCCAGACATCTTGGTATCTGTGTGAGAGACCCAGCACTGGAGGGGCATGGAGGAGAGTTTCAGAGAGAAGCACTCTTTTCTCTGTCACTACTCAGAATTCAGTGGGTGTCTCTGAATCCAAGATGAAGTCCCAGAGGAAATGTGTGACTCAGGTTGAATGGGCTCCAGAACACAACCTGGAGGTCCCTGGCTCTGCTAAGGGAGTAGGACTCCTCCCCTGGTTTTCTTGGGTGCCATAATCAAGTCCTGACCTCTCTGGACTTCCTTTTCCTGGTCTTGTGGATGGCACTATTACCTTCTCTATATCAAGATCCAGTGAGGATCTAAAGTGATCATATATGTGAGGGCACTTTGAAAAATTTTATTTCTAAGGTAGTATGAGCTGGTAGTTTGGATTAATAAATTATAAATTTTTTAATGAGCCCTTTGCTTCATTGGCCTAAAATACAGAATCTGAGCCTTTAGGGGTTATTTTAAACTCATAGATCAATTGAATGTAAACATTAGAAGGGACTTCAGTACTAGTTCTCCTCATCTGCTGAAAGGCAGCCTATCATAGTGGTCCAGAGTACAGACGCTGGAAATAGACTGAGAATGTCCGAATCCCATCTTTGCTACTTATGAGTTACATGATTTTGAGCAAGATTATTTTAACCGCTTTGTGCCTCAGTTTCCTCATCTGTAAAGTGGGGAGGAAAAAACACTATCTCACAGAGTTGTTGTGAGGGATAAGTGAATATTTGCAGCATCCTGAGAATCTCCACATTGTCAATGCTATATGCACTGGTACAGCTAGTTCAGTGGACTCGCTTTTGCAGGTGAGGAGACTGAGGTCTGGAGAGGTGAAGTGACTTGCTCCAGGCATTCATTTGCTTGGTGGCTGGGCCAGGACTAGAACATGTTTACTGTCCTCTGTTTATTCACTAAGCAGGATTTGCTATTGATGAACATTTTTTTTTTAATTAATTAATTTATTTAATTTACTTTTGGCTGTGTTGGGTCTTCGTTTCTGTGCGAGGGCTTTCTCTAGTTGCAGCAAGCGGGGGCCACTCTTCATTGCAGTGCGCGGGCCTCTCACTATCGCAGCCTCTCTTGTTGCGGAGCACAGGCTCCAAACGCGCAGGCTCAGTAGTTGTGGCTGACGGGCCCAGTTGCTCCGCGGCATGTGGGATCTTCCCAGACTAGGGCTCGAACCTGTGTCCCCTGCATTGGCAGGCAGATTCTTAACCACTGCGCCACCAGGGAAGTCCCCTGATGAACATTTTAAAATGAAGAAAAAGCTGCCAAAATCTTTCAGGTATCAAGAGGGAAAAAGTCAGGTATCTTCAGGGAGAAGGAAGAGCCTTTCAGAAAGAACTGCAGAAGATGTGTCCTTACGTGTAGATTAACACTGGGTAAATTCTCTGAGAGCCATTCACACTGAATCTACCCCCGTGGATGCCTTTTCTCATCCTCCTGAGGCACTTACATCACATGTGCAGGTCTGGGTCTTTTGGCACATTGAATGAAAATTACGCAAGGTTCTCCCTTGGCTATAGGAAGAAATAAATTGTAGCCTGTTGCCTTGAGGGTACAGTTTACATTTCTTCTTACTTGTATTCTAGCACAGCATCTAATAGGGACTCAGTAACTGTCCACTAAATTGACATGGAACAAAACAGTGTTCAGCTTGTGACACTGGAGAAAAGTTCTGCTTGTGCAGCCTCATTGTTGCCTACTAGAGACATTCATTTCCTGTTGTTTCTATCCAGTTCAGGCACTCAAACAGGATGTAGTGAGGGGCTCCTTCCTGGGTCCCTTGGGAGAGCCTCCAGACCTCTCAGGACCTCAGTTTATGTACCCATAAATCTATGAAAGGGGAATAATAATCTGGACAATATCTTTCAGATAAATGAGTATCGATATGCAAAATGGTTAACCAGCTGAGAGGAGAGATGTTAGGAAGCATGCGAGATGTTGGGAAATAGTAAAACAGCAGGGAAACACCACCTGGCAGCCTGCACGTGGGAGCCTGGCTGGACAAGGAAGTCAGCCTCAGAGAGGATGTGAGAACACTGCACAACTAGAGAGGGACTCAGTGGGGTCTTCCACCCACCCTTCTGTTCCTCAGAGGCTCAGGAAAGACAGGTGGCCAAGGGCTCCAGGACCTGGAAGAGGCATATCCCTGTCCTGCTTGCCTTTGCCAAGAAGCAGTATGGAAGCACTCTAGCGTGCAGGTGAGGCCAGCTCCAGGTTAATGTAAGTCAGGGTCCCACTCACATTTGTGGGCCACTTGGCATTCTGTTCCACGTTAATGGTAAAATGAGAAGACAAATTGTGCATGTGTGTGTGTGTGTGCATGCACGCACACACCCACAAGGCAGACTTTTTTTCTCTTGATCTGTGTTTCTATTTCTTAACGATAAAATCTTTTCTTTTATGAAACGACAGTGTTGATGGATGGTAGTTAAAAACAAAAAATAAAGCCTCTTTACTGGGAAAAAAAAGTTGGTGCCCTATTTTGAACCCCATGATAATATCTATCTATACATCTATCTAACTCTATCTCTCTCTCCCTGTCTGTCTGTCTGTCTATCTGTCTATCTATCTATCTATCTATCTATCTATCATCTATCTATCTATCTATCGCTAGCTGTCTTTACTGATGTGTGAAATCCAAAAATCTGGGATCTGCCTGTGGAAACGACTTGTCTAGGCTCCATGAACACAGAAATTAAGTAGTGGTGCTACTTTAATTGAAGGCTGAAAGCTGTTGGAGGCTTCGAAGAGCCGTTCAGAGGCTGGAGTTCAAAGTCAAAGGTAGGACTTATGTTCTGACTCCAGGCCATTAAAGGGCAATATGTTAAAAAGTAACACTATTTATAGGAGTCATTGGTTGGGTATCTTCTGGAACAGTGCTAGGAAGTTTATATATTTTTACGTTTAAGATTTATAACAATCCTGGAGATGGGTGAATTATCCCCATTTAATAATGAAGAAACTGAGGCTCACAGGTACATTAGTTTGCCCAAAATTACCTAACAAAGAAGCTGCTGAGCTGGAATTTTAAAGCCTGTGTTATCTGTTCATAATGTGGGCTTTATACAAATAGCTACGGCATATGCAGGTCTTATTGTTTTCCAGGCACTGTGCCTAAGCTCTTTATATGCATTATATTATTCAGATATTATCAGAACCCTATGAGGTATGTATTATTATTATTATTATTATTCCCACTTTGCAGAAAAGTAAATTGAGGCTGAGAAAGGCTAAATTATTTGTCTGGGGTCACAGCTAATAAAAGCATAGTTGGCACCTGAACCAATCTGTCTGTCTGGCTCTAGGGTCCATGCACTTCACCATTAGACTAAGTTGTTACGCAACAGTACAAGCTTCCTGGGAAAGGGATTATGTCTCTTTGTATGTCTTGGCTATCTCTTAGCTCATCCAAGATCGGAGAAGAGAAAGGACCACCTAAGTGCTGGCAGAGAGGTGAGGATTTGGAATTTATGGAAAGGGCTTCTCTGGATATAGAGAATGATGGTGAAAGGCAAGACATTTTCCTCCTTGATAGCAGGAAACCAGAGTTGCTTTGTAGTTGAATAAAATAGGAAAAGTGCTATTCTTATGGGCCCATATAATCCATACAAACTAGGAGACTATGTCAAAATGAAGTGAGAAGACTTCCCTGGTGGTGCAGTGGTTAAAAATCCACCTGCCAATGCAGGGGACACAGGTTCGAGCCCTGGTCCAGGAAGATCCCACATGCTGTGGAGCAACTAAGCCCTTACGCCATAACTACTGAGCCTGCGCTCTAGAGCCTGCAAGCCACAACTACTGAGCCCACGTGCTACAACTACTGAAGCCCGTGTGCCTAGAGCCCATGCTCCGTAACAAGAGAAGCCACCGCAATGAGAAGCCCGTGCACTGCAACTAGAGAAAGCCCACGCGCAGCAACGAAGACCCCATGTAGCCAAAAATAAAATAAATAAAATAAATTAATTAAAAAAATAATGAAGTGAGAACGAGAGCAGAGGACAGGAAGGTGAAGGAGTGATGTCTAGAAATCACAAGCATTTCTGAACAAGCAAGAAACCCTTTGCACAGTGGAAAGGTGGTGGCACATTTTCGAGGTACAAGGAGTGAAATCCAGAGAAGGGAAATCTATCACAGTACCTCCTCCAAGTGGGGCCACAGCTGGGGAGCATCCTCGTCACCTGGCATCGTATTAGAAATGCAGATCTGGGGGCCTACTGAATCAGCTTCTCAAGAGGTGAGATCCACAAATCTGTGCTTCTTATGCATGCCACAACTTGAGTAGCACTGTGTTACAGTCATCTTCCCAGGTCCTGTCTCATGTCAGCCCTGGCAGTGCTCCAAGCTTTAGAACACCACATCACCCCGAGATGCCAGGTGGCCAATGCTGGACCCCTGAGCACTCATCACTCATTTGGCACTGAACCTGATGCTCTGGACCATGGTGCTTCGCTATCGCTCTCTGTAACTGCTCAACAACTACTAGAGACATTTCTGCAGCAGGTTCTGTAGGAGACATCCTTACATCCCACATGTGAAGATACCAATTAGAGGAGATGACAAGTCACAGCTATTTCTGGCACATGAGGAAGAACTGATTGTGATTGTGAAAATTCCTCTATGTTTACCCTTTTAGTAACACTTTCTCTACAAAGTGAGAAAGAAAGAAGCCTACTATAAGGCAGAGAATCCAATGGCTCTGTATTTCAAGAGGAAAAAAAGAGCTTTTAAAAATAGTAAGAAGCTAAGGGTAAGTGCTTGAATTTATTGCCTAAAGAGGAAGAATTTCATGTCCAGTTTGGAATGAATAAAAGTGAGTGACTTTTTCTGTTGCCGGAAGATTTGACCTAATGTATCCCCGGTGCTTTGCTTTCAATTTGTCACTGGCCTGGAGAGCACTTAAAGGGTCACCTGGCAGGATCTCAGAAGGTGATACTTCTAAATATCTCCCTCATCAAAATCCAAAATGCCTGAAGTGCCATCATTAGAGATGCCTTGTTTATGGCTAAATATTTCATCCAGGTATCTTTCTTAACAGATCAGGGGAAAATATGGCCTACTGATGTTAAAACCCCCATGTGAGATGGGACTCTGGGCAGCTGGGGCATCTGGGGATGATGGGGAGGGAATGAGAAAGGAGAGAAATTATGCAGAAAGGTAAAGAGTAACTTTCCTAAGGTTTACCTTGTGTGAACCCATCACTCTCCCTAATACTTCTTTGAGCCCCAGCTAACCAGCCTAGAACCAGCTTTAGAAGTTCATAGCCCTGCCTTCCTTAAATGCCCCTATCAGGGAGCCCTGACCTGAGAATACAATTGGTCCTTTTGGCTTTGGTCTATAACTGAGGAAAGGGCAATTTCCTTACCAGTGAGGGGCACTGCTGTCAGCTTGCTGTGGGCAGTGCTAGATATTCCCCTTCCTTCCCTCATCTGGTTATATGTATCCAGGTTACATGCTAGACCCTGATGCATGCCTTCTTAGGTCTCTTACCTTCTTTTCCAAATATTATCTCTACCACTGACTATTCCACATCTAGAACTGTGCTCTATGGGTTTTGAGGACTTCAGGAATCCCTTCTAAAATAAAATATCCCTGGGTGTGGTTATATTTTGTTTTATTTTCTGTTATCCCCTTAACCATCAGTTAATAACAGCAGATTTTGCTCATTGAGAGCAAGGAGACTATTTGGGGAGATTGTGATATGATACCAAAATGTTTCACTCTCAAGAATGGCAGGACTCTGTAGAGATGTAGAAAGGACAATAGAGAATAAAGAAAAGTGAAAAAAATAGAACTTGCCAAGATAATTACTGACAGCAACTATGTGATAAATTGTCTCTTATAAAACAGTAGTGTTGTAAGAGACCCAGGTATTTGTAAATGGGGATAATTTAAGGCTTTGGGTCTTTTAAAAGTTGCTATTTAATAAGATTTGATATTTAGATGCATTTTCTACAGCTTTATTATATAATTATTTGTATGATATGTTATATATCATAGATATATAATATATAATACTTTATTAAATGTATTTAATTTATTTAGATGTAGCAGGGGATAAAATATGGAGGAATTCCTGAAGGAACAAAATTTTAAACGAACGTTTCAAAGGAGGAGGAATTGAAGAGAGGACTGGCATTTAGAGAGGGTGGCGAAAGCCCAGGGAGGGTGAAGTCACACATAGGAGGCTGCAGGTTGCTTGACTAAGGCAGAGTGGCCAACAGGGAGAGGCCAAACGGAGGGACCAGCTGATGAAGCAACCCGAGTGGTAACCTTGGGAGGTGGATCCAGAGATTTCCAGGGAGCTCATGAGCAGAAAGATGACTCAATATGAAGGGTGTGAGGGAAGGGCTGGAGAGGCAGCTAGGCTGGTACTGACGGAGGTGGGGAGACAGAGGACTGCAGGGGAGTGAAGTGGCCGGTTACTCCCAGATCACAGGAGGGTGAATCTGAGAAAGCGACAGAAAAAATGTCTCCACCTTCCTCTTGAGGTGGGAGTCGGGGGCAGTCTACTCTCAGTTCCCTTTATGCTCCTCTCATCAGGGCACTTTCCTGGACAAAGATGATGAGACTTAGGGGGATGGTTCCCTGTGGCTAAGGCTGCAGACTGGGCCAAGTGGCTCTTTCAGGGGATCTTAACCCCTCTGCCATGAAGGGGCTCAGGCTCCCTTTTGTGTGTCTGTTGAGATGAACCATTAGCAGAGCCATCATGTCCAGGGAGCTGAAAGTCTCTTTGCCTGGTGGTAGACCCATGGCAAATGCATCCATCAGGCTGGTGGCTGGCTCCATTTTGGGAGCCCCCCCAAAATGATAATAATCATTTTTTTTAACATTCCAGATTAAAATAACTAGCCCAAATCTCAAAGTGGCTCTTCAAATAAGTGGGCAAAGTGTCTTAATCACTCATTTTCAAAAGATCTCCTTCCATACCCCTGAAAATTAATTTAGAGGCTGTCTTTCTTTGAGAATAGAGAAGCAAAGAGAGAAAACTCATTTCAATCTGACTTTTAGTCAGTTTTAGAGGGACAAGGTCGCAATTGATGTTTGAAGGGAAAAAATAGAGCCCCAGATGCTTCGTGGAGCCAGGAAAGCTTCCATTTTCTTCTCAGCCTTAAAGAACACACCCTCAGGAAGATGACTGAAGCCTGGGAAATTATGAATATCAAATTAACTAAATAAGAAAGCCAGTGAACAGCTGCAATTTTCTGCCATGAGGCTTTTTGTTTTGTTTTGTTTTTTCCTAATTAAGGGATAGGAAACCTTTTATGCATTGGGTTTTCCAATTGATTCCAAGAGTATATTATACTAATAGATAGTAGCTTTACAAAATAAAAAGATGTTTGGCTTTCTATTCTGAATTTCAGGCATGGGGGTGCATCACCACTGTTATATCACACTTATTCACTCTGATGAAAGAAAAGAAGATTAAGCATCAAAAGCTGAAGGTCATCCATACAGTTGTCGCAATAGCAATCTGTGTACCTTTAACCCTGTGGAGGAAAAGTAATTACCCTTTGGCTTCTGGTGACCTCAACTAACCTTTGTTGAAGGGCCAGAGAAAATAAAGGCTGACCATCAGCTTGCCCTCACTGCCCTGGGCTTAACCTGCTGTGTGAATGAAGAACAACCCAACAATAGGAGGAGAGGATGTTGCCATGGAAATAGCCCTGGACGAAGGAGCAAAAATCAGAAATTTATCACGATTAATTGTTTTATTAAGAACCTCCCATCTTTTGGATTATTCCCTGGGGAGGGGGGAGGATGTGCTCTCATTTAGATCTTATAGGAGAAAAATTCTGCTCAAATAAATGAAGCAGCCCATACAGTAAAACCATTAAGTTGTAGCTAGAACTAGACAGCTTTTTGAGAGGATTTATATCTTCACATAATCTATACAGATGCAAATGCGAACAGCCAGGATGAGGGCCTAGGAAGCTCACGCTACCAGGCAAATCAGTTGAGGTGCAGGTTTGGGCATCTGTCTTTGAATATTTTCAAAGCAGGTGTTGCCTGTGCTTCCATGCCTAGGCAAGGTCTGGAAAGTATAGGTAATCATATTTAACAGCATATCAGTGAACAGAAATGCAATGTCACTTTTTGTTGTCCTTATTTAACCTTTATGTTAAATAGAATCTAAGTTCTATGTGTTTTTAAGGTGAGTTCATTCAGATTAGAAAATAGAAACTTGCCATCCAATTATGTTCAGATTAAACTATACTAGCCCAAGATGCTCTGGCTGCTATAGGCTAATTGAAGGAAAAAGAAACCAAGTGAGTGAGAGACAGTTCTTTTATGGAGAGCCTGAAAGTTCTCGCTCAGGTATAAACAGACTTCTTTAGAAGTAATAATATTGATTTTTCACATTAGAATGTCTTCATTTATTTTATTTTTCATTTTAGTGCAAGGATGAAATTAGACTTTTAGAAAGTAAAAATGTGGATGTTTTTATTAGCTCTTTTATTTATTTTTATTAAGTGGATTAATGAATCGTTAAGTAAATGAGAACTGGATATTACATTTTCCCTTTCTTCCTTCCTCCCTCCCTCCCTCCCTCCCCCTCTCTCTCTCTTTTCTTTCTTTCTTTCTTTCTGTTGATGCTAGAGTAGCAATGTGAAACACTCATTTGTTGTATTTCCTAAATAGTGAGTTATTCATGTTAATCAGTTTTTAAAATAATTTGAGGTACTAAAACAAAGCAGGTGGATAAGCTCAGATATTGATTTTCTCTTTAATGGTTATTTCATCAATGAAACTAACCACCGATAAAGGAGAAAAAACCATAGCATGTGTCTACTGAAGACCCCGTTCACAATGAGAAGTTTTTTTTTTTTTTTTGTCATGGCATAAGATGCCAACCTGAGTTTCATTTATGCATTTTAACTCCAGGTGTTTACAGGAACTTAATCTCATCCTGGGGAGAAGGATTATTCAGCTTTTATTAGAACTTGGAAAGTTTATGTTTAATAGATGTAAACTTTTCAAACAAAAGAATGCTGTTTGCAATCTGTTAACTAACAATGAAATCCAATTCTTGGGCTTCCTGTTTACTCATCTCCTGCCTGCTGTTAGTTTATCACTCATTCTCTGTGTTTCTCCTATTGTTGGGGCCAGAATTCTCTGTGTGCTGACACTCCAGGTACCTGCGGCCTTAAGGCCCATCTCAAATAATATAGTAGACGTGGCTAGACTTAAATAAACTCTGTGGCCTTTGGCAGACTTTTACTCTTTTTCTCTGCTATAGATAGCAGTTTTTCTTAAGTGGCGGCAACACATCTCTAAAAATAAACCTGCAACAAGGTCCTGCTTGTGCTTACCTTAGAGTTCAGCAGCACCTTGCTTGTGATCATGCTTCTTCATTCCCATGTGCTTTAGTTTTTTTGGGGAGCCCATACCTGCTTGTAGGGCACTAAGAACGTTCATTCTGGCTGTGGTGCCTGCAGCGCTGATCTTGGTCTTCAAGGTCCTCACTATATTGGGACCATCTCCAGATTTTCTGTGTTTATTAACCCTCAGCTGGACAGCTTGACTGAGACAGTAGAACCAAAAGTGAAGACGGTAAGGGGTTTCTGTTGTTTTACCTGTTTGGGCCAATAGAAGAGTGAAAGAGAGAATGATGATCCAGATCAAAATGTAAAAACCAAGGTTTATCTGTCCTTACGTGAAGGCAGCAGATATCTACTTGGCCTCCCCCATTCAAAATAATTATGCATAGTTTCTGCTGGTTTGGGTCATCACTTTTGTATTAAAATTACTGAAAGATGTCTTACTACATATAGTTTACTTGTGGAGTGCATTGTTATTGCTCTAATTTTGTTTAGAGGAAAGACATCATATGCATTTATTTAATTTACATAGAAGTCTTCCCAAAATAGTTTTGCAAAGAACAGGGTAGATCAAATCTCTCAGTGACTAGGTATTTAAATGAAGACATGAGAATATTACTGATTTATAACTAATAGTGCTTCAACTTAACTGCTCTTCAATAACACCCATAAAAAATGATATTAAAGTATGAAGAGTCATTTAAAAGATGAGGACTACCGAGAATAGTTCTATATACTTTTCTAGGTCTCTACTCTTTGCTTCTAATCCTTAATCCTAGGTATGCACACAACTGCTAAATAAATGTACTGCTAGATAAATGTAAATGAGGGACTAAATACAATATTCCAGAAACAAAAAGATAGTTATGCATTAAATGAAAGAAAAAATTAGATAACAAATATATATGTGGAAAAATGTTAAAATTGCCCTTCTGTACACTTTGAATATATGTATTTAAAAAACAACATGGAATTTTGTTGTGAGAATTTAAGATAATTTTTAGAGAACTTACATATTTAAAAAAGCAACATGATATTTTGTCAACAGAGTGTACAATAATGTTGAGTTGAATGGATACTTTCAACTGAAGGGGGAAAAAAAAGCTATTTTAACAGCTTATGGGTATTAACACTACCAGCTCCAAATTAAGCATACATTAATGGCATGGCATTATTCTGCTACATTCAGTATTTAAAATATCTTTCCAAGTATTATATGCAGTGTAATAGATCATATATAGAACATAGGATATTTTAGGGGAATACCTAACTGTGATATTAACACTGTATTTGGGTTAAAGGATGCAAAAAACATTGTTAAAAATTATATGGTATCAATGTTCCTCATAAAGGGACATACTTCAGTCTTTTTCAATAGACTGATAGAAATATAATGCTGTTAAGCTCCCTATAGTTTCAAGTACAATGTAGAAGGAAGGTAATTTACAAAAATAAATTTAGATCTATTTAAATACATCTCAAAAAACAAAGATATTCCCAAGAAATGGTCATATATGCCTTTCACAAAGTCTTACATGGTTCATCCTGAGTTTGAAGCAGGGAGTAGGAATTTAATAAAACATGTCATTTAAAACTATATATTATGTCATTCTAAATCAAACATTTAACCCAGTTTAAAGTCCCAACCACCAGAATTCCATATACAATAGTACCATGTATCCAGCTGGGAAGTAGCTGAATTCAGTGCCGTCTAGTTGCACCTTCACACCACGAGCACATAAGTACAGTTAATATCTAAGCTTTGAGCAAGAGTATCAGTTACCCTAAAAGTTACCTTCAAGATTAAATACCTTTAAATGCTGCAGCGCTCTGGATTTCCAGTTAACCAAACTATATTTCCAGCAGAAACTCATGGAGTATAGAGTAGTTCTTGTCTGTAAGCCCTTCCTGCTGGTCTTCTTAGGAAGCGGTGCTGGAACGTTTTATTGCTTTTAAATCCTGTTGATAATTTGACTCTCTGTCAACTAGTACTTGTCGACCCATCACTAGCCTTTCTTAGGATGGAGATGACTGGAAGGTTGAAGGGCTACAGGCCATACATCATCTTCCCCTTCTCTGTGTACCTTAGTATGAACAAGGCATCAGGACTCTGAGGAAAGGAGGGAGAGCTGAGCCATCATATAGTCCACAGATTGCAGGCTTTCCCTCTGTCCTGCAGTGCTGGAGAAGGGGATTATTGCTGCAGGAAAAAAAAAATCTGGCAACACTGTAGAAATAATCACCGCAGTTCAGCTCGCCCCCCACCTCCCTCTGTTCTCTCTCTCTCTCTGTGTGTCTCTCCCTCTCTCTCTTTCTCTCTCTCTGTGCGAGGCCCCAGCTGATTCAGGCTGCATCCATCCATACATAAATCATTCCCCTTATTCTATTGGTTACATGGTACATGGCAAGTATTGATTTTTTCCGTTGCCTCATTGCTGGAGAACACTTGGTTTTTGTGAGACGGAAAAAGAAAAAAAAGAAAAAAAGAAAAAAAGGACAGACCAAACCAAAAAAAAAAAAAAAAAAAAAATCCTCACTGGAGTTTAGTCTAGATAAAAAATAATCAGGCAGATTTGTACCATCCTAACGACAAGCGTGTTCCAAAAAGAGCGTACTTTGAGGAGGCCCTTTCCTATCTGTTTGCATGTTCTTCCAGTATACTCTGTCTCAAAATAAAAAAGAACTGTTCCCAGTTAAGAAGAGCTCTGGGTTCAGGAATTAAGAACAGCATACAGAGAGGGAGACGGTCTCTCATTGTGCAGGGCAAGGAGTCATCTAATTGATCACCGTTAAACCAGGAAAAAAAGAAAGTTTAGTTAAAACACAGCTTGCTCTAAAAACAATAATAAGGAGGCAAGAATAATGCCTCATGGCCAAATGACATGTATGGGACAGGAAGAAAGAGATGTTTCTCTAGGTTTATTTTTTGTGGTGATAAAATGTGCAAGTGTGCCTTGTTTGTGGGAAATGTAAATATAGAATGTGCCTCAGCTGTCAAAATATTGTGTCTTTTCATACTCAGAGACAAGACAGAGCCAAAAAAGTGAATTGGTCTAGTTTAGGGTTCTGACATTTGGGTATCGGAGATAGAGTGTTCTTCAGAACCTAAGTTAAAACACCCAAGAGTCTTAACGTATGACTTGTCACAAAGACCAATTTGTTTTAAAGTGATAATGGCTCTTGGACTCAATCCAAAGGGGTTTTATTTCTGAAATATCAAAATGACTTCTTCATGAGGTAATCCGATCCAAAGGATCATTCCAATATACAAGGAGATTGTTGTAATGAGGAAATCATTATAAGAAGGTTATAGAGCAAATATAAGGAGTGAAAAGACAGTAAAAAGCCCAATTTTAATTTTGTAAACCTATGTGACAATTGATAATCTAACAAAGGGTGAAGTTTAGGAACAAACACAGTTCAGCATGTACACAGGTGACAGGATATTTTCTTTTGGGTTCTACTTAGAGCCATCAACTAACAAATGTACCATGCACCAATTGCAGATGAGAAGTAGTAAGGGCTTCTTTAACCTACTTTAAGGTTTAAAAGAATTCCTCCTAACCCAAAATATTTACTCTGCACAATAAAAAGAGTCTATTAAGTTAAACTGTCACTAACCTCAGAAGTCAGACTAGGATTTCTCCTCTTTTGCCTCACAAAACTGTGCTGGGGAATTCTTTTTGTTCTTTTCATCTGTCAATTTACTTTGTGGCCATTGGTGCTTGGTTCATGTTTATGATAGGGTCTGCTCAATAGAAGATTCTGTGGTGCGGAGCTGCAAGGGGCATGTCCATGGGAGTTGTGGCCAGCCCATCCGGGTGTGTGGCCCTTCTGGGCACAGAATAATACGTCTCTTTCTTCTTATTGTTAAGTTCATTTTATTGAAGGACTCTGAACATCTCTTTTTGTATCGAAGTACTAGTTTATCTAACTTGCCATTTCAAGGGAACCTCTGTGAATGAAGATGTGGAAGGAGGGAGACCTGCATGGAATTTTATCCAAATTAATGTTTTGTTGTGTTGTTTTGTTTGTGTGGCTCTTATCCTTTTGGGTTCCAATTTAGATGCATGTTCTCTCAGTAATCTCATGTCCACGTACCAAGGAGAGTAAGATGCCTCTCTACCTTCCTACATGGTGAAGGAGTCCATAAAGGACTTAGAGCATTTTAGATTTAAAAGGGAAACAGACAAGAAAATAACAACAAAAGCTATAGGAAACCCTTTGAACCTGACCTCTTCCTTTTCTCTGCCTCATCCTTTCCTGATCCAACAACTTGAGCAACTGTTTATTGACCACTTATTGTGGACCAGGGATTCGCTGGAACCAGGGGAGGCTGCCAAGCTAAATGCTGGTGCCCTATCCCAGCGCAGGGACCTATCCCAGCAAACATCCAGTGTCCAGGCTGCTGCCCAGCAGAGGCGCGTCTCTCGCGTGGTGAGCCTTCGGCTGCTTTGCTCCTTTGCGCTCTCTACAGGCCGCTTCTCTAGAAAAGTCATATAATTACATTAAGTATTAATACCCTTTTATCTTCATTAACTGTAACAAGATTTAAGTGACCAATACAGAGCCTTGCCTATAGCACATACTCAACAGGAATTTATGTTAATTTGAGATACTGTCGGTCCAAAAGGAGAGAGAATTATAATCAAAGCTAATGATTATTACGTGGCGAGGGGGTTAAATGCATTGTCATGTAATTTTCACAACCCTGTTTCTAAACAACCTTATTTTATGCCCATTTTAAAGATGAGGAAATGGAGGTGGAGACAGGTCAAGTGAGCTGCCCAAGGCTGCCCAGCTGCTAAGTGGGGGAATTGGGCTTGAGACTCCTGCTGCTGTGACACACCACTCAGTCTAGAGGAGTAGTGGCAGCTGGCAGAGGCCCTTAAATTCCAGCTGGGAGTCTTTTGAGAGAGGTTATGACCAGGAAATGGCTTCTGTGCTGGCCCTAAAGCATGTTGCATTCCATAATTTTTATACCTTATGGGTATGCTTTGACTCACCATAAAAAAAAAAAAAGGAAACATATTTAAAATCTTCTAGTGCAGATTACTATTAGAAGGGATTTTTTTGTGTGTGTGAACCCTTTTGAACATAAATATATCTTTTAGATACAAAAATGTTTATCTATTAAATTGTCTGTTAAGACAGATCTGGACATTCATGGATGGAGTTTACCTAAGGTGAGGCTCACCTGTGGAAGTGACAGTGGCAGGCCCCAGCAAATGGGAATCCCAGGCAGAATTCAAACGCTGCCTCTGAGCAACAGTGACTCTCCATGGAAAGTGGCAGGTATGCTCATTTGAATTCATAGATTTTCTTTTTTTTTTTTTGAATTTATTATGATTTAAAAAATTTATCTTGTCATTTCCTTTTTTATTAAAGTATAGTTGATTTACAACATTATATTAGTTTCAGGTGTACAACATAGTGATTCAATATTTTTATAGATTATACTCCATTTAAAGTTATTGTAAAATATTGGGTATATTCCCTGTGCTGTACAATATATTCTTATAGCTTATTTATTTTATACATAGTAGTTTGTACCTCTTAATTCCCTACCCCATCTTGCCCCTCCCCCATTCCCTCTCCCCACTGATAACCACTAGTTTGTTTTCTATATCTGTGAGTCTGTTTTGTTATATTCATTCGTTTGTTTTATTTTTTAGATTCCACATATAAATGATAACATACAGTATTTGTCCTTCTCTGTCTGATTTATTTCACTAAGCATAATAGCCTCTAGGTCCATTAATGTTGCTGAAAATGGCAGGATATATGTGATATCATACAGTATTTATCTTTCTCCATCTGACTTATTTCACTTAGCATAATACCCTCCAAGTCCATCCATGTCATTGCAAATGGCAAAATTTCTTTTTTATGGCTGAGTAGTATTCCATTATCTATATCTATATCGATATCAATATCTATCTATATATATATCACATATTCTTTATCCATTTATCTGTTGATGGACACTTAGTTTGCTTCCATATCTTGGCTATTGTAAATAAAGCTACTATGAACATTGGGGTGCATGTATCTTTTCAACCTAGTGTTTCTGTTTTCTTTGGATATATACCTAGAAGTGGAATTGCTGGATCATATGGTAGGTATTTTTTTTGTAATTTTTATACAATGTTTAGAGGTTACTTTCTATTTACAGTTACTACAAAATATTGTACAATACATCCTTGAACCTATCTTACACCCAATACTTTGTACCTCCCACTTCCCGACCCCTATATAGCCCCTCTCCACCCCACTGGTAACCACTTGTTTGTTTTCTATATCTGTCTGCCTCTTTCTGTTATATTCACTAGTTTGTTGCAATTTTTAGATTCCATATATGTGATATCATACAGTATTTATCTTTCTCCATCTGACTTATTTCACTTAGCATAATACCCTCCAAGTCCATCCATGTCATTGCAAATGGCAAAATTTCTTTTTTATGGCTGAGTAATATTCCTCTGTGTGTGTGTGTGTGTGTGTGTGTGTGTGTGTGTATCACATCTTCTTTATCCATTCATCTGTTGATGAACACTTGGGTTGTTTCCATGTCTTGGCAATTGTAAATAATGCTGCTATGAACATTGGGGTGTATGTATCTTTTCAAAGTAGTGTTTTTAGTTTTTTTGGATATATACCCAGGAATGGAATTGCTGGGTCAGATGGTAGTTCTATTTTTAGTTTTTTGAAGAACCCCCTCATACTGTTTTCTTCAGTGGCTGCACCAATTTACATTCCTACCAACAGTGTACCCTTTTCTCCACATCCTTGCCAACATTTGTTATTTGTAGACTTTTTGAAGAGAACCAAAACACGACTCTTTTTTAATTCTCTTCTAATCAAACACTGCCAGGCGAGACTAAAAAAACTGTGAGGGAATATTCATCTGTAACATTATTTCCTGACCTTTTCAAAAATTTTGAGGTAGGAAGAAGTATAGTTGTGAAGCAGGTTGATTAGCTTGTTTGCAGACAGCCCCTTAAAGGAGGAAGCCGGTTTAAACCTGTCCCGCCGGGACTAAATTAAGATTTTCCTGCCCGAATGCCTTCCTTCCCAGTGCTCTTGGTCTCTGTAACACAGAGTGATTTACTTAAAAAGCATTTATGCAAGTATTGAGGGCAAAGAGGTATTTCAAGATGTAACAAATAACAATATTAATAATATTAATAATAATTATAGGGTTGATACTAATGTAGAAAAACATCATCAGGCATACATTTTCCTTACTTTCCATTAAATCTCTGCCATTGCTTTTGGTCTTCTTTGTGCCCATCTGACTTACAGATTGGCCAATCTCCAGACCAAGATCCAGAAGGTACATTATGACAGTAGAAACCTGAGAGCACACCCCAATAAATCCTGCTCTCCAGCCATTTGCTTGGTCCCCAGCCTGCATCAGCAGTAGACAAATCCCAGCAAACAAGGGCTGTCCAAATTATCAGCACTCGTTTCATGGCCTGGATGGAAAAACAAAAGGGGTATGGGAGCCTGTGAGGGAGACAACCCAACCTATACCCTGTGTTTTAAAACTGGACCAATAAGAACCAGGGAAAGGTTATTTTACCTGAATTTATTGCTTAGCAACAAAGGCTCTACCTCGAGTGAATGCTATTCTACGGGTTACCAAGTAACTGACTGTGACAATTACCAAACAGTTGGCTAAGTAATCTACATACCCTTTAACCTCTGCCAGCTGAACAAGGGACTGTGGACAGCTCCCAAACAATAGACACACATCTAATATTTTATTGAGGAGCTGACAGAAGCCACAGCTGTATGGGTCCTGCAGCCACATGGATTTAACTATTTTAATTTGGACATCTGGCTTTCCAGGATCTGCTGTGCTCAAAGGGTTGCTGAAGCAGGGGAGACACCAGAAACAGTTTCTATCAGAAGACTACCTTGTAGAGCTTTGGGGGAAAATATTTCTTAAACACAAAGTGCAAAGTTTTGTTGAGAATGAAGGCCCCACAAAGATAGTCATTTAGCGAAAGGCAAAACAAAATCTGGTGCTTCACAGTTTCTTATTGATAAATGCTGAGTTGGCCTGGCTACAGAATATAACACATACACAATTGATTAGAACCAGCACTCTTAGACGTAGACAAGTGATTATCACCATTTTATGTTATTTAGTTAGTTTTATTGCTCAAATATTCCCAGGTGGCCTTTATTTCACAAAATTATTTCCATTAAAATTATTTCCTATACCACTTTTACTATATGATACTATTCAAATGAAAATCAATTGGCAAATGCACAAATTATGCAATTTTAAGTCATTTCTTCTACTTTGAGGCTGTACACATCAGACAGCATCAGTGCCAAAGACTGAGTCAGTGAATTCCTAATGCTCTTCCATTAACCTGGACACGGACTTTCACGTTAGGTCAAGTATCCGTTATACCAAAGCAGCTTCTGAATCATATGTCACCTGGCCCAGGTGGAGGCTTAAATAGTCTATGTTCTTGTGTGGTTTCCCCAGCCCGTTACTAAATTAATTAGCCAGTCTCTGAAGACTGCGGCCTACATGGGATGAAGTCTACTGTCATGAAGGATGATGGAACCCCCCCCAAAAAATCAAAAAATTTTAGGAAATAGGGTAAAAATGAGGAAAACTTCTGCATGAGACCTGTATTAATTTTCTGTTACCACAAACTTAGTGGCTTAAAACATCACAATTTTATCACTTAACAACTCTACTGGTCTGAAATCCAGTGGGCTTACCTTCAAAATGAAGGTGTCGGCCAGGCTTTTTTCCTCTGGAGGCTCTGGGGGGAATCAGTTTTCTTACCTTTTCCAGTTTCTAGAGGTCATCTGCATTCCTTGGCCTGTGATCCATTCATCTTCAAACTAGTGACAAGTTGTTGAGTGTTTCTTATAAGTCTCTTCACTCTTTGTCTCCCTCTTCTACTTTTAGTCCTGGATTATCTGGGTAGGCCCAGTCAAATTATATTAAGTTCAGCTGATTAGCAACCTTAATTCCATCTGCTACCTTAAACTCCCTTTTGTTCTATATCACAACAATATTAACAGGTTCCAATGATTAGGACTTGGACAGGGAGGTGGGGGGCACGGGGGCATTATTCCAACCACAAATCTGAACAGTTTAAGTTTGTAGAGCTGGACACATAATTTTAAAGGGGAGAACTGTGTCTATACGGCAAATACTTTTGATGGGCCAGTCTAGTTGCAGAAAGGTGGCCCCAGGGAGGGGCCTAGTAGGCTAAGGCAAAACAGCAGGAATCACCTCAAGGAATAAAGTGGTTAAGAATCACAGGGTCTGGGGAACAGCTGGATAAAGGCAGTTATAAGGAGGGAAGGACATTGCCATAGGAGGAGGGTCAGTCAGTGAGCAATTCCCAAGGGAGAAACAGCCAACAAGTTTGACAACAGGGTTGTTACATATTCAACTAAGACCTTGGCTGTGCTTACATACCAGACGTCCCCCACCCATCTCTCCCAGATTCTGAGTAAAAATCCAAAAACCGCCTTATTCCAGTTGAGACAGGCTGTGTGTTACTCAGAGTCAACAAATGAAGACGACGTGGGAAATCACACCACAAAAACTTGCAGGCAGCTTGAGGAGGGCCCAGGACATGGGGGAAAAGGCAGAGGGGTCCCTCAAGACAATGTTTATTAAGTTACAAAAGGACAGAGGCCCAGCTAACATCAGGACTGCTGCAGGGCAGGAGCTGTCACTAGAGCAACAGTGGCCTGCACCTATGAGAGCAGCCGAGACAAGGCCAAGTTCAATCTGAGGACACTTGGCATCTTGCCGTCTTGGCTGCCCAGCCTTCTTTGCTTAGACCCTGCTTCAGAACAGACTTTAATAAACCTTCCCAAGCCAAGTGGAACTCTTCAGCCACATTGAGCTAGAAAGTCAAAGCCTATCACACAAAGACTGAGTATACTGAACAGCAAGAGGGGAAAGGCCTGACCACCACACCCTAATGAGAACTACCACTATGGGGACAGGTTGGGGACAATCGCTCAGCCACTCTCCAGAATCACCCAGTAGATGTCTGAGCACAACCCTTCCTGACAGCCGAGCAGGGCCAAACTGTGGTGTGATCTCTCAGCAAGATAAAAACGATTAGAAAAGCAGTGGTTGGCTCCTTTTACACTGGGCAAGTTCCTGTAGTGTGGATAAAGACCGGGAGAGATATATTCCCCTGTCGGAAGAGGACATGCCCTGGAGAGCTAATTCAAATGCAGGACCTTACCTTGTAGGCCTCTTCTGCTATGTATCTTAAAACTGAATCCATGAAAGGCCAAGTTTCCATTCTGAAGGAAAGTGGTCCACTTGAATCACTGCTAACACAGTCTTGTAGGACTCTAGACCTGGCCAATGCTTGTTGGTCAGGGCCCAGGCAGGCCTGCCTCACTTCTGCCCCATGGGGCAGTAGGGGACCCATGTTCATCTCACCAGCATCTGAAACTCAGCCTTCCTTCCTGACTGAGAATCTCCCTCCACATGCCAGGGGCTGGCTCAAGAATGGGTACGTGACCCACTGCTGGGCAATGAGCTATGACAAAAGGGCTTTCTGGAAGTTTCCTTGAACCGCAAGAAGGTTTCTCTTCTTCCTCTGGAATGGTCTAGTGTCTTGATACGCTGCTAGAGCCATCTTTCCACCAGCCTGATGAAGCCAACACTGAGGATGGTGGAGCAGAGAGGGAACATTCATTTCCTTCACGGGAAGCTGAATCAACCTCCTACGACAGGACAGGACTCCCTGCCATGTGAGAGACTGAGTTTCCTGGCTGTCCAGGCCTGCCTGAGATAGGATGTCTGTAGCAGGAGTTCAAGCCAAGTGGTGTGAAAAGGCCCAATCAGAACTTATATTTTGGGAAGCAAAATGCCAGGTGAATGGAGGGAAGGTGGTCACATGTCAGTCGGGTGGCTGTACCTGGAGCTTTGTGAAGCTGGCTGTAGAGTCAAGGCTTGGAAACACTGTTCCCAGGCTGATGGGACAATGCTCTGTCATCTGCATGTCTGTGCCTCCTGGCATTAGACCTCCTCCATGGAGGTCACCTGGGATTCTCTTCCTTGTGATTGAAAAGAGTCCAATAAACATGTCCCTGGGAATTAATGTGCCATTGGTTCATGTGGAGGATTAACCAGCTGTTCTCTAAAATGCGTTGTTCACTAGCAGCAGGACAGGAATTAAGACGCAGACATAGAGAATGGACTTGAGGACACGGGGAGGGGGAAGGGTAAGCTGGGATGAAGGGAGAGAGTGGCATGGACATATATACACTACCAAATGTAAAATAGATAGCTAGTGGGAAGCAGCCGCATAGCACAGGGAGATCAGCTCGGTGCTTTGTGACCATCTAGAGGGGTGGGATAGGGAGGGTGGGAGGGAGACGCAAGAGGGAGGAGATATAGGGATATATGTATACGTATAGCTGATTCACTTTGTTATACAGCAGAAACTAACACACCATTGTAAAGCAATTATACTCCAATAATGATGTTAAATAAATAAATAAATAAATAAAATGCCTTGTTCAGAATCCAGTTAAAGCAGAAAGATTAAATCCAAGCACAGCACTGGGGATGGAAGGAAGGCAGACACAGAA
Source organism: Balaenoptera borealis (assembly GCF_965194805.1). Lineage (NCBI taxonomy): Eukaryota > Metazoa > Chordata > Mammalia > Artiodactyla > Balaenopteridae > Balaenoptera > Balaenoptera borealis. Next base: position 44,574,556 of record NC_138871.1, on the reverse strand, counting down.
GGCAAGATGGATTTAGAAACACATCTCCCAGTGGCAGAGGAAGCTCAGCCACATCTGCTTGGTGGCAATCCAGACGCCTCTTTGCCTATGGCTACTCCAAGAAGGGGGAGGGAAAATGAGATTTAGACATGTAATAAGCTTCTATTTCTTCAGTCAAAAGACATTTTAATCCTCAATGAGTATTCCGGGTGAAATTCCCTAAAGGGGACATTCAGCGTAGTGAATAGTGACATCGGCCTTGGGACACAAAAGTACACTTGGCACTTACTGGTTGGGTGACCCTAGGCAGTGTTATTACTTCATCCCTGAACCTCAGTTTCCTCATCTATAAGATGGGGATAATAATAGCACCTGTTTCAGAATCATGAAGATTAAATACATTAATGCAAGGGAGACACGTATGTGCCTGGTACATAGTAAGCACTCGACAAGTGTGAGCTATTGCTATTTATACTCACTGTCTTCAACAGGGATGGAAGCTTCACACAGAGAATGGTAGGTTTCAGCCACTCACATGTTCTCCTGGCTCCTGAAACGAGCTGCCCTCACCCCAGTTTGTCCAAGCACATCAGCGTAGTTGTCCTTAATCTTATTAGCACCATGTTAACCCCAGGAGAAGTGGATTTAGATATCCTGGTTCTAAAGGACCCTATTATAAACCCAAATTACATACCAAGTAATTTCTGTTCTGGACTCTGAGGGAAACAAAAATCTCAAGATATATTTGTTTGCATACATTATTTGAATGCGTGTCTTTAGGAGTTTTACTTACATCTAAAAATACTTTCCCCTGTACCTGTGAACCACCCCCCCCAAATGCCTATGCTTCAAGTCGCGGGCTTACACATTCTTCACCCACAAACAGCTGGGGAAGGTGAATCTGTTGCACACTGGAATGTCCTAAATAATTTAGAGAAGACCTCACTTTAACCCCTCTCCCTCCTGCCTCCACAAGACCCACTGAGGGCACCAGAGAAAACCTATTTTTAGGAAATGAAATCATGAATGGTTGAAACTTGTCTTTTAAAAACAAACATACCAGAACCTCCACATCCAAGTCATTAGTGGTCATTTTTAAAAGCTTTGCTCCTGTTTCAGTTGTGATGCTACTGTGAGAGACATCTTTGGAATCTTCACAATTAGTTTACCATCACGTAATAAAGCCCATCATCTTACTCAATAGTCACATTTCATTTGGGACCAACTGGATAATCTAGCACCTAGAACAGTGTCTAGCACACAACTGCCCTCAATCCGTATTTTTTGAATGAATGAGTGAATGACTCCAGCTTCATCCACCCATCTTATTAACCAGAAGCTCTAAGTGAACTTGGCTGATTCAAAAATTCAAATTCACATCCACTAGATGAAGATTTGCCACTTTTGAAAATATTCAAAGGAATCTAATGTTCATTCATTCATTCTTTTACTCATTGAATGTTTATAAGGTGCCATCTTTTTTTTTTTTAACATCTTTATTGGAGTATAATTGCTTTACAATGGTGTGTTAGTTTCTGCTTTATAACAAAGTGAATCAGTTATACATATACATATGTCCCCATATCTCTTCCCTCTTGCGTCTCCCTCCCACCCCCCCCATCCCACCCTTCTAGGTGGTCACAAAGCACCGAGCTGATCTCCCTGGGCTATGTGGCTGCTTCCCACTAGCTATCTATTTTACATTTGGTAGTGTATATATATCCATGCCACTCTCTCACTTTGTCCCAGCTTACCCTTCCCCCTCCCCGTATCCTCAAGTCAAGGTGCCATCTTATAACAGGTAGTATTCTAGGTATTAGGTTATAATGGTGAACTAGACAGAAGTACTCTTGACTTTCAACAAGGGGAGACAAAAAATAAACAAATATATAATAAAATGTCAAGTAATAATATATACCACAGAAAAATAAATAAAGCAGAGAGGAGGAGAGAAAGTGATGGGATGGGAGAACAAGTGTCTCTAAGGAGATGATATTTGATCAGAGACCTGAACGGATGAGGGAACAGGGCATGTGAAATCTGGGAGAGACTTTAAGGGGAAGGAATGGCAAGAGTAAAGAGCCCAAGGAGGGAAGCTATGTAAGTATTATAATAAAAAATCATTAATATAGACAAATAAATGAATAACATTTTTGGAGTAATTGCAGAGCCCCTAAATGCACCTACTTTGTAGGAGGAAAATATTTACTGCATTCGTAAATTTCAGGAGGCATTTGGACTAAAAATCTTATTAATCCAATCCTAAGATTGCTGTGTTTGTTACTGAATAACTTTTCAGTAAGCATTCTGAATCTTTTTCTTATATGATAATCTTTGAGACACCAAGAGTCCTTTGAAACTGTGTAATGTTTGCAGGGCACTTAAGATACATGTATTGTGACACGTATCCTGCATGATCTGGTGTTAGAGTTGTTTGTGGGTTTGTCATGCTTCCCTGGTAGAGTGGAAACTCCTTAGGGGCATGGACCCTGTCTTTACCTTTGTATCCCGCCCACTCCCCAGTGTGGGGTCTTCCACACAGTGTGTACTCAGTAAATACATATATTAAAGGTGCATAAATATAATAAAACACAAAGCTTAGCACACAACCGAGCTGACTCCATGCCCCACTCAGATTCCCACTCACATGTACCCACAGCAAGTGCCGGCCCCTCAAATCCATGCTTTTGGGAGGATTCCATTTGAGCCAGAGCCAGAGTTTCTTATTTTGTGACTCTCCTTGGCACATCATACACCAGGCCAGGAGATGAATTTCTCTGCCTTCTATGGCCTGGCCTGTTCCTTCCTCTTAGAATGTTTTAATGGATAAGTAGTCCATTGTGTTTTGCATTGGTCACAGCTAAGAAAAAATAAAAAATCTGGCCCTACTTACCAGAACAGTGTAATAGCAGTTTGACAACCTGAGGTTTGTTTAAAATACTGTGCTTTAATGGATTAATGGCCTTTCAGCTGAAAAAGATCACCATCAGCTGAAATGGTGGGTTGAATGATAACACTTGATCAGGCAGCCCCTGTAAATCTTAGTATCTTTAGAATTTCACATAAGCTTTCCAGCCCTATACATTCTAGAGGTACTGGCTTTTCTAAACATTTATAAATATACTGATTATTTTTGGAGACAAAATCTCTTTTAATGTTTTGAAATGTAATTCAAATATATCATGCATTTTCCATGAGTACACAACTCTCTATTTCCTACCTATGTCATCAAGTTAGTAAATCCTGTATGAATAATAGCTACCACTTATTAAACCCCTACTATATGCCAGCCATTTTATGTATTTCACCTTTATTCCTTGAATCAACTCTGCATGAAAGATGTTGTCAACCCAATTTTAAAGATTAGGAAATGGAAACTCAGACAAGTTTAATAATTGACCCAATTAGTGAGTAACAGACTTGGGATTCAAAACTTATCAGCTGGGCTCTGAAATACATGTTTTTTTCTAGTACATTGCAAAAATCTCATACTTTTTCTTCGTAGAAAAATTTTTTTTAGAATGAGAACAATCTGAAGACTTTGACCCTAATACAGAAATAATTCCTTAAACTTTAACATTTATTCGGCAAGACATTCACTAAGAACCTACTCTTGCTTATGTCCTGTGCTAGCTGCTGATGAAACAGCATTCGTAAGATAGAACACTTCTCTAAGAGAAATTGCAAGTGTAGCTGGGAGGGCAGAGACATGTACAGCCAATGAAAACACAGTTGGGATGAGGATTATAGTAGAGCTACAAACTCAGGGCTACAAGACACAGGGGAGAAGGGACGTTGTGGGGACAATGGCAGTTGAAGAAGGCTCGCTGTTTCATCCATGCCTTGAGGGATGAGGAGCATCCAATGGGCAGAGAAAGCCTGGAAGGATATTCTAGTCGACATGGCCACAAGAATGGCACAGTTGATGAATGTGGGTGGGTCTTCAGGGAAGTATCTCACTTATTGAGGTTGGAGTGTAGTAGTGAGTGCAGAGAGCAGTGGTGGGATTGAAAGTTGGGACATGTCAGCAAAAGTGACTTGAGAATTCAACCTAAATGGAATACTTGGCACTTAGTTTCCAACACTTTTGGCTTTCCACCTTTTGGTCTTTTACCTTATTTCTTTCCTGATTATTAGAATAATGCATGTTTGCAATGGGAAATTTGGAAAGTATTGATACAAACTAGTGTAACAAATCAGAAAAACAAAAAGTCACCCTTGTCTAGTACTGCTAGCATAACCATGCGTTTTTTTATTCACATATTGAAGAGAATTTTGACTATAAAACTTTGCAGTAGGCTTTTCTTACTTAACTTCTTATTGTGAAGCTACATGTTAACATCACAGTACCATCAACTGTGTAGTAGATGTGTGTTTGGTGCCTGCCCATCCCATGTCCCTGTCTTTGGAGTTACCTTGTTCCCAGACCTGCTGAGAAACAGGTAGGCCTTACCAGTTCCATGTCAATGGGACACCCTCTTGCCCAGTGTCCATTAATGGCTGAACTATGTATAGACACCTGACCAAGCTGGGCTTACTGTACCTTCTTCCCAGAAGTTTGGGACAAAGGCACCGAAAGATTGAATCAGTACAATGGTGCTGGGTTCTGGAGCCAGATTTGGCATCAAGGCCAGTTAAAACCACATGCAAACTAAAGTTACAGAGGAGGAGTAGGCACAGTTCCCTTCAGAAGAGAGAGTAGAGGAGGTGTGTGGAGGGCCAGAGAAAGACCACGTGGACAGGGAGAGATGGAGACAGCGAGAGGAGAGAGAAGCTGCTTTATCATTTTCCTCCTCCTATGAGGTCCAGCTGTACTTCCCATACTTCATTTCAATTAGAGCCCCCATAAGTTTTTCGCAGGAAGTCATTTGAATGGATACTCAATCCCTCAACCAAAACATTCCTACCTATATCAATTTATTTAACTTATTTTTAACCCTAAGATTTTCCTTTTTTCCCAATTTTTGCTTTCAGTGTTTTAAAATATATGCATGCTTTAAAATTTTTGATACTTATATCTTTTCCTCTGTCATTACTTTCATTGCATTTAAACTTAAATATTCTTTCCCTAATCAGATAAGGTAAAATTTTACCTTTATTTTTTCTGTGGGTTTGAAAAAAATGGTATGTCTTCACATTTAAATCTAACTCATATGGAATTTATTTTGGTGTATGCATTTTTGGTAAGATGGGGATATAACTGAAATTTTTTTTTTAATGCAAATAGTTAGTTGTCCCAGAATCATCCTCCCATTTCCCACTGATTTTTGGTATCTCCTAGATCATATGTTAAGTTTATACAAATTTCACATAGGTCTCTTATTAGGCTATCTATTCTATTTATTCAAAAGAAAATGTTTCTAGTCTATGGACAGTAATGACCCCTGGAGAAATCAACTGGATTTAGAGAAGGTCGGTGTTAAGTTAGAGGACTTCGGTTACCGAATCATTTGATTTCTATAACTTTACCCTCCAAGTCTCTGAATGACAAGTTGATATTTATATTGGAGTATTTCCATCTTCTTTCTGGGGCAGCTAAGGTAACCCTGACAGTTTTGATAATTTCTGAAGACTCAGAATAGGTTTTATATTACAGATTTCAAGTTATGAAAGTGTGTTTTACTTTAGAAAACACAAAACTATCCAGAGTCTTAAAATGTGCTAGATTTGAGCACCTGACAGATGTGACAAGCACATACTGTCATTTTCTCTTTTTGCTTCCATAGTAAGCATGTTAATTGATTAGGGTCTTCCTTAGCACTGAACTTGGATGCAACATCAGAATCCTTCTTAACACAGTGCTTCAAGAAACTACTATTACCAATTGGTATTGCCTGGTAAAATGTAATCTATTTTCAGATTAATTCTAGAAAGCAATATAAATGCCTAGATTAATAGAGGAGGTGTATTATGGAAATAGCTGGTATAGATTTAGGACAGTATTCTTAAAAATTATGACTGTAGTCACTAATAATTAAGACATTTTATATTTCACATTTAACCATATAAGGAGGATGACTGTTGGACAAAAAGATTGATGCATTTTAGGAAAAGATACTTTTTGCTAATTTTACAATATTGGAATGAAAATAGTTTAGCCTTTTAAAAAATCCTTATTATTTAAAAACAAAACACTCTAGTGTTTAATATTCTCAGAGATTGATATAATCAGCTGGAATGATTTTTGTCCCAACCTTTTTGTGATTTATCTGAAATGAAAAATCCAAATTTTTATTTCCCTGAATTTAAATACCCCCTCAAGGCTTAGAATAAACCTCAGTAGAAATTTGCCAATATGTAGAAAAAAGTTTGTACCATCATGAATTTGCAGGTCAGGGAATATTCATTAAGTTTGTTGTAGATTTATAGGTTTGAGGATTATCATCTCCGCGTATGCCTAATCATTATTTACTTAAAAACAACAACAACAACAATTCTGGGCTGGATTCTAATGTTTGCAAGCTGTGTGATCTTATTCAACTTACTTAAACTTCTAAATTTGAAACCCTACAATAGGTTTGTATTACTTAAAAATCTAAACTTGAAGGTCTCATATTTTACGAAGCTTTGATCATTTCAGCTAGTTTCCATTTTGTTCTTCTGTCAGTATTATATCCTGCATTAAACCACATAAGATGAAGTGATGCTAAGACATGTTCAACTGAGTAAAGTGAAGTGATGCTAGGGGTATGTTAAACTGAGCAAGGTCAAGTGAAGCGAGGGGTACACTTAGAGGTTGGATGAAGATGGAGAGTGGAGGAAAAGTATGGCGACCTTGCATCTCCCAAAGCAGCTTGCACAGCGTTAAATTTCATCCTCTGGTTATTTAGCATCTGGCTTTGGCATTTAAAGTAGGCAGAGGAAATATTTCTAGGATTTAATAACCATTGTTTCCAACCTTGTCATTAGGATCCAGAAGTTTCTAAGATTGCAAGTGCTCCAGAAGTGTAATCAATACCCTCTGCTAGAGCTCAAAGTTGGAATGTCTTATTGTCAGGATTTCAGTTCTGTCAGCCTTTTCTTTTCTGGTAGTTCAGAAGTGAGGAATCCCTGGGCTTAACCAGCACACCTTACTAAAGAGACCTATTGAGAGATTTATGATGCTTGGTTGTAAGATAAGATGGCATTCATAGAAAACTGGTGATTCTGGCAGGAAAAACAAGCAGACACTTGGAGATAGTTCAGAAGTATCTGCTTCTATAGTCCAGAAGGAAATATATTTCAGACTTAGAGAGTTTCAGTGAGGTAGCTACTGACTTTAGAGTTGAAGACCATGGAGATTTCACCTGTTCTCAAGTTTTGATCATTGTATGGAATCATTGCCTCATTCGTTGATGATTAGAACATTGAAAAGGTGGAAAACTTGGGATGTTATAATTCAGCGTACTAATGAGAATCTAAAAGTACATGATCATGGAACTAAAATTTCAATAAAATATAAGGATGTCAAATGAAAAGTATGTCTCTTTCCATTATCCATAGCCTTACTCCCAAAAGTAAGACTTAACACCCATGATATTTTATGCTTATAAAGCTCTTCCTATGGTTTTCCCTATAGCTCTAAGTATCTATTCTTTTTTAAATTTATTTATTTGTGGCTGCATTGGGTCTTCTTTGTTGTGCACGGGCTTTCTTTAGTTGTGGCCAGCTGCGGCTACTGTACATTGCAATGCGTGGGCTTCTCATTGCGGTGGCTTCTCTTGTTGCGGAGCACGGGCTCTAGGCACGGAGCCTTCAGTAGTTGAGGCTCATGGGCTCTAGAGCGCAGGCTCAGTAGTTGTGATGCACAGGCTTAGTTGCTCCATGGCATGTGGGATCTTCCTGGACCATGGCTTGAACCCGTGTCCCCTGCATTGGCAGGTGGATTCTTAACCACTGCACCACCAGAGAAGTCCCTAAATATCTATTTTATATAAAACTTTAAATATCTATGTGTTGGCTTATAAGTTCAAGCTTATCTTTTAACTTCTTGCTGTGAAAAATGACCATTTCAGCTCACATCTACTACCCTTCTTCCTTTTTCCCTGGACCTTCTCCCAATTTTTTTTTTTTTTTTTGCTTTTGGCCCTCTTGTTGGTTATACTTCAAATAATACATTTGGCTTTTATTTCTTGTTCTGTCAACGCTAGACATATTGAGTAACTATCCATGGTATAAGATGTGGTGGAGTTGATCACCTCTACACTTTCTCCTATCTCTCCTCCCCACCTCCAACACCTACTGTTGGTCAGTTCTACCATTATTTTTACATTGCCAAGGTTTAAAGCACGTTCATCCTGAATGGTAACTTTAATTGTCTTCTATGCTTTATCTATATATTGATTCTGAAAACCAAATAGAATTAAAAATTACTTGCAGGGGAATTCCCTGGTGGTCCTGTGGTTAAGATGCTGCACTTCCACTGCTGGGGGTCCGGGTTCAATCCCTGGTCAGGAAACTAAGATCTCACAAGCCGTGTGGTATGGACAAAAAATTTTTTTTAATTTTTTAAAATTACTTAGAATATTATGATATTGCTCAATTTTATTCATTGTAGAACCAGAGTGTAACTGTAGACGAGATGTAATTTATGTTCTTAAATCAAGTCTGCTCGAAGTAGAATGCTTCAAGTTCCAAGTTTAAGATTCTCTTTTCTTAGACTCCATAAATTTCTTATAATCATGCTTCATATTTTTGCCATGAATTTTTGTACAGCATTTTATTTTTCCTGGAATTTCTACTTTCCTTTAATTTTTCTTGTTGACATCAGAAACATAAGCCTTCTTCATTATGCACCACTCAAAAGCCAGGCCACAGATTCTACAGTCAGCTGCATTAATGTCTGCTCCCGTCCAGGTCCCCAATTCTTGGGGTCTTTTTGTGGAGTAACAGCTCCCGCCTTTATCGTGGCTTCTCTTGTGCCTTCTCTTCTATTCTGAGTAGTGCCTTTGTCTCTTTTCTGTTTTATCCATCAGTGTAATCTCATATACCATTCATCTTCAAGATGGTGATTAGCAGGATTATGTTTGCTCTCAGGTTGAAGATTTTACTATTTGAAAATTTAAAAATATATTTTTTCATCTAATTATCCAAGAAATATTTATTAACTACCTATCATTTTTTAGAGATAGGCATTGTGGGCAATATAAAGATGAATCAAACACATACCATTCCTCTTTAAGTAGGACAATAAGAGAGATCTAGCTCTGTAAATAATTATAAAATATAAAGCAGAAAGTAATAAGTATCATAAGAGAGATGCAGGCAGGTAATCCATATAATGTGAACCCTTTTTCTTTATTTTTCTTTTTAGAGGAAAGATAGTATTGATAAACTCAAATGGAGTGAGAAAAAAAATTGGATTTGGATCAGAAGACTTGGGTTATGTCCTGGTTCTTACTAAGTATGTGACCTTGGACAAGCTATCTAATCTTTTCCACCCAGATTTTACTGTCTCTAAAGTGGGGACAATAGTACTTTTCCTGCTTATAGCACATAGCTATTGGGAGGCTCATAAGAGACAATAGATACAGTTTTTTTTATAAACAGTTTATACAAAATAGGCATTATTTCTTTCAGAGAACAGTAGAATAATTTGTTGTTTAAAACAAGGGATTAATTTATCCTCCTCTAATTCCAAGGAGGGATGTCATGAGCCAGTCCTAGGAATAGTGTCATGGATTCCATTTAATTATTAATAGGCAACACATAAAGTAGCAAAGAGCCTCTCTTTGATGCCTCCATCCAATGTTGCTCTCTTACTGGCTTGGTTAGAGCCAGTCGTTTTGACCGTGATGCTGACTGCCTCAGAAGCCCATGCTGTGAGGCAGTTTGCCCAGAGTTCAGCTATCCCACAGACCCTGACATTTGTCTTTTTTATTTTCCTTGATTTTCTCCAGTTCTTTCCTAGTGCCCACTGTTTGCTGAATGTAGCTGATGTAACAGATTGTGAGTGGGCTAAAGAAGCATCTGACTATAGCGATGGTTCTCAGCCGTGACTGCACAGGTTCTCCTCCTGACTGAGGAGCTTTAAAGATACATTGATGGCCACCCCCATCCCAGAGATTATGATTTATATTTCTGGGGTGGGCCAGGTATTATTAGTTAACAAAATCTCCCCAGGTGATTCCAATGCACAGACACTACTGAGAACCACCACCTTGGTGCTTTAATTTTGGAGTGTATGCTCACCTGAAGAGCCTGAGGAAATGCCGTCTCTGAGGCCTCACTCCCAGAGATGCTGAATCAAGAGGTATGGGCTGGGGTCCGTACATTTACTTTCAAATACATCCGACTAATTCTGAAACAGGTGATCTGGTGACCACCCTTTGAGAAACACTGTTTTGAATAGTGTCTTAGAAACAGCTCGTATCAATACGGTATCAGTCACTTGGTGACCACTTCATTACATGGATTACAGAGACCACCAGAGAGACACACTTTTGAATGCTTGGATATTTATTTTTTTGTTCATTCATTCAAAACAGTTTCTCTAACACGTCACAGGACATGGCAGATTCAAGGCTTCCAGCTCAGGCTCACTTGAGCATGCTCTCTTTGTGCGGGATAAAGTTGGGGACAGTGTTAGGTGGGGGAGGGCTATGTCCCTGCACTATTTAAATAGGATTCTCTTCTTGCTCCTGCTGTCACTCTCTTCAAATTTTATTTGTTTCTCTAAATTTTCTTAAGGTCAATGGGTACCTAATAAATACAAGACCCTAATTCTAGAATGCGGAAGGTATTTAAGGACAGGCAGCACCGTGTCAAATAAGAGAAATTTTAGCCATCTTCAAAATAACTGTAAAAATTGCCAGAGAGAAAATTTACCAGACTTTCATGAGGAATAAGGTGAAAATCCAAGAGTAAGTTTGTTTTGGGAGATTAATTGGAGAAGTCAAAAAACATGTCAAAAAATTCACAAAATGTAAAGAAAGGGTAAGACTTTAATGTATAAATGAAAGATCAGTGCGTGTCTCTCCAAGGACTCTGAAATGAAAACTAAAACTAGAATAATTGTGTTTCACCATAGCCTTGCTTGGACCATTGCGAACACACTGCAATGAACAAGACCCACAGAGCTCATCCAGTTGTGGCCAAGCAGGGAATTTGCAGGGCTGATCACTTTCCAGTCCCAGTGCAGTCGGGACGTGGCAGCCACTGGCAGGGCCTCCAAACCTGAAAAGTCCCTTTGTTACTTTAGCCTTCTTTGTACATTATGGAGCCCTTAGCCACAGGCACAAACTACATCCATCCAAAACAGAGCAGTCGTCCCAGGAACATTTGGCAAAGCCAAATTGGTCTTTCTCTGATACTGGCTCCATGGTCAGAGACACTGGGAGTTTCCATGGCCTTGTGTACCTGTGTGATTCCTCCCGAGACTGAGAATGTTCAAGGAAAAAAGAGTCTCACTTTAAGAAATGGGAAGAGGCTTATTTTTCTACTTACCTTGTTGACTTACTTTGGGGCTTCAATTATTTTATGTTAACTTTTGGTGACTCATACACTGGCCACCCCTAACATTTCAGCACCTGGAATGAGAGGACAAATGGAGGCCCACAAACTATACGTCTATAGACATAGAAGTTCTAAATCAAGCTAACAAACTGCTAAATGAAATATGTTCTTTTTTTTTTTTTTTTTACTTTGACAGCTATACCTATATAATGACAAAAAAAATAATAATGTGGGTGAAGCCATGTTCTTTATAAAACAGAAAGCTGGCAAAATGTTATCGATGACTAAGTTTAATTATTATTGTACGTGCCTTGGTATTCTGTTGATGGGCCAGTGATGTTTCTTTTTTTCCTAATATTTTTATACTTATTTATTTATTTATTTTATTTTGGCAGTGTCATGTCTTAGTTGCAGCATGCTGGATCTTTCATTGCGGCACTCGGGCTTCTCTCTAGTTGTGGTGTGCAGGTTTTCTCTCTCTAGTTGTGGCATGTGGGCTCCAGAGCGCGTGGGCTCTGTAGTTTGCGGCACACAGGCTCTCTAGTTGAGGCGCATGAGCTCAGTAGTTGTGGCACATGGGCTTAGTTGCCCTGCAGCATGTGGGATCTTAGTTCCCCAACCAAGGATTGAACCCGCATCCCCTGCATTGGAAGGCGGATTTTTTACCACTGTACCACCAGGGAAGTCCTGGGCCGGTGATGTTTGAATGAGTATTTAAATACATGCATATTTCACCAATTATTATATGTTTATTCTGTAAGGTAGCTTTTCTCTTTAACAAAAATCACTGTGTTGTTATACTTAATATTTTTTATAATTTAGGTGTTGTTTATAGAAATGAGCTAAATGATTAAAAATAAAGTGTATTTGTACATGTACAATCAAAAGTATACAATTTGACTATATTTTGTCAAAATATAGAGTAAATGGAAAAATTTAAAAAATTAAAATTATTTATTGTATAAGCTTTAAAAGTTACATTTATCCTAAAATATTCAAGATTTATCAAAAGTAAGGGGTAAAATACAAATTATAATTAATGAATCTAATAATTTTTAAATAAAGGCAGCATTTAAAATTTATTTTTAAAATTTGACTATTTTTATGAACATAAAACTATCGCACAGTTCCAATGTTGAAAGTTCAGCTGGTTGCCAACATAAAGAATTTGTATTATTCTTCTCACATATTATATCTAGATCTATAAAAAGGTAAATTTAAGAGTAATATAAACTACTTAACACTGTAACATATTCAAGCTCTGTCTGCAACTACTGCAAATATAGTGAGTACCTCTAGAAGCACAAATTGGTACCTGAAGAGAAACAATAACTCTCAGTTACGTAAGAATGTATCCCATTCATTCTGAGAGGGAAGATTTGATAAGGGAATTAATTTGCCCTTTCTCTTGCCTAAGCGCTTTTGCTGTTCAAATCTTCCTCTGCTCTGAAGCAGTGTCCACTTCGACCCTTGCAGTTGGTACAATCCATAAACCTACACAGCATTTGGTCACAGTTGCCTTTTGTTTTGAGGACCTAGGACAAGACATATGGAAAAGCCTAAATGGTGTTAGTCATGAGACAGAAAGTTTAGTGTTCTGGGTGACAGTACTGAGTGTCAAATCCTGAGTTGTGGCAGAGATGCTCCTGGATTTCTAATAGATTTAGCGGGTGAGTGTGTGTGTGTGTGTGTGTGTCTGTGTGTGTGTGTGTTGTACTAGGCCCTCTAAAGAGTTCTTGGTGGGAGATATCACAGACATGAGCATCTTAAGAGCAGGGAGGGATTCTCTTTCATTCATCTTTGCAGCCACAGTACTCAGCCCCTGGCCTGGCATTTAGTACATGCTCAATGGAGGTTTGATGAGTTATTGGATGAAGCACCACCTGGTGAAAACTTCAGGAAGTGTTGCCTTCCTCCCCTTTTCCCTAAGGTCATGGGCTATTCACATTCTAGGTCCATGACAGGGACATCAATTCTGGTTAGGGCAGGCCCAAAAGTTCTATTCTGGAGCTCAGTTACTACAAATGATTTGACCTGCGAGCAGCCTATCTTGACCCTCGGTTATAACCCTCAGACTGTCCTAAAGGGCCTCCTTATATCTCATCAGCTGCATATTGTGTAGATTTCCATCATTTCTTCTTTTTCTTATTCCTTGCACTAAGATAGCTTTTTAGGCCGGTATTTATGCCTACAGGGAAGAAAAAGTAACAGAGCATCTGGTGGAGGTTTTCTCCCTCTTTCTGAATACAACTCAACTGCCAGAGCCTTCTCCAAACCTTTTCATGAGCCTCTCAAGAAATGGAATTTCAACAAGCAGAATCCAGGTCATGGACTGGTAAACCAAGTACTGGGCAGGAAGCAGGGAGACTTGGATTCTATTCTCTCCCTGCCATTCATTGGCTGTATGACCTTGACTTAACTTCTTAGGACTTTAGATTCCTCACCCATGAAATTAAGGGACTTGTGCTAGATCTCCAAGGTCACAACTGTTCAAAACTTATGTAGTTTTATGTTAATAAATTAATTGAGCAAAATATTTTCTAGGTTTTGCATGTAGTAATGAACTATGGCAAGGACCTTTTAGGACTGTTAGGTGGGCAGACAGCAGATTGAATAGATATTTCTAATGCTTATAGGGCTTGCAGGATCTGGCTAAATGATATTTTTTTTATTGACTCATTAAGAGCAAACAAAATCTACCTGAAAACTATTTATCCATCACTATGCTTGTGAGGTGTTAAGACTTCAGAGGTGAAGTACCCAGAGTGCCTATTCTTAAATTTATTTATTTATTTATTTTTGGCTGTGTTGGGTCTTCGTTGCTGCATGCGGGCTTTCTCTAGTTGTGGTGACGGGGGTTATTCTTCGTTGTGATGCGCGGGATTCTCATTGCAGTTGCTTCTCTTGTTGCAGAGCACGGGCTCTAGGCGTGCAGGCTTCAGTAGTTGTGGCACGCAGGCTCAGTAGTTGTAGTTCACAGGCTCTAGAGCGCAGGCTCAGTAGTTGTGGCTCACGGGCTTCATTGCTCTGCGGCATGTGGGATCTTCCTGGACCAGGGCTCGAACCCATGTCTCCTGCATTGGCAGGCAGATTCTCAACCACTGTGCCACCCAGGGAAGTCCCATGCCTATTCTTAAGAAGCACTCAAACAAATAATTTTAGTAGAAAGTGATCATCGATATCACTGAGAGTTTTTCAAAGTGCAGAGGGAGGCTCAAAGAACAAAAGGGTTCCTGCTGAAGGAAAAGGGTGGGAGTGTCAGGAAGGCACCCACAGGAGGAGAACCCTGAGGGGAGTAGTTGGATTCCTGTCGTCTCTAAGTTCCCCAGGGGTGTGAGAGCTATCTGGGTGGTAGCTGTTGAGGAGTCTCCTCTTTCTGGCAAACCAATGTGACACCAGTGTTTGGAGTTACTACAAGGATGAGCCAGTGAGCATCAGACTTTGTTGTGGGCATTTGATTCATGTCCTTTACTATGGCAGCGGATAGTTCAGGTTTCAAATGGTGCATATTTTCCTGCAGTGGGCCCAGGGGAGGACATACTGTTGAACAGAGGCTTAGAGATGGATTTAGAGGCAGGTTGCTCAAGCTCTTAGATTACTTGTCTCATTAACAGTGGCAGGAATGGCTAGGGGCAGAGGAAGGAAGAGGCCAGAGTCACTTGGTATGCAAATGATTTCATATTCATAGACTCAGGGCTCTGAGAGCAAAAAATTCCCATGCCGGCTTGTGAATCCTCTCAGCCAGGGAACTTAGTACTGAGTCTGCATACAGTGAGTTCTCAAGAAATATTCTCTGCATAAATGAAGAGTTACTAAGTACCTACTATGTAACAGGCACTGTTGTAAGCACTTGATAAATATTTGTGGAATAAATTAATTTAATATAACTAATAAAATGCCAAAGAACAACCAAATAACCTATGTTAGCATTTGGTTGCCATAAAATAGGAATGAAATATTGATTAACCTCTAACCACATATTATACAAATGCATCCTTCCCTGAATATGTAGCTTGCCAATGCCATCCAAGGGAACAATAACTTTGGTCTTTGTAAAATGTTTACTTGTTAAGTAAAAGAGGAAATGAAGAGATTTGTTTCGTTTTGTATTTATACTGGGTATAAACATCACAATTATGTGTCCAAGTTCTCCAGATTCATCCAAACTATTCCTTTTGGATCAGCCCTTCTTCTTGCAAAGCGCTCATAGAAAATTTAGATAGGCCCCAGTAGAACAACATCCTCTATCTGGAAATGGTCAAAGGAATTCTCAAAAATATATTGGAAAAACATAAGAGTTACCTGCAAGATGAGAAATAGAGGGAAGGAAACCTATTTTGCTCCAGCCAGGTCATGATTATCTGGAGAAGGAAAAAAGTTGTATTGGAATACAGTTTTTAGCAGCTAGGCTCATCTTCAGCTCAATTTACTGATGATGCTAATTTAGTACGCTGAGCTTAAGGGCTACATCAGGACCCAAATTTCCTTGCTGAAGGCTCGTGTCTTTCTTTGAACTTTGTCTTATCCTTCCTCACCTTCCAGAATTTGAATTTCCCTCATTCTCTCTGAGTTCTATTTTCATCATCTTTTCCAGCTGGCCTTTCCTCACCATTGGGCACCAAAGTGGACTTTCAATGTTTACAGATGTTTGTGGGCATGAGACAGTTTGCTGGCTGAGAGATTTGGTCACAAGTTAGAAACAAGGTAGGGAAAGGTAGAGGGAAGGAAATGACAGTAAGTAAAACAGTCTTTACTGATCAGATTCTTAAATACTCAAATAATGTTTGGAAGAATAAAAGAACTTCTAAAATTGTGCAATTTAAATTAGTTGTGTCATGGTGGTAGAGGTGCTAAAGTCAAGGCCAAGGGTCACTTGTTCACCTGGGATACAACTAGAAATTAAATAATGGTTATTTAATTTCTTAAAAGAATTTGTTTGTAATCAGTCTAACCTAATCTAAGCTATTTTTTTATCTTCAAAAGCTGTGATGTGAGACTTGGTATTATAGTCTTATGGCCTATTCTTTTGTATATAAAAACCCATAAAGGGAAAATAAAAACCTGTTTCCAGTATCCTGTGCCCTGAATATAAACCTTTATAGTATTCTCTCTTGTAGGTTCCAGGGTCCCCCAAAGAGAAGACAGTACCTAGTTTTGGATGGGGAAGAGGACTGTTAACTGGTGGTGTCAACTATAGCATGAGGAGAAAAAGGGGGATGCTTGAAAAATGTCCTAAAGCAGTGCTTTTCCAACTTTACTGAGCCTCAGAACTTCCCGAGGGCTCCTTAAGACATATATTGCTGGGGCTGTATCTCATAGGTTCTGATTCAGTGGGTCTTAGATGAGACCCAGGAATTTGCATTTTTAACAAGTTCCCAGGAGAGACTGAGCTCCTGGCCTGGAAAATCACTGAGAATTGCTCTAAAGTCCAGGGGCATTTAAAAAGGAGAAAGAGAGGAGGAATGGGCCTGTCTGTGACAACACAATGAGAGAGGTTGATTGGTTTTGCATGCCAGCACTTTAATACAAATAAAATGTCCCCATTTTTTTTTTTTAGTTTTTAGTGCTTTGTCTTAAGATACAGATGGTTGCCTTTGAGTACCAAGTACATTGTGCTTCCTTGACGTTCCTCTTCTAGGGAAAGTTGAATCTATTTGCTTTCGAGCTGCCTGTGTTCTTAAGTCCACAAGATACCACCAAGGGGTATCCACTAGTAACTTGGACTCTGCAGAACTAAGGATGCTTGTGCCCAACGAGGGCTCAGGAAGATGAACAGTCTGTATTTTACAGTCCCCATGCCATTAGTAAAGTGTGTTCTTTGTTTAAAATTTTGTTTAATTGTAGTCCTCTCCTTTGGATCTCAGAATAAGTTGGTGGGATAAATTATGTAGGGGATAATTTGTAAAAAATGTCTGGTAATATAGGAGAGAAAAAAGAGAGTTTAGTGTGAGAAAACTTAGGCGGAGTGATGAATGTGTGCTCTACTTGAGAGATGACGTGGAGGCATTGTGGCTGGAGGAGTTCGGTTTAGGGTGATAATGTCTGTAACATCAGAGAGAGATTGGGTCTGGACAGTAGAAAAAGGCTATTTGAAGAAAAAAATAGCAAGTCTGAAATTTTGCTCTGTGTGTGTGTAGATTGAACGTTCTTACTGTGATATCATAGTTGGAATGTCAGTACTAACGTTGAGTTCACCAACTCAGGGATGTGATCTTCTGTGAATTCTTCAGGATACCTAGAGATCCAAGCCAATTGGATAAGGGCCTCTTTCCAAGGTGGGTAATTTATTGGTTAACCTCGCAGTCACCTGACAAGAAATTCAGGCAAGGCTTTACTGGGGCTCCTGCTGCAGCAGTGGGGAGAGAGAACAAGTAACAGGTTCCCTTGCCTGCTTGAACCAGAGGGGCGAGCTGGTTCCTTACATGGGGTGAGGGTAGGGGTGGGTCCAGGGGTCTGGCCGGAGGGGTGGCTTAGGTGCTTTGCCCACCCCTTTGGTGGTGATGTGTGCAGGGGGCATGCGCAGTACCCTGCTTTTCTCCCAACACCCTGCTTTTGCTCCGGACTCTTCAGAAGTGGCAGTTGGGTTTTTGGTCTTTTTGTATCTTGTTGTTCATAATTTAGCCCAACTGTACATGCATGCAGTTATTTTTAGTCCCTTATAGTTTCTTTGTATTTTGTTGCTCGAGGAGTCTTTGTCCAGGTGCAAGCACTGAAGCAAAGGGTCCCAGGTCCCAGGTCCCAGCCTTGCTCAAAATCTCAATAATAAATTCCTAGGGAAAATGCAGAAGGTAAAATGTTATTTTAGTTTTATTTATTGTACTCTAAAACTTTTGAGACATATATATGTATATATAGAGAGAGACAGAGACAGAGAGACAAAGAGAGACTGTCATTTTCTACCTCCTTGCGTTCTGCTAGCCTCATAAGTATACTTTTCTCTCCCCAGGAGGGGCTGATATTAGGAGGGAAATGTCTGTCCTCTTCTCCTTGCTCCATATCTGACTGGGAGGTTGGGAGGGGGATAGGAGTCCTGAGACCTTCCTGATGTATATGGTTTCCTTTTCTGCAGTGTGCAGCGATCTGCCCTGGGTGGAGTTTGGGGAAGGACCTGGGTTGGGGGAGACTGTGGTTATATAATTTTGTCTTTAATTGGGGCAAAATTTAGTTGCAAAATCTGGCCAAGATCTAACCCCATTTTTCACCCAGCCTTATCAGTTTATCAGCTGGTACTGTGTTTTGACTGCATGACTTGGAAATTCAGAGCAGATTTAAGGCGGTGAGCAGTCATCCTCCTAAAACTCCTCCAAGAGACAATGCTGCTGAGATTCCCTAAAGGAAGTTATTTTAGGAATTTCCCTTTACGATAGGGCTTTAATATTTTTCTTACTCTTTAGCTGGGTCCATGAGTAAAGAGAGGAAGGAGTAGGGGAACTTCATTATTTACTTTACTCCTACTCCACCAGAGCTGCACGCATGCCCATTCCCACTCCTTACGTACAAACTGCCTTTCCTAGTCTCTCCCCCTTCCCTGACTCTGCACCACCAGGTACTGTGTTTTCTTTTTCACTGTCTTTGCCCTTTTCTTAAATTCTTTTTTCCCCTCTTAACCTGTACAACTTTCCTGGCTCATAAGGCTTTACTTTGTGCTAAGAATGTCACAACTTACATGCCTCAGGTGGGATTTATCAAATACGGCATTGTAAAGTGACCTATATTGGATTATCTCTTGTGTTGTTGTTATTGTGGTTACATATCATTCTATTGTTATATAACAAGGCCTGAAATCTCTTTGAGGGCAGCCTCTTAGATTTATACTTGCTGGTATGACTCAAAATGCTTTGCAAATATTAGATGCTTCGTAAATATTAGTTGGTCAATTTACCTTGGACAGTCTTTGCAGTATTGTTTTCAGGTAGATATTAAAATGTGTTACTAGAAAGATGGGATCTCCAGGTGACTAATTCATTTCAGCCAATAGTTTTAAAATTTGTGCACTCTTATTAGTTGTACTCTTACTAAGTTGCTGATGGAGGTTGACAAAAAGGAGTAGTTGCTTCTATTTTGGCTTAATATGAATAATAGTAACATTCTTGAACTTCTGCGGCACAACAGCCAAGCTAAGCATACTTTAGATATTATTGCATTTAATCATTACAACAGCTGTGATGCCGCTGCTGCTATTATCCTATTTCCCTAGAGAAGCTGCGGCTCCAATATGTTGCCAGGTTGTAGGTGTCAGAGCTGGGATTTGAACTTGAGGCTTCTTGACTCCAAAGCGCAAACTTTTAGCCATAATACCATGCTGCCATAAAGCTTTTCCATGCTTATTCTCAAGGGGTTTTTCAGGCATTCAACAGGTGTTTTGTGCTCTTCAGCTGCAGTGCTAACCAGAAAGAATATGTAGGATGCTAGTCTAGTGGTTGAGAATATTGCTCTGAAATCAGCTGCACCAGGGCTTGAATCTCATGCTTGTTACATAAAAGCTGTGTGATGAGGAATGAATTTCTTAACTTCTCTGATCCTCAATTCCATCATCTAAAATATCAAGATAGTAATTCTGTTAACTGAGATAAAGCCAACAAAACTCTTAGCACAGTGCCTTTAAGTGCTCAAGAAATGTGAGCTATTATAATTACAATCTTAATTCAAACTATCAGAAATTACATTAATGAAGGTAAGTGAGGAAATAAGCCACTGGATCCTGTGCAAAAGGGATGCTTGAAAAGACTGACAGAACTGCAGTCTCCCAGGGGCTTAGAAATATATAGCATATCAATATTTTCTAAAAACTATTCTTTTCTTTAGATATAAGAGTATTTGCGTGGCACCTACCAGTTAGCCCTATGAGGCTGCAAGTGGGTCAATGAAGTCATCAAAGGATTTGGGGAATGAAGTCCTCATGAGCCGGGTTCTGTGGATCACACACATCCTCCCCACACACTATTCTACTTCCTCTGTGCAGGGCTCTAGCTGAGCCTTGTGCACAGCATGTGGAGAGCTCTGAGGCGTTCAGGTGGAATGCTGTCCTCAGAGGAGAATGTCCAGGGCAAGTCAGGAGTAAGAGGTTTCCCTACATAGGACTGGGAAAGGTGGAGAGCTTTTTTTTTGGACCCTTTTCTGTCTTTCTTCAGGTTCTCTGCTTTGTTAGTTTGCTAAATGAACTTAGGGCTGTGATGGCTTTCTATTTGAAAGACTGTTGTATTGGAAAGAACATCCTCTTTAGGGGAAGCAGATCTTAATTCCCCACTCACTAGTCTAGGCACCTTGGGGAAATCCCTGACTGTGGTCTGTGAAGTAGGGACCATGGTGATGCCACTTCTCCTTTAGTATCTGTTGTCATGAGGGTCAAGGAAGGTACAGTTGTGAAGTCCCAAGTTACGCACACATTTTATTGAAAGGGCTGTCCTACAGCTGCTTTGTGCCTTTGTCCCTCCCCGAATTCTCTTTTCTTTGCATACTAATGAACTTACAGGATATGTTCTCTTGCTCCCTGTGCCATTTCCTCCCAACCTTCCCCCGCCTAAGTCTGTGAAAAAGAATAGGAAAGTTTAAGGGTTAAAAAACACTAACCAGTATGTTTATGCGGTTGGCCTTCATATGCCAAGGTTGAGCACCTTGGTCCAGCCACGAACCAGTTACCCTTCTGGTTCTGGGTAACAGTCCTCCTGAAGGCTGGTTGGAAAGGTAGCCCCATTGGGAACACCGCTGTAGTTGTTTAGGACCCAGTCCTCTTCCATGCTCCTCAGCGCCAACCTAAGTGTCTGCTCAGAGTCATTTACTGAAGTCCTATCATCAGGCAGGAGATTATGTGTTAGAGATGAAGCAGTAAAGCCTGGAAAGAGAAGTTCCTCCCCTGTCACTAAGTGAGGAAGTAGGAAGCAGACCTTTTCACTACACCATGCTGTGCTTCCTTCAATCCACCGAACAAGGGAAGAATGGTAGAGAGCCAGGGCCCGGAGAGGGGAGAGTTAGAGGAATAAACATAAACTGAAGAAAATGGAAGGGCTACTTATTTCCTTTTCTAGCAGTAAAAACATTATACAAACATACATCTATACTATAATATGTGCCTACGTAGTATACAGATAGCTACATAAGTCTCCCAGCTGCTTTAGATAAAAATTCTTAGAGACCTACCTAGAATGGGGAGAATCTGAGAAAAATTCTTATCAGATACCCCTGGTCCAGCTCTAACTCTTGCTTCAATTTTACTTTTTTAATTTAAAAAAATTACAGAAAAGGGCAAAGATGAAATTTTAATAATCTCTATTTCTATTACTTAAAATGAACCATGGTTAACATCCTGACATGTCTACTTTTAGCCTTTTTAAAAATAAAAGTAGTTTATCATTATGTTTATAAAATTATAAATGCTATTTTGAAATAAAAAGCATTAAATTTAATATTAGTTGAAGTTACAGAAGTAAGACTAGCGGAACTATTGAACTTCACTTACCTATTTCTTCATCTCATCTCATCTCATATTTCCTCTTTTATTTCATAAAAAAGCTGCCCAAAGTTAAGAAAACATGAAAAATACTGATACTGGAATCAAGATTTTTAAAGTTACATATTTTAATTTTCAACATTTTAAATTTACTCTGCTATGAAAGAATAGGGCCATAGTACTATCACACATCTTCACATCTTCTCTTTCCCCTTTGCCTTCAGTTTTTGTGTGTTTTATTATTATTTCCATATTGTTTGGGTTTATAACATTGCACCTTATTCTGTAACTTCAATTTACCTATGTTTAATAGTCAATGTTTAAATGAATTGACTGCTCACCATTAGTCTTTTTAAAAAAGACTCTATTTCTCTGAGTTTTTAATTTTGATCAAAAATAAATTGGCAAGTCTTCATTGTCAAGTTTTTTTTCAGACAGGCTCATGGGTAGCCTGCTTTCTTAGTCCTTTCATGGTTCATAATGCTTTTATACTTGATTGCCATTTTGGATATAACATTTTAGAGTCATGCTATTTTCACCTCAGAACAGTGGTTTCATTGTTTTACAACACTGATTGATCTAAGGCAGCCTGATTTTAGTTCCTTGTGGGTTATTTGCTTTTTCTGTCTAGATGCCTGAAATTGTTTTATTCCTGAAATTCAGGAGCTTAACTAGAATCTGTCTTGGTGTAGAGTCCTGTGTTAAATTTTCTCAGAATACATGTTCTTTCCAACTATAGGTAATTTCTAAAAGTTTCCTTTGATTCAGACAAATTTTATTGTAGTATATTTTTGAATATGTAACTATTCTGTATATTAGGGTTTCTCAAGAATATCAGTTATCCTATGTCTTTTATATCAATTGTCTTTTTTTCCACTGCTTTAATTAATCTTTCTATACATGCGTGTATCCTAATTATCTCAAGCCTTTATTCTATGCCAGTAATTTAATTATCAGTGGTACTTATTCTGTTCCTTGCTTTTCTAATTTATTTATTTCTTTAATGATACTGCTTTGGTTTTTCTATTTGTTTCCATAGGTCTTCAGTTTTCTTTTTCATAACATTCTTGTTTTATCATTATATCTTTGGCCCAATATTGAACTGATATTCTTGTTAAGATGTTCTGTGTCAAGAAGCATTCATAAGAAAAGTTCCTTGAGACATGTTTCTTTAAGGTTTTTTGTTTGTTTTATTTTTCGTTTGATTTTGTATTTGTTTTGTGGGCAGTAGCCTTCCTTCTTTTCTAATGGTGAAAAAAATCGTCTCCCAATTGAATTGAAACAACAAGCCCAGAATTATGTTGAGACACCTGCACATTTGGATTATGATTTCCTAACCAAAATCTCAGATGGAAACCAGGTGAGCAGAAGGGATTTGTACACAACCAAGGTGAACACAAGTATCTACACAGAAAGCTGACACCAGGTCAAGTGTTTCCATGTCATGACTTGTTTTCTATTCCCAGTCTGTTCAATTCCCAGGCCTCTTGTAGACTGTGTGCATTTTTGTGGAGTCAGAGAACATTTCTAATTTTAGCTTTTTGGCTTGCTTAAGCACAAGTACTCCCATAGCGACAGATTAAGAAACTTGCCTTTAACCCACATTTTATTTGTATGTTGACTAGAAAATGGATACATTAGAAATTTCTATATTAAAACTTAAATTGTCACATGCTGGGAATCTTCCCTATAGAGTAAGCAACTTACTACATCCAACAATACTTTTTTTGGCATCAAAAGCTAAAAAATAACTAATTGGCTGAGAAGATTAGGTGTAAAGTAACAAATGCAGAGTTAAATCTTTCTAAGGGAAACACCAACATATTCATAGGGAAGATGCAAAGACTTAAGACTTCTGTGGTATTTAAACTATATTCAAGTAATAGCAAGATAATTGGTAAGAAAATTAACCAGCGTTATTTTGAGAACTCAATTCATCACAATACCCAGTGTTTTTATAGTTTCTCCTCAGTGCTCTCACAGTTAGAAGGAGGCAGCCCATTTCGATTATATGTGCTAAATTTTGTGGTCTTCTGAAATGATACACAGTAATGGGCTGTTTCAGCAAATATAATCAAATTGTTTCATTTATTTTAGCATGCAAATTCAAGCTCCCTAGTGCAGTTTAAAACATTAAAAAAAAGTTGCTGGCGTGGCATACACTGATGGCTTTGATTCTCCTTAGGCTGAGAGCAGGTAAAGAGTTAGCAAATTTTTGTAATTTTATACGGAAACATTACAACAGCATGCAAAAGTGTTTAATAATGTAGTGATTTTTGCTTGAAGTACATGTTCACCAGAATCTCCTATATAAATGACTACCCTCTGGATATATGTTAAAAACTCAAAATTTAAACTTTGTGAAACCTCGTCTAGGAGTCAATTCTATACACATAAGAAGGGGAGGGCTTCCCTGGTGGCGCAGCGGTTGAGAATCTGCCTGCCAATGCAGGGCACATGGGTTCGAGCCCTGGTCTGGGAGGATCCCACATGCCGCGGAGCAACTAGGCCCGTGAGCCACAGCTGCTGAGCCTGCGCGTCTGGAGCCTGTGCTCCGCAACAAGAGAGGCCGCGATAGTGAGAGGCCCGCGCACCGCGATGAAGAGTGGCCCCCACTTGCCACAACTAGAGAAAGCCCTCGCACAGAAACGAAGACCCAACACAGCCATAAATAAATAAATAAATAAATAATTAAAAAAGAAGGGGAAAACAACCCAACATCCTTTCAGTTAAAATGGGAGAAATGTAAAAGCTGGGAAAAACTAGATGTCGTAAGTAATGTTTTTCTTCTCTGGTGGCTCATGATTCCTGGAATGTCTCATTGAGAAGAATCATTGTGGAAATCTGGGCCCTCTAGGGATGAAAGCACAGGATAAAAGATGGCCCAGTCTCTTTTCTTGGCCTCTCCTGTGTTTATCAAAGTTTGTATTTCCTTTCATTTGATATCATAGCCATGGGCACATGTAATGCTTAAAATATATTTGCTTTAAAACACCAGGAGTAATAGAGAGTAAATTTAGCCACCCAAAGGCTGTGGTGCCAATCAGAGTAAGAGGATTTTATGGATAGGAGTGGTCATTTATGTCCACTTTCAAAACCAGAAAAAGTATTTGCTTGAATACCTACTGAGATGGCCATTTTGCCAAATGGTACATATAGTAACACTTGCAATGAGCCTTGGGAGAAAACAATACAGGGCAATGAGCAGTGTTCCTTAGAATTGAATGAGAGGGTGTGGTTCCACAGGAAATAGTAGTGACTACTGGGTGTCTGGGTTTTTGTCTTCTGGGACTCCCCGGTCAGACCTGGAAATCTGTGGGCCCAGCCTTGCTGGGGGCTCAACAAATACAATAGCACTGGATTGTGACTCTGGGAGAGGAGCTGGAATGCTTGGCAGAAAGGCAGTGAGTGGATTGATCAATGAGGATTACGGGTCATCTTTATGCTATGACATCCAAATTCATGTCTGGTTATGTTCATGAGCTCCAGGCTCACATATCCATCCACATTTTTGACACATCACACCTCAGAGACATCACAAAATTAATGTGTGTCTGCAACAGGGCACTTAATTCTCTACCCCCTGCTTTGTATCTTCCCTACCTCATTAATGATACCTTTGTACCTTGATCCAGTTACTCCACAGAGAAAGTTGGAAATCATTCTTGATAATTCTTTTCCTCATCCTACTCCACACATCCAGTCCATCAGCAAGTCATGCTAATTCTCTCCTCTAATCTGTAAATGTGCCTGGAATCTATCTACTTTTTTCCACTGGTCCTGACCACCATCATCTCTCATTTAGATTAAAAGAACAGTCTCCAAATTTACAATCTGTTTTCTTCCCGAACTTAACCCATGTTACACTTGATGGCAAAGCTAATCTTGCAAAACACACATCAGATTATGTTAATGCCATGATTAAAACCTTTAGACAACTTCTCAACAAGTTTAAAATAAAGTTTAGGCTCCTTATGATAGACTACAAAGCTCTTGGTGATCTGGCTCCAGCTGGTCCCTTCGCCCCCACTGTTTGCCTGACTCCCCCAAGCTCATGAGGCTGTAGCCACCCTAATTCTATGTCAGTGTCCCATTCTGAGCCCTTCCCCACCTGAGGACCTCTTCTTTCATGTGGACAACCTTCTCTCTAGTCATCTCCATCTCAGACTCTTGTTTCTTTTCTTCATTACACCTATTTACACTTCATTGCACTGAAATTATTTTATTCATTTGCTTGTTTATTTCTTATCTGTCTTCACCTATTAGTAGGTAATGGCTATGAGAAAAGGGACCATCTTTGTGGCCCTGCCCTTCTTAGCAGCACTTAGAGGGAACTCAATAAATGTTTGCTGAATGAATGAATGGAGAATGTGAAGCAGGCAAGACTGTGGCATAAAGACACACTGCAGGTTCTGTGTCTGAGATGAGACACAGGCAGAATCTATAAAATTATGAACCAGAAGGAAAAGGAAAATGCCATTTGGCCACCAAATCCCAAAACACTGGGCTGGGAAGGCTGCCTTTGATATTTCTGGGAGATGATTTTAGAGCAATAAACTTGTGAGAGAGTAATTAAGAGGTAAGCTAAGGAGGATATACAAATGAACGAGGATGAATATCAAAAAGGTTTGGACAGGGGCTTCCCTGGTGGCACAGTGGTTGAGAATCTGCCTGCCAATGCAGGGGACACGGGTTCAAGCCCTGGTCTGGGAAGATCCCACGGAGCAAATGGGCCCATGAGCCACAATTACTGAGCCTGCGCATCTGGAGCCTGTGCTCTGCAACAAGAGAGGCCGCGATAGTGAGAGGCCCGTGCACCGTGATGAAGAGTGGCCCCCACTTGCCACAACTAGAGAAAGCCCTCGCACAGAAACAAAGACCCAACACAGCCATAAATAAATAAAATTTAAAAAAAGTAAAACCTAGCATATATATTTAAAAAATTTAAAAAAAAGGTTTGGACAGTCTTGCAAATGACAGTGTCATAAAAGGCCACCAAATGAGGCCTGTCTGACAGGAATTGTTGTAGGGGAAGGCCAAGGAAGATTCACTAGCCAGTCCCTTTTTCAAAGGTCATAGCTCTTGTCAGTCTGGGTTTAATTCAATATGAACAGAAGTAACCACCATGTTTTTGTTTTGTTTTGTTTTAAACTGAGAGCTGTACTAAGTGCTTTATCCTCCCAACTCTTTTGGCGGACACTCCCATTGTACTGGTGAGAGAGCAGAGGCTTGAGAGGCTAATTAACCAGCTGTAGGTCACATTCAGTGAGGGGTAGAGCTGAGGGAATGAAAACGGTACTGTCACCAGAGCCCTGCTCCTACCTTCTGTCCTGACCCAATTAATATTCACATCCCAAGCCCTAGGGAAAATGGCAAAATCTGCCTTTAGCATTTACTTCTCCATCCTTTACCCTCTTAGGTGGTCCCTACCCAGGACCACTCCCTGGCTAGAGTCCCTTTAGAAAGAATGAAAGCTGATAAGTCATTAACACCTTAGCGTGAATTAGCTAATGACCCTACAAGGAAACCACTGAACTTTATGAGGTGAAAATATTTTGACCAGAGCCCTACTCCTCCCCCTCAAATCCCAGACTCAGAGCTGCAGCTCTTGGGTCCGTGCTGGCTAACGAGCATGTGCAGGCAGAGGAGCTCGATAAAGATTGACTGATTTATTGATCGATGGGCACGCAGCTGAGCTTAATCTTCCCTTGCAGCTGCTCCTTTCCTTCCACATCTCTGGAGAAGTGTGTTCGGCCCTACCCAACATCCCCACACATCGCCCACCCCACTCTTTTGAACTGGGCCTTAATGGGAGTCTGGTGTGAAGTTAATAGGTGGTGGAGAAACATCTAGAGACCCTGAAGAGGAGGGGCCAAACCTGTAGCCCCAGTGCCGGGCTCCTGGCAAGGCAGGGATTTCCATATCACACAAGGGGAATGCTGGCCGAGGGCTCTCCCACCGCCAGAGGGGCTCAGGGACGCAGAGAAAGGACAGGCCTGTGCAGCTCCAGGCCCCTGCCTCTGTGTATGAGGCTGTGAAGGAGCTGGGAATGGCTCACAGACCCTGGCACGTGGGAGGAGAGGTGGCACGGACGCTCCTGGCCCTCCTTGCATAACAGCTGGAAGGGAGAGAAGCCAGACTCAGGGTGACTTTCCAGCTGGCAGATGGAGAGTGCCTGACATCTGGCGTGGAGCGTGCGGGGACCCACCTGGGCTGAGAGCTGCCTGCTTCCAGGGGCTCAGGGTGCCGTGCAGCTGTGGCAAAGAGGGCATTGGTGGAGAGGGTGCCCAGAATCAGGAGCAGTTGGCTTCAAGGCCCACACCACCCATTTTATGTTTAGTTCTGGGGGCTGCACTTTGCAAAGGACACATAACAACAACCACATACACACAGTATGGAGAGGGGGCTTCACACACGGTCATATGAGCAACGATAGAAATAACTGGGGCTTTTATCCTCAACACAAACGGACCTGGAGGGGACCTGGAGGGGACCCGAGAGCCAACTTCAATTACTGGTAGAGTTGTCACACAGAGGATGGCTTACTTGTTCTCTTCCCAGAGACTGGTGTTAGCACCAATGAATGGAAGGTAGAGAGAAGAAGGATGTGTTTCTAAAGGAGGAGTTTCCTTACAGCCAATGCCATCTGACATTCCTAGGGGGTGTGGTGAGCTGCTCATCGCTGGGGGCATTCAAGAAGAGGCCGAGGGAGTAGCATGGGCATTGTATAAGGTGCTCATATATCTGATGAGAGATTGGGCTAGACCACTGAGGACTCCTGCAAATCTGAGGTGTTGGGTTCCAGGAAATCAGGACGGCAGAATCATCTGCCTGTTTGGCAGGATAATAGAATAGAGAATCCACAGAACTCTCTACCTGTGCACAGGAGACTGGGCACCAAGTCCTTGCCTGTCCTCCTGTAGGAAAAGTCCAACACTGGCCCTCAGAAACATCCTTTCAGCACTGGGGCTGAAGGTGATCTCAGAGTTCATTTCCAAATATCTCTAAACTCCAAGGCATGGAAAGACAGAATCTTAGTGAAGGAAACTTGCCTTTACCTAATATTTACCATGTTTCAGACCTGTGCTGCCCCATATTGTAGCCACTACCCACAAGCACTTGGAATGTGGCTAGTCTGCATTGAGATGTATAAAATACATATAAGATTTCAAAGATTTAGTATGGTAAAAAGAATTTAAAGATATCTCATTTATATATTTTATATTGATGCTGTTTTATAATGGTAATATTTCATAACATATACATAAAGTTAAGTTCAACTGTCTTCCTTTTTTAAAAAAATGAAACTACTACAAAATTTAAAATTATATACACGGCTCAAAATATATATCTACTGGGCAGTGCTGCTCTAGACCCAGGATAAGTATTTTTGTTCATTATTTTATTTAATCCTCACAACTATTCCAAGAGGTAGGTACCATTATCACCCCTATTTTATTCATGAAAACACTGGAATTTAAGGAGGTTGAGTAACTTGCCCAAAGACACACAAGTTCTAAGTTGCTGACTTGGGATCTGAACTCAGGTCCCCCAGACTCTACAACCATACTCTCCTACCACTTTATGCCGCTATGTTGACATCCTCTGTAGGGAATTGCTCCTAAGTTGGAAAATGCTGGAGGAAGGAACATGAGAAATGATTGTGGAAATGCTGACGGTGGCTAAACAACATAATTAAAAATGCCAACAAGGCCTTTGAAGTATGTGCCGTTGGGGCAGGAATGGACAGTGAATCTGGCTCCAAGTTCAACTGCAAAATCCATGCCCTCAGAAAAGGGAAACTGCAAACCTGGAACCTTGGAAATGCACATCACTCAGGGGATTTTAAGGTTTCAGAGATGGTGGGGCATTTCAGGGATAGAGCCTCCCTATGTCTGAGCTCTGTGGGTTGGGTTTAGGCCAAAGTAGGAACTCCTTCCACATTATGAAAAGCCTTAATACGAACACCTTCTGTGGGGTTGTTTGGTGGGATCACTGATGGAGCAGGGAGGGGAAGGGCAATTAGGAGGTGTCCTGGGGAGCATTTAAACAGCCCCCTGGATTCTGGCTCAACAAAAGTAACTCATAAATAACCATCCTGTATTTGGAACTGCTTTACTTGACTCAAGAAGGCGTTTTCTTTTCTTTCTTCTCCCTCCCTCCCTCCCTCCCTCCTTCCTTCCTTCCTTCCTTCCTTCCTTCCTTCCTTCCTCCCTCCCTCCCTCCTGCCCTTCCTCCCTCCCTTGCTCCCTCCCTCCTTCCTTCCTTTCTTCCTTCCTTCCTTCCTCCCTCCCTCCTGCCCTTCCTCCCTCCCTCCCTCTCTCCCTCTCTCTCTCTTTCTTTCTTTCTTCTAGTTACTGTAGTGAGGGAGGTTTGGACCTCTTTGCAAGGGGTTTTCCCTCACATTTCTCAATACACATAAAGTCTCCTCTTTCCCCCTTGTGGAGAGAGTGTTGCTTCCTTTGGCCTCATTACACCCCGGGCGCATCTCCTGAGGGCTGCAGGTTGGAGAGCCCTCCAGGGCTGTGCGTCAGGAAGGTTTCTTCCTGCGGATCGTCTGCCTGGAACCTTGCACTTAGGGAAAACAGAAGGCCGCCCTGGGCTGTGGAGGGCAGCGAGATCGATGACAGGCCTTCTGCTGTTCTGAGTTCAATAAATAAGTACAACCCCCAAATAACATTCAGTTGAGAAGATTCATGAGGCATGAGGTAAATGGCCTGTACAAATGTCTGACTGAGGGGAGAAGGGAGCCATGGTAATGATTTTACCTGCCCAAAGGGAAGAGAAGCCAGAATTGGAAGGGAAGTGATTGACTTATAATTACACTGACTGGGGACCCTGGGGTTGTGACCGCAGAAAATTACTCAAGTTTTCCATAGCCCTAGAGCATCCACAAAACCCTCAAAGCCCAAGGCTCCAAAGCAAGTTGGCCGCATTCACCTCTGGGTCTCTCAGGAGGAAGTGCGGTATGTATAGTGGGCACTGGGATGTTGGCCAGCGCAAGGGGGTCAGGGTGAAGCTGTGGTTGGGCCTGTTTCAGGGACCTACCCACCCAGGACCATGGACGGCCGTGTGGGGGTCAGGGGATGAGTCAGAAAGAGAACATTTTTCATGCTCAAGCTGTGAAGAAAATGTGAGGCTCCCATCCTCCCAGCTTCCAAGGACAATGGAATGGGGTGGTAGGGCCCAGTGGCCAGGACAGACAAATGAATGACTCTTAGCTCAAACCCACAGTTCCTTCAGTCTCTGCTTTCAGAGTCTGGGAGAGACGTCCAAAGTGACTTGAGGGAATGCAGCCATTCCTGTTGACCTCAGAAGCTGACGGCTGTACCTGCAGACACCCTAACAGACATGCCTGCTGGGAATTCATCCAGCCCTTTTGAAACCTACTTCTATTTCTAATGAATTTCCCTTAGTAGTACTGTTAGCAGTAAGGGCTGTGACCAGTTAGGGGGTAGAGCCAGGTTGGGTAGGTCAAGAAAGGCACTGGCATCTTTCGACCAAAGTTTGCTGCACTAGGTGTCTGCTATCATCTGCGACTGTGGTCCAGGTGCTTTGGGAGAACAAGGCTGGCGTAGCTCTGAAGAGAATTCCCAACTCCCATCAGCCCCAGTAATTCCATCAAAATTCTTACCAGAGTTCTAAACAAGAAGGTGAATTAAAAACTTGAATTTTCTCTCTGTGTATTTTCCTAGCCCACACAGTAAGCAGTTATTGCAAGTGAAATAAATATCTGAAAGCTGTAAATGATGGCTTTGCAGTTATGTTTTTCCAAGGGCCATTCATTGTATTTCCTCTGAAGTAAGGAGGCAGTGGTGAGAGAGACTTATTGAACCAACTGCCTTGCAGGTGCCCCTGCCTCATCCAGATTCTTCCCTCCACGGCCTCACCAGTGAAATACACACTGAGTCACGTCCATTCAGCCAGAAAAATACACACGTTTCCCCTTTTCTAATAAAGCCAGCATGTTATTTTAGGCTGCTTAGGTGAGCCTTCTAGAATTCCAGACAGAGGCTGAGCAAAGCTTGTCATTTGATGACATTTCCAGTAAAAGCATTGAAATGACAGCAATGATTTCAAAGCCCAAAGTGAGATGCCCAAATGGTATCTGGAATTTAAAAGGGCTGAAAAGTTAAAACTAGCTCAGCGTCTCCCCGCATGTCTGCCCCACCTCTTCCTCAGAACTGAATGGAAAGTAACCCCCCCATAGATCAAGCTCTGCCACAGTGTTAGCAAGCAAAGTGCAGAGCAGGTCACAGTATTTCTAATTCAGATTAATGACCCCATTCAGCCCTGTCTCCTTAGCAGGAAATTAGAAAGTGTAGGAAGGAGCAAATAGTGATTCATAATACGTGACTCTGGGTATTGGCAGTTGTGCTCGTTAAAAGCTAAGATACTGTTTTGATATAAAATAATTGAGTCTGACTTATTTACGGGATAAAGTGTTCTCCATAATACGAGCTCCCTTTTACAAACCAGCTGGTCACATACCCATATGCTTGAAGGACAGAAGAACTGACCTTTGCCCATTTTGTGTTTGCTGCAGTTCTGTCAGACACAGTAATTTAGGGTAATAGGCTGGTAGGCTGTTGCACTTTTCTTGTACTCTGCTGTGGATTCTTTCTCTCTTCTTCCTCCCATGGTCATCTCTCCTCACCAGGGCTGAGTTCCAACCTTCTGTTCTCCACCCTCCACGCTCACTTCTTCAGGGAACTTACTTAATTAGGGGGCTTCATTTATCACCTGTTTGCAAACAGCCGTGACCTATTCCCCATGTCTTATTATCTCCCCTACTTCCTAGTGCATGCGTGCCCGTGCGTGCGCACACACACACAACTTCCATTAGATTCACATAGACTTAGGTATAGAACCAGACTTGTTGTCATCCCCATGTAAATTCCTTTCCTTCTCTAAATCCTCATTTATAGCCATGCATATCTATTCGTTCCTTCCTTTGCCCTCCATATCTTGTCTGTCACCAAGAGCTTCCCTTTCCTCTTTGGATTCAGTTATTTCTGCCATTTGCACATTCGGTATGTAAGCTTGACTCAGACTCTTGTTTAGGAGAGAGAAATGATTTTTTTGAATAAAAATCATGCAAAGCTCAGTCCCTGGGCATGCCTAATAAACCTTTCCCTATGAGGATGCATTCTTTGTTTTCTGCTCCAGGGAACATGTCTACTCTCAGATCTCACACCAAAATAGTGTTGATGAGAAACAGAAAAAGTTGAATGAGCTTTAGAAATAATTGCATCTGAGAAGTTATTTCCAAACCTGTATGTGTATTAGAATCTCCTTTTTAAAAATGCAGATTCCTGTTAAATCTGAATCTCATCTACCACTCTCCTCTTGCACACGCCCCTTCTGCCACTAGTCTCCTTTCTTTGAACACACTGAACACATTTCTGTCTCAGGGCCTTTGTACTTCCTCTTTGGAACTCTCTTCACCTAGATGTCTACACTGGCTTGTTCTGGTGGATATTATCTCCTCAGAGAGGTGAACACATTAAGACAGAGTCCTCTATCTGCCCATTTGTACTTATTATTTCCTGTCAGCCGTACTTCCTAGATAGCTCCTTGAGGGCAGAGATTTTTGTCTGTTTGGTTTACAGCTTTATCCTCAGAGCTAGAAAAAGCTTTACACACGGTAGGCACTCCAGCAATGTCTGCTGAATCAGTGCCTAAAAAGTGGATCAGAATCCAGGAAGGCTTGTTTTAGAACAGTGGTTCTTAAAGTGTGGTTCCTGCACCAGCAGATTCAACATCACTTGAGAAATGGTTAGCAATGCAAATTCCTGGGCTTCCCACCAGTCCTGCTAAATCCGAAACTGGGAGGCAGCTGTGTGAGTTTCCTCGGGCTCTCCAGGTGACTCTGACACTGGGGAGGGCTTGAGAACCGCTGCTCTAAGACATCATTTGGGTGCCACGTTATCTTTTGCACTTACTACTATCTGTCAAGGCAGAAAAAAAAAATCTCGCGGCACTCATGTTCAACATTTACACTAATCTTAGACTATTTCCTGATTGTTTCAGGTGCATTAGGTCAGGAAGCTGGCTTGTCCTGTGGTCCTCAAGTATCAGGAAGAACTCAGTACGCCTTTGTTGGCTGGTTGATTTCGCAATATTCCTTGGATATTCCTTTTTTTAGCTTTAAGTGATATATAGAAAAGTATACTCTTCCACTTAGAGTTAATAGAGGTATGTATGCTATTAGAATGTAGAAAATATGTTGATTAAAAATACTTGCATGTTGGTTAATTCTGACTCGTTTTATTACTTGTTAAGAAAGTATTAAAGAAGTTAAGACCTTAGGCTTAGGAGTTGGATTTGGGCTGGGTCAGGCCTTAGTTGGTAAAATGGGCAGTAATACCTGCCTTGGAGAATTAATAGCACTGGCGCACAGTGGGTACTCAAAGTAGGTATTATTAATAATGATAATATTTGGCATTTTTATAACTTCAAATATGTAACATTTTATTATCCTGGGGGGTGTGTGTGTATATGTATGTAAGTGTAATTATTAAGGCCCAAAGAAGACAGTGGAAAGTGTATTTTAGAACACCGGTCCTCACAAAGTGGTCCTAAGACCACCAGGAGCAGCATCACGTAGGAATTACTAGAGGTGCAAATTTCTGGGCCCACCCAGATCTACTGAAACAAATCTAACAGTGTGGGCTGACTACTGTTTTAAAAAGTCCTCTAGGTGGTTCTGATGCATCCTAAGCTTTGGGAACCCTGCTTTAAAAATCACACACACACACACTCTCTCTCTCTCCCCTCTTTCTCTCTCAATCTCTCTCTCTCTCTCTCTCTCTCTATGGTGTGCCTCTTTGGGGAAACAATCTATTAGCAGATAAAAGGACCCTGGTAGCTAACAACTAGAGAATTCCTGCTGAGGAACAAGTCAATAGGACCCAAGTCATTTGAATTTGGGAAAGAGACCCAATTCCTGGTTTCTGTATCAAATCCATGCCGTGGCCTAGCTTTCTGACAGGTGTTTGAAAAATGAGGTCCCCAGTAATGGCCCTCTCTCCCTCCCATGTTTCCCTGGCCTGCAGCAATTAAACTGCTGAGCAGAAACTGGACCTGATGGTCTGTTAACCCTTTGTCAGCTAAAGCACAGAGGCAATTTGTTTTGCTGGAGAGACTTTCTTCTCAACTTCTTTCCC
This sequence comes from Balaenoptera borealis, assembly GCF_965194805.1. Classification (NCBI taxonomy): domain Eukaryota; kingdom Metazoa; phylum Chordata; class Mammalia; order Artiodactyla; family Balaenopteridae; genus Balaenoptera; species Balaenoptera borealis. The sequence continues at coordinate 44,539,528 of NC_138871.1, read as the reverse complement.
TCCCACTGCACTACAAAGGAAAACTGTCTCCTTAAACATCTCCTTGTCGAGCTGCCACGGTCTGTGTGATTGAAACAGCTGGGTCAGAGATCAGCAGAGGTGAAAGGTCATCACAAACTAAAGGTGGCTGCCGAATCTCCTTGTGCTTCTCCTTGGCGTCATGAAGACAAATAGCATTAACAAAATTCTCCCAATGAAGCAGTTCTCATTTTCTCCTTTCTCATCACCCTTCAAGCATTTCTTAATGAACTACAGCTCAATCATCTATGAGCATGATGGTTTTAAATCCGAGCATAGCCTAGCCAGAAACGATCAGAACTGAATCGATTAAGACAGCTTTCTGAGTGCTTTTGTCCTTGTGTTACTAAGTGTGGGTTTTTACCACAGTCCAAGTCCTCATTGTTACCATTTGCGACAATATCAAACAAACCTGTAACGTCCAGCCAGTCCTTCAGTGCCAGCCACGACAGACACGGGGCAAAAACTTCCTGGTTACTGATAATTATGGTGTCTTTGTCTTTACATACATTCATTGTTTCTTATTGTCCACATGTGCTTCATAGATTTTCTCTGTGAATTTTGAGTTCTAGCCCAGCACCTTCCACCGTCTATGCCGGGATTTCTCAGGGCTCCCCAGTTGATTTGAATGTGCGTTTAAGCAAAAGGCAATTGGGATCATAATCTTATTTAAGCCACATCTGTTAGAACCCAGTAACTCTTTATTAAGGAAAGACAATCCTGTCTTCCTATTTCTCCATTTCTAAAGTCGAGAAGAGTTTTGAATTTGACAAACAGAATAGGAACCATCCAAAAACATCCAAAGGAACCTTTCTTTAATAATGAGAATCCCCAATATTCAACCCGAGCTGATTTTTAATGAAGTTTTCATGGTCCTCAGTATAGCGCTTTTCTCGCAGTAGACACCCAACACTTTTTCCTGATTCAATATTATTTACAAATGTGACTTTTAGACATAAAAACCATAGAAACTGGAATTGAGATTTAAGAGATGGAGACATCTGATTTTACAGTAAATTGAGAATTTATTAATCAAATTTGGGTTTTGTGTTGGTGCAGATGATGGAAGAAGGAATTGTATGTAAAGCAGCTAATATGGATCTACATTTGTCACGTAAGTGCTCCATGAATGTGACTTTTCTTCTCTCCTCAGGTGAGTGATGGCCCATCTACCTGCCAAGGGCAAACTGTGCTAGAATGGACAGGAATTAAAACTGGAGTCAGTGGTTTCCCACCTTGGCCTGTGGTCCTCTGTAGGCAGGCAGGGTTAGGAGAGGGGTGGAGGAAAGTTTTGCAGAGTTATCTGCAAAAGATTTAAAATTTATATGTGCATCAAACATTGCGTATAGATGAATTAAACACTATCTCTTGCACATAGTTCCTTCTCACTCTCAAATACCTATTTGCACACTATTGTGGTAAACATATACATATTTATCTATGATCACTACAAAATGAATTGTAGTTTTTTGCCATCCTTTGTTTTCTCAGCTGCTATCAAGTGATGTCTAAGAAATGTTTTGAATAGAAAAGGTTTTTTCCTCCTGTTGAAAAACAGTGGGAACTGCCATCCTATAGCATTGCTTAAGGCAAGGCTTCCCAGGTGTAGTCCTAAAACCTGTCGTACCTGTTTAAAGTGCAATTGCCTGGCTCCACCCCTCACAGTCTGGATTAGAATCTCCCAGGCTAGGAACTGGAAATCTGCTTTCTAACAAACGTCCTGATGTCAATTTTCCCAGGCATTGAGAACCCCGGGCTTAAGGGAGTCGGAAAATATGTTGACACAATCAGGAATCAGGTTCAGGAGGTTAAAGCTTTGTTTTTTTCAAGTTTTACCTGAAGATGGAATATTATTTCTTTCCCGTTTAAATCCTTGCATACTATCCAAAAACTGGCTAGAATATCTATCAATCATGTCAGATAGTCTAATGACAATTTTAAAGCACCGTATCCCTGCTAGAACTCTAAAACCAAAGACAACTGGTTTTGGATCATCTACAGATGAGGCTTAGTCACACAACTATTTGCCTTCATCGGTGTGCACTGAAATACAATGTGAATTAAATTACAGTGGGCAGGGGAGCTGGACTACAGATCTGAAATCATTAGCGACTCCTGAGAGCATTCACCTGATTTGTGTGTATTTAAATATAATCTTCAATAAAATTAGGAAACCTTTACCACCATCTGTGTTGTCATAGCAAAGTGCAGGGGCAGCAAATATCTGGTCTATGTTTTGACATCCTCCCCACCCCCACCAGCTTGCATGGCAGCTAGACATTTCTAATCAATTCTAGCAATCCTTCCCCTTAAGTCAGGATATTTATGCCTGAGAATCCTGTTCCCCAGGCAGCTGTTAGCAGATGGGATGATGGAGGATGAAACCTATTTGCTACGCCTGGGATGGTGAAGGGCATGGGCTTTGCAGTCGTGGGTTTAGGGGGTTCAAATCCCAGTTTTGCCACTTAGAGGTTGTGAGACAGAGCAAGATACTTACAAAATTCAGGTACTCTTGCAGCCTCATTCTCCTTATTTGCGCAAATGGGATTACAGTCCCATTTCACAGGATTATTGTGAAGGTGACAGAAAGAATGCATGTAAATTGCTTGGTATTCCTAGCACATAGCGAGTACTCAATAAATTTTAGGTGTTGTTATTTTCAATATAGCTTGAAATGATGCGATGAGCGCAAGGAGAAAGGGACTCATTTTGCGGGACTGCTTGACTTCTATAAAGCAAGTGTGGAAGATTTCATCAGCAGAGTGCTTCCTAACTGCAACCCTCTCTCTGGGATTATGGCCCACATTTACTGAGGGCTTAACAATTACAGAAAGTGTTCTAAGTACTTTTTGAGGAGTAACTAATTTAATCCTCACAAGAACCCAGTGAAGTAGATGTTCTTATCCCCAATTTACAGATGCAGCACCTGAGGCATAAAGAGGTTAAGTAACTCATAAGGGATGGAATTAGGCTAGTGCTGTTTGAAATGAGGATTCTGGCCAAAATGCAAATTCTCAGGCCCTGCCCCTGACTCCCTGCATCAGAAACTCTGTGGGTGGGCGCAGAAATCTTTGTTTTAACAAGCCCTCCAGGTGATTCTGAGGCACATCAAGCTTTCAGAACCACAATCCAGAAGGCAAAGGAGCATTGGCAGGAAAAGAAGTCAGGAGTGAGGTGAGCTGATGAAGAAGCATGTCCCCATTAAGGAAGGGTGAGTGTCTTTTCAGAACTTTGATTCCTAGCTGTACCTTCCAGTATTCATCCAGGAATTCTGTGTGTTTTTTCCTGTTTATGAGGAAAATTGGTTGATTTGTTCTATTGTTTTTTTTGGTTTTTTTTTTACTTTGTGTTACAAGTTCCACTAGAACAAATAAGAAACCCCTTGTCTGTCTAGCACCTGCCGGAGAAGTAACCCTCATCAGTGGAGGGAGGGGATCAAATGCCTAGCATGGTGGAAACTTACCAGCTCCCAAGGTCTGGGCAGTGGATCTGAAACTTCAGGTCCCTATGAATCAGCTGGAGCCTTTGTTAAAATGAAGATTCTCAGGTCCTGCTCTCCCCTATTCTGATTCATTAGGTCTGAGGTGGAGCCCAGGAATCTGCATTTTAAGAAGCATCTAGTCCATATGCCTCACCTTGAGAAATAGAAGTTTGCTGGTGGTAACAGGGGTGTCAGACCATGTCATATCCAGCCTTTGGATGACAGAGGAGTTGGGGCGGGAGTAGTGAACCAATGTCCAAACTCAGAGAGTGAGACAGTAGTACAGGAGCCAGGGGAACAAGATAGCAATCTATATCCTCACACCGTTCCTCCCCTCCTCTATCCCTTTCCCACTGCCTTCTCTTCCAAAAGGAAGGTTTCTGAAGGTTCTCTGAGAAGGACAATTTATTAAACATAAAACAGCTTTCAACAAAGCTCAGCCAGTTATGGGGAGGGGATCTGGAGGGCTCCAAGCTGACCTCTCCTCCACTTCACCCCTTGAGGAAGCTCGTAAGGTAGGTCCATAGACACTTTAAATTTCCCTCAGGATTAGTTTGAAAACAGTCTTAGTCTAACCCCCATTTTACTGATGAAGAAACTGAGGCCTAGAGAGGTGAAGAGACTTGTGTAAGGCTGGCTGGAGGCATCACTAGATGATTACCCTCATCTACTCATTCTCAGGCCACTGAGATTTCCAAGCTATGTTCATTAGAACATCAGTGTCCAATATGAGGTCCATAGGTGTTCTGGAGAACAAAGGGGTGAGTGTGGCCTTATAAATAAGTGCAAAACACTGGATGCAGCCCATCTAAGCAGGTTTCCTTATGGGAGGATTTCACAGACGCTTGTATATTCTGATGCGAATTGTGAATCTCCAATAAAGGTTATGGAGGCAGAGTTCTCCAAACTCATTTAATAACAGACACTCCCCTCACCCCTTATAACATATTATCAGCCTCTCAAAGGACACTATTGTTGTAAAGAAAACTGTTTGATGATTGTTGTAATACTTGGTGTTGCCCTGAGAAAAGCTGGAGAGAGTCCATAGTCACTAAAGATCAGAGTCTTAGGAGGTTAGGAATTCACACAGACTTGCTCTGGACTAGCCACCTCTGAACTGCCATACGTGAGCTCCAGGTGGATCTGTGTGACCAGTTCCCATGAGACGGAAGCCACAGAAGGTCAGGAAGAGCTGTAAGCTGGCTGATGGAGTGGCTGCAGCATGGGTGTCCACCCCACCCTGCTTTGGATGCAGAAGTTCAGCGCTCAGAATTGCTCAGCTAGAAGGACGACAGCGCTGAGTGTGTCAGGGAGACAACGCCAGCTCAGTGTTCAGCTGAAGACACGAGGAAGGGCTGCTATGGCCAAGGCTCAAGCCAGGGGCAGGCAGGATGGGAGCAATCCCCTGCTGCCTGCCCCTGGAGAAGACCTATTAACAGGGAAGTCGACAGAGCCAAGAAGTGCTGGGCCATCTGTCACGGTGTGGCCCCCAGTTCAGGAGATGGCCGGTCAAGGGGAAGTTATGCTGGCAGCTTTGCCTTCTTTTCTGACCATTTTTGAAGCTGTGCCTGTGATTTGTGGACTTTGTAATCCCTTCTTCTAAGGCTACCTACAAGTGAGCAACATAGGTTCTGCCTGTACGTGAACCAGAGACTTGGAAGCAAAAGGAATGGAGCTGAGGTAGGCATCTGGGTCTGGAAAAACAGGAAGCACAGGTCAAACCAACAGTCATTAGATCCCTGGGATAGAACCCTGGTTCTGAAGCAGATCACCCAGCAAGTGTTCCCAGAGAGGGCATGAGCTGAGCCACTGTGAAGGAGGGCATCTGCTGGCTGGAGAAAGTGACTGTAGGGTTGTGTGTCCTGTAGGCACTTGGCCAGGGTAAGGCTGAAAGGCCCTGCAGCCCAAATTAACCTTTATGGTGAACAATGGGCCAAGTCCAGGGAGCTCCCATGTCCTGCTAAGTAACCATGCACTGAAAAAAATTTGGATTTTTAAAAACTCTGATTTCATTTTTTTTTTTTTAATAAATTTATTTATTTATTTATTTTTGGCTGCGTTGGGTCTTCGTTGCTGCGTGCGGGCTTTCTCTAGTTGCGGTGAGCAGGTGCTACTCTTTGTTGTGGTGCGTGGGCTTCTCATTGCGGTGGCTTCTCTTGTTGTGGAGGACAGGCTCTAGGCACACGGGCTTCAGCAGTTGTGGCACATGGGCTCAGTAGTTGTGGCTCAGGGGCTTAGTTGTTCCGCGGCATGTGGGATCTTCCCGGCCCAGGGGTGGAACCCGTGTCCTCTGCATTGGCAGGTGGATTCTCAACCACTGTGTCACCAGGGACGTCCCTGATTTCATTTTAATTGTTAGTTTTCCAATTAAGAAAATAAGCATATGTCTATTATTAGTGAAAGGCACAGGTATATTGTTTGAGCAAAGTCTTTGCAGATTGAGTTTCGGTCCAGAACTCACAAGCTGTGTGACTTGGGGCAAGTCACTTACCATTTCCTCTTCTGTAAAATGAGAAAAATAATCATACCTGCCCAAAGTGGTTGTTATGAGGATTTAATGAGACAATGATACAATGTTCTTAGCAAAGTGCCTGGCATGTAGTAAAAGCTTAGATTTGAGCTATTATTAGTATAATTATTATAATCTCATCAACCCAGATGGATGGTCTATTAATGCTTTAGTATATTCCCTTTCAATCTTTTAATCTTCTCTTTATGTTTTTAAATAGGTAGGCTCATATTAGACACATACAACTTTGTGCCAGCTTTTTTCAATTAATAGTCTGTCCTAGGTGCTGCATTTATAATGAGATAGAGGTAAGAGGACTGGCTTAGGCATAAGCAGACCTGGGTTAGAATTTAGCTCTACCACTTACATACCCAACTGTGTGACTTTGGGAAGTTTCTCAGCTGAGTCGGTATGATAATTGTTACCTTACAAGGCTGTTAGGAGAATTAATAAGATAAAAGATTAAAAGCCGAGGTTGAGGCCTGGCACATAGTAAGTATTCAACAATGGTTGGTTCCCTTGTTATGGGGACAAAAAGTACAGTAATTTTTCTGAGCTTCCAGGGAATGTTTCAACTGCCTGTCTCCACTTACTTGAGAGTCTCTTAAAATGTCTGTGGAAAGATCGATGACATGCTTGTACATTCATTTTCTGTATGATCAACAAATTTGTTCAGTGTTCTCTTTTGCTGTGCCCCAGCCCTCAGCCAAATTGCCTCTGAATAAGTTAACTGACACTGCACCTTGGGTCACAAAATTTCTCTGAGCTTTTCCTCACATGTTTCCTCTGATTCCTGAGAGAAAGATGAAAGTACCTGAGGCAGAGACATGGTGTGAACACAGGTCTCCAGAAATTGGTGCTGGGACAATGATCTACCTACCACCCAGCAGTGCTTAAGAATTGATCAGCACCTTTCCCGTGAAGAGTTGATAGTCAACTCCTGAACCATACTACACTGACATCTAAATATCATCTTTAATTTACTAATCATGTATTTATGTTTGAGCTTTTAATCATTTAAAAGGCAATATATAATTCACATAGTTCATTTTATACTGTGTCTGATTTATACATCAATCTTTTTTGATGTTTAAAGTCTTGAGTCAAATAAACCACTATGAGGGGAAAAAAAGTATTTGTAATGTAAAAGCAGCCCTACAAAATGGACTTTAAAAAGACAACATGAATGGACCTAGAGGGTATTATGCTAAGTGAAACAAGTCAGACAGAGAAAGACAAATGCTGTATGATTTCCCTTATATGTGGAATCTAAAAATCAAAACAAATGAACCTACATAACAAAAGAGAAACAGTTATAGATCCAGAGAACAAAGAGGTGGTTGTCGGACAAGAGGGGAGTGTGGAGGAGGAAAGAAATAGGTGAGGGAGATTAAGAGGTACAAAATTCCAGATGCAAAATAAATAAGTTACAGGTATGAAATGTACAGTGTGGGGAATATGGTCAATAACTAAGTAATATTTTTGTATGGTGACATATCGTAACTAGACTTATTGTGATGATCATTTTGAAATGTATAGAAAAAAATCATTATGTTGTGTAACAGGAACTAACATAGTGTTGTATGTCAATTATACTTCAAAAAAAACCCAAACATACAAAAAACTCATCAGAAAAAGAGATCAGATTTGTGGTTACCAGAGGCAGAGAGTGGGGGGAGGGGAGATTGGACGAAGGTGTCAAAAGGTTCAAACTTCCAGTTATAAGATAAATAAGTACTAGGGATTTATCAAGTTCAACATAATAAATATAATTAACACTGCTCTATGTTATATATGAAAGTTAAGAGAGTAAATCCTGAGTTCTTATCACAAAAATTTTTTTCCTATTTCTTTAATTTTATAACTATATGAGGTGATGGATGCTCACTAAACTTATCGTGATAATCATTTCATGATGTATGTCATTCAAATCATAATGTTGGCATACCTTACACTTATACAGTGCTGTATGTCAAATATATCTCAATAAAACTGGAAAAAAAAAAAGACAACATGGATGTCAGCAAGGTGGCAGAATAGAAGGTCCCCAGACCTTGTCCCCCATAGAATCACCAATTTAGCAACCATCCATGGACAACAGTGCCTCTGTTGGAAGCTTCAGGATCCAGGTAGGAGGTTGTGACACCCAGGTGGAGCCCAACACTGAGGAAAGCTAACTGGAGAAGGGGGGCCAATGGCCCCAGTAGCAGGCCCACAAACTGTGAACCTGACTGCAGATATGGAGGCAGCCCCATAACCTGGCTTTAGTCCCGCCTGTCCAGGGACTTGATGGCCCCACCTGTGAATCCCAGCAGTAAGCTTGCCTGCAGACACCACCAGCTGGCTCACTCATGGACCCTGCCAGCTGACCAGCCTGGAATCTCTGACTAGGCTGACTAGTGAAAGTCTTTATCTGCTGAAACCAGCCTATGAAGACTGGAAGAGGTGACTGCTTCTTCAAATGTACAGACACCAAGGCAGAACTACAAGGATCACAAAGAATCAGGCAAACATGACACTGTAAAAGGAAATTAGTAAAGCTAAAGTAATGGACTGGAAAGAAATGGAGACTCATGTAGTGCTTGGCAAAGAATTAAAAAAATAATCACCTTAAAGAGATTCAGTGAACTACAAGAGAATACAGATAGATAACTAAATAAAATTTTAAAAAAACCATTTTGACATGACCGTATATAGCAAAACCAAAACAGAGTCACAGATATAGAACACAAACTAGTGGTTACCAGTGGGGAGAGGAAAGGGGGGAAGGGGCAAAATGGGAGTAAAGGATTAAGAGATACAAACTACTATGTATAAAATAGATAAGTAATAAGGATATACTCTATAGCACTGGGAATTATAGTCATTCTCTTATAATAACTTTTAATGGAGTATAAACTGTAAAACTATGGAATCACTATGCTCTACACCTGAAACTAATAAAATATTTTAAATCAACTATACTTCAATAGTAAAAGAAAAGGCAAACAACCTATGGGATGCAAGAAAAACAGTGCTAAGACGGAAGATTATAACAGTGAATTCCTACGTTTAAAAAGAAGATACATCTCAAATAAACAATCTAACTTTATATCTGAAGGAAAAGAAGAACAAACTAAACCCCAAATTATCTAAAGAAATAATAAAGATCAGAGCAGAAATAAATGATATGGAGAATAGAAAAAGAATTTTAAAATGATGAAACAGAGTTGGTTTTCTTGAAGAAATAAAGTTGAAAAACGTTTAGCTAGGCTAACTAGGAAAAAAGAAGACTCAAATAAAATCAGGAGTGAAAGAGAAGACATTACAATCCCACAGAGTTTTAGGAACTAATATGAACGATTATGTGCCAAAAATTAGACAACCTAGAAGAAGTGGAGAAATTTCTAGAAACATACAACCTATCAAGACAGAATCAAGAAGAAATAGAAAGCCTGAACAAATAAAAAATAAATAAGGAGATTAAAAGGGTTATAAAAACAAACCTCACAACACAGAAAAGCCCAGGACTAGATGATTTCATGGGTGAATTCTGCCAAACATTTAAAGAAGAATCAATATCAATCTTTCTTAAATTATCACCACAACCACCACCCCCCCCCCAAAAATAGAAGGAGAGGGAACACTTCCGAACTCATTCTATCAGGTTGACATCACCCTGATACCAAAGCCAGACAAAGACACCATCAAAATACCATATCCCTGATGAATACAGATGCAAAAATCCTCAAGAAAATACTGGCAAACTGAAACAACAGCACATTAAGGATTCATACAGCATAACCAAGTAGGATTATCCCTGGAATATGGGTATGGTTCAACATATGCAAATTAATTAGTGTGATACACCACATTAACAGATGAAGGATAAAAACTACATGATATCTCAACAGATGCAGAAAAAGTATTTGACGGAATTCTATACCCTTTCATGGTAAAAAACTTTCAACAAATTAGGAATTATGGAAGGAATTTACCTCAACACAATAAAGGTTATTTATAAATGGCCAACATCATACTCAATGGTAAAAAGCTAAAAGCTTTCCCTCTAAGATCCAGAATAAAGCAGGAATGCCCACTCTCACCTCTCCTAGTCAACATAGTAATAGCAGTCCTACCTAGAGCAATCAGGCAAAATCAAAGGCATCCAAATTGGAAAGGAAGAAGTAAAACTGTCTCTGTTTGTAAATGACATGATCTTATATATAGAAAACCCTAAAGACTACACACACACAAAAATGTTAGAACTAATAAGTGAATTCAGTAAAGTCACAGCATACAAAATCAGCATACATAAATCAGTTACATTTCTATAATAATGGTCTATCTGAAAAGGAAATTAAGAAAACAGTTCAATTTACAATAGCATTAAAAAGAATAGAATACTTAGGAATAAACTTAATCAAAGAGGTGAAAGGCTTGTACACCAAAGATTACAAAACATTGACAAAAGAAAAATTTAAAAGACAGAAATAAATGGCAGGATAGCTTGTGTTCATGGATTGGAAGTATTAACTGTTAAAATGTCCATATTTCCTAAAGCAATCTATAGATTCAATGCAATTTCTATAAAAATTGTAATGGCATTTGTTTTACATCAATAAAAAAAAAATCCTCAAATTTATTTGAAACCACAAAAGACCCTGAACATCCAAAGCAATTCTGAGCAAGAAGAACAAAGCTGGAGGTATCATACACTTAGATTTCAAAACATATTACAAAGCTACAGTAATCAAAACAGTATAGTACTGGCATAAAAACAGACATATATACCTATGGAACAGAATAGAGAATCTAGAAATAAACCCAAGCATATATGGTCAACTGATCTTTGACAAGTGTGCCAAGAATACACAATTGGGAGGAGATAGTCTCTTTAATAAATGGTGTTGAGGAAATTGGATATTCACATGCAAAATTATGAAATTGGACCCTTATCTCACACCACATACAAAACCCAACTCAAAATAGATTAAAGACTTAAACATAAGACCTGAAACAATAAAACTCTTAGAAGAAAAGATAGGGAAAAATCTTCTAGACATTGGACTGGGCAATGATTGCTTGACTATGACACCAAAAGCACAGGCAACAAAAGCAACCCGTGTCCCCTGCACTGGCAGGCAGATTCTCAACCACTGCGCCACCAGGGAAGCCCTAGCCTGTTATTAATGGAGGAGTTTTCTCCATCATGGACCTATTTATCTGGGATGGGGCTTTTTAATTAGTATTAATTTAATTAAACTAATCCATTTAATCAGTGGACTGTTAGCATAGCTATAGTTGTGTTTTCCCAAGCTTGCCTCTTGACCTAACTGCTTTGGTAACAAAACCCTTATTTCCAGTGGGGAGCCCATTACAAGTGCTTTCAGGTGGGTATAGAACGCCAGGCTGACTAATTAGAATACAGTCCACCTGGCCATAGTAAATGGTTCAGGGATAATACATGATTAAGCTCGGCCAATCAGAGCCCAACCTGGGATTCTTATTGGAATTACCAAGACCACTAGCTCTAAGGATGAGGTAAATATAGAGCTTTGGCAGTCCTGTTATAACTCAGGGAGGCAGTGCCTTAAAATGAAGCCAAGACCAAAAAGGAATTGCTGAGAAATGGAGATAGATTTCTGAAAACAGTGTCTAAACCCCTGGATCCAGCTATGCCTGGAGTTCGGTTGCCCTTGAACTTCCCATTTATGTAAATTACCTTTGTGTTAAGTTTATCTCTTATAGCTGAGTGTCACAGCCCAATCACTGCGTGATTCTTGCTGATGGATGTTCTGAGCAGGGTTGTTGGGCTCAGAGAAAAGAATGGGCTTTTCATAGGGAAGCAAACAGTATTGAGAGAGGCTGCAGAGCCGTGGAGGCAGCTTGAAGGCATTGGATACCTTGATGGGGGACAGGAGAAGCAGAACATGAGAGAGGAGGGAGGTGAGATGAAAACTATTTCCCTCTGTTACCTTGGGATGTGAATATCCATCCTTTGAATTCCTCACTCCCAGGGAATCTAAACCCTTGGAGGAATTTTGCCTTCATTTCCATGTACATCACTGAAGATCCATTTAACCTGTTATCAGAAAAACCTTGTAGGAGTCAATATTTGGGGCTAAGAGAGACAGCTAGGGTGGGAAACGGAGAGAAGTGTGTCCTCAGGGCCCATCTGAGGAGCTGGAGACCAGCTAGAGGGTGCTCTGTCAGTGTTACCTGGGGCAGAATTGATGGCATAAGAGCAATGGAGCTTGGAGGAGATGGAAAATGGGAAAATGGTTATACTATTCCTGGATCCATGAGAGGCAACTCCCAGGGGCAGCAGAAGATCCAGTGAAGCAAAGTCACAAAAAGTCAGAAGTCTCTTCGCATCGTGATCCATGCCAGTCTTTCAGATCTGGCTAGCTGACTAAACTATCCCTGTGATAAAACAAGCCAACATATAGTCACCAACATTCAGCATTGTTATTGGGATTTCTAAAGCTTACAGGTTGACATAGTTTGGGTTCTGACTTGTGCACCCTGTGTATATTAAAACAGTTAAAAATCAGTACCCCCTCCCCTACTCAACCCCACTTTTTGTTCCAAGAAGGCAGTATTTGTAAACCCAGTTCGTACACATCAGCCTGAAATTTATATTCACCTACTGCCATTTTACAGTCCCAAGCAAGAGCAATGGTATCAGGTTATAGGCAGGGAATAGGTTTCCTCCGTGGGAAACCAGAATGTTCCTGAGTTGCTGTTTCTGAGAGAGGGGCCAACTGGTACATCATACATCAACTGAACAGTGGGCTGGGCCCAGCAGCTGGGTTCTTTACTGAGGTTATCGCTTATTTCCATGGTTCCCAGCTTCAATAAGATCTCAGGGAAGGATAACTGGGAATGGCATAAATGTTGCAGCTGAAATAAATGTAAATAAAAATCTGCAGGATCACCTGCACAGGTGCAGGGGGTGAAAGCAAAAATGGAAACTTGATGCTTTCAGTTAATAGACTGGCTCATTTGTAGGAGGGCAATTCCATTGTTAGAAACTGCCTATGGTCACAATCCTGATATGGTAATGACTTCTTTTATTCCCTCTGAAGCTGGGTATATCAGAGACCAAAAATACCCTTAGCATAAATCATTCCTTTTCCAGCATTTGACAGCCACTGTCTCAAACTCAATTAGTCATCGGGTACAAGGAGAGGCGAGATCATTACAGATTCACACGTGTTTAATGGATAAAGCACGACTGGGGAGAGTGTTCCTCTTTAATCTCTGCTGTTCGACGTTCATTAGTAGATCAAATAACTATCAAATAGGACAGTGGAAGTTTCTTTTGGGCAGAATTAAGCAGATGTGTTTTATTTAAAAGATGGAATGAATTTTATCCCGGAGAGATATAAGGGAGACAGAGCAAATGAAAGAGGCACTGGAGGATACAAAGGGTATTTCATCTGAAAGCTTGTCTCATTTCTTGGATGAGGACCCTTCTCACCAGGTGGCATATTTCTGAACCTGGGAATCTGAGCAGTAGTACAAAACCAGACCTCTAGGATACCAAAAGGCTGACTCAGACACTTCTGGAGAAATTGCTGAGCAAGAGACATGGTTTCAGTGATATTAGAAAACTGGACTTGCATGGATCATTTCCAGTAATCCTATTAATCTGTTAATTCAATTTTCTAGGCAGTAATGTCTCCACTACCTGTGTCTTTTCCCTTGGAGTAAAAATTATGGTCACCATTTTATTATACCAAATGGGGTTTATTGGTGGTTTCCTAACGCTGTACTACTGATTGGTTCTAGGCTGGAGATGTGAATACAAATCAAGATTGGGAATCAGTTTTAGACAGTATCTTTCTTTTTAACAGTTCAAGGTATTTACCTAAATCCTTCTAATTGCTTTGCTTGTCTGGGTAAACCTTGTCTGGTTTTTTCCTTTTATTTTTTTAAAGTTGGAAATCATAGGGCCTATTTTTAAACATAGTCAAGGGTAATGTTGGGTAGAATGATGTTCTTAGGATCATAACAGTCTTCCTCATGGGTTTATGAAGTTGTTCTGAGGGGTCCAAGTAGCCTAAGAGGTGGGCAAGGGCAGGGATTACCCTTATTTTAACCTGGAAATATGGAGGCCCATGGGATTAAACAGTTATTACCAGATTCTGATTGCCTGAATCTCAGGCCTGACTACTTCCTATAGGAGAGGCCAGCGTTGCCCACCTAAGTAACCGGGGAGTGGCTTAGGTTTTGAGGGGTCAAGGATAGGGATGTGATTTCCTATCAAAGCCAGTGGAGGATCCCAGGAACCCAAAGGACAAGCCAGACAAAGTCCTGTAGCTAAAATCTTGATAATGGAAGAGCTTTAAATATTATGTCTGTAGGGGCTAAAGGCAGGGGCTAAAAGCAGAGTGCAGAGTTCAGAGCCAAAATTCAACAGCTGGAAGACAGACTCGAGTATGGCAAGCTGGAAATGCACAGGGTCCAGGACAGTTGTCTGAAACTGCAGCTGGGTGGGGCTTGGGTGGTCGGACTTACTAAAGGATCAGGCCTGGCTGTCCAGGAGGGTAATCCTTGGCGAGTCCCTTATGCTACAGAATTTTATGTGCCTACCTAACCTCAGGAAGACTTGCCATTTGAAGTGCAACAAGTTAAAATATGAGAAGAAGATAAGAAAATCAGAAACTGGAATTATCTTTCGTCTTGGTCCTTGTATTTTAAATTTGGCAAAATGGAAGAAAGGATAAAAAAAAGATTGCTTCGCTATATCTAATTGGTTTTCTATTTTGATGTCTTTCAGTCATGTATTTATTTTAGTCAGGGTTATTTGTTCATTGTTTTCTCCCCTAACACCCATAATAATTGCTGTACATAAGAATTGTTATAGTGACTCAGACCCATGGTCCACCTAGGCTACAATTTTATTGGCTAACAGAGACCTGAGGGACATTCATAGGGTGACATCACTTCCTTCCTTACACCCATCTTAATGTTTCCAGTCCTTTAGAGATCTGAATTTCATTAGTTCATCTGTAGGGAAGGTAAAATTTTCCTCCACCCTTCTAGGGTCTCCAGCTGGGCCTGACATAAGACAGATTAACAGGAGAAAAGCATACAAATTTTATGCATATGTACCTAGGAGCCCTCACAAGAAAAAAGAAGATCCAAAGCAGTGACTAGGCCTAAGTGTTTATATTCCAGGTTGAACAAAATGTGGCAATTGTGGAAAAGTAACTAAAATATACAGGATGACTAAAGGAAGATGAGAGTTATTTTAACAAGGTCTATTTGTACAGATTTCTCTTGGCCTGACTCCCCAGAATGTTTCTTCCTCCTTGTACAGGGAGGGCAACTTTCACATGGGAACTTTATCTCCTGCTTTCAGGAAGGAAAAGGAAGATCAGAGTACCTTTCCTGCACTTTTCCTGCCAAAGTGCCATATTTTGGAGTAGCATGTTCTGAACTCCTCTGCATCCACACTTTAAAAAAATATATTTTATTCCAGTTCTATTTTGGGGGGGTAATATGTTCCACAGGTTTATTACTGTTTGCAAGAAGCAAGAGATTTTCTTCCTATGTACTAAAGCCAACTAGGAAAGCCCTCAGCAGGTGACGTAGAACTTGATATGTAGACCCCATCCCTGTTGAGGTGTGTTGGAGGGAGATGGAAGCCAATGAAATTAGGAGTCTTGTGTACTTTGAGGGGAGAGAGGAGACCCCTGAAGTCTCTTATATTTCAAAGTAGAACTGAATTTCTTTGGAAGACAGAGTGATTCATCCCAGTTTTCCAAGAATCTTCCTGGTGTCTGCACTGAAAGTTCCACATGATGGGAACCCCTCAGTACCAGGCAAACTGGGACAGTTGCTCCCCCTATTGGAAGATCACAATGGTGGCACGTCTCAGATGTCATATGCATCTCTAGATCCTTTCTCTTCTGTGTTCCAAGTCTGTTTGGAAGCTGGCCCTTACCCATGTGTTACTCCTAAAAGTCCTGGTTCAAAATTTCTGAGAGCAGTTTGGTGATAGTGTCCTCCATGGGCCAACCACCTCCCCTTGGGCTCTGTAGCTCCTGCAGAAAGACCTGCCTGGGCCACTGCTGTAAGCCTGAGCCTCTTTATGGACTAAACAGCTCATTTGAGTCACAAATTTGTGTGGATGAATCTGAGAGAGGAGTTTTTGTTTTTCTCTCTGGCTTGTGGCATGTGAGAAAATGTATGACAATCTTTTCTTCTTAAAAATGGGGATCATAATCATACCAACCCCTCGGGTTGTTTTCAGGATTAAATAATATAAGAAGAGTGCTTAGAACAGGGACAAACACATAGTAAATACTCAATAAATATTAGGAAAACTTAAATATTACTATAGAGATATAGGCTGTTGGTAGAATTGTCATTGTCATCCTAGTTTGCCAGTTCCTTGAGCAGAGGATTTTCAGGCTGTGAAGAAAACATATTGAAGGTGAAAATGAAAGCAATTCAGAGTCGGTGAGGGTTTGCCCAAGGAAACCTAACCTGGGAGTCAGGTGGCCTAGTTCCCCCACTACTTAACTGAAATGAGTATCCTCATATCCTTAGGAAGCCACTAAACTGGGCCTGTAAACCAGCAGAGCTTCAGAGCTGTGAGCTTTCACGGCGGCCTGTGGGTGAGGCTTCAACCACCAGAGGGAGCTGAAAGAGCCAATCACTGAAAACCCGAATCAAACTGGGTTAAGCAACTAGGAAACTTAATTGCTCATGTAGCTAGAAGTCTAGAAGATCATGCAACCAATCTTTAGGGTTAACTCAGCCCGGTGGTTTCAGAGTATAATCCATTGATGGGTTGATGTTCCCGATCCTTTAAGATCTCAGCTGCGAGAAATGAGGGAGTCAGAGTCAGGTATTGATCCTTTCTCCTGGCAGACAGCAGGGAGTTAGTAAGTGAGGATGGGGCCTATGGGACCCCATCTCATACCTGGAGAAGCCCAAACCCAGAGGTTTACAGAATCTGACAGCAGTGGAGAAAGAAGTTCACCATAATAAGCAGAGCTTGTAGTAGATTTTAGGAGCTGGAGTATAAAGGTCATGGAACTCAATACCTGAGGAGATAAGGGGAGAAAAGGACAGGTCAGTCACATTTGAAGTGAGGGCTGTTGGTTGGGCTGGATGTTAGTGTTTGTGCATCCCCCCCTGTGCATTGAAGGGGTGGGCTGGCCATGTTTAAAGAACCAGGGATGGATTCCCAGAGAAATAGTTCACAGCAGGGCTTTCCTTCCAATAGGGAAATAGGAATGCACTCAGATAAAGATTAAGGTTGGTTCTAGCTCCAAGGGTATCAGGTTGCCTGGCCTGTCCCAGGAGCTCTGCATGTAGGCTAAGGGCAGCGAGACCAATCCTTATAAGACCTATACCGGTAGGACTGGGATTCCTAATCCACTGCCAGACTTGAAGCAGGGGCTGGTTCTTTATGGCCTGAGGCTGGTGAGATGTTTGCTCACCTTCTTACTTTTCTCAGAAAGTAAATTCAAATTTGTAAGGATTCATGGTTCCCAACGCTAGAGGCCTTTTTTTTATTACTGGCTTCTTTGCTTACCAGTGTACCAGAATAAATTTATTTTATTACTGGCTTCTTTGCTTATCTCATTTATTACTGGCTTCTTTGCTTACCAGTGTACCAGAATAAATTCTCCTACAATATGGGCCATGCTCTACCCACCACGGCAAAAGCAGCCAGCTGGGAGACAGAGCACATGGGCTGAAAATGTAGTAAGTTGCTGAGTTCTGTTCTTTCCAAAGTAATTAAAAGTGGATGGTCAAATTTCATGGAGGGTGGAATATTTGGAAATAGTTTTTCCAAGGGGAGAAAAAAACAACTCTTGATGTGAGGGTTATCAAGGAAGATGATGCTATTGGGCAGGGATTGTCAAAAAGGAGGCACTGAGACTGTTTTTCTCATGTAGGCTAGAAACTGATCCTGGGAGTATCTACCAGAAAATGGTTTTCTAAATGTTTTAAAAATAGCAATGTGTCAGCATCACTTGGATCAGCCAAAATCTCATAGCTGCATAATTTTGAAGGGTAGCGCTCAATTGTAACATACAACAGTCTGACATGTCTGTATCAAAACACTCTAATTATGACACTTTATGCATAGAACCTAATTTATTATTTAAATTTTAGAAAACTCAATAAATATTTTGGGTGCATGCTTAATATAAATTTCCTCTTATTTATCTGTGTTTGATAAACAAATGCTCCCCACATTCTTATTTTCTGGACTGTCTGCCCTGAGTTTGTAGGCAGAAGAAGGTGTTTGAAAGTTGTGACTGAGTGCCATCTACTGGGGAAATAGAACAATAGATTAAAAACAGACTCAGTGGGGACCTCATTGCAAAGGAGAGAATACTTAGAAAAAGAGAACTTGAATATATAAAAGGAAACATGGAAAGAGATGGGATGTTTACATTTTGCTTAATACTGGAAAATTTTTATTTGAACTCTAATAGGCTTCTTTGATATAGTATTTTGGTTAACATTAGGTCAAACATTAGATATCAGGAAAAACCCTCCGTCTAATAAACCCTCAGTCTACTTAAAATCCCAAAACTTTCATAGGGATGAGACCCTTGGGGTCAAGTTCAACACCCTCATGTTACAGTTGAGAAGCAGAGGTTCAAGGGAAGGGATTCATCCATGCTCTCCAGCTGGGTAACGGCAGAGGACTTGCATCTTCTCATCACCAAGATGGTTCTTGTTTAGAGGAAGTGGCCATTTGGATAAACATGATTTAAAGGATGCCAAGAAGTTATCCAGGGCCCCAAACATTCTCTCTTTTGCTGGCTAAACAAACTGTTAGAAAGTCTCAAAATTAGAGTTGCTTCTTTGAGTGAAAATTGGTGCTTACTCATTTGTACTGTAAGTTTCCACGAACACCTTCACACAAGTAGGGTTTTTCTGATTAGCTGTTATTTTCCAGCTTATTTAGAAAGTAAGTGGCAGAATTGCTGCTTGAGCTCTAATTCTAGCCAAGAGAAGGTGATGGAGAGTGAGAAAAACCTTGTGAGAATCACTGAGGCAGTGAGGGCCAGGGAGGAAAGCTGGGCCTGGTGAGGCCGAGACCGTGGGTCCTGGAATTCAGAGAAAAGCAGGTACTTGGAGGGATGAGGAGCTCTCAAAACCATGGTGCTCTGTCTACACAAATGCAAACACCCAATGATGGGTAAAAATGGGTGCTTAGAAAAACCAAGCTGGCTACACAGGAGCTCTCTGATGAGTTCTTGTTTCAAAAGAATACTTGCAGAGAGCAGTGAGTGCTTGGAGCCAGAGATGAGAGGCAAAACCTGTGGGAACGGTATTATGGAGGCTTCAATTCCCATGAGCTAGTAAGAAATGCTCAGGGCAACAAACCCCATAAAATTATATTCAGAGTAACTCCCCTAAGGCAGAGTGGGGGAGTGGGCCTGTTACTTGGAGTGATTCTTGTGTGCCAACCAATAATACAAAAAAAAAACAACCAGCGCTCCTCCACCTCCTTTCACCCTCATTTTGACAACAGAGAATGATCTTTGGATTGAAAAGCATAGAACACATATTGATGAAAGGAAAATAGAAGTCCAGACTGGAGGAAACCCATGTCAGATAGTAACAGCGACATATCTGAATGCTTCCTGTATCATCTCATTGAATTTGTACAATATCTCTGTGGTTTTAGGCACTATCGTATTTAGATATTAGGAGCCATAGACTTAGGGAGGTGAAACTACTTAAATTTCATGTAATTAGGGGAAGGGAAGGGGCACAACGTATACCCTGGCCATCTGATTTGAAGTCTGAGAGCTAAGCTGTGCAATTATTTGGCCTCCAGAGGTCCTAAGGGAGGTCAGGTCTCCTGGTGCAGACACACGGCACTCAGCTGCTGAGAGAACTTCCAATATGTAATGTGGACCATGGTGAGCAGCTGGATGGGAAAATATGTTTCTGTTTAAAAAGATATATTATTTTTCTAAAAAAAAAGGAGAATACAGTAGATTCTACAAATTGCAAGTAATGAACTTAGCGTCGATTCTGAGTATAATCCTATGATAGACTACTAAAGGGTTATTATAAACACCCGGGCAAGGAAGCATCGGGTCCAAGCACCCAGCAAAGGTTGTTAACACAGGTTACGTCGTTTAGAAAATAACTGGCTACTTCGTGCCTGCTGCTGTGCGGGCTCCCTTTATAAACGGAGCCCTCCCCTCAAAGTAGTCACAGCCAGTGCAGGGGAGATGGGGGCAGACGATGGCAATGCTGTGGAACCACCCACGTAAGTAGCAGTATATCAACGTGTGCCGGGGGGGAGGGGTGCCCAGGGAGGCACGCAAACCGGACTAGAGAAAAGGGCAGAGAAAGTTCTCCAGGGATCACGTTCCTTTTCCTTCCATTAAAAAGTTTAAAAAAAAAAAAAAAAAATTTATTTATTTATTATTTTTGGCTGTGTTGGGTCTTCGTTTCTGTGCGAGGGCTTTCTCTAGTTGCGGCAAGTGGGGGCCACTCTTCATCGCGGTGCGCGGGCCTCTCACTGTCTCGGCCTCTCTTGTTGCGGAGCACAGGCTCCAGACACGCAGGCTCAGTAATTGCGGCTCACGGGCCCAGCTGCTCTGCGGCATGTGGGATCTTCCCAGACCAGGGCTCGAACCCGTGGCCCCTGAATTGGCAGGCAGATTCTCAACCACTGCGCCACCAGGGAAGCCCCAAAAAGGTTTTTAAAATTGAATTTCTTTTAAAATTTTAGGTCGAACTGTATGAACATATGTTCGTATATATGGGATTGCCACTTCTTAGGCCATAAATAGTCAAATATTGTCAAATTCACTGATCCAACGTAACCTGAAGTCTTAAAGTTCAACAGCAGTACAGGCAAGTCCATGTTGAAAGGTCAGGAGTTCTCTGCTCTCCATCTCCCCACCCAGCCCTTCCTCCCCAAGTCTGCCACGTTCCACTCTTAGAGCTGTTTTCAGCTATTTCTTTGGCTACTTGCTGCCTCATAATATGTTTTTCTGTCATTTCTTGACTTTCCATCTTCACACTATCTGTTGCATTTCTGTTTTGAGGATGGGGATTTAGCTGTCTTAACGCCACCACTGTCATAAATACCCACATTCCCTGACCCTTCTTACATTGTTCTATTATCATTTCTGGTGAAATCACTTTTCACGTCGGCATCATTAATGTCAGGAAGGAAGCATATTCCCCACTCCTGATATTTTCTTCCATGAGGTGGGATTTCTCTGTTCTTTCTGCCCCTCTACTCATTTATTCATTCCCTTCTCTCTAGGGGAGAAGGTGTGGCTTAATTTGGTTGGTAAATTTTCATCAGCCCTTTTTCCTTCTGCCCTATTAGAAGCTGTTTGTTACCAAGGAACAAGCTTTCCCTGGAGTGGGTGAGAAAATATGCCCAGTTCTGGGGTTCAAAGCCCCTTTGTCTTTCCCAACTAAACTACATTATCCAAATCAACCTTTATCACAAAGAAAAAGTGATATTTTATCTTTCCTCTGAATTTCTTAGTTTTACTTATCAAATTGTTAGAAACTTACACGGGGAAGAGGAAAATGATTTACCAGGTATCTTGGAAGGATTCAGCAATTATAATTATATACCTCTAAATTTACCCTTCTTTTCTTATAGCACCCTTTGTTTTCTCTAGAGCTATTAACTTGCTCTGTTAGTTTTTTAATCTGCTTAGCTCACCCCTAAACTCCTGAAGGTTGAACCCTTCTTTCTACAAGGTCTTCACTTCAAGTAATCTCTTGCTCTCCCTACCTCCCAACCTCCCTCACCTTGGAGACAAGCATTTCGGAATCCTCTTACCCTCTGTTCCCATCTGCTCTGGCTGTTCTCCGGGCCTGCAGCCCAGCTGTCACCCAGAGGCTCCCCTTCACCATCAATCTGGGAGCTTTGCTTGTTTCTCTCCTGTGTTGAATCCTGATCTTTCGGATTACATGACTTCCTCTTCCTTGGTCTACATTCTACCCTCACACTTGACTAGTAATTTTGCTAAGTATAGAATTCTGTGTTAGACAGAATTTCCCTTGGAACTTTGAAGGAACTGCTCTTCCAGAATTCTGGTGTTATGAAATTTCACAATGATGGGCATTTTGCAGTATTATTTGCAGTATTATTTCCCCATATTATTTGTCCATGTGGGGTTCTGCCTTTTTAAAAATTCTCTTCTCAGTATTTTATTGGTATTTTGGGAGAGATAAATGAATGTGTTTAGTGTTCCATATTTAAAGAACTCTGTCCCCCATTCCTTCCTCCCTCCCTCACACTCTTTTCTTTCTCCATCAATTTTTTGTAACAACTTTATTAAATTATAATTCACAGATCATACAAGTCACCCATTTAAAATGTACAATTCAGTTGATTTTGGTATGTTCACACAGTTGTGCAACCATCACCACAATCAATTTTAGAATATTTTCGTCAACCCAAAAAGAAACCTGTACCCATTAGCAATCACTGCCTATTTTCCCCCAATCCCACCAGCCTTAGGCAACCACCAGTCTACTTTCTGTCACTATGAATTTGCCTAATCTGGGCATTTCACATAATAAAATCATACAATATATGGTCCTTTGTGACTGGCTTCTTTTACTTAGCATAATGTTTAAAAGATTCATCCATGTTGTAGCATGTATCAATATTTCATTTCTTTTTATCAACAAATAACATTTTCCAACATCTGGGTATACCACAGTGTATTTGTACATTTATCAATTGATGGACATTTGGGTTGTTTCCACTTTCTGGCCATTATGAATAATGCTATGTTTGTGTATAAACGTATGCTTTCATTTTTCTTGAGTATATAATCAGGACTGGAATTGTCAGGTTGACTCTATATTTAAACTTTGAGGAACTGCCAGAGCGTTTTCCAAAGTGGCTGCACTATTTTATAGTCCCACATACAGTATCTCCTTAAACTTCAGTTTCCTTCTGTAAAAATAATAATGTCACCTTCCTCAGGGATTTTTTTTAAGATTAAATGACACAATACATCTAAAGTGCTTAGAATAGCGGCTGATTCAATAAATGTTACTTCTTGTTAGATAGCCTTATGGCCCACCTATAAGCGTCATGAGGTCAGAAGTGGTCTCTTTTTTCAAACTGCTGAAACTTTAGTACCCAGCAAGATGCCTGCTACACAGTAGGAGCTCAATATTGTTTGTTTAATGTTTTCATATCAAAGGACTGGATGTGAGGGCAAAGGTACTGATTAGGGTACTGATTGATAGTGAATGTCAACTGGAAGAGACTAGAGGTGTGCTGAAGCTATTGTGTCCCTTGTTGGATTCAAGAGTCATAAATGTCTTGAACAAAGCCATGGAGTCCATACCTATGAAATTCACACTTGACATAAAGAGACTGTGAGGGAGAA
Organism: Balaenoptera borealis; assembly: GCF_965194805.1. Taxonomy (NCBI): domain Eukaryota; kingdom Metazoa; phylum Chordata; class Mammalia; order Artiodactyla; family Balaenopteridae; genus Balaenoptera; species Balaenoptera borealis. Next base: position 44,516,154 of record NC_138871.1, on the reverse strand, counting down.
CAAAATTTAGGTATGCATGTATTTGTGTGTATACATTCCTATACTTGAGTCCTACAGTTACAACTGCATAAGTAACAGGAAGCTGTAGATTAGCAGCAACATAAAAAAATTATTTGGGTTCTTGTCAAAAATAAACTTACTATGAGTAAACAGTTCAGAAGCAATATAAATAAAAAGTTACCCTCTTTATGTATGAAACAAGGGAGAGGACAGGTACACACACAACAGAAATGTATTATAGCCTCACTCCTTTTTAACTTTTTGAGGGATACTTTGCTATCTCTTCTAATAAACTGGACGGAGACGATAGGCAATAGATACTGAAGCATTCTCTTTTATGCAAATGATAAAGTTTTATTATGATGAGTTAAAAATGTTCAGTAGACAGGTTGCTATATCCTAGGTACAGTACCTCATCAAGGTTGATATAAGGATGTACTTTCTTTTCACCGAATTATCACTGAATGGGGGTTGGTGTTCTTTGTTCTTTGGCATGAGTCTTAGTCAGGATCCCCAGATTTCACACAAAGTTATCAATTCTATTCCCAGCTCAGTTTAACTGAAACATAGAGTAAAGGTACCTGTCAGTACTCATTATTACTCAATTACTTTCAAAACTGGAGCTGAGAGAAAGAATATTAATGGAAAACAACCTGAAGGTTATGCAAGCCATCCATCCACACTCTAAACTTTGTCCCTGAATAAAGCCTATCAAAGAATCAGGAATGCATCACAGCCTGCCCACAGAGAGTCACTTTTATTGAACTGTATACTTTGGCATGAAGGTATGAAACTATATTAAAGATTGTTTCAGGAAACATCCTTTTGAAATATGTCTTTGATTTTACATTATTCAAACTATTCATTATTACACAGCTTCCTAGGATAATTGCTTGAATTAAGCCTGGAAGAGAAAGATATTCCTAAGCAAAAATGATAGAAGAAGCAGCGGGGGAGAGGGATGAGGAAGGTTCAGAGGTGAAAAAGTGCAGTGTGTATGTGGGAAATGCTGGTTATCTCAGTTCATCTAGAGTGAGGCATACAAGTAGGACTGCAAAGTAGAATAGAGCCAGATTGCACCAGGCCAAAGAGTGAATAATATTTGAGAATGAACAGAAGGTCATTCATTCATAAAAAATATGATTTGAGAGCTTACTATTTGACAGCTGCTGGATGTGGAATGTTAAGTAAAATGGACACAACCCTTGGCCTCCTAGAGCTATTGTGATCAGTGAGACAGACAATAATCCAATAAGCAAACAAATAAATGCTTCATTTCTCTCCATGGACAAAAAGGAGAGGGTACTGGGAGAGAACGGAGTGAGAGAAATCATCAGAAAGGGTGAACTCATTTCTGAGGAGTTGACATTGATTCAGACCTGAAGGATGAGAAGTATTGTCCAGATGAAAGTGGGCGGGGAAGAGGGTTTCACTCAGGGGAACAGCAGGTGCAAAGGCCCTGGAACAGGAAGGGCTTGATGCCTGAAGAAATTGAGAACAGCTAGTGGCTGGAGTGTGGAGGAGGGAGGGGAGTTGGAGAGGTAAGCCACGCCCAATCATGGAGAACATAGCATTGTTCTAAGGGCAATGAGAAGCTTTTAATAAGTTTTAAACAGTGTGTCTTTGTGTGTGTGTGTGATAATATCCATTAGTAATTGAGTACAGGATATTGGTTAAGGGACATTTTAAAAAGTAGGAAGAACAGGAAAGAAATTAGAGTGGGGCAGACCTGTTGCAATAATATAGGGCCGCAGTTGGCAAATATTTCCTGTTAAGGGCTTGATAGTAAATATTTCAGGCTTTGAGAGGCAACAGTCTCTGTCTCAACCATTCAACCTTGCTATTGTAGTGCGAAAGCAGCCACAGATAATATGGAAATGTGAGAATGGCTGTGTACCAGTAAAGCTTTATTTATCAAGAACAGGTGGTAGGTCAGATTTGGCTCTCAGTCCAGTGGGCTGGAGCACAAAGGATGGGCTAGGAAAGACCAAGGATGAAGAACTGCTAGGCTTTGTGACTACCTGCAGGGACTGAGAAAGAAGGTATCAGGAGGTGGGTTTCAGAGCCTGGGGTACAGAGAGAATGGTATTTTCATTGAGAACTATATGGAAGTCAGGAAGAGAAGCTGATTTTGGAGGCAAATAATGCATTTGCTTTTAGTTTTCACAGTTTATACCACATTTTCAGTTGGATTTGGCCAGTGTGGAAACATCCATAAAACTGGCAGTCAGCAATGATATTCAAGGCTCATATAGGCTGTGAACAATCAGTGTATGGGATCGCTTGTCTCTGTTTGAAGGCTGGGTGATTTATCTGATCTGGCCCACAAAACTGCTGCCCCTTCCTCTTAAATGAGCACCTTCTGGAAGCTGCAGATCCAGCTTAAAAGGCTCTTTTCTCCAAAGGACTTAGAAAGTTTTATTCTCTCTGCAGGGATACATTTGCATTTGAGTGAATGTGGTAAACTGTTGCAGGGGCCAGAAAGGTCAGTAATGCCTCGGGCTCTCTATGCAGTGAATACCGTGATGTGGACGCCTGTTTCCAGCCAAGAACACTGTCTCCTTGAGTAGATTTCCCATTTTGGGGTCACCCTTAGTTTTAGCATTCTTGTGTCTTAAAATATATTGTCATCCGTCAGACTGATACATTTTGCATTTGTTTATTATTCAAATCCTAGAAAATGTATTTGTTTAATGAAAGAAGCAAAGTATGCCTAAGAAATATCCTGAAGCTGATAGAGGAGAGGTTGGAAATCAGGGCTTAGCTTTGCTTTGGATGGCAGCAAGGTTCTTTTGGAAAAGTTCTGTGCTTTGGGAATTTATGGGTGTGCTTGGCAAACTGGGGGCAATTGCCCTGTACCCTTCACTGTAGCCTTAGGGTTACAAGACTGGAGTTGAGTAGGAGAAGGCCATGGTTTGGCTAACATCAGGCCTCCTGTACCTCTTGGGATGGTAGTCTGGCACAGTGGGACTCGGCACTGGGGATCCTTTTGCAAACTCTTGCCCCTGTTTTCCTCAAAAGTCTGTTCTTGGTGCTCCCTGTACCTGATATTTTGAGTGACTGACCACAACAGTTTTTCTAGTGGTTATATCTGAGCCAGATTCTGTCTTACCCTTCTTGCCCCCTTCTTTTGAGGGAAACTCCTCTTCTCTCCTGACCCCTGGTCATGGGGTCTAAATGAGGACTGTCATCATTTTACACATCCCTAGTTCCCTGGCCACAGTGATGGATCCAGAGATGCCCTATGAGTTCTTCCTTGTGAGTACTTAAATGGGAGCTGCCCTCTCTGATGACAGAATCATAAGGATGCAAGTTTGCAGCTGTGGTGCCATGTCCACAGCTGGGTGTCAGAGCCTGTCTGCAGATAGAAAGGATGAGGAGCACCCCAGGGGGAACAGCACAAAAGTGGGACAGGGAAAGCCCAGGTGACGTGCAAGTCTGTTTTCTTCTGAGAGCTTCAGTGCTGCCCTCCCTGTCCTGCTAAGAGCTTGGGAGATAAGCTCCCTCTGATTCTCTGAGCCCCTCCAGAATCCTACCAACAAATTCCCTATTTGCTTAAGCTACTTAGAGTTCTTTCATTGGGCATTTTATAAGGTTTTAGGGTGGGAATTAGGACAGAGCATCATAATAGGATGTTCTCCTGAAATCACCCCATAGAAAGAGCAGTCTGTTCTGTTTGCTCTGAGCAAAGGAGTAAAGGCACCACCATCATCTAGTTTCTAAGAATTAGCCTCAAGACCTGCAGAATTGTAGACAGGGGCTGACCCTGAGGGTGTAGATCATTAGAACACTTGAGGTGGTATTGTGATGAGAAATCACTTTTTGTTGCCCTAACAATAGCTAGCTAAGGAGGGATAAATGGGAAAAAAGATATGAAGTCTGTCTTCCCAGAAAGGGTCTTTAGGTCTGGCTTTGTGCTAGGAAGCAGACTTCATTCTCCTTTAAGTGGCTGCAGCTCACGGGTCCATCTTTATTGTACACTACAGAGACAATCTGACAAATAAAACTTCCCTGAACTTGGCTTCTGACTTCAGTCTAAGTGCCCATCATATCCTCACTTTTTCACCTACTGAAATCTTACATATACTTCAAGGCTTATTGAAGATGCCACCTCCACCACAAAGCCTACCTCTATTGGCCCCAGCTAAAATTAACCCTTGCTTCTTTAACTGCAGTAGAGATTTTATAGCTCCCTTAGCATTTATGCATTACTTCTTCCAGTATTCATAGGTACACTCACCTTATTTTCATGCATTAGTTCAGGAGGTTGGCCTGTATAATTTCTAAACTTTCTTGCAGTAATTCTGTAATTTTGTAACTTCTATAATTCTGTAACTAATATGAAAACTTATATGCACCCTAACAAACTTAGGGTGCCTATAAAGGCACATCTTTTTGTTTTTAGAATGGCTATCTTACTACTTATTCCTGTGTTTTTTTCCCAGTTTTACTGAGATATAATTGACTTATAACACTGTATAAACGTAAGGTGTATAATATGTTGACATGATGCCCTTACTTATTGCAAAAAGATTACCACTGTAATGTTAACTAATACGTCCATCACCTCACATAATTACTATTTCTTTTTTGAGGTGAGAAAATTTAAGATTTACTCTTTTAGCAAACTTCGAGTATACAGTAGAATGTTGTTAGCTATAGGCACCATGCTATATATTAGATCCCTATTGTCAAGAGTTTAATATGTCTTTTTTCCTTGAGATTTCCCCTCTTCCTGAACTGCTCAATAACTCTAGGGAGACACTGTCAAATAGAACTTTCTGCCATGATGCTACTCACATGAGATTATTGAATGCTTGAAATGTAGCTTGTGCAAATGAAGAACTGAACTTTTAATTTCATTTAATTTTAATTAATTTAGATTAAAATTTAAATAGCCACATGCAGCTAGCGACTACCATATTGGTTAGCATAGCTCTAGGAGCTTCCACAGTCCAAAAATTTTACGCCAACCTCTGCACCCAAGTTGAGTATCACTGGGTTTGGTAACCACAGTAGCTGATGTTCCCACCACCAAATAATGTTACTTATAGAAGTTCAGTGCTGCACTGCCTGCTCACAGTTGCTGGTCCCCTCCTTTGAAGAGGAGGTGATAGAACCCTGCTCTTCCTACTATAACTCTTGGGGGATATGATCCCACTCCTTCAGCTAACCTTGGCCAAGCTGCCCATGCTTGGACTCCAAGGCTGGAAGTTTTCGTATTCATGTTTCCATGCACAACTACCATCCAGAACTACTACAGTAATTGAGTCAGGATCAGAGCCAATTCTGTGGTTAATCACCTCAAGGACCCAGGATCACCCCTTCTCTGTTCAGTTATCCATCAAGGGATTCAGATGACTTTTTCTTTTGAACACTCAAAAGCACAAGGAATTTGCCTTTGGTTTCCTCTAAAAAAATAGACCTTTAGACAAAGATTCAAGTGTAAGTAGTTTATTTAGGAGGTAATCCTAGGAAATATCAGTAAAGGAATTAAGAAGTAAAGTAAGTAGGTGAAGGAGGCTGGTGAAAGATAATGTATCAAAGAGTTACCCTGTTGGGGAACTCTAGGAGGTAGTGTAGAATGCTTCAGAATGATCCCAGCTGAAAGGCAAGTAAGATGGTATCTATACACCAAATTCCTGTCAGTCATTGGTTAAGGGCTTCTCCTGGAGACTTTAACTCTTCAGCACTCTTGCTTGCTCTATGGGTGGCCAAGTATGCTCTCACTGCTAGAGGAAAGACCTTAGACAGAGTTACAAGAAGTCCCTGGAGTGCAGAGGTGAGTGGGGGAGCAACGAGGCCTACTCAGAGGCCCTGGTCAGTGGACCAGTCATACTTCCTTTTATAATATTGGCAGTTTTAACTGGTTCTGGGGTGCTCCACACCTCCCCATCTAGGAACAGAAGCCCCAGAAGTTTCTCACAAGAGCTCTACTACAATTGCAAAATCTGGGGCAGGGGGTGTGTCTCTGGTAAGCTATCCCATTTCAACTTGGTTTGTCTGTTTAGTAATATACTAACCAACATGCCAAGAACGTCAAATAAAACTGTTATATGGTTTGAAAAGCACAACAAAAATTAAATTGATACCACCTCCACAGGTTCTAACAGTAGCACCAGCTTTGTATAAAAGAAAGGGGTTTAGAATTTGAAAATATCTTAAAATTTCAGATTTTAAATGCACACGTTTTCATGAACTCTTTCTTTCTTCAGTTTCAGCAGGGATGGGGATTATTACATTGGCAGAAGGTGAATAAGATATATGAGGTCCCATATGCACAAAGTGAAAAAACAATTTCTGAAAGGTAAAAGAATTGAACAATGGAATCTGTTCTTAAATATAGTCAGGTGGAATTTAGTGATGTGGGAACCACTCTAGAAGTGAACTCAGTGTTCCTTCACAGTAAAAGCATTTGGCTCGGTTTAAATTGGATCATTTTATAAAGCTCGTTGATGACAACATTTCCTCTCACTATATCTGGAGGCCTGAAGTAGATGGATTTTTTTGACTTTTCCTTTAATCACAAACTTAATTTGGTCTATATGAAAAGATTTACAGTTTCTCCAGATATGCAGAGTATCAATAATAGAGGAGCTACTGGGCAGTGTGCTGCTTCTCATTGAATATTCAGTGTGTGATATGAAGATTTATCTTGTAAATATCACTGGTTATAGCCTTGTAAACTCAGAGATACATCATCTACATTTCAGCTATGAATATAGAGCAAATGAAGGGAGAATGGATTTTTTAAATGAAAAGATCAAAAAGGATAATTAATATTTCATAATCTTAATTAACTTTTCCACTGCACATTAATTTTTAATGTTATTTGGGGTGTAAGGTGTGATTATTGCTTTCATAGCCAAATCAGATAATCTGGTCACAAACCTGAATGTTAAAAGGTAATGTGAACATCTTATTTGGCTTGAGAAATTAGTCATTAACTTCCTCAATTAGCTCTGTGCTTATTCTGGGGAAATTGCATTACGCAAGTGAATAAGATTGTAAGCTTTTAGAATATGAAGCAAGTTATTAAGCATGTTAGGTTGGAGACCACTGGTAAGAGATGTATGAATTGCTGCATTTGGGGGAAAAGAGAGACCCTGCACCAAGGAGCATGGAATAAACCATGTTTCCCAGTGCATTAACATGCGCGATAGGATTTAACAGATCACCTAGCACAGCAGATTGGTCAGTGCTTCTGTGCTAGTAGACACCTGATCCTTGAAGCCAATCAGAACTACCTCTGCACACTCACTTGCTGAACCCAGTAGAGGTGAGCCATGTACACCAACCAGGGCTAGAGGGAATTCCCAGGACCATCAAAACTTTGATCATGACTCACTTTCCCTTTGGCCTCATCTTCCCATTCTGAAGCTCTTGGATCCAAGACTCTGACTTTAATTCCCACTTCTGAGCAACCCCATCTGACTGAGCACATTTACCCCCTGATCTCTGCGATGTCAGTTCTCTCTTCTTTCACCTCCCATGCTCTAGTGACTCTCTCTGCTTCAGCTGAAAACTCCCTGTTCCATTCTCTATTCTGGTGACTTAACTAATTTCCAGCTGGGTCAGCTCCTCATCAACTCGGGGTTGAAGTAGGATTTGGGGTAGAAAAGAGAAGGAGGAATTCAGACAATTAACTCCTGGGTGACTAGAGCTTCAGGTTCTGCACTTGCTGCAAAGCATGCTAGGATCAAAAAGGCAAAATGAGAACCAACATGGGAGTCATGGACAGGTGACCAAGGACAAGAGATCCACTTCTAATTTATAGGCAGAAATTGCGTTTTGTATAAATTAGAGTCTGCTACATTGTGCTGTAATAACACACAGCCCCAAAACTAATGTTTTAACAAAATGAAAGTTGACTTCTTATACAAGGTATCCAGTGCGGTACTGTGTGATGATCTGTTCCACACAGTCACTCAGGGACCCAAGCTAACCAAGTCTCTGCTATTTTACTCTCTGCATCATTTGGGTCATGTAGACTTTATGCTCCACAACAGGAGAAATAAGACTGGGGAATCTGACATGGGCTTTTCACTTCCTTGGTGCAAAAATGATATATGTAACTTCTGGTCACATTTTACTGGTTAGAACTAATCAGATGGCCCTGTAACTTTAAGGGGCTCAGGAAATGTAGGAGAGAAAGTATAATATTTGGTGAGAATTCTATTTCTACCACAAGATCCATGGGTAAGAATCTCATCAGGAGTGGGCAGGGGTGCTGCCGCTGAAGTTTAGGGAAGTAAGTGCAAGGGAACCCATCCAAAAGAGAGGTGGAGGAAGGCAACAGGAGAGCCTGGTTTGTCAGGAAGGAGCTCCAAGGAGCCCTCGGCTAGCTGAGTTCTCACTCTGACCAATAGGATGGCCTGGGGCAGGGACTGACACGCAGTATCTCAAGGTCACATTCAAAGATCTTTGTTTCACATTATTATGAAGGGATTTTAATAAGTGACTCCTGAATGTATAGAATGTATGTGCCTTTTAAAGACATGTGCATACTTGTATAATGTTTTGAACTAGTCAGGCATCATCCCAGGAGGAAATGTGCTGTCTTTTGGGTATCACTTGATGGGAGAGTTGCCTACGCCTCTGAGTCATGTATTTCATGCATAAAACAGAGCTCATTTTTGATAAATTGTTACTACCATTTATCACCTTAAGTAGTATACAGGCATGACCTCACATAATCTTGTCCATAATCCTAGAAGATTATTATTAACAACCCAACTTTACAGACGAGACTACTGACTTTCAGAGAGGTTTAGTTATATAGCTAGTAAGTAGCAGAGTTGGGATTCAAATCTAGGCCTCATCTGAATTCAGTGTCTCATATCTGATTGCTAGAATTAAATAGATTAAACGTGTCTGGCTTTAACTAGGAGCTCAATAATGTTGATTTTCTTCCTCTTTTTTTCCTTCTTCCCTCTCATCTCCGGGATGCCGGCCAAATAACTCATCACTTTTTGGGGATTCCTTTGGGGATTTCTCTTTTGAGAAGAGCCAGAAAACCACTTACACAATGATTTCTCCAACTGAGCAGGTGATGGGTGGGAGAGCAGGTGGTGTGGGGGACTGAATGCATGCCCTTGCCAGCCCTCCTTCTCCTCCTCTGTCCATTGCTGGTCTGGGAGAGGTAGGACCAGAAAGAGTCCTGTGCCTATTTACCTCCTCAAAAACAAGAATAAGAGTGGTAGCCTTCACCCCTTCCTTCTCTCCTTTTTCAGTATTTCTGTCCTTCATGCTCTTTCAGTTATTTGTTTACAGCTGGAGAAAGTGATTCACTTGGTAACACAAAACTTTTCTCCTTTTTAAACAGGGAAAGTTCTACCAATTGCCAGCTTTTCTCAAGCATGAGTCATTTTAACCTTTATTCTTAAAAATATGTAGCTCCATCAACCAGAGTCTGGGTTCCTTTTATCCTGAGATCCAGATGTCCTAGGGAAGTGGGGTTGAAGGTGAAAGGTTGAAGGTGGGAGGATGTGGTTCTACATCTTGAGAACAAGACTCTGTGTTTTTTTGTTTTTTTAATTTAGAGGAGAACAGGGGATGCCTCTTTATGGCACCCAGCATGGAGCCTGGGGATATTTCTTTCCTTTTATCTCATTCTATAAATAAACTGGATGACTGCCAGGGAAAAAGTAATCTGGGACATGATTCTTAGTGTCTACTATAGTGAACTGCTCTGAAAACTCCGGCTGCCACTTGGTACAAGTTTCATTGTCTTTAAAGGGTATTTTGAGTCCTCATGCATGGAAAACTTGATACTTTTTCTTCTTCATCTAGTTTCCACTTAAAAAGAAAATTATGAGACTCACAGAACGATTTAGAGTTTCTCTGTAATCAAATGCTAATAAATATGTATTGCTGATTTGCTAATTTCTTAACATGTGATGGGTGACAGGCTATTTTCTCGGTCATTTTAAGGATAATAGTGATTCACTACCACTAGTCCAGCAAGGCCAAATTCATTCTTAGTTAAAAATTTAAATGCTGCTCTCCTGACTAAACTCAGTAAGGTATGTGTAGCCCTAGGAAGTGTCTGTCAGAGGGTAAGAAAGCCACCAATTTGTTAGTTTTTAGAATTTTTGTCCCAAAGATGGGTTTGGAGCCTCACGTGTTTTCTGTTGCTGTGAATTGCTATTGAAGGTAAGAACATCTTAAATCAGGATGACAAGACTTTGACCTTGGGTTACTGAGTCATCAAAGGGAGGCTTTGCATCTCCCAGGCTGCTCAAGAGTTAAGAAAATCATTCCCCTCCATCTGCTTTGCATATGATGGGGCAGGGCAGTGTAGAGAGTATGCACCTATTTGGGGAACATGCAACCATCTTCCTCTTAACACTTATGCTTCTATTGTCAAAACCATTCACTTGGCAGTTGCACTTGTCACATTCTGTTCATATTGTGAGTGAAATGTTCATGTGTAAGAGTCTAATATCTCAACTGGATGGGGAGTTCTTCAAGACAAGGGGCTGAGCTTTCTACTCCTTTGTGTCCTTGTATCTTCCAGCTTTGGACTTGGTATATAATGATGCGTAATGCACCATTCATTATCATGAATTATGTATTATTGTTATGAATTATTCCTATGATCCTTATTATGACTCATTATTCATACCTGATGAAAATTCAGTCAAAGTTAAAAGTACACACGATGCTTTCTTTCTCATGCATTCATGTAGGATCAAGACAAGCTTATCTTGACTCAAGGCCCAGAGCTCTTGTGTGGGGATCTTTCTTTATAGAAGGTTTATACTCAGGATACAATTTATTTAATTCAGTGAATATTTACTGAGCTTCTATCATGTCAAGGGTTATAGGCTATAAAAAAGAAATAAGATAATATCCAAGCAGTCAATGAGCTTATAGTCTAATCCATGAACGATGCATAGATTTCAACTTAAATGTCTACCTCATCATCATTTGATGATGGCTGCTTGGATTGCTGACCAGGTCTAGATTCAGTAGGAAATAATGCTATGATTAATTAGCAATGTCTACCATTTTATTTAGGAATGGAGAATGGTAGCATGGGTGCCACACATTCACAATCCCCAATTTGCAGAATGAATACAAAGTCCAGATAGTAGAAGAAGCTTGTATTTAGTAGAATCCAATCAGTCAATAACTTACATTTGTTTTGGTACAAAGTAAGTACCAAACAAATATATAAATTATATGAAATAATTATGTATTTGTCTGCTTTTGGCTGCCATAACAAATACCATAGACTTGGTGGCTTACATAACAGAAATTAATTTTCTCACAGTTCTGGAGGCTAGAAGTCCAAGATCAAGGTTTTGGTCAATTCAGTTCCTGTGAGAGCTCTCTTTCTGACTTATGGATGGCTGCCTTTTATACTCAGATGACCTCTTTTCTGTGTTCTTTAGGAAAGAGAGCGATAAGGCCCTGTGGGATCAGGGCCCCAGCTTTATAACCTCATTTAACCTTAATTACTTCCTTAGAAGCCCCATCTCCAAATACAGCCACATGGTGGGGAGGTGGTTAGGGCTTCGACATATGAATTTGGGGAGAACATATTAAGTCCTTAACAAAATGTGATAGAAAAGATAGGTGTATGTCTCCTATTTGGAGAAAGGGATATCATAGGAGTTACAGATCTAGACAAGGTTATCATTTTAAAAAAAAAGCAAGACATCAAAATCGATTTCTTAATGTTTTTCACATTAGCTGCATTTATGAGTTTTAAACACATCTGATCTTATGGGTTGTTCATAATAACTTAAGTCATATGCATAGTGCAATTTAAAAAATTATATTAAAGAAGCCAATAGTTCAAAGTAACAGGTGGTAGACAGGTTTGCAAATGTATACTTAACAAAAGGTTGTACACTTTTCTAAATCTTAGCAACACCTAGTAACTAACCACTAAAAAAATACTATCCATCAGATGATATTAACTGCAAACATTTTGCCTTGGAATATGTCACCCTTCCTCTAACTACCAACAAACCTCATTTTTGTATTGGTGTGTCCTTAATAGACTGAAAATATCATATTTGTTTTTATGGCTATACCTATCACAGTGGAATTAAAAAATTTAATTTAATGTAACATTTGCTCTCAGTGAAATTTAAATCTTGATCCAGGCTAGTTTTTGTTTTATGTGTGTGGTTTTTTAATTTTCTCCCAAGAAGATTTATTTATTAAAGTGATAAGATACTAGAGTTAGCCATTACCCATAGAAGAATAGAAAATATATGTGTTTGAATTTTGACTCCCTCCATCCCTTGCTTATCTCTCCACCCCTCCAGGATTTTATATTTCGGAGTAAAAAAAATTAAATAACATTTATTCTTTATTATTAAAGTAAAAGCCAACCTGGGTTTTAATAGAACTCTTAGCTTCAAATGGGTCATAATGCTTTGTCATTTCTTTTGTCCTGACATGATTGAACTGGAAGAACACCCATGTTGATGATAAAATGGATTCCCTTGATTTTAATCACAAATAGAACCTTCATAAAATGTTTTAATGAATTCTTGGTTAAGGTCTAGAAAATTACAGGGAATATTTTATTAATCCATATTCTTATCTCAAAATGACTTTCTCTTTAATTATTAACATGGGAATGATGCAGTGATTCAAGATGACACAGCAATGTATGACTGAGTAATGTTTGAAATGTACATGTGACAAAGATCTGAGAATTCTGTAAACAGGGAAGCGTTTCATTTAAAAAAATTTTTAAAGATAATCAGCTTTTTCATGGCTTTGAGACATAACGTAGTATAATAGGTGGAATTATCTGATATATTCACTGATGTTTGTCATATAAACTACTATTATATATGTTATATATAAATACAATACTGTATATAAATACTATACTATTATGTTACATATAAATACTGTAACTACTATATTATAACTATTATACTATGTTATAATAAATATAGTATTTTTCCAGTTAAAATACATATCCTCTATAGATCAGGACAAAGAATATAAAAGTCATACGTAATTCCACCACTCAATATTCAATGAATTCATATATTAATGCAGAGATATCTAACATTATTTTAATGTACAATCCTCCTGTTTTTAAAATTGGAATTACATGGCATATTTTAGAGTGCTACATTTGCTTAGTAATATTTCATAAACATATTCTTATATCACTACATATTAATTAAATATAATTCTATCATATAGATATATCAAAATTTATTTAACCAATCCCCTATTTCTGAACATTTACATTATTTGCAATTTTCTGTTATTTCAAGTAATATTGCCTCAAAAATCATTTTATACAAATATGATGATTGTACCTAAATTATTTTTATTATGATAAATTCCTAAAAGTGGAAGTTTTGGGTTAAAGACTATAAATATTTTTATGGATCTCAACAAATATTGCTTTTCAGAAAGATGTACCATTTTATATTCTTATCAGTAATTTTAAAGTGCTCTTTTCTCTATATCCTGGCTAACAAAGTGTGTTACAACTTTTTATGCTTGTCAATTTGATAGAAAAAAGTATGATAAGTATAATATATTATTTTTATTTACTTATAGGCTTAATTCTGGGCTTAAATTAGAATATGGAAGTACAGAAGGAAGTATTGTCAGTCTGTCTTACTGCTCTAAATACTAATTTTAGATTGATATCTTTTCATTAATCCATTCAACAAATGTTTTCTGAGTGCCTCTTCAAAAAAGAAAAAGAATTTAGAATGTAAAACTTTATATTTGACACGTTAGTCATATTTCTCAGTTGATGGCATGTTATCACTATGGTCCATGCCAGGAAGCTTTCTTGTTTTATTTTATTATTTCCTCTCCTTTCATCCTGATCCCCACCTCATTTTCTTTCTCTTCTATAAGCAGCCATTCTAGTGTGTTTAACATATATATAGGATATCCATTTTTCTTGAAGAATATATAGTGTTTTATGGTTTCAAGTATATGCATTTTTAACTTACATAAATTGTATTTATAAATATTGTATATTTTACATTTTCCACTACTAGACAGCAAATTAAAAAAAATAAACTCTACCCTTGTTGTTAGCATGTTTGGATTTCTGCTTCTAAGTGCTGCAAAAAATTCTATGGTGTACACCTGTGGTTCAAAGAAGGAGGAAAATGTTTGTGATGAATTCATCATTCTGGGAAGATCAAATGAACATTTATGTGTTATTTCTTGAATAAAGGAGATCATAGTAAGTTATATGGTTACATATGTATACAGTGGATCTATAAGTTTCTAAGAAGGCTGCAAGATCTTTCAGGAAAGCTTACATTGGTAGCATCCCTTTAGAATATCGACACTCCCGGGGAAAGTAAGAGTCTTGTGTCCATCTTGCACACCCATCCAGTAGGGCATGTGCATCATGCCACTGATCTTGGGTGGGGGCATTTGGTGTCACATATTGTGGTGTGCCTATCCCACCCTGCCATGGGGTACCGCAGCCAGGAATACAACGCTACCCGCTGTCTTGTATCTTCAGCGTCACCCACAATATCTGGCACATAGGAGACACTAAAAAATGTTTGTTGAATGGGATGAGTGAAAAGGAATCAATCTACGATGACTCTTAGAACAATAAGATAAGGAGACAAGGATCCCTACTGCCCAAGCTGTGAAGGATTTCCAAGGAAATAGTTTGTAGTTCATGGTATATAATTTACCTGTGTCTTGTTCTCCTTTCCTTCTTGAGCACTTAGAGTACTACTACACTTCCTAGCCTCTTTGCAACTTGGTGAAACTGACTAGTTGAAGCCAATGAAATATACATGAAAATGACCTGTGCCATTCCTATGTCCAGGGAGGTAAGGGGCAGTGTGCCACCTCTGAGCTGTCTCTTTCCTTCTCTGGCAACCTAGAAGGTCACACGTTCCAGACTGTGCAGCTACAAGATGGCAATATTAAACAGCCTCGGCCCTGCAGCTGTGTAGAGAGAGATCCCACCCTTCCTTCTCTGCCAATCCACATTGGGAGGGGTTTGGAAGTGTTGAAGGAGTGTGTTACATTTTCAGCACATTTAAGCCATGTGGCCAGGGAAGCCCTTAGGGAGATGTTTCAGTTGAGACCTGAAAGCTCGAGGGCAGTGAGGGAATGAGAGGCACTTGGCACAGGGGCCTGAGCTGAGGGAGAAGCATGTGCAAAGGTCCTAACATGGGACTGACTTCGGTGTGTTAAAGGAAGCAGATAAAGTCAGTGTGGCTGAAGCAGAATGAACAAGGGGGAAAGTCACAGAGATCAGGCCAGACAACCGAACGGAGGGAGGGGAGAATGGATGTGAGAGAATGGACCAAGGCCTTCTAGGTCATTTTAAGGACTTTGGCTTTCATGGGGAGGCATTGGAGAGCTTTGCACATTGGAGTGACATGATCTGACTTACATTAACCTCTGCTGAGAACAGAACAAGGGTGACAAAGGAAGAGGCAGGGTGTGCAATTAGGAGGCTACAGCAATAATCCAGGCAAGGCATGGTGGTGGCTTGGGTTAGGGTGATAACAACAGAAGTTGTGTGAAGCAGTCAGATTCTGAATATAGTTTGAAGGTAGAACAACAGGATTACAGATGATTAGACGAGGGTATGAGAGAGAAAGTCAAGGATGACTCCATGGTTTTGGTCTGTGTAACAGGGAGAATGGAGTGGTCATTTGCTGCAGGGGAAGGCTGCAGGGAGAGCAGTTTTAGGAGACTATTCGGAGTTCGGGTTTGGATGGGTTAGGTTGAGAAACCCACTGGATGTGCAACTGTCGATGGAGGGAGAGTGCACCAGGCTACGCTGGCAAGGAGATGGACGGGCGAGAATGACAGAGATGATGACCCTTCTTCCCTAGGAGGTTGAGGTCCAGGTTCTCTGAGTGGAGACTCAATTACGAAGGGCATTTGGAAGCCCAGTCCTTGATTTCTAGCGGGTAAGCTGACCTGGAACTGTTTTCCACTCACTATGATTAAGCAAAGACTTAATCAAGACTAGCTGTAAACACATCTCTACATGGCAGGCAAAAGGCCAGAATTTCACACTCTATGTGTGGAAAATCACCTAAAACCCCCATCCTCAAAGCTCCTGCCTTCTTGGGTCTGAGATTCCCTTCTGGGTTTTCAGATCTCAGGGATGAACACAGAAAGTATATTTTAAGGCAAACCAAGTTATGCTTATTCTTCCAGCATAAATAATTGCATTTCCACATCAGAGTCATGTTTGGTTTCTAAACCTGTCACCACAGCAAGAACTATATTCTCCAGTTTTCCCTGGTTGCAATGTTTGTATTTCTTAGCCAGCAACATCTAAACCTTTTTTTTTTTTCCTCTTTTACTCGCTTGGAACTGCGATTTATTCCAGCCCTTTGCTTTATGAAACATTTATATTCCGTATGTGTGAACCTTATGTGGGGGAATTTTACACGCCACTCTCCTAGCTTTTGAAGACCTGATAAAGGTAGGTTTTGTGTGCTTTCTGATGCCAGCCCTACACCACTGCTCTCCAGGCATCACACTTTCTGCTCCTAATTTTCTCACGTGTGTTGAACTTGACAGCACCCTGTCCGTGGCCGGTAAACAGTGAGTCATTCTGTGTGCCGCTGTTCTGCACACATGTCCTTTCTGGGACTCAGTACTCACTGAATGCTCTGCCAGTTGTTATCTCTGTTTACCTCCCTGTTCGTGTACATGATTCTTTATTTTGTGGACTCATTTTGGTTTTTGTTCTCTTCCTGCTGTTTTCTTTTTTGATTTCCTCTGTTCTCTGATTCCTCGCTGAGGGGAAATTGAATGTGTCTCACAGACCTGTCAGTCCAGGGGAAAGCTGTGCTTCTCCCACTGAAAGGAAGGGCTCAACATCGCACCCTTGACCTATGTAAGTCATGTAACTCAGATGCATGTCTGCGTGCCCCGGGGTAAAAAATTAAAAGGAGGCTTCATGTGAATAGCTCCTAAAATGAAGTACTCATTGTTGGGGTATTATATGGAGTTTAAACCGTGATCAGTCCAGAAACTGTGGGATTGAGAGAGCCACAAAGGTAAGACTTCGAGGTTCCTGGATTTGGAGAAGAGGAGGCCATTTCTTAGAGCAGTTCTTAACATGGTGGGCAGGGTCACTGCATGTGCTTGTATAGATTGTGTTCTACACTGTTGTGCCCAGCTGATGGGCAGATGGGGGCTGGAATGCAGCCTGTGGTCCACCATGCACCTTACCTAATTTTATGTGTCAACTTGACTGGGCCATAGTGTGCCCAGATATTTGGCCACACATTATTCTACCTGTGTCTGTGAGAGTGTTTCTGGATGAAATTAATATCTGAATAGGCAGACTGCTCTCCCCAGTGTGGGTGGCCCTCATCCAATCCACTGAATGCCACAATAGAACACAAAGGTGGAATAAGGGAAAATTTGCTCTCTGCCTGACTTTGAAAATTTTATTGTAGAATTGTAACTTTGCCTCATAGCAACAGGTGATAAGATATGGACACAAATATTCAAAGTTAACGTTCAGATAATCAATTGAGCATTAAACATTCACAATATGCACGATTGTCATCCTTGGATATTACAGTAATTAAACCAACAGCTACTGTTTATTGAATGTTTTACACATATGCAAAGAATTCTACTAAAATTTTTAAAACATATGCCCGTAGAAGCATTTCATTTCTTAGAAAAACTTGAATATGATAATTAGGAGCATAATTTCCTTAAAGAACAAACAGGAGATCCTGGCTAGAGCAGATTTTACTTTCTTTTATTTTTTTGAGAAAATGGCCACATTTATTTGGATTGTAATTATATCTTTTAATCTAGTTTTCTACTCTCACTGTCCAAAGTCTCTTCTCTTCTAATTGCTGTAAAGGCAAGAATCCACACATACACAAATGCAAACACACACACACACACACACACATATCTCACACATCACTGTTTTATTCAGCAATTTTCTAACAAGTCCTCAAACCGCCCTTACTCAAGGCACTGGGGTATCACACAGATCACCGCAAAAGAGGGTGAATATGAGGTCGTGCTTGCAGTATCTGACACATTGGCCTCAAAATAAGAATTATTGTTGGTTCCCATCCCCAGCGGGGGCTAAATGAGTGGCAATGATATTATGATGCTGTTGAGAGTTCTTTGTGCCCCAGGGAGAAGATGAAAGGCAATGAACCAGAGAACCAATGTTTTGTTTTTGTTTTGTTTTCAGCTGCTACCTAAATTGGTTTCATGATTTCTTGCACTTTTATGTAACCTTCCCTTTGGGCCATTTAATGCAGATTAAAGCAACACAGTCAGCCACACCTCCAGCTCTGGAAAGACCCCCTTTTGAGGAATGGCACCGTCTACTTAGGAGCATTAATAACAGATTCCTAAACCATCTTTAAAGTTTTGTGATCTTCATATTCACACATCATCCTAGGAGGCTAAAGTTCTAGGCCAAGAATCTTTAAGAGAAAATGGTAGAAGCAGATCCCAGTCAACCCTTCAGAATCATCTTTACCTGACGTCTCTGCTTATCACAAATCCAATTGCAGTTCCCAAGGCTACACCCTGGGAGGGTCAGGAGGGAGTTTAGTGAACTCTCCTTGGCTCCAGTGAGCTCACATCCTCCTTGATCAAATGAGACATCCAGGAAGGAAAGAGTGGTTAAGCCCAGTTTCCCTGGTCCCACCAGCCTTAGATGTCATTGAGGCTTGAATAAGCCCACAATGGAATTTCCTCTAAGCTAAGGAATTCCTAAATTCTAAGGAATTTCCTCTAGTTCACCAAATGCCATTGGTTTAGGTCAGCCCTTCTCAAACTTTGAAGTTCTTATAAACTGCCTGGAGAGCTCGTCAAAAGGCAGATTCCCATTCAGTACTTGTGGAGTAGGGACAGAAATTCTGAATTTCTAGCAAGGTCTTTGGTGAAGACAATGCTGCTGGCCCATGGACAACAGTAAAGGCCCAGAGTGAAGTTAATTTCTCAGGTACTTGATTCCTTTCCAGCTTTTTCTTTCGATGTCACCACTGTGTGGCTGTGGCCTCTGCTCTCTATTGCTGCCATGTCCAGCCTCATTCCCCATCTATTGCTAAGAGAGTATTTAACGTTGGTCTCCTATCACTCAAGCCTGCGTAGAGTTCCCTTGGCCATCCTTAGGTAGTCTAGCTTCTGGTTCTTTTACAAGCCCCCAAAAGATATATGTCACTTTCAGGTTCCAAGGAACTTGGAATGCATTTTCCAGAAAGTAGGATTCCTTGGCTGCCCTGAATATTCCCCCAGATTCCCACCATGGTGGTGGTCTTTGTCTCTCCTTCTTGCTGGGGAGCGTTAACTCACGGTGTATAAGAGGTAACATTAGCCCTGAATCTTATTCATGGCTTCTTGTGGATAGACAATGGTACATATGCAAATATAGGATTCACAATATACTCTCAGGCATCCCAAAGACCCAGAAATGAGTGTGTGAATTAGGTGGTTGCCATGACTCTCACTGCAAAGACAACAAATAAAAATTGTGTGAGGAGGCAGGCACGGGGCTCCCACATGCTGTTCTAATGATTGATCACATCAGAGTCAGCCAAGAAGCAGCCTTTGAATACACATTTCCAGGACCTCATCCCAGACCAACTGAATCAGCATTCCGGTGTTGGGGGATCTGTACTGTTATAAAGCACAGAGTGATTTGGGGTTTGCTGTGCTGATGAGCAACTATTTAACATCTGCAACTTATCCAGTTACTAAAAGAGTTCCTGAGTACCTACCATGGGTCAGGCACAACACAAACAATTCCTCCCTTCATGCCTTTCCCAGCTGAAAAATGGAGAGTAAACAAAAAAAACAGGAATAATTGCAAATGAAAAGTGTTATAAAGGAAACTAATAAGGCAATGAATCCACGATGAAGGAGTAGGTCCTTTTGATGACCTGATTAGTGATGGTGTCTCTGGGGCAGTGACATTAAGGCTGCGACATGAAGGGGTAGGAATTACCAGCAGCACAGTGGCGCTGAGGCACAGAGCATCATATGCAAACATCTCCATGGGAAAGCACATGCCTTAGCAACTTCTGTAGATGCTACCAGACAAACCAAAGAAAACAAGTTACAACTCCCTTCCTTGCAAATTATTCTGCAATTAGGACTTCTTTACAAGTCCTAATTGGCAAATTAATATGGCAAAGGCATAAGGACTCTCTTTCTGTCACCTTCAGAGCCTGTTCTCATTCTTTGCTTGCTGGACTGCTATTTCCAAAAACCTGGGTCTCACTGAATACACCACTGAAGACCCCTATTCCACTTCTTGAAGGCTGTATGTAAGGTTGGGGGCCCAGAGAGTCACCTGCAGATTCTTCAGACTCCTCCTGTTTCTTTTGGTGAAGATGATCATTAGGTTGACACTCTACATTAACTGTGTGAGTCTGGCCTGAGGCTTGGACTCCTCATCTGTAAAATGGGATCAAATGCCTGTCCCACAGTTGATTCAATAAGATCGTGTGCCTCGTCCGTGAGAGTTCTCCTCCAGTACAGTGTGACCACGGCACTTTGGAAGGTGCTGTTCTGAAAGGCAATGAGTGTACCTCAACTTTTGCTCTGTCATTTATCGTTTTTAACTATATGGGGGCAATTATAAGCCAACATTCTAGGTGGTACTGATGCTGGCAGGAGACTGTCTGCCTAAGAGCAGACTTCCTAATCAAACTTGCACACCCTCGGGGCAGCTGATCTCTGTGTTAGGAGAAAAGCAATCTTATTGAGCAAATGTGTGAAGAGGCATTTTCACTTGTGAGACTCTTAACTATGTCTATTTCAGGCAGCTGAGCAAAGGGACTGACAACTTCCTGATTGTGTGGGTGTGGGTCTGCTCTGGGACAGACAGGGGTGGGCCAGTGTGCTGGAGTTTGCCTCGCAGGTCAGACCTGGTAGGCACTTCCTGCTTTTAGCACTTTCTTCCTTTTTTCTACTCCTGGGGTTACTGCTTCTCAAAGACACGTCAAGGGACTAAGGTGGGCAGGCGTTACAATGGACCAATGGGCGTCTGGATGTTTGTGATCTGTCACTTCCCCAGATAGAGATCTCTTCTGGAGGAGGCCTTCCTTTCATGCTATTCCTGAGTGCACACCACAGTCTGGGCACCCTGAAGACTGCGCTTCAGATGCATCTGAGTGACCTTTGCTGATGCTCCTACAACCAACACTTTACTTGCCAGGTGTGGTGGAGGGTTCCTCAATGAATAGACATGTCCCTGCCTCAAAAAGAAAAAATCAATAGGTATCCAACTAGCCATAAAAGAAGACAGGCTGTGATAACTACAATAATACAGATAAAAAGGAAGTGCTCTGTTATAATTGGTGCTGTATTAGTTTCCTATTGTGGCCTCAAATTTAGTGTCTTTAAACAACAGAAATTTATTCTCTCACAGGAAGCCAGGAATCTGAAATGAGTCTTAGGGGCTGAAATCAAAGTATTGCAAGGGCTGTGTTTCCTCCAGAGGCTCTAGGAAGAATCTGCTCCTTGACTCTTCCAGTTTCTAGTGGCTGCCAGCATTCCCTTACTTGTGGCCTCATCATCCCAATCCCAGCTGATGTGGTTACATAGCCGTCTCCTCTTCTGTGAAATCTGCCTCTGCTGCCTGCCTACAAGGATACATGTAATTGCATGTAGGGCCCCCTGGGATAAGCTAGGACCCTATCTCAAGATTCTTAATGTAATCATATCTGCAAAGTCCTTTATTTCCATGTAAGGTAACATTCACAGGTTCCAGGGATTAGCACATGGATATCTTTTGGGGTGTCATTATTCAGCCCACCACAGGTACCACTCTTTATTCCACTCCCTCCCCCCAACCAAATGGTCTACAGCTGTGCTGTCCAATTTGGAAGCCACTAGTCACATGTGGCTATTGAGCACTTGAAACGTGTCTAAGCTGAGATGTGCTGTAAAGGTAAATACATGCTAGATTTTGAAAACTTACTACAAAAATGCAAAGCATCTCATTAATAATTGTTTATGTTGGTTACCTGTTGAATATTTTGGATATTTAGGATAAATGAACTCTATTATTAAAATTAGTACCACCTGTTTCTTTTCACTTAAAAGCAACTACTAGAAAATTTAAAATTGCATTTGTGGCTTGCATTTGTGGTTTGTAGTGTATTTCTATTGGACAGTGTTCTATACAACCTACAACAGCAATTTTCAAACTGCTGCACAGCAGAATCATGTGGGGAGTTTAAAAAAAAGAAAACAGTGTGCACGCTGCACCCCCCAGACTTATTAAATCAGAAATCTCTAGGGAGAGGGCCAGGCATCAGCATGTTTCAAACACCCCAGGTCATTCCAGTATGTAACCAAGGCTGAGAATCCGAGGAGTAGAGACCCGGAGGAGGGTTAATAGTGAAAATAGCACTGAAGGTCCAGGAATTACCACAACTGGGTATGCCTGTTTCCTTTGCAAACGACAGAAAATAGGGGCTCCTTGAAGTACACTCTGCTTTCACTGAGATGCACACCTCCCCCACCCACAGAGCGAGCGCAGCTGTGAGCCTGGAGGTGTGGGAGGAGGACAGCTCCCTCCCCTGAGCCAGAAGACACTAGGGATCTCAACCCTGGGGGTCAGGCTGGCTGGACCTCTCTTCCTTGGGTGCTTCTGGCAGTTACATCAACCTTTCGCTGGCAGTTTCTGCCCTAGTACTTGGCAGAACAGAGTGCAATAAAACCTAGCAAGCTCCTAAATATTCCATTTGTGGGACTGGATCAAGGCAAAGCACTTCCGCAGTGGCTTGCAGTGGAAACATGTTTTGGAGGCATCCAGCAGTAACATCCACCACCCCCAGAGGTTCCTCACCAGAGCTGGGATTCCCAGCTACTTCGCGGCTCCGCACAGCGGCCGTGTTCTCTGGTTCTGGACTCAGAATGAGGGAGCAAAGCCAAGATCCGTTGCACTTCCACTGAGTTTTGAAATGTTGCTTGGGAAAGTGGTTCTTGGTGGAGTAAGATAGGAGGTTTCAATGGCTGCTTGTGTTACTTGACACAACACAGATACAATGAGACGAGCCTCAGCCTTGTTCATGCGGTGCCGTAACTCACTCTGGCATCATCAGAGAAGAAACCTGTCACCGGAGTGCATTCTGTAGCCCTTTGAGACGAACTCATCAAAGCACCATATTACCCTACATTGAAACAATTTTGAAAAATTTTGAAAACTTTTCTAAACTGCAGGTCACTCCTTTGACTTCTAAGATAGCAAATACCAAACAGTAATTAATATTTTAAAAGGAAGAGGCATTCCAAACCAGGGGGATAAACAATTCTGAACAAAAGCCTCTAGCAAACTTGTTCCCTCCCTCCTTCCCTCCTTTCCTTATTGAGTGCGGACTCTAGGTAGGAAGCAGGCCTTGTCTTCACAGAGTTTAGGGGCTAATAGAGGGAGAAGACGTCAAAGTAAATGGGAGAGAAAACATATAGGGTCTATGATTGAAGACAAGACCTCTCTTTCCCTTTTGTCCTTTTCTTCCTTTCTTTATTGCTGTGTGTGTGTGTGTGTGTGTGTGTGTGTACACACACGTATACGTGCTTATAGATGTATGTATCTGGTAACTTACAAAGATACATACAGAGCAAGGTAAAAAAGAAATCTGGAAATTTGGAGAAGGAAATTTGAAAGTAAAAAAATGTTGGAAGTCAGAATTAGTCAAAAAATTATAGGGCTTCCCTGGTGGCGCAGTGGTTGAGAATCTGCCTGCCAATGCAGGGGACACGGGTTCGAGCCCTGGTCTGGGAAGATCCCACATGCCATGGAGCAACTGGGCCCGTGAGCCACAATTGCTGAGCCTGCGCGTCTGGAGCCTGTGCCCCGCAACAAGAGAGGCCGCGATGGTGAGAGGTCCGCGCACCGCGATGAAGAGTGGTCCCCACTTGCCGCAACTAGAGAAAGCCCTCGCACACAAACGAAGACTCAACACAGTCATAAATAAATAAAATAAATAAAAGAACGTGAATTTCTTAAAAAAAAAAAAAAAAAGCAGCTAGACAGGAGAAAAGCTTTAGAAAACAAATTGCTTCAAAAAAAAAAAAAAATTATATTCCTTAAGTCTTGTCTAAGTAACTGAATGTGGGCCACAAGTTTGGATCTGACTTCCCAGCACCCAGTGCAAAGAGGAATACACACCAGATGCATAATTCAGTCTTTGTAAGATTAAAACTAATGAGTTGCCAAGAAACCTCCTGGATTAGGGTGCAGTGTCATGACAAGGCACTGTGGGATATACTCAGCAATGCCCTCAATAGCATCTCCCATTGCACTGAAGAGTTCTGTAGGGCATGATGGGAGTCTGTAGGGTTTGGAGAAAACAGAAAAGATAGACTATTAAATTCTGGCTGGAGCTAAACTTTCTGCTAGGATTGAGCTGGGTTAGTCTGAGTCTCTACCTATAATTTTCTGTAGTTTGATATTCTGTTTTAAATGCTCAGCTAGGGGTACGCAATGGAGGTTATGGGAGTGGAGAGGGATACTCACTTCTGCCTCCACTGGAGAAGTGTGGGCTGATGCCAGGGACCTGGAGGAGATGTTGCCCATGGAAGGATACAGTGTGAGTTGTCCAGAGGAAAAAGGCAGGGAAGGCATTGAGAGAACAGCATCAGTGGGGCACAGAGGTATAGAGAGCGCCCATAGGGAGCTACGGGCAGTTTGGCACTGGATAAGTATGAAATATGAGGCAACGTAGGGTGGGGGGGAGGGCTGGAGAAGCAGGCAAGGGCAGACTGTGCCCATCCTCTGTGCTCTGCTAAGGAATGTGGCTTTGCTCTGTGGAGAGATACTGAGATGCCACTGAAGGGATTTAGGCAGGGAGTTGTATTTGCTATCTATAGCATTCATGCTGCACAATAAATCTCCCCCAAACTCCGTGGCCTAATAACAGTCACATGTTCTTGCACACAGATCTGAGTCTGTGAGGGGAGGGTGGCTGTGCTTCAGGGTGGCCCTGTGTGAGGCCCAGACTGAAGCAAAAACAGCCACCCAAGGTTAGCTCTTTTCCCCGTGAAGTGTGGAAGTACAAGAGGGTGAGTTCTCACCAGAGAAGGGGTACACCCTCAGGTGCACCCACTTTCCAGGAGCAAAGCAAGTCCTGTGGCCAAGCACAATATCATCAAGAGAGGATAAACTCTGCCCCCCTCAGTGGGAGCTACTGCAAAGTTGCATGGCAGAGATGGTATGAATTATACAGGGAGGTTGTGAAGAATTATGAACAATGATTCAATCTACCTTAGGGGGGACGCAGCTGGACTGGACTTTTTAGGTAGTTCACTTGGGCAGTTCTGTGGAAACCAAATTCAAGACAGGTGATACTGAAGTCAGATGGACCCGTAAGGATGGTCAGCTGAGACCTAGTGAGAATCTGGGTTGGGCAATTAGTGAGCTGTGATGGAACAGTTAGTTCAAAACAACAAATGAGGTAAAACCATCAGGACCTAATGACTTACAGTCATTTTATGGCTGGTTTTGAGCTACCTCCATTTACAGTATACAGAGTCCACTGCTAAGGTTTGCATATGAAATTGTTAGTTGCCTATCCAATATTTGTTTTCTTATTTCTTATTAAAACAACTTTGATTTTACTTGTGGCATTGATATGCTTAACTTAAAAAAATTACCTAGCTTCACCTGAAGCTGCGAGGTGGTCAGATGGCAAACCCGGGCTATTAGGATATAAGTGAGATTCACTGGGTCATATTACCAGGAGAACTTTTGCCATTTGCTTCTACCTTCTTCCTGCCTCAAATGTAGATGGATGGCTGGAGCTCCATGTATAAGCAGATGCCCACAGTTCAAACTCTTGTTGTTCAAGGGTCAACAGTACTAGAGGATGCTGGGTGGGGGGAGAACCGTGGGTCAATGTGATGAGGCCATCTGTTTGCTAACTGGTACTTATTGAGGTTAGGCTTCTACTTCCCAGAGAGATATATCATCCCTGATGATCTATCGTCCTTGGATCCAAGGATCATCATCCTTGATGATCACATTTCAAAGGGATGGCTCCCAGGTCTTTGAGAAAGAATTCCTGGGTGGTAAAACTGGTGAGAAGCTGGGAGATGATCGACAGCTCAAGGGTGCAGAGAAAGAATTTACAATGGAAAGCTTTCTAAAGTAAATGTTCTACGAAAAGGGAGGTCAGGGACCTTTGGTCAGGAAGACACCTGTCTGAAGTGTAGTCAAGCTGAGGGGAACTTGAAGGCCATCTAGGTCAGAGGGCAACACCACCTTGCAGGCTCTCCAGGAAGTCTGGTCTCAGAAGTCCTCAAGTGATCATTTCTTAACAGGTGGCAGCTTTATCAGGGGACACACACTGACCAGCTGGTAAGGGTCTCTGACTTAGAGTCTCATCCTACTGGATGGAGATGATTGCCTCTGCACTCTGGTTTTCTGAAGCCCCCCTGGGGGCAAATCCCTGCAGTTTTCTGACCCCGTCTCCATCCTGGAGAGGAGAGGATTCACCTAAGTGACATGCCAGGACCAAATACATCCAGTTCTTCAGGCAAAAAAACATGTCTTCAGCTCAGAGATGATTCCATGTGACTTCGTGTGAGAGTAGAACTGGGGATGGGGAAGGGACTCTTGTAGCCCAAAGTTAGTACTCAGGGACACAGAGTATCCCTTCCAGAAATTGCCATCATAAACAGCCGAGGCAGTAATACAGGGCAGCCTGCGGCACCGAGGAAAATGAAAATCTCCTTGGCTGGCATTTCAGCTTGTCTAAGGGGCCGTGCTTTGCTCAGAGGGGAGATGACTGTGCTGACCTTAAAATCCAGGCTTCGGGAAGCAAGAGATGAAGGTTTTTGTTTTTCCCTTAATTAAGGCTTTGGTGTTTTTCAAACAAAAATATAAAAGATTCAGAACTTCCCCTTAAGCTTCTTCACAAAAGTCGTTGATTTTTAGAAAAGATAAAGGCCTGGGGTGAGGGTAGGGGTGGATGGTCCCTAAAGAGTATTGCCCAGAAGCCTCTTTTTCCCCTTCTTAGAATATAGGGGTTTTCTTAAACGTTCCTTCCCCCAAAGCCCTCCCCCTTGCTTTTGCCATCGACCTCTTCTTCCATTCTCCAAAGTACAGTCAGACGGTTACCCTTCAGGTCCTCCTACCCATCCTTCCTGAACCCCAATTTCTCAAAATACCAGTATCTTTCATTTTGCTCGCAGCTGTTTCCCCTGCCCGATGACGAGCCTGGCGTGCAGGGGGCGGAGGGAGTTGCTTCTGCCACACGGTGGCGCGCGCGAGCCTCCCAAAGACCGAGTGTCACAGCTTCTTATACTTCTCCCCCTCCCGCCCCCCCACCCCCCACCCCCCACCCCCCACCCTGACCCGCGCCCCGGCGCTGAAGGAGCCGCGCCCCCGGCCTTGCCGGCGGGACAGCGCACAGCGCGCTTCGGGATCCCAGCGGGCGGGTGAGCGGCTGCAGCAGCGGGCGGCCCGCCCCGGCTCCAGGCTCCTCCTCCTGCCGGTCCAGCCTTTAACCACCCCCCCCGCCCCCCCACGCCTCCCCGGCTCGGCGCTGCAAATCCTAGGCTTCCCCCAGCAGCCTGGGAGCGGCGGCGGGCGCAGCAAAGGCGGCAGGAGGAGCGCCGCCGGCCGGCCGCGCCAGTCCCTCGGGCAGCGGCGGCGGCGGCGCTGGATTAGCTCCCGAGGTGCCGCGGAGCCCGGCGCTCCCCGGCGGGGCTAGGAGAGGAGAGAAGCGGGGGCTGCAGCTGGGCAAGGGGGAGGAAAGTGAGCGTGTGTGAGTGCGTGTGTGCCCGAGTGTGGGGGGCGACAGGCTCGAATTAGGGCGGCAGAGAGGGCAGGGGAACCGGAGTGCGGCCCCCTAGGGTCTCCCGCGGCGGCGCCAGCTTCCCGGCGCCCCTCACCATGGACTTGCGCGGAGTTGGGATGTGCCTTGGCCGCAGCGCGCGGATGGCTGCCCGGCCCTGGGGGTGCGCGGGCGCGCGCACAGGGATGGCGAGGTAGGATGGCGGCCCAGCGCGACCCCTGCCGCCCCAACCCAGTGGCCCCCGGGCGGTGCAGCTGACTCGTTGGAGCGCACTGGGGTGTGGGCGGAGGCGGCCCAGCCGTGCCCGCGTCTTCGGGAGTTGCTTTGCCTCTTCCACCCACTCGCACCTGCCACCTCGCGGATACCATGTCGAAGGCGGCCGGAGGTGCATCGGCGGCGGCGGCGGCGGCGGAAAGTTGTCCGCCAACCTCTGCCGGCCCGTCTGCGGCCACTGCCGTTGAGGACCTGTCCAAAGTGTCGGACGAGGAGCTGCTGCAGTGGAGCAAGGAGGAGCTGATCCGCTGCCTGCGGCGCGCGGAGGCGGAGAAGGTGAGCGCGATGCTGGACCACAGCAACCTCATCCGCGAGGTCAACCGCCGCCTGCAGCTACACCTCGGCGAGATCCGCGGGCTCAAGGTGAGCGCCGGGCCCGGCGGGGCGGGAAGCTGGGCGCCCTGGGGAGGTGGGGCCAGGCAAACTTTCCCTCCCTCCGTCAACAGGTGATCCTCCCCATTCTCCCTGTCAGCAGCCCCTGCTCCCCTTCCCCAGCCCTTTGGAAACTTTTCCAAACTTTGGAGACGTTTGGTTCCCTCCTCTTCCCCCTATGGGGCGCACTAGCGTCGAGCTCGCGGTCCTCCGTGGCCGGAGGAGCGGGCGCCAAGGACGCTGAAAGGCTGGGAGGGGAGCGATGGGTACGCGGAACCTTTAATTCCCCAGGAAGCCTGGAAAATCAGTGCTTTGGGGAGCCGGGTTACGGCCAGGCAGGGGAAAAAACGAGCGAAGGAGCGAGTCCAGAGCATCTTTGCCCTTGGGGATCGGGGATACGATATGGCTGCTCTGGCGCCACGACTTCTCCGTGGGGCAGAGGGTGAGGAAAGGGCGCCGATGCAGGGGAGAGGGGCTGGCGGGGCGCCCAGGGTGAAGCCGCGGCGCCACCCTCGGAACTGGGCTATGTCGCATGGTGCAGAGGAGCTTACCTCTTCCTTCACGTTCTACCTGCTCCGATGCTTTCCTTTTCCTCGAGTTCGGCTGGCGTCGTCTGGGGTGGCCTGACCACCCCATTTACCCCCAATTTGATTATAATTTCGTCTAGCTAGGGGGGAAGGGCAGAGGGACTCAGTTTAGGAAACACAGGGTTTTGGAAGTGGACCCTAAGTGCCATCCAGTCATGCTTTCCTTTGGAGCCAGTCCTTCCTCTTTGCTATTAGGGGAAGGAAAAGAACAAAAGAAAAACAAAACAATAAAACCCCAACCCCCCCACCAACTTTCTTTTGTCCTTGGAGCGTTCTGAGTGTGCCAGCAAGGTGCCAGCCCGGCTGGCTGCAGCAGATGGGTGGCGGGGAACCGCCCTGCCCGAGTGTACCACAAACTTCCTCTCCTTACTGCTTGCGCTGTTGCCGCCTGGTATGCCTTCCTCTCATTGTTCTTCTTTTGTTTATAGGAAGCCAGACACAAACGAAATCGCTGCAGGGACCTCGGGGAGCAAATTCCCGCAGGCACATGCTGTTCTTGTCCCCTTTCCACTCCCACCCCACTTCTCAGGCAGTAGACACTTTCTTAATTGCCTCAGCGGCTCCACCCCTCGGATTCTCGGGCAAAGGGGAGTGGGAGGGGGAGAACTGCTAGATGCTCACCTGGGTGCTGGGCCCAGTGCGGGTAGAGAAGGCCGTCCCCTGAGGCTCCAGTTGACTGTCATACACAGTCCCTAGAGTGGATGCAGTTAGGAGGATCTCTCAGAAAAATCCCAAGCCTTACTCTCTCCTTTGGCTTAATTCGTTACTAATGGACTATTAAGTACCAGACTCTTGGATTAGAGGCAGGACAGTGTAGGGGGAAGATCATCTCAGAGGTGGGTCTGCATCTAGAATCCTCATTTGGCCAGGAGGGTGAGCTTGGGTAATTTCTCAGAGCCTTATTTTACTCATCAATAAAATGCAAGTCATAATAACCACCTCCTAGGGGGGTGTGACAATAAATTATGAGAATTTAGGTGAAGGTTTAATTCTGGACTTGACTACAAAACATGGTAGTCATTGTCATCAGGAGATGATGCGTAAGTGTACGGAAAGCCATGCATCTCCTGGATCTGGGTTTCCGTGGCAAAGCTGGACACAAGTATAGTTCGTAACCCTCCAATTTAATCTTCTTTCATGGCTTGAACTATAATGCAACTTGGAAGAGTTTGTAATTAATTAATTTCCTAGAGATTTTGATAGTATGGAGCATTGACATAGAGCTTAGAAATACTTGGAAGTTCTTTTCGGTTGTGTGGATTGCCTGTGGGGGTCTGTGTGTGAGTGGTGTAGGGGAGGGGAGGACCGGGTCTTCATTCCAGTAACCTCATTTAGGGAAGTACCTATCAGGCCAGTTAAGAGCGGTTACACCTCAAGTAGGAGTCTCCGTGTGGTCTAGATTCGTGACCTGGCATTAAAAGACTTTCTAGTCCACCTCCTTATCAAGTTCAGAAATGATGGGGATTGGTTAGTTTCTGATGCAGCCCCTACTCCTCATTCCCATCATCCTGGGGCAGCCACGTGGTGGCCCCTCCTAAGCCTCTGGCCCACTCTGAGGGGCCAGCCTTCTTCCTTCCCGTCCTCATCTCAGCTCCGAGCTTCCCTAGACACCATGGTGATCCATAAATGCGGTTGACTGAATAAGTGATAGTACATTTTATATTTTTTAATTAATTTTTATTAGGGTATAGTTGCTTTTCAATGTTGTGTTAGTTTCTACTGCACAGCAAAATGGATCAGCCATGCATATACATATGTCCCCTCCCTTTTGGATTTCCCTCCCATTTAGGACACCACAGTGCATTAAGTAGAGTTTCCTGTGCTTATACAGTATGTTCCCATCAGTTGTCTATTTTATACATAGTATCAATAGTGAGACTTAGAGAACAAATGTATGGATACCAAGGGGGAAAAGGAAAGGGGTGGGGTGGGAGGAAATGGGAGATAAGGATAGTAATGTTTCTTGCATTTCACTCCATTTGGGAAGGAGCCCGTGGTGGCACAAGTCCTATTTACTTCCCAGTTCTGGAGAAAACAGGAATAGTTGTAGGATACTCAAAGGGGAATATTTTCACATGGAAATTCAGTTAGATGAAGAAGAACGTGACGAACTTTCTATGAAATGGGAGGATTAAGCTAAATGTGGAAGAAGTTTTGAAGCTGAGAATGATTTTTCTTTTAACATCTTTATTGGAGTATGATTGCTTTACAATGGTGTGTTAGTTTCTGCTGTATAACAAAGTGAATCAGCTATATGCATACGTATATCCCCATTTCTCTTCCCTCTTGCGTCTCCCTCCCACCTTCCCTATCCCACCCCTCTAGGTGGACACAAAGCGCCGAGCTGATCTCCCTGTGCCATGCAGCTGCTTCTCACTAGCTATCTATTTTACATTTGGTAGTGTATATATATGTCCATGCCACTCTCTCACTTCGTCCCAGCATACCCTTCCCCCTCCCCGTGTCCTCAAGTCCGTTCTCTACATCTGCAACTTTATTCCTGTCCTGCCCTTAGGTTCTTCAGAACCTTTTTTTTCCCATATATTTTTTATTCCATATATTTCCTTTAATTCCATATATATGTGTTAGCATACAGTATTTGTTTTTCTCTTTCTGACTTACTTCACTCTGTATGACAGATTCTAGGTCCATCCACCTCACTACAAATGACTCAATTTCATTTCTTTTTATGGCTGAGTAATATTCCATTGTATATATGTGTCATGTCTTCTTTATCCATTTATCTGTCAATGGACACTTAGGTTGCTTCCATGTCCTGGCTTTGTGCTGCAGTGAACATTGTGGTACATGACTCTTTTTAAATTATGGTTTTCTCAGGGTATATGCCCAGCAGTGGGATTGCTGGGTCATATGTTAGTTCCATTTTTAGTTTTTTAAGGAACCTCCTTACTGTTCTCCATAGTGGCTGTATCAATTGACATTCCCACCAACAGTGCAAGAGGGTTCCCTTTTCTCCACACCCTCTCCAGCATTTATTGTTTGTAGATATTTTGATGATGGCCATTCTGACTGGTGTGAGGTGATACCTCATTGTAGTTTTGATTTGCATTTCTCTAATGATTAGTGATGTTGAGTATCCTTTCATGTGTTTGTTGGCAATCTGTATATCTTCTTTGGAGAAATGTCTATGTAGGTCTTCTGCCCATTTTTGGATTGGGTTGTTTGTTTTTTTGATATTGAGCTGCATGAGCTGTGAAGCTGAGAATGACTAATTTTGTTTAGCATTATTTTCTCAGAATATCCACAGCTTCTGATTTCCCATAAAGCACCAGTGTCAAGGGATAATTTATTCTCTTATTACTACAGACTCCAACACAGGGAGTAGCTGTAGCAGTAGCAGGGCTAGCTGAAAACAATAATAAGAAATCTTTTCTCTGTAGCTAGAACTGTACCCTGTTTTGGCTGTAGGCCTAGGGCTTTAAAGGGCTGGTCAGTCCATAAACACATATTAAGCATTCACTGTATGCAACATACCAAGTCAAGTGTGTCAAATATGCAAAGAAAGACATTGGAATGGACTCTGCCCTCCAGAAACTAAGGTATCTACATTAGAAAAGAAAGAAAGAAAAAAAAAGATGCCCAATGAGTGCTCTCGGGAGTGTGTGTTACGGGCATTGAGCAGTGAGTGGGATAGTTACTTTAGTCATTCATTCAAGCCTGGCGCTGCTGCACACCAGATGCTGTTCTAGGGCTGGTGGAGTCCTATCAGAGCAATCTGTCCTCTGAGGTATGTCCATAGAAGGCAGAAGATAGTATTTTCTATTTGGAAAGTTAGACCTAATCAGGGTTCATAAGTAGCTGGTTCACAATTAGAGGGAGCTAAAGGTAGAAAGGCAGGAAGAAAGCCTTGTAGGCCTGGCCCAAGGGTTTATTCATTTTCCTTGGCGAAGGGGAGGCGATGGGGGCTTAGGGGCAGGAGAGACACTACCTGCAGGGAGAGTGTTTGAAGATCAGTCTGGCCAGAGAGAGCTTGGATTGGAGTGGGCAAGGGAAGTTAGGGGCTGGGGTAGACCAAGGCAGGGAGGCCCGCCGGAGGCTTTTGGAAACAGCCGGGTCTGAGGTCAGAGAGTGGCACTGAGAAGCAAAAGGACTAGATGGGCATTAGACACAAGGAAACAGAGTCATTGGTGATGCTAAGAGTTAGAACTGAGTTGAAAACTAAGCTGCACAGAGCCTCTTTCTCCTCAGGCCTTGAGAATCACTCCCACGTTAGGCCTCATGACTGCCAGGAGATGCCAGGCATGGTTGGCAGATGTTTTATGGTTTATTTCCTAGTCAATATCAGGGGGAAGTGTTGGAATTAACCTGAGTTTGAGAGAATCAAGTCCCCTCTCTGAGTACCTCTAGGTCTGGATTGGATGACAGTCACAAGACCAGAGATTTTCAGGCTTTGTGAAGTAGGGGAAATCTTAGGTAGCTGTCCCCTTTTCACCCCCCACCAAACTATGGTGCTTCAAGAAACAGTTACCCCCTTTACTATATGTGTGAATGGAGACTAAGTGGGGATTTCACGGTTAATTCTGAATTCCTTGGTTTCAGGTATCTACAGTAGCGGTGCTGCGTTCTAGATGCACGGAGGTGAACAGAAGAGACAGGTCTTCATTCTCATGACTCTGGTCTAGTGAGGATGGAGACTTGACTGATAGTCACACTCAACCATATGTGATTAGAAGTTGTAATGCAACAGAGGGGAAGTTGAAGGGCTCCTCGCAGAGCATAGACGGCGACGTCCTTTAGATTAGTGGTCAGGGATGGCTTCTATGGGGAAGTGCCGTAAAGTGAGAAACAAAGATCGTGTAGAGGCTGGGGGAAGCATTCTGAGTGAAAGAGGGGAAGGGCTTGTCCCTTGAGCCCTGAGACCAGGCCAGCATGGGTGGGGCTCTGTGCGTGATGGGGAGGGATGGTCTCACCTTGTCCACTGCCACCATGGCTAGCAGCCACCATCATCTCCCTCTACCTGGACTAACCTTGTAGCCTCCTACCTGGTCTTCCAGCTTCCACCTTATCCTGTCTCTCTCTCTTCCAGTCACCCCCCTCCTTCCATCCCCCAGCAGTCTATTTTCTGCACAGAATGATGGTGCAGAATGAATCACATCATGTCAGTCCTCTATCCTCAGCTTGCCAACAATCCAAAGTCTTCCTGTGGCTGGCAAGGCCTTCATGTGGCTGATGAGGCCCACATTATCTACCTAACCCTGGTGCCCCGCCACTTGCACCTCACCTCCCAGACCTCCTTCCCAGCTCTGCCCCCCCTTGCTCACTCCGCTTTAGGCCCACTGGCCTTGCTGCAACTTGAGCCACATTTGTCTCGGGGCTTTTACACTTGCCTTTCTCTCTGCCTGGGATCATCTTCCAGCAAATGTTTGCGCCTTTATTTCACCCAGGTCTTTGCTCAAATGTTTTCTTTCTCTGCAGAGGTGCCTTCTCTTAAAAGATAGTATTTTTTAGCCTGCTTTAGTCTTTTTCCCAGCACTTTTCACTCTATGACATTATGTTCTATACTTGCTTCTTGCTAGTCTTCCCCACCAGAATGAAAGCCATAGGATGTCAAAGGCTTTGCTGTGTCCACTGATCTGTCCCTAGCACCTGGACAGGTACCTGGCACATAATAGATGCTTACTAAATATTCATGAATGAATCACCGTTCATGCTGGAGAAGTAGGCCAGTTACGAGGATTGGGGGCCTTTTGAGACTTAAAGGATTTTGCACTTTATCCTAAGGGCAGTGAGACCCTTTTAAGGGTTTGAAGCATGGGAGTGACAAGGTAAATTTCAGAGGTAGAGTTCAGGAGACGTGTTTGGCTCGGAACTGGGAGGTGAGGGAGAAGGAGGTGCCAGGCATAACCGCAGGTTCTTATAAAGGGCAACAGGATGGGTGGAGGTGGCATTTGCTGAGAGGTGCGATTTGTGGGGAGGGGGGGAGTTTGAATATCTCACAAGAACCTGAGTTCCAAGTGAGATGCCTGGGAGCCGTGCAGGGAGGACGGCAAGTCGGGGTTGGATGGGCAGGACTGAAACGCCGCCAGAGGACTGTTACGCAGCTCCCTCATGCAGGGGTTGGGGCTGCTTCTCCGGGTCGTGGGCTGCACACCCAGGCAGTGTTTGTTGTTTGCACTGACGAAAGGCCTGTTGCCTCAGAGCTCGTAAGCCTTTCACAGATCACAAGCAGCCATCTTTCTTCCTTGAAGGTGGGGCAGGGAGCCTACCGATTTCCTGTTAATGAACTGGCTGCTCCCTAAAGACTGACTGGATGACCTTGGACAGGTGAAGCTTTGCGAGGTCCAGTTTCCCCGTCTGTAAAAGAACCATAATATCCCCTGAGGGTTTGGTAAGAAGCAGATGAGATAATGCAAGTAAAGCATGGGGCAGGGAGCAGAATCAATACCCATTATTGTTAGTTTTTTTTGGACAGCTACACATCTTTAGCTTCCTCTCACCTTCTCCCTCCCTCCCCTATCCTCACAGAGAATTCACCCATTCCAGGCTCCCTGGCTCCCAGAAGTCTGAGCCTGGTGTCGCCTCCCGTGCATCCCTGGCTTGAATGGCTGTGTGTCTCTTTTCAGGATATTAACCAGAAACTCCAGGAGGACAACCAGGAACTGAGGGACCTCTGCTGTTTCCTCGATGACGACCGGCAGAAGGGCAAGAGGGTGTCCCGGGAGTGGCAGAGGCTGGGCCGCTACACGGCGGGGGTGATGCACAAGGAGGTGGCCTTGTACCTGCAGAAGCTGAAGGAGCTGGAGGTGAAGCAGGAGGAGGTGGTGAAGGAGAACATGGAGCTCAAGGAGCTCTGCGTGCTGCTGGACGAGGAGAAGCGCGCGGGCTGCGCGGGCAGCCGCTGCTCCATCGACAGCCAGGCCAGCCTCTGCCAGCTCGCCGCCACCACGGCGCCCTACGTGCGGGACGTGGGCGACGGCAGCAGCACCTCCAGCACGGGCAGCACCGACAGCCCGGACCACAAGCATCACGCGAGCGGCGGCAGCCCGGAGCACCTGCAGAAGGCCCGGGCCGAGGGCAGCCCGGAGCACTCCAAGCGCAGGAGCGCCAGCCCTGAGCATCTGCAGAAGCCCAGGGCCTCCGCGAGCCCAGATCACCCCAAAGCCCTCAAAGGACCCAGCCCCGAGCACCACAAACCCTTGTGCAAGGGCAGCCCCGAACAGCAAAGGCACCCGCACGCGGGGAGCAGCCCCGAAGCGCTGCCCAAGCATGTGCTGAGCGGGAGCCCGGAGCACTTACAGAAGCACAGGCCCGGGGGCAGCCCCGAGCACGCCAGGCACAGCGGAGGGAGCCCCGAGCATCTTCAGAAACACGCCCTCGGCGGGAGCCTGGAGCAGCTACCCAGAGCCCGGGGCACCAGCCCGGAGCACCTCAAACAGCATTACGGGGGGAGCCCCGATCACAAACACGTGGGCGGAGGCAGCGGAGGCGGCGGCGGCGGCGGCGGCGGCGGCGGCGGCGGAGGCGGCAGCGGCGGTGGCAGCAGGGAGGGCACCCTCCGAAGGCAGGCGCAAGAGGATCTGTCACCCCATCACCGGAACGTCTACAGTGGCATGAACGGTGGGTCAGTACGTGCTGGGGAACTGCTTTGCTGGGGCCACTGGGTAGAGAGTTATGAATGATGCAGGGCTTTGCGGCCACGTTAGAAACTGCAGGCGCCGGCGCGGAGGCGGGTTGGGGAGAGGAACACACGTTTGCCCCCAAACCATGATGTGTGTTTCTCCCCCTCCATTTGTTCTAGTTTATGCAGTTACCAGGTAGCCTGGAGAATACTGGGGAGGAGGGGGCAGGGGAAGGAGAGGAACGATAATTCCGTGGGACCCTGAGTAGTCAGGGTGAGATCTGTGGGCATTGAGGATAAAAATAGAACCAATCTAAGATTTCTCTATCTTGAACATTTTCCTGGTTGTGTGCAGTTTCCTGCAAGGGCTCTCTTGGAACAGGTGACCAAAGGTTTTTGAGTCCAGCTAACAGCTTATGTGCAGAAAGAAATGAGTATTTATTATGAAAAACAATAACATTAAAAAAGAACTAGGGTGTCCTTAAACAGGCTTGGTGCTGGGTTGCCTGAATGCCTGTAAATATGCCTTACTTTTCCTTGAGGATGTTTTCCATTGTGTTGGGGGCCTTAGCATGAATCTGTGACTTTCCTTTGCATCTGAAATGCTTCAGATGACTTCTTTCCCTTTTTTTAGATATCTTTATTGGAGTATAATTGCTTTACAATGGTGTGTTAGTTTCTGCTGTATAACAAAGTGAACCAGCTATACGTATACATATATCCCCATACCCCCTCCCTCTTGCGTCTCCCTCCCACCCTCCCTATCCCACCCCTCTAGGTGGTCACAAAGCACCAAGCTGATCTCCCTGTGCGCTAGGTAGCTGCTTCCCACTAGCTATCTATTTTACATTTGGTAGTGTATATATGTCAATGCTTGAGTAGCATGCTTTTTTACATGGTGAGTCATCTTTCTGGTTGTTTAAATATTCCCCTTTAAAATGTACAGATGTGTTTGGACACTCCTTTGGTTTCCAAAGTGCAACATTCACTGCATTGGCTGAGGCAGCTCTAAACCGTTTGGAAGAGGTTTACTTTTCTGCATCTTTGTTATGAAACCACTTGAAACTCAAGAGAGGAAAAAAAAAAACTTAAAAGAATTGTGAGGGTCTTTTTTTTTTTATGTTATCTGTGGCCGAGTTAGAACTAAAACGATTGGTTTTATGAAGTGGGGTTTCTGCATCCAAAATATCTGAGGTTTTCCACTGTAATTGAAAGCTGCTCCAGAGGCTGTGTGCAGTCAGCTCTGAGCAGTGGTGGAGGCCGCCAATTTTAGCAGTGACACGAAGGGGTAAATTTTCAATATTGTAGTTGGGGATTTACCTGTTGGATTCCATTTCATCCTAGTCCTTTTCTCGTAGTGCTGAAAATTGACTCCTGAAGCTTGGCTTCTAATACATCCAATGTTTTAAGCACAGATGGAGCTAGAAAGTAATGGGAAAGATCGGACGCTGTTGCTTTCTCTGTTACGTGCTGGGAGGTGAAAGCTGGGAGAAGCCAATTCATCTGTTGTGTTGAAGCCACCTGGCTGGCTGGGGCTTTTACTGTGTTTATTGCACCCCTGCCTCACTCTTTCCAGGAGATGCTGCCCTGACTGCTGTGAGCAGTCTCAGCTGTGCAGTTCTCACAAGAGACGAAAGTCATTTAAAAAGATATTTTGGTTGTGTTACTATCACAAGATGTGTCATCGGCCATGCAACTTGTCTTCAGGGGGGGAATGTGTTAACGGGAAGGTAAAGTTAACGACTTTTCCATTTCTTGATTCCTTTTTAACGAGCATGAGAAGTAAAAGTGTGCACTATTTTGAGGAAACTTTTTATCTTGAACCAAAATAAAGATTACTTAAGGGCAGGTGGTTCATTTACAAAACGGTTCTTCTCCTTACAAAAGGGCTTATTTAAATAAAGAACTTCTCTAGTTTAATGTGTGATTTAACTTATAAGAAAGGATTTTAGGTGCAATTTTTAAGCAATTCTTTGTATAAAGTAAGGTCTATCTCTAGATAGAGATGGCGTTAATCATTGAATCTTACTGCCTGGGTTCAGATAAATTTCGTGGTCAGGTAAATGGTTTTTTTAAATTTAACAATTTTATTCAGTTAGAAATTTGATGTAACATAGACGCATTATGTAGAATGACACTGTAGTTTAATTCTTGTGTTTACTTCGGGTTTTCTCATTCTTAAGTGACGGATCTTCTGACAGTTGATATCCTCACCAAAGTGTGTTTGTAGTCCATTTGCATTGCATTTTTATTTCAATAATTAATTGGAAAACGAAGAGGCACGATGAGATGTTTATGGATCATCAGCCTATAAGCTTGGGCACTGGTAGCTTGTATTTATCCTGCTGTTACAAATTAATTTTTGATATGGATAGTGAGACATGGCTTTTTCATATTTTTAAATCCCCACACACTTTGGTTGAATTATTGTCTTATAAACAGATGGGACCCAGCAGCAAGGTAGATCCCAAACTGCAAATTTGCTGAGTCATTTACAGACTCCTTCTGTGTGGGGTTGGTGTGAGAGGTGAGTGTTTTGGATGAGCCCTTGAATGTTTCTGCGTTAACAAAAAGCAGGTGAAAGTTGTGAGGCGTTGTCTTGTGCGTTTTGGGAGGTGTAACAGCATCCCGGGCTCTACCCATAAGCAATCCCCAGTTGTGACAATTAAAAATGTCTCCGGATGCTACCAAATGTTCCTGGGGTTGAGAGTGGGCAAAATTGCCTCTGATTCAAAATCACTGCTCTAGAGCAGTGTTTTTCAGTTTGGCTGCAGGCTAAAATCACTAGGCTAACTTTGAAAAAAACACTGGTGCCTGGATCCCACACTCAGATGCACAGTGAATTGGTCTGGCACTGGGCCTGGGCACGTTGTTAAAAGAACCCTTCAGGTGATTCTAATGAGCAGACCAGGTGGAAGCCATTGGCCGAGGTTCATGGTTGTTGGATAAAATGGGCTGGTGTGAGTGAAGCTCTCAAACACCCAAGCTGCCTGGGAAGAAGAAAGTTCTTCCTTTCCTTTGCTGAACTCCAGGACTGAGAAGGACTGACACCAGCAGGTACTGGAAAACCTCACCCCTCGCAACCCCAGACCAAGGCTATCTGATAATGTACTTCTTCAGGGGTATGGGTTGAAAATTTGAGTTTTTGGTGGGTGGGATTATTAGGTTAATTCGGGGAAACTCTGGCATATGAGTCATTTAAGACTACCTTTTCAAGCCTTCACATCCCGATGGACAAAGAAGCACAGGGGTTTCTAACCTATTTCCAGTGGATGCTCATGGTGCATGTAGATCACGCGGCACCTGCAATCCTAACGAATATTTCCCACAAGAGAACCTGCATTTCAAATCTCTCAGTTTATAGGTTTTACCTTGAGTTTTAAGACGGCTTGTTATTCTCTGTTAATGAGTAAATGAAAGACGCTGATAACACAAAAATGGCCTTGTCTGCTAGGGGTGAGATAACCTATGTGTGGAAGAGCCCAGCAGAGTTTCTCTGAAGCAAGGCTGTCTGTGAATTAAGTAGTCGTGCACTACGGCGTGAGTGATTGCTCTCATAAAACTTTTATTTTGCTTAGAGAAAGTCAGACCATCACTTATGAATGAATTTGGAGAATAGAAATTGAATGTCTCTTGGGAGAAAAATGTCAGCAGTTAACAGTTATAGAAATACTACAGAACTGATTTTAACTGAGGTCCTCTGAGTATATTTTCTGTTGTGTGAGCTGACACGTAGATGGTTAAAGAACTAGATAATAGTTTTTGGTCTTCAAGCTTCAGTATGGTAATTTGGTAGCCTTATATTCACTTTGATAGGACATCAATTTTAAGGCGTTTTGGAAAAAACAATCGTTTGTACTATACCTGTTTGTGCAAAGCATGTTGCATTCATCATAAGAATACATTTTGATTTAATGACATAGAATGATTAATATTGAAAATATAGTTTGAGATATTGCAAGAGAGGTGAACTATTATTGGAAAACCTAGGTGGCTTAGAAAGGTAATTTCTAGTAGAATGTAAGGTTTTCAACTGCACTGGCGATAACAGCACAAAGCTATAAACATTCTTTAAATCTAGGGGACCATTTTAATCTTCTAAGGAGATTATCTCTATTATCTATATGCTGTGTGTGTGTATATACATTTCAGTAACTTTAATGTTGCATGTGAACAATGCCAACTATTCAGTTGATTCTGTTTAGCAAACAAATCTTCAAGTGCATCGGAATTCAGTCACATAAGCCAGTTGATGCTGTGAAGCCAAAGAGAAATCCCTTTCAGCTAATTATGGTTGTGCCCTTTAGATCCAGTTGAAATCAATTAAACATTTGTATTTTGGGATCCATTGCAACTTTTCAGAAGATATACGTGATAGAAAAAATACCATTGAGTTAGTAATGCCTTTATCTTTTCAACTGAAATAATTCAGAAAAAGCCTAACTTAGAACAAAATTATGGTGAGTATTACATTTCATCAGATAACTCATTTTCACAAGTGTCAAGTGAGTACAGAAGCAGTGATGTGCTCTAAGCCTCTACATTTACTCATAGTAATGATAGATTATTCTGGAGGCATCAGTGTAGTCAAGCTCCACTGCTCAGAAATAAGAATGTGAAGCCAAACTTTGCAAAAGCTTGAAAAAAAGTTTTACTTGTATGGCACCATTGGGCCATTGTGTGCTGAAGTTTATGGCCCTAGGCTCTAAAATTTCTCATTTTAGCCACGTCTGATGTTTAGGATCTCTGAAGCGAGATAGAACTGTGAGTCCCTACATTAAATGGCCCCAGATGGCTATTCTTTATTTATTTATTTTTCAGTATCTACTTTTAATAGATTTTCAGTCACTTCTAGTACCAGCATGCTTCAGCAATATTCCTTGCTGCCCTCGCCCGGCCTGGTTTTAACATCATTTCCTCGTTGTTTCTAAATGCTGTTCTGCTCTTTCTAATGGATAATCTAATGTGATTATCCATTTCCCTTGGGAAAATGGATAATCGCACTGATTAGAACTGTGTTGAAAATAAGAGTAAGTGACCTTGAAGTATCCTTCTATGAGTAAAGTGCATGAGCTTTAGCGCACGGTACATGTGTCATGCATCTATCAGTTATTTGGGCTGAAAAAGTTTTTGCTTGTTTTCTGGGTCTTGACTATATTTCAGAGAATTGAAGTATTTCTGTAATACAGGTGTCCCCTGCTTTTCAAAAGTTTGCTTTACCAAGGACCTACCTTGGTACCTGTTTTCGCTAACTGAAAGAAATCTAAAGCGGATTTTCAATTTTATGAAAAAGGTGAAAAGCAAAAAATAGCATTCAGCATTTGTTTTGCAGTGAGCCCCTGTAGAGGCAGTGGATACCCCGAGCAGTGAGAGTGGCACCGCCAAGCTCCTTCCCCGGGAACCACACTTAGCTTCAGGCCACCGTAGCTTTAAACTGTCTATGAGCATCTGTACTTTATCTCGATTTCCTTTGTGCATCTGTTAGCAAGATGTGTCCTAAGGTAACTGCTGCTTCACTTTATCCCATTTCGGCTTACGAAAGGTTTCATAGGAACGCTGTCCTTTCGGAGCACTGGGGAACCTGTGTAACAACTCAGCTATTTTTACTCCTTGGGTACTTTGGAACAATCAGGTTGGCCTTAATACTACTTTAATGCATAATGTTTATGGCAAGCTTTGTGTACATTTGAAGAAAAATACTTATTTTAAATTTGATTCTGGGAGATATTAATAGTTTCATTTTCTGAAATGGGCTGATTTTCAAGAGTTCTAGGAAATTTCAGATTCAGCATTAGGAGTAGACCATGGGGCACTTGAGAATACAGACATGAAATCCCAGCTCTAGTTTATACATCTCTGATCTGCAAAAGAGTGAGGTTCAAGTTACTGCTGCTCCTGACATAAATTGCCTTCTCTTTAGAGTGCCATTCAAGAGTTTCCAATAGAAAGAGTGGCTGCTCTTTCTGAGACCAGGGATTCTTCAACAGCAGAGAAGCAGGAGAGGTGTTTAGAAATGACAAAATTGCAGAGGAATAGTAGCTTGCTTTATAAAGGCAATACTAGTTTGTCCTTAAGATAAGACAATGACTGGGTTATTCACACACAGTTGGGTCCTTTACAGTTTTCATGTAACAAAGAGTTAAATGTATTATAGAGCTACTGTACTTGAATCATTATGGAAGGGTACAAAAAGTCTTGGGATTTGGTCTTGGCCCTGGATTGAAATTAGGCACATATTCAATTACAGATAAATGAAAACTTCGGGAATGATATTTTAGTTTTTTCCTTCTTCAGATCCTTAGTTATTTAGTCCTTCTGTGGGCTTTTCTATGAGACAGGGTATGTTCTGGAGAAAGGTTGGGTTGGGTGATTGCTCTAAATCTGTATTTCAGTTATTTGCTTCTCTCTCTCATGTACTGAGTGTTCTTGTATGCATATTTCATCAATCATTAAATGCATTGAAGACATTGAATGACTTTTTTCATTTCAATTTCAGCTACATAAAGCAAAGTGAATCCTTACATTTAAAAAATCTTGCAGACAAAATATTTATAGTCCCATTTTTGCCTACTGCTATGGTTGAGGGTTAGAATGTTCTGGTTACCTTTTGATGACCAGAAATTCAAAGGCAATCTCTGATGCTTCCTGAGTGAGTTGGTTTCTCTAGTCAGGTACATTCATTCTCGATTATAAAGAAAGGTCTTCTGAAAGGTCGTCTCATCTTTCTTCCAATTACTGAGGGGTCTTTTGGCTTTTAGGGGCAACCCCTGATCTGGATGATGTGCAGCTACAGCTTCCTGAGTGTCCATAATTGCTAGTTGTTTCAAGAATGTTAAAAAGCATGAATTGCATTTGGGTGCATTTGGGGGCATAGATACATGTGTATGTATATATTTATTTTATTTAGTTAATTGAGAATGTCTATTTTAACGCTAAGAAATTAGGGCACTTTCAACCATAACACTTGGAGCTGTAAAGTCCTCTACAATTTATGCATTTCAACCTTCCCGTTTTCTGATTGAGAAAATTGACTTCCAGAGATGTTCAGTGAATTACCCAAGGCCAATTGCCAGTTAGGAGAGGACTAGAGTCCCGCTGACTCCCAGGGCAAGGTGTCGTTTTTATAAAGAAGACATTTAATCTTCCAGACTTTGAAGGCG
Organism: Balaenoptera borealis; assembly: GCF_965194805.1. Classification (NCBI taxonomy): domain Eukaryota; kingdom Metazoa; phylum Chordata; class Mammalia; order Artiodactyla; family Balaenopteridae; genus Balaenoptera; species Balaenoptera borealis. Next base: position 44,472,434 of record NC_138871.1, on the reverse strand, counting down.
CTTGATGTAGGGGTAATGTTAACAATAAAGACCCTAAATGGAATAGGGACCCAGTCTTCCCCCATTCCTGTTGGAAATTCCAGAAAACCAGCGACCTGCAATGATGAGTGAGACAAGGTGCATGTCAGTAGACTCGGGCTTAGAGAGGTTCCAGAGAAGACCTGGAGATGCAGGAGGGGAGCCGGGATCTGTTGCCTGGGAGTCTCTCATTCGGTTAGATGGGGTACACTTGTTCACAGTTGGATGATCAAGTCTTGAGATGTACTCTTAGTGGAAGGAGTATTCCTGATCTTGGCCTGGGAGGCCAACAGCCTTCCTGCCCTTCTTCCTCCCACACGGATTCTCCCCACCCCAAGGCCACATTCCTCCAGATAAACAGCCTTGTGACTATGGGTTGACCTTATTCCCATTCTCACACATCCGCTTGTCTTCACAGCCAAAAGGTTCTGTCTGGAGAAGTGTCAGCTTCTAGAGCACAAGAAACAGAAGGGAAGACCGGGAGCGAGGGGATGGGCCAGATGGCAACACCAACTGCTCTCAAGGAGTTGTGTTTTTTTAATAACTCAGCTTACTGCAAACAAAACTAATTAAGCCCATTATTCTGATTTATGCTACTATAGGCAGAAGTAAAGTACACTTACATTAACACTTTTGATGGCATTTAAAAGGTCAGAATATCTGAGTTGCAAATTTCTGTTCCAAGCAGCCTGGTCTGTTGAACCACTCTTGAGAATTCAAATTAACCATGCTCATGAATTCAGCATCTTTTCGATGTTCCTAGACAGCAAGTGCTGGTTCACCTATGCACCTAAACAGAGTAATAAGACCCTGAAAGACAAGTCATTTAGTCATATCTGCCGATGATGGATTCCATGTGACTCACAGGAAAGTGAGGTAAGAGTCAGCTTACAGGAAGGAGGAGAGAGAGTGAAAATAGCAGACGGGCTGTGCGAGGGGGATGCCATGAAGAATTTCAAAGGGTCTGTCTATTTGGTAGTGCCCCTTGTTGCTAATGGGCACCTGTCTTATGTTGACTGGCAGGGCCAGCCGCCTCATTGTTACAGGACCCAACCAGAGTCGCCCTGGTTACGGAGCCGTCGGGGGAGAACTGGCTGAATTTAGCTGCTTATTGTACGTATGAGGGTACTTTGGAAGAGAGTACGTTTACAATTATGATCAATTAGGGGTCTAGAAATAAACATTATCCAGGTGGTTTGCCATGAATAGCCCCCTTAGTATAGTGACTTTGATGAGAAACACTTAGGAATCAAGCTTTTCAAAATCTGTGGAAGAACAGGCTTGAAAATTGCTTATTTTTACAGTATCCCTTTAGCACTTAAATGAAGACCAATACCTAGTCCTTCTTACTCTCAAACTATATGCCACATGGTTTTCACCCTTAATTTATTTGGCTTTTTCCTGTTGCAATCTCAGAATTGCCCGCTTTGGATTTTATTGGCCTAGCACGTGAATCTGTCTTTGATGGAAACATGGTTCTTGCCAGAGTTCTACACAGCCATGTGTACAACAGGTATTCATTGAAAAAAGAAAGCTAGGCTAGTACTATTACACCTATTCACAAAGCATAGCTAGTTATTTTTACATTTGTAGGTATCTGTGGAATTTCACCGGTATGTTAAAGTAATATGTAGATACCCATCCTTAAGTCGGCATATGGCATCTAAACTTTATTTATAGCTTTAAAACAATGAAACAATTTTATAAACCTCCTTTAGCCAAATTCTATTTTAATTGTGAGTAAAAGTGATATTTATTTAACACGCATTTCAAAACAGTTAAAAAATAATTACATTTGTTTCATGGAGATGCAGTGTGTTGCCCTAACTTCATAAAGGACATCATGGCACACTTGCCCAGCTGGACATTTGGGTACAGAATTGGCTCTGCCACTTTCGAGGTCATACTTTGCTGTGTGACCTTTAGCAGACCACCCACTTCTGCAGGCAAAATAATTTATCCCTCAAGTAAGGGGCTTGGAATAGTGTTTTTCTAAGTCAGTAGTCTCAGAATTTGGATTTCACAGATATATAAAACCTGAGAATAAACCTTGGAATTGCCAACTTTTTACTTTTGTTAGGTATGGACTGTTAAATAATCATCTATTAACACCATCATTTCATAAAAAAATCGTTTGAATATTTAGAAACAAAAAAATATGTATCTACTAAAGGGCAGTTTTTCTCCCTCTCATTGTACTGATACAGCTCTATATCTCTAATAAACTTCTTTTGAATAATAACATACAGCTCAGGGTTCAGATTCCACAACGCAATGCAAAGTGCATTTCTTGTGTCCAACATGTTTTGGGACTTTATTTTCATCCCAGACATCAGAGAAAATCTAGTTTCACACAGCTTGGCATGTTGATAAACATAGAACCTGCAGTGTTCATTTCACTTAGGAAGGGTCTGGACGAACTGATGGAAACCAGGAACCACAACCCATGTACCACTTCCAGCTTCTTGCCCCTCCTCTCACAGGGACAGCCTGGAGGTCTGATCAGCTTGGACTGGGGGCTCCTCTCCCTGCTTGCCACCCCACCTGCCTTCCTCCAGAGTTTGTGCAGCTGGGCCTGAGCTCCTAACAGAGCAGTGAGGATGTTATCCGGGAGGGATTCTGGGCTCAGGTGGAAGGTTCACTGTGCGTGGCACGACCTGAGAGCCATGGCGCTAAATGCTTCCCTGCACTACCGTGCTTCCTCGGGAACTTGTCGGGGTTGCAGCAGTTCACCTAGCGATGTCCAAATAGACCCAGTCCCCTTTGACGTAGCCACAGTGATGATTGGATACCTCATGGGTGACAAGGGAGCTAAAGAGGCTATAGCGGAGGTGACTTGGGATTTGTAGAGTCCTGAAGTCTGATATTAGATTTCTTCTATTTGGGCAGGTCTCAGATGGCAGGCTACAGATGGGCTGGCCACGTGTGAAACGTGCATCCTGCGTCTAGATTCTTATTTTCCCCTGTTGCTTAGTGGGACAGTGCTCTGGAAAATCAGAGTGAAGGATTTTACTTTCTACTCCATTGTAGACTAGATTTTCTCAAGTCTCTTTGCCACCTTTGTACCGAATGGGAGAGTGTGGCTTATCAACTCAAGTTCGGAAGGGAGTAAGCCAGTGGTGAGGCAGTGTCACCAGGCTGTTCGTGTACTTTTGTTATGTCCCATCCAACCAGATTTTGGTCATCTTTTCCAGGAACCTTGGGGCAGAAGAAGAGCCATTCTCTCCGTTCTTTGGCACTTTAATCCTATAACTTTACAGCTTGAGCTTGAACTACTTTGGAGTGAGGCTCTTCAATGAAACTGGGAGGGTACAGTACCATTAACCGAAGGGAAGGCACAATTTCCTTGTAAATCTTTGCCTTGACTCATCAGGCAGCCACGCATTCTAAACAAGGTCAGGGATAATAGAGATTTATTACAACAAAGGCTAATCAGAGTGTGTCCTGAGATAAACAACATAGCAAAACAAACATAAATGACAGTTGGGAGAAGCATGAGCTGGTAAAAGACTCAAGGGTGTAGGTGGTAGTAGAAAACAAAATTCTGCTTGTGTTTCACTTGCTTTGTGTAATATATGTCTGCACTGTCTCATGTAGATGAGTGATTATTGAGAATAATACATGTATAAACATACATATTTATTCGACAAGTGTTTGTGTGTCCCATGGGGGTGCAGCCTGGTGATACCCTCTATGAGGTAGAGCAGAAAAGTGAGCCACAGGCCCTTCATACTAGGAGTTCACGGTCTGCTGTGTCCGTGGGAGGAGGTGAGTAACAGAGAAGGTGTACAATTAAGAGCCAAAGGGACAGAATGAGCTATTGGTGCTCTGGGCCTTTGTGGGCCTGGGAGAGATGGCTCACGCACCTTCACGTCAGGGATGGCCGCTCAAGGGAACCCTGTTGTCAGGTTGAGTCTGGGGAAGAGTTGGATTTGGATTCGTTGGCAGGAGGGGTGAGGATGTCTGGGAGAGATGGCATGAGATGGAAATGGGCAGACAGTATTGAGGAACCATGAGGATGTGAGTAGGTCTGTGCTGGATATCTTTGTTAGGTTGTGGCAGATGATTTTGCAAAGTGGGTAGAGGCTAGATTACATAGGATACTAAATGCTTTCCAAGAGGGTTTCCTAATAGCGACATTAATTTCTCATATATGGGGAGGAAGGTAAAATGTTTTCAATTGTTTAGACCTTGTGGTTAAACTAAGTGGACTAGGGAAGGTAGTTCCTTAGCATTAAAAAAAAAAAAAAAATCCTTTGTTAGGATTTTATAACTCAGTTTAATGGTTTGTTCCTTTTCTTAAGGGTTCCCAAACTAAGAATTTTTACAGTGACCAGTGTTTTCAGGGCTTTATGTGCCCAGATTTATACTATCATTTAATTCTCCAATTATTTTATTTTTCTAGCAAAGACTGTGGTGAATTACTGTTCTTATTTAGTGGGAGAGTTTTACAACGAGGGTCATCAGTTAAGAAAACCCATCTTCTGACTAATATCTTTTGGGTCAGTAATAAAGATGTTATAAGGTTTTGGGGAAAACATGGCTTAGTTGCCCAGAAGGCAGACATATACTGCTAAGTGGAAATCAGTAAATTAATTCTGTTAAAACACTAAAGGGAGGAAAATAATCTTGGAACCTGTTGACCTTTGGGTTGGTCTAATGTAGAAAAATTAACCTAGTTTGTCCTTTACATTTCATTCATTCTGATGTTTTTCCGCTTCAGTGTTTTGATCTCATTTTAGCCCATGGTGCTGTATATTAAGTCTCAGATGGTTTTTCAAACTGTGCTCCACTGAGCCCTAGAGGAGGGTGGGTGCGGGGGACAGGCCAGGCTCTGCCACCCACTTCAGACCACCACAGGCACCCTTCAGCTGGGGCAGCTCTGCATTTAACTGGTTTGTTCACACTTCTGTTTAAGCTTCTGCTGCAACAAAGGTGACTTTTTACAAAGGTTGAAAACCCCTGGTCTAACCCAGAGACGCCAAAAGAAGCAAACATTTGGATACATGAGCTGGGTTTCTGGACCAGTGAATAGATGGTCCCAGATAACACCATTTCTTGATTCTTCTTGTCACCGAGGATGTGTACTTGGTCTCAGCTGTGATGATAGGCATGTGAAAACACACAATCAGGTTAATTCATAGACATGGGGATTGTCTTTTTCAGAGGTAGACGTTTAAATTCGTGCATCTTTGAAAACTTTCACCTTCAGGGTCTCCTCGTTTAGTCTCCACCATCTGTTCTTTATTTTGTGATGCTGTCTGGGACTGGAGAACAAACAAAATATAAATTCTTTAAAGGAAACCAAGCTTTTGTTAACCTCTACTTAGAGCTGCTAAGGTACTGATCATTTTGAATCGTTTTCATAGAAGTGACAAACTTTTCTAGAGAAATTTAGTTTAATGTTTATCCTTGAATCCATCAACACACAGCTTTTTCCAGTGTGAATCTCCCCTTTTCCTTTCTTTACTGTGGAACTATTTGGGCAGAATTTATGTTTTACTAGCTTAATTAGATAAATGTGGTCTTTATTGTTACATCAGTGGGTTGCCATTTGAAAAGGTTGAGTTTGAGTTTTAGGGTCGTTTAATTGCCCGTCTGCCTCAATTCTGAGCTCTGATTGGAAGATTTATTTATTTAAAAGCCAGCTTTTAGTAGTATTCAGGATACTAAATGATACTAGCTCAGAAAGAAAAGATAAATGGCTAATTTTATCTATAAAATGAAGCTTTGTTCTAGGTCTCTGCTCTCTCTTACACACACATGCTTTCTCCCAAACATATACCTTATCTGTACCAACACCAATATTGTTAACTCACTGGAGATGCAGCTTCACTGCAGCGGAGCATGTTGAAACAGCGGTATATGTTACAGCAACACAGGATCCTTTGCTTCCCTGTAGTCATGACTTCTGGAATCCTGGGTTCATATAAATCAAGAAGAGCCTGGTGTGATGACTGGAAACTTAGAATTTATTGGGCCCGTCATGAACCACTTGCCATGGGGTCAAGCAATGTCTTGAACCCAGCTTGACTCAGAGAAGCTTTCAGAGTGACTTTATACGCTTCAAGATGATAATTTCAAGCTTCCACCTCATTCTCCTCCTCCAGGCTCACCCAGTACATGTGATAAAATGGAGGTGGGGGAGGAGGGAATATTATCAGGAAAGCTGGTGGTAAGGATGTTTCCTCCCATCTCCTTGTAAACTCTTGGCACGTCGTGGTCTTCACCATTTTCTCATAAATACCAAAGAAACCAGAATTTCCTTCTGTACCCTGCATGGAATCTCAGAAATCCCCATTTATAATGTGCACAGGAGACAGCAGGCATTCTTCACCTGTCTCAAGGACTTCCTGTGTGTGCAGGCCTGGGGCCAAACTCAGGCAGAAAGGAAAGGAATGGAAGGAATCCTTTGGCCATGGTGTCAATGTCTGGCCATTCTGAGCCATCCTTCTCTGAGCAGATCGCAGAATGGTGGCAGATTTGAATTTGCTCTCAGAGTTCATATTCAAGTCGTCTTTCACATACTCAGTCTTGATATGATAATTTATATCATAGCTTCCTCTACAGATGGCTGTGGTGCAGTGATTTCACAGAAAGTAAATAGAATGCTAATTTGTTGAATGCAACCTATTTGAAAGTAAACATACTTGTGGAGTCTCATGTGCCGCCTGTTCTCTGCTCCTTATAAAGAGAATGAAAACAAACAGACAAACAAAACCCTAGTCACTTACAAAAGATTAATTTAGGCATGGGTGATATTTGGTAAAACTTAGAGATGCAAATAGGAGTCTGTTTTTTTTTTTCTTCCAGAAGTAAATGTTGACTTGTATGCAAAACTTCCTACTTCGTAGTTTAAATGAGAGTGGCCTTTTTTGTTTGTCTGTTTAATGCTTTCATTTTTGGCAAAGGTTTTATTCTATAGTGGATTATAATGAACTAGCTGTACTGGTCAGTCTCCATCAGAGATAGAAACTTGGGAGAATTTGTCATTTCTGTTTTAGAGACTTAACAATTGACATTAGTTTAAGACCTAAGTGAATTTAGGTTGTGGTGTTGTCTTTGTGGAGATGCCAAAATACAGTTTAAAGGAAGATTAGACAAATCATCTGTTGAAATGGTTGTTTATCCATCCATTCATTTATACACTTATCTTTTATTGAGCTACTATTATGTACTAGACTCTGTGCTCACCTTTTATTCCCCAACTGAGTTCCTGCTCTGCTTTATAGACCATGGATTCCAGGCCTGCTGCTTGAACTCATATTTGTGACTTCCACACTTACTGGCCCTTGACTTTTAATGTTATCACCATGGCTTTGGGTGTTAGAATGTGGACCTTAAAATCCATTGGAGATTTAAAACTAAAGCAAATCCTAGAGTGTTCTTTAGGAATTTTGGGGGGAGTTTCTCAGACTTATCTAGAGCTGACTCTTGCCTAATGTCGTCTAAGGAAAAGTAGCAACAAAAGCTAGTGTGGTACAGGGTGGCGATGGCAAGGTGGTCTGAACCACTGACTGTGGTCTTTGAAAGTGGCCGTCACCAAGCGCACGTCCCTTTGCCTCCATAGAATCTACATACTACATGAGGAGTTGCAAACTAATGGTCTTAGGACCAAATCCAGTGACAATCATGTTTTATTTGGCCCACACATTCTTCTAACAATTGGAAAAGTCATGTACAAATCTAGGTTTCTGACTTCTCCTGATAAGTGAGAGGGTCTTCTGACACTGGTCCTGTACCCCGACATGGCACCAGTCAGGGGGACAAAGTAGTGGCTGCCTCTTTTAGTGGAGGTGTTCTAGTTTTCTATTGCTGTGTAACAAACCATCTCAGCACCTAGTGTTCTAAAACCGCACGTAACCCTTTCATCATGCTCATGGATTCTGTGAGTCAGATATTTGGACAAGGCATAGTGGGGATGGTTAGCTTTTATTCCACTGTGTCTGGGTCTCCAGCTGGGGAGACTTCTGGGAGCCGAAATCATCTGGAGGTATCCTTATTCACATATCTTGTGCTTGGGCTGGGATGACTTGGGGCTCCTTGGGTATCCCCCAAATCTGTATGCACCTCCCATTCTTTCCATGTGGTCTCTCTGTGTGTCTTCTGTGACTTGGCAGCCTCAGGATAGTCAGGCTTGCTACACGGCGGCACAGTGATCCAAGAGCAAGTGTTCCAGCAGAACAAGGCAAGAGCCACTTGGCCTTTTAGGACCTATCCTCAGAGGTCATACTGTGCCACTTTCCTTGTACTCTATTGGTTGAGTCTCCAGCCCACCAAGATGTAAAGAGAAAAGTCATAGACCCCTCCTCTCCATGGGCTAAGTGTCAAGGAATTTTCAACTTTGTTTTAAAGCCACCCAAGGGAGCAGACACGTTTCCATTCGTTGTAGTCCTCACCACTCCCTGTTACATTATATCCAGGCTGCTTTACCCATTTCTATCCTCCGACTGCCCCTGAGGGCACTTGAGTAAGGGATTACTGCTCTTCCTTGGTACTTCCAAATTTTTTTTTTAATTTATTTATTTATTTTTGGCTGTGTTGGGTCTTCGTTTCTGTGTGAGGGCTTTCTCTAGTTGCGGCAAGTGGGGGCCACTCTTCATTGTGGTGCGCGGGCCTCTCACTGTCGCGGCCTCTCTTGTTGCGGAGCACAGGCTCCAGACACGCAGGCTCAGCAGTCGTGGCTCACGGGCCTAGTTGCTCCGCGGCATGTGGGGTCTTCCCAGACCAGGGCTCGAACCCGTGTCCCCTGCATTAGCAGGCAGATTCTCAACCACTGCACCACCAGGGAAGCCCCCAAATTTTTGATGAACCATAAATTCTAGGTGGAGTTTCTTTTGTCAACATTCATAATGATAAATCTCAGTGTGCCCGTTGGGGAAAGGAGTGGAAGGCAACATGGACTCAGATTGCAAACTCCCTTTGGGAAGCTGTGTATGATGTTTGGCCGGAGGAGATAATCCGCCTAGCTGTGATTCATGCTTTTGTTGGCCGTGTTCTGTATTTGCACTTGTAGAAATGTGTTATCTTACTCATGTATTCATTTCCTTATTTCTTATTCTTGGCTAGTGCATTTCCTCCTGCATTTCCTTATTCTGGGGAAAATGGGCCAAGCCATTTATTTGTTTATTCTTTTTAAAATATCCTGTGGGTGTTATCACTTTCATTGTAAATAATGAAGTCTTGTCTATTGGTGCTACAGTGGTAGGAATGTTAGAAATAAAGCAACCACAGGTTTAAAAAAAATTAAGGAAAAGCATCTAAAACCAGTATTATTGTCTTCCTTCTCATTTTCACTAACCTCTCTTCTTCCAGTGAAGGTATCGCAGTTGTCCTAGTTGGAATACTGGGTGTTATCCAGTCTCTTCCTCGCCCATCATCCTAGACTGTCAAATTTATTTATTCTTCTCAATATTCCTTCTCTGTGTCCCCTGTCCCCACTGTCGCTCCCTTAGCTCAGCCTCTCATCACTGGGACTTCTGGTAGTAGACCACCTCCGTAGATGTTCTTCTCATCTCTAATATCTCCCATTCCAAACTGTCCTCTATTTCAGAGTGATCTTCCCAAAATTTCTATCAGATCATGTTAATTCTCTGCTACCAAGCTGACAGTGGCATCTCTATGCCTCTGGATAAAACTCAGTCTCCTTTTGTAAACAGTACAGGAGATCCTAACAGAATCTGAACCCAGCTTAAATCTTAGACCTCATATCCAAATTGCTCTTAGCCCCTCCAGGACATTCAGAGTAACCCTAAGTTACTCTGGTCATAACTGGCCGCTTGCTCCCAAGTACTTGCCAGGTACACCTGGCCATGTGCTACACTGGAAGTCATTGCTGGTGTTCTGTCTTTCCCGTTCTGTGCCAAACGCCTCATCTTTGGACTTCTGTGACATCCCAGAGCGTTTATCCAGTATAATAATTTGTTTACCATTTGCCTTCCCAATTCTAATTTAGATTTCTTGAAGGCAGAAACCATCTTTTTTCTCTGTATATCAGTGCCTGGCATAAGTAGGGCTGTTGGTAAATGTTCATGGAATGGCTGACTGGTTGAAGCCCACCAGTGATTCCATTCCAAAATTCCCCTTGCGGTAGAGAGTACTTATAATGGGAGAGAGGATCCTATTCCAAGTTCATGTTTGGCAGGGGGAAGGCATCATTCTCTGTGCTGTTCACGCTGAAGGATGAAAGATCTTTTTCTAAAATCTGTATATTCTGATAATATGTGTACATTACAGAAGAAAGTATGAAATCTAGTCCTTCCTGGTAAATGTCAAGAAGAACCTTCCTTTGTGTGTACCTACACTTGTGACCCATTTCTTAGTTCCCTCAGTGAGCAGCTCGAATTTTCACAAAAATTCTCTCGGAAGCATCCTGGTATAGTGGGCAGGACGTGGACTTGGAGCCACACACAGTCTATGCAAATTCTGGTTCTACTCCTCCTTAAACTACGCATCCTAGGGGACACCTCACTTCATTTCTCAGAGTCTCACCTTATTTATAAAATGTAAACAGCAGATAATAGTGGCAGTTGATAAATGTTAGGTCCCTTCCTTCCTCCAGAGGGAAAATAATAGTGCACCTATTTTTTATATTTGCTTGACAGTCGGAGAGCCATTTCCTTCACCTCTTAGCTCCTTATTTTGTCACTTTAATCGCAGCAACTTAGAAGCGAGTAAACTTCATACTGCAAGCGAATTGTCACTAATGATGTGTAAAGGGGCTATAACATCACAGAATAAAGAGAATGAAAGGTGAAGCGCTCTCAGCTGACCCTACACTCCAGGGCTCTGCGCTTCTGTGTCAGCTGACAGCTTTCAAATGATTCGCTGTGGTCACTCTTACTTTATTTAAGAAGGAAGCACTTAGATGTGCTCTGAGTGTGTCCAAAATTTCACAGTTTCAAGCTCACTGCTTAGTCCTGGGCCTCTGTTGCCTGCTCCTAGGGTATTAGGTCAATATTTCACACGGACCTGTACTTCAGTCCCACCTCTTGTAGACGGAAGCTCAGAATGGCTTGGGTAGCAAGGCAGTAGGGGAGCAACTGAGACCCACAGTCTTGTTTTACCAAAGAGTTAAGACTTGGCTGTAATTGGCAGCAGGTTCTCTGTGTTGCCAAGAGCCGAGGCTAAAATTACCTGGGTTTCAAACAAAAGGAGTTCTTCTAGGAGCTGCCCTTTTCTAGGAGGTTGGGGGAAGAGGGGAGATAGATGACTTTTGACTGAATACCGAGACTTTAGGATCTAGGCCAAACAGGGATTGAGCTGCCTCTTAAAATTTTTATTATTATGCACTCTAGGAACCCCTTGGAAAGAGACTAATGCACTTTTAATGACTGGATATTAAGGAGTATTTATTTAAAGTGTGAAAAAGTTGCTGTTGAAGTGATTTTCTTTTCTCCCTTGCCTTACCTCAGGCATGGAAGGGAGCAAAGTCTAATAACTGAAAATAGAACCACCCGAAATAGTCTCTTCTCATAAATGCGGGCTGATCACAATTATGTGGCCTGGTTTGGGAAGGGCAAGCCTCACCAGTGAGCTGAAGTTTTGGTGGGGAGGCTGCATGGTCAGCCGCAGGATGTGGCACCAGGTGTGTCCAGTAAGGCTGGACAGGCATCAGGGACTCAGGCTGACTGATGGTCCGTGGTGGTGTTGAACTTTCTCCTGAGACGAGGCTACGCAGACAAGCACAGTTTCCTACGGAAGAGGTCATTGCTAGTGTATATGTAATACGTTATACGTGGCTGGAATCTGAGGCCACACGGGATTTTTGAGTCTTATCCACTTGCTACTTGTATGACCTTTGATAAGTTACGTGACCTCTTTGGGCCTAGTTTTCTCATTCATAGGAATGAGAAAGGAAGAAGATGGTAAAAATTTCTGCCTTACAGGGATGTTGCAAATAGTAGGAGAATCAACGAATGTAAAGCGTTTAGATCGATACGTGCACGTAGTAAGGGCTGCATAAATGTCTAAGGTGGGTTAGGATTTTCCACTGATTGCCACGCTACTTAGAGACTGTCAGTGAGGATCAGTGACAACATAGGTGAAAACCTTTACCTGGAGGCTAATTACCCAGTGGGTGAATTTTCTTTCATCTTGTTAGCCAAATTCCTATATTCTGTTCCTAAATAAATGCTAGTATCGAAGATGAGCTAAAGATAGTACAATTAAAAAAAAAATAGGAATGAAGAGCATGTGTTAATCATGGTTAACAGTTAACTTTATTTACTAGCAGATCTAAATTCAAACTTGAGCAGTTTGAGCCTAGAGTCTGGACTTTGAAACTCTAAGTGAAAAGTGATGTACCTCCTCCCCACCCCCAAGAATAATGACTTTATTGTTTTTGTAAAAATGGCATATAATTATAATAAAAAAATTTAAGCGACCCAGAAAAATTAGAAAAAAGCAAAAATTGTATCATCCAGATATAAACATCATCCAGGGCTTCCCTGGTGGTGCAGTGGTTGAGAATCCGCCTGCCAGTGCATGGGACACGGGTTCGAGCCCTGGTCTGGGAAGATCCCACATGCCGCAGAGCAGCTGGGCCCGTGAGCCACAACTACTGAGCCTGCGCGTCTGGAGCCTGTGCTCCGCAACAAGAGAGGCCAAGATAGTGAGAGGCCCACGCACCTCGATGAAGAGTGGCCCCCGCTCGCCACAACTAGAGAAAGCCCTGGCACAGAAACGAAGACCCAACGCAGCCAAAAATAAATAAATAACAAACAAACAAACATCATCCACATTTGTGAACCTGCTGCACAGCTTCCCATGCCTAATATGGATGAAGGGTAGGCAGACAGAAATTGTTTTATAAACTGAGATAAGTCTGTTCCCCCACCCCTCTTCTTGAAGGTTGCTGTAGAGAAATATAAGGCCAAGTTAACTTTTTCCTTCCCACGAATGTGACTTTTTCTGCCTAAGGTTTTCAGTAAACTTCCCCTGAATATGTCTTGATGTTGATGCTTCAGAATTGTTTTTCCTGGGATGGAGGAGGCCCATTGATGAGGTTATTTTTTAATTTCAGAATATTCTTCTATTATATCTTTAAAATATTTAACATTCTCGTTGTAACATAACAGAGAAAGTGGAATGAAACTAAATTGTACAGTATTTATGTTATCTTCTAGGAGGTGTTTACTTTTATGTTTTACATTTAGGTCTGTGATCCACTTTGAGTTAATTTTTGTGACGGATGTAAGGTCAGTGTCAATTTTTGTGTATGGACAGCACCATTTGTTAAAAGCACTATTTTTTATTGGATTACCTTTGCTTCTTTGTCAAAGATCAGTTGCCTCTATTTATGTGGGTCCATTTCTGAGCTCTATTCTGTTTCATTGATGTATGTGTCCTTTTGCTAATTCTGCGCTGTGTTGATTTCTGTAGCTTTGTAATTATAGAAATTGGGTTGTGTGAGTCCTCAAAATTTGTTCTTGAGCATTGTGGTGACTATTCTGGGACTTTATCTTTTCATGTAAACTTAAGTATCAGTTTGTTGTTATTCACAAAATATTTTCTGAGATTTTGATTGGGATTCCATTAGATCAGATTGGGAAAATTGATGTCTTGACAATATTGTCTTCTAATCTATGAACACAAAATATCTCTCCATTTATTGTAAATTGCATATTTTTTTTTATGTTTTAAATTCCATTTATCCACTCCTGGTATATAGGAAGGCAATAGACTTTTATGTATTAACCTTGTATCGTGCAACCTTGCCATACTGGCTTATTAGTTAGTTCCAGGAGGTATTCCCCTCTACCCCCTCCCCAACCCTTGGCATTTTCTACATAGACAATCATGTCATCTGTGAGCAAAGTTAGTGTTATTTCTTCCTTTCCTATTTGTATATTACTTATTTCCTTATTGTACTAGCTAGGACTTCCAGTATGATGTTGAATAGGAATGGTGAGATAGGACATTCTTGCCTTGTCCTGGATCTTAGAGGCAAATGATCCAGTATGAAGTTGGCTGTAGGCTTTTTGTAGATGTTCTTTATCAAGTTAAGGAAGTTCCCTTCTGTTCCTGGGTTCAGAGTTTTTGTCAAGAATGGGTGTTGGAATTTGTTAAATGCTTTTTAATCTATATTGATATAATCATGATTCTGCTTCCTTAGTATATATTCTTTTTGAACTTGCTCACTTTTTAAATTAAAAAAACTTTTTAACAATCTCACTTATATGTGGAGTTTGCTCACTTTTAAAAAACTCAATCTTATGTTTGACGATTCATCAGTCTCGTGCAGGTGGTTGTGCTTTGTACATTTTTCTTGCTGTGTAGTGGGGGTTGCTGAGCTCTGACCTGCAGGCCATGTCTAGCCAGCTGCCTGTTTTTATGACTTGCAAGCTGAGAATGGTTTTAAAATTTTTTGATGATTGAAAAAGATCTAAAAAGATAATATTTTGTGATGTGACAATTATGACATGCAGATTTTACTGTCCATAGATAAAGTTTAATTGGAACACGGCAGGTGATTTGTTTATGTAGTGTCTATGGCTTCTTTTGTGCTTCCGTGGCAGAGTTCAGTAGCTGCAGCAGAGATCATAGGCTGGCAAAGTAGAAAACGTTTACTATCTAGCACTTTACAGGAGAAAGTTTGCTGCCCTCTGCTGTGTAGTAGTCTACTGCATAAATAGTCCACAAAATGTGGATCCATTCTCCTACTGATGGGCTTAAGGATGTTACTGATTTTTGGCGATTATGAAAAAAGTCATCATGAACATCTCTATAATTGTATACTGGTGCATGTAAGTATGTGTAACATTGCTGGGTATATACTTTGGAGCGGCAGTGCGGAGTCATGGAGTGTGTCTATCTTTAGCTTTACTAGATAATGCCACTTGCTCGAGAGTGGATATTTCTAATTTGAGTTTGACCAGCAGAAAATGAAACTCATTTCTCCATATGCTCACCAATAATGGCTATTTGTATTATTTAAAATTTATCAGTCTGATAGGTGAAACCTAATCTTTCATTTAGGTGTTTATTTGTTCCTTCCTGACCACCAATGAGGCCCATTATGTTTGGGGGTATTTTTCTGAATTAATTCCTTTCTCTTCTTCCAGAACACCAGTTATATGTGTGTTGCGTTTTTCCCCCACCTCCCTTTTTTTTTTTAATGCTTCTGAACTTTATTATTTATTTATTTATTTGGCTGTGTTGGGTCTTTGTGCGAGGGCTTTCTCTAGTTCCGGTGAGCGGGGGCCACTCTTCATCGCGGTGTGCGGGCCTCTCACTATCGCGGCCTCTCCTGTTGCGGAGCACAGCCTCCAGACGTGCAGGCTCAGTAGTTGTGGCTCACGGGGCTAGTTGCTCCGCGGCATGTGGGATCTTCCCAGACCAGGGCTCGAACCCGTGTCTCCTGCATTGGCAGACGGATTCTCAACCACTGCGCCACCAAGGAAGCCCACCCCCCCCACCTCCCTTTTAAGGTGACTTCCTCCATCCTGTCCACCTTGTTTTTGACTGTGATTTTAGTTGTATTCATTCCATCTATTTTTCCTCCTAATGTTTTACATCTCAGTAAGATTTTCATTTCTCTCTTTCCTTTTTTAATATGGACTTTGCCATCTTATTTCTTTGAAACTTGTTTCTTTTTTATGAGCTCTTTTATCTAAAATATCTCTGCAGATACGGGGAACTCTTTGCTTGAAATTTTTCTCTGTTTCATTTTTTTTCTCTTTATGTCCTTCATCTTTGCTTATGGGGCAAGGGGGATGTGAACTGGGACAAGCTTTAGTTTCAGTTTTGGTTTTTGTTTCAAAAGTCCTCTTATCAAATGCGCTATTTTTTTGCCCTTTGGGTTTGTCTTGTCTGAGATTTTAGCCTTTAACAGGTGATGTGACTCATGGCAATACCACCAAAGTAAGAGACTGCGTGATCTCCTGGCCTGGATGCTTTTCCCCTGGAAGTCTCCCTACTCTAAGGTTAGGTCAGAGGTAACAGAAATGCAGATTAAAAAAACAAAAACAAAAAAACCCCCCGAGGTTTCTGTTTTAGGTTTATCTCCCATGACATTCTGTGGCTTGTTCTGTATCTTTACTGCCTCCAGATATATTCCATATAACCCTCCCAATTCCCCAACTCCCCCTTTCCCCAGACACCAACCTCTTCATCTGGTTGCCCTAGTCATTGGATAGGCTTCCTGCACCTGTAGGCCTAGTCTGACTTGAGCTTTTAGGAAAACCTGCTTCCACTGATGTATGAGGAGGGTATGGGTAGTAACATTACCCTCTGTGGTTGAGGTGTGCTTCATAGTTTTCATTGTGAGTTGTCACTATGTCCTTGTTCCAAAGAAGTTTCCTCTATATTTAATTTTTTGGTTGGTTTTGAAGGAGGAGAATTCCTTTACTTAGCCATTTTTTTTTTTACTGGAAGTCATGAAATATCTTTTTGGTGCTTTAAAATATAAATGCGTGGTGTTAGACAAAATAAGTGGATAATTTTCACTTTTTTATCCTGATGGGCTGATGCCATGTAAACAGAGCCAGCATTTGTAAGGTGTTTTCTTCCCAAAGGCATAAACATCTAGAATGGAAGGGAAAAATATTTCTATGAAATGAAAGCAAAATGCTCAAAATAATGATGTTCTTTCTAAAAGCTTAATGTAATGTATCTTAATTATCCGAGGATTATATTTATTGAACATGAAAATCATGGCAAACATCTGAATATACATCTCTGAACGTGATTTGCCAACCTTTTTGGTTAGTCATAATTATCTTTCTTAATTAGATTTGCCTGATTATTGGTTTCTTAAAATATGTGCATATTTTAAGGATCATAGGGAAGTCAATTTATGGAAAAGCATCATTAAATCTGTTTTACAGACTCTGAGTTGTTCCTGCTGAGTTTTGAGGACATATGGCATCTTGTCTGATACAGCATCTTGTGTGAAAAATCTTGCTTAGAAACCAAAACAAAAGCAGCAAAAAAGAAGAATAAACCTCAGCGTAAAATTTTTCCCTAGTCAAAATGCTCTTTAAGTAATTTCAGCAAATATATTGTACATTGTGACTGTGGATACAGTGCTAAATATCTTTGTGAGAAAGAAGAGTTTAAAAACAAACATAAAAGGAAACTAGAGTCTTAATATAGTAGTCTAAGTTATTTTAAAGCAAAACTATGCATGTTAAAGAAGCTAGGTCAGTCACCCACTTTTTTAAAATTAAAAATTACTTTTATTATTACAATGGCAATAGATGTACATTGTAGAAAAATAGAAAATATAAGAAAATAAACACCTTCTTCCACCAGAGATTACCACTATTCATACTCTGTACAATTTTTTCAAATCCATTTCTGTGCACGTTTTTTTTTAACAAAAAAATTGTACTCTACGTGCTGTTTTTTGAACTGCTTTTTGTTTTTCCAGTTAGTGATCACCAGCTTTTCCTGTCAATAAATTTACATATTATATATTACCTGCTCCATATTCAAAATTGTCCCCAGAATATCCTTTAGAACTTGTTAGTCCAGCCTAGATTCTATCCCAGTTCACTCTTTGCATCTAGTTGTGATGTCCCTTTATGGTTCTTGCATCTAGCACAGTCCTCACCTTTTTCCTGTGGTGCTGGCTTGCTGAAGAGCCTGGACCAGAAGAAACTGGGCCAACTGTCATGTTCTCATAGATTTTTAATATTAAAATTTTGGGAGATAGCATTTAACCTCTTGAATCTTCAAAAATTCACTCTTAGGAGGTTTAGGGAGGACCAGAGGTAGGAGTGGAGGGAAGGTAGATGTAAGTGTATCACTGAACTGAGAAAATGCTTTCATCTGCAAGGGTGTGCTAATTACTTGTTATTTATGTATTTAGTTTATGAGATGTCTCCCAAACTGTGAAGCTCTGACATCTCCATTTTTTACTATATTAACTAGGACAGTCATAAGCATCAGTATACTAAAGAGGTTGGTAGTGATACAGGGGCGCCTTTGTTGAATTCTGTTTAGACTGTAGTTTGCCTTCACACTGACTTTATATATGTGTGTGTGTGTGTGCACCTGTATACATACACACACACACACAGAGATATATTTTTTCTGGGCCCTTAGGTCCCCTGCCAGAAACAGTAGTATAGCACACTTAAAATGTGTCATGCCTTGTGTTAGATGTTAAGGAGGTGAAGATGGGTAACCTTAAGATGAGCTACGCAGTCTCTTCCCTAGGGGATCTCTGTAGAATAATTGTGGAGAAAAGATCTACCATTATATAAAGAAGTAACTAAATGCAGTGTTAGAGGATACCCTCAACAATGAACAAGATGGCATTAAAAATACTCTATGATCCTGTACACCCGAAACGAACACAATTCTGTAAATCAACTATAGTTAAATAAAATACTCCATGATCTCACATTTTAAAATCCTCTCGAGGCATCATTTACATACAATAAAATGTGCCCATTTTAAGTAGCTTCTTTTTTTGACCACTCCCTGCTTCATCCTGCTCATTAACAACTGCTCATGAAGTCTACTGCAGATCCCACCTTCTTCTTGCCCTTCCCGCTGTTCAGTATTTTTGTGCCTTTGCTTCTTTCCTTTGTCTGGAATGCCCTCCACCTCACTCCCTTTGCAAGTTTTACTCCTCAGCTTTAGCCTCACACCTGGCTGTTCACCCTGCTCTGTGCTCTCAGAGACCCTTGTGTGTAACACCATTTACTAAAGAAAGTGTCAGCTTAATATTCTTTTGTTCCACTCAGAAAATATCTTTGTTTTGCCCCCTACTAGCAAATATTTTCCATTTCCAGTTTCATCCATTTTGTAAATATTTTTCTAATGTTCATTATGTATCAGGCTTAATGCTAGACCGTGGGGTAGATAAAACTGAGAATAAGACTTTGTCCCTTTCTTCGTGGGACTGAAATGTAGTAGGAGTGATGGCCAGAAACAGTCACAATAGAGTGTGATAAATGTAATAGACATGAGTGCGGTGATCTGTGGGAGCAAGGAGTAGGGAGTGATCAACCATGTGGGGAAGGGGGAGAGCTTCACTGAGGTTAACTCTAAAGATTTAAAGATTCTGAGATTTGCTAGATAGAGAAGAGGAGGGCCAGTGTAATATAGGCAACAGTATGTATAAAAGCATGGTATTCTGAAGTCAAGACATAGTCGGGGAATCCTGAGATGCTAGTGTTGTTGGAAGAGCCTTTCTTGTCACTCTAGGCACAAATACTCCCTCTGTAATCCCTTTTGATTTCGTTTTCTATTTAATCTAGAGCTCCAGCACTCCACCATTATACTTTTTTCCTTAAAAGGCTGCTAAGTCAGATATCTTCCACATGCTGAATAAATATTTTAGGGATTTTGTTTTTATGAAACCAAGCTTTGTAGACTATAAAGACAAAATACTAAACTATTGACATATCAGAGAATAAGATGTGATTATTTATAGTAAGTCAGGAAGCTATCACTAAGCTTTTGAAAACAGCTTACCTTTTGTAATAATGATTCTGAAGAAAGACAAATTAGTTTCAAAGAATAAACTAGGACCAAAGAACCACGTAGAGGGAGTGGTGCTTTGTTTTCCAGAAACTCTCTCACTTGATACTCCTTTTATTGCAGACAGTTTAGCAGGTCAGACATTTCTGAGAAGGCAGCTTGCACTTCGTCATTTCTTCTCAGTAGCTAAGTGGCATTCCAGAAGATCACTCTTCAGCAATGTCTGTGCTTAATGATAGGACCAACGAAAAATGGATTGTCTAAAAGCTGAATAAGACTGGCTTTACCTAACAAAATAGCAGTAAAAGTTGGTCTCCATTGATAACCTCTTCTCTTTTGTCTCCTGGCTCCCAAAAATAGCATATAATAAATTTTTCCATGAATCTAGAAGGAAAGAAATATACAGGTGGCCAAGGATGTAGGGGCTCTTGATTGGCTCTAGTATGGCTTCTCCATTCCCACCAAAGCCTTCTTCACCCCCCTACCTTCCCCACCCTCTGACATGTGGCCCATTGGATCGGACTACATCTCCCTCTCTTTTTAAAATAAATTCCCATTTTGTGAAAACATCCCCATTTAAGGTCCTAATTCTCTTTGTGTTTTCTTTGGGGTTTTTTGCTTTCCTGGTACACAAATAACAAGCGCTAGCTTATGAATAAGAGATGAACCACAGATCGTTTCATAGAAATGTCTTTGATAGGTTTGGGCTTATAGACAGCTACTCAGATAGAATCAGCCTGTGTGCAAGGCTTTTTAAGCTGTCAACCTCATGAAGTTGTGAACCTGATATACACTTACAATGTAGGAGATGTGCACTTAACTTTCATTTATCCTGTAAAACATACTGACTGGTGCCCACAGCATTTGCAGTTAGAAGGATACTCGCTCTAGGCGCACTGTTTGCTTACCCAGGAGTTAGTTGTGGGCATTCCCAAACCTTTTTATTGTCAGTTGCATTTGTTATTGTAATCTTGAAGTTTGGTTAAAATATTGCATAGATTGAACTCTAACTGTAAAATGAGTTATTTTTCTATGAAAAGTAAATCAGATGCTATGGAAAGATTCAGTGAAGATAAGTTGTTTAATGAAAATTGATGTCAAATTAGAAATTGGGCAAGAAAGTGGTAAAATATTTGGAAACAGAATCATAAAAATTTAGAAAGATTTTGCTAGGTAACATATTTCTCACTCCACTTTTAAATGTTTAAGTGTGAATTTCTCCACTTGAAAGAAGAAAGCAAAACTAGAAAATCTAGGTGATGCATTTTGCATTGGCTTTTGTGAGCAGTATAGAGTCTGAGAACAGGTCCTTGCCTATATTTATCCTTTTAAAAATGACTCCCAACTTTTGAAATTAATGGAATGACCCCTATTAGGCCATATCTTAGGCAAAAAACTTGGGAAGTATTTGAAATGCAGGGACCCCCCCCCCCTTTTATGTACAGTCATGCAAAGAGGAGTATCCTCCGTTAGAATCACTGGGCTGGAACACTTCCCTTTTATAGAAGAATGAATTTCTGGACCTAAGCAAGGGAAGGAGATGTGCAGCCTATCAAAGAGCCCATCAGGGATAATTGAACCATGGAGAGTTAATGACTTTGTAAATCTGTTTTCTTGGCACATAATATTCAGGGGCATATCAGACACCTTTTCCCACCCGTTGATAATAAATGTATCCGAAGACCCCAATATGAGATGTGACCGGGAAGTAAAAAGACAGATTTAACCAATGTACCAGAATTTATCCATCCAAATGAGCTTTCTTCAAAATCCTGACAGTAGGAGGTTCAACAATTATTCAAAAGATGCTGTCGCTACTCAAATCATCTTTGGAACTCATTCGAAATTGCTTTTGAAGACAATTTATATGCTTCATGGGCATGCCAGCTGAATTATTTCAATAGAGTCATACCTGATTTTAAACCAGTGATAGTTTTACCCGTCTTGATTTGCCATCTTGTTTCCAAGTAGCTACTTACCTCGGTTTTCCATTGCTAGGATATTAAAAAGCATGCATTTCAGGTCTTGAAAGACAACCCAAAAGGGGAGTTTCAGAAAAGCTTTGAGCAATGGTGGCATCACTGAAAATGTATATAAACCGTTTAATGAGGTGAATATTTTGAAGAGGAGATGGTTAATTTGGATGTATAAATTATTTGCTAAAAAGTTAAAATAGTTATATTGCTCTAAAGCAGGAATCAGCAAACTTTTTCTGTAAAGGGCCAGAGAGTAAATAATTTAGACTTCACAGGTCATAGGTCTCTGTCATAACTATTCAACTCTGTACAGAAGCAGTCATACACAATACGTAAATGAATGGGCGTGGTTCTCTTCCATTAAAACTTTGTTTACAAACAGGCAACGGGTTGAATTTGGCCCCTGAGCCATAGTTTGTCAACCTTTGCTCTCACAGCATCCCGAAAAATGAATGACCCTCAATAGTTCCATCTTGGTCTCATCCACCAAAAATATAAATTGAAATTATTGCTCCCATCTTTGATACAATAAGTAACTATCACTTTAAAGGACAATTAGTTACATCAAAGATGAAACAAAATTGACCATAAATTAAAATCTGATATTCTTAGCCAGTAGCCTTAGCAGAAGTCTAAAGGGGAATTTACCTCTGTATCTCATCAGCTAAAAGTGCTCCCTACCACTGTGTTATTCTGGCTGTTATTGTTGCTGCCCCAAAGTCTGGCCATACAAATATCTGGAATGGCTACATCAGGGATTCACCAAAGATGTGATGATATGGGTCTTTCCATATTCCTAAATAATCCTCTAGAATCCTCTTCAACTGTCTAGTGGCGCTTTTTGTTTCTTCTCCCCTTCTTCCCTCTCCCCTCCTATCCCCCTTACCTCTTCTCCTCCTTTCATATCTTTAAAGATATTTAACCTATATCATAAAATTCACCAATTTAAAGTGTACAGTTCAATGGCTTTTAGTATATTCAGTTGTATAACCATCACCACAGACTTTAGAACATTTTAATTTTCCACAAAAGAATTTGTATTTATCGCCATGCCCATTAGTAGTCCATCCCTATCTTCCCTCTCAACCCCAAAGAAATCACTAATATACTTTGTTTCTATAGATTTGCCTATAATGGGTTTTATATAAATAGAATCATATAATCATTCTTTTGTGACTGGCTTCATTCATTTAAGATAATGTTTTCAAGGTTTCTCGATCTTTTAGCACATATCAGTACATCATTCCTTTTTATTGCTTTTATTGCCAAATAATATATCACTGTATGCATATTCCACATTTTTTGATCCCTTCATCCATTGAATGGACATTTAGGTTTCCTTATCTTGGCTATAAACCTGCTATGGATGTTCGTATAAGAGGTTTTGTGTGGACATATGTTTTCCTATTCATTGAATAAATACCTAGGAGTGGGATTCTAGGCTACATGGCATCCGTATGATATATGTTGAACACTTTGAGGAGCTTCCAGCTGTTTTTCAAAGGGGTTGCACCGTTTTATATTCCCACTAACAATGTATGAGGGTTCCAGTTCTCTCCATTCTTGGGAACATTTGTTATTGTCTGTCTTTTTTTATTATAATCCTACTTGATATGAAGTAGTATCTCAGTTTTGATTTTTATTTCCTTGATTTCTAATGATGTTGAGCATCTTTCCATGTGCTTATTGACCATTTTTATGTCATCTTTGGAGAAATTTCTGTTCAAGTCTTTTGCCCATTTTTAAATTGGTTTGTCTTTTTATTAGTTGTATATCTTCTTTATATGTTCTAGATACAAGTTCTATATACAAGTCCTGTATCGAGTATACCTATATTTATCAGATTTATAAATATTTTCCCCCATTCTGTTGGTTTTCTTTTCCTTGATAGTGTCCTTTGAAGCATAAAAGGTGTTAATTTTGTTGAAGTCCAATTTATTCTTTTGTTGCTTGTGCTTTTAGTGTCATGTCTAAGAAACCACTGCTTAGCCCAAGCTCATGAAGGTTTTACACCTTTTTTTTTTTTTCTAGGAGTCTTATAGTTTTAGCTCTTATATTTAGGTCTAGGATCCATTTTGTGTTTATCTTTGTGCATGGGGTGAGGTTGGGAGTACAAAGTCATTGCTTTGCATGTGGATATTCAGTTTTTCTAGCACCATTTGTTGAAGACTATTCCCCATTGAATGGATTTGGGACCTGTGTCAAAAATAAACCCTTAGGTTTATGAAAGCTCTCTTTCACTGATCTATATGTCTGTCCTTATGCCAGTACCACACTGTCTTGATTACCACAGCTGTGTAGTAAGTTTGAAATCAGGAAATGTGAATCATCCAACTTTTTTTTCTTTTCATCATTATTTTGGCTTTCCTGGGTCCCTTGAATTTCTGTATGCATTTTAGTATCAGTTTGTTAATTTCTTCAAAAAAAAGCAGCTGAGATTTTGATAGGGATTACAGTGAATCAGTAGACCAATTTGAGGAATACTGTCAGCTTAACAATATCAAGTCTTCTGATTCATTAACATTGGATGTCTTTCCATTTATTTAGATCTTCTTTAATGTCTTTCAATAATGTTTTGGAGTTTTCGGTGTATAGGTATTACACTTCTGTTATTAAATTTATATGTGCTTTATTCTATTTGATGCCCATGCCAATAGAATTGGTTTTTCTTAATTTTATTTTTGATCGGTTATTGCTTGTGTATAGAATTAGAATTGATTTCTTTATCCTGCAGTCTTGCTGAATTCATTTATTAGTTTTGATAGTTCAGTGGATTCCTTAGAACTTTCTGTGTATAACATCATACCTGCAAGTTAGGCATTAAAAAAATATATTGGACTCAGTTAACATCTTTTTTTGTTCCCCTCTGTAACTGTTTCAGACCTTTAACACCATAGTTAAGTCTCCTTTCCAGCAGCTGTACCCTCTGCTCTCAGAAGAAGATCTCTTAGGATGACAAAAAGGCAGAGAGCTAAATAATAGCTCTCTGTATATTATATGGGGAGAACCTCAAGAAATTTTGTATTATCAGATCTTAACTGCAAGTCAAGGACAGGCTGAAAAATAAAAATTCTATCTTTTGTAGCTGATTTGTAAAAAAAAAAATCTTCCAAGGTCAGAATAGTAGTGAGCTTTTTAAAAGAAATTATTATTGTTTTTATTAATGGTGCGCTGTTTTTGATTTTTGATTTTGGTGCTTGCTTAGGTTATTTACTTGGAGCAGTGGGCCAGTGAGATCGGGATCATTAATTTGACCACTGTGTTAGCGAGTCTCGTAAATACGTACCATCCTCTGTCATGAGGCGCTGGTGAAAAGGTAAATCGAACTTACAAGGCCCTGGGCACCAGTGGACATGGAACTCAACATGTTTCCTTTAATTAGAAGAGAGTCAGTTATGT
Organism: Balaenoptera borealis; assembly: GCF_965194805.1. NCBI lineage: Eukaryota > Metazoa > Chordata > Mammalia > Artiodactyla > Balaenopteridae > Balaenoptera > Balaenoptera borealis. The sequence continues at coordinate 44,447,604 of NC_138871.1, read as the reverse complement.
TCTCTTGGTTTATGAAAGATATGCAGTGTTGGGGCATATGGGCTGGCAAATTATGCATTGAACAATTCCACGGAGTGCAATTCACAGAGACTATAAAGTGCACAATTATGCTCAGTGGTCCTGTGATAGGATTACATATATTGTCAGAATTGGAAACCTTTTAGATTTGCTGGTAGAGAATTCACAGTTTTGAATGTTCATTTATATTTGTTGACTCATCTTTGATTCCTAGTTCTTGGGTTGGCTTCAGCCCACTCCTGCTATATTTTCACTGTTATTGTTGTTTTGGTTTTTTCAGCAAGCATTAAAGGGAACTGTTAAAGATAAATAGGCACCTAATTGAACCTTTTCTCCTTGATGTAGTCAACATAATTTTAAAAGAAAATTAAAACTAAGAGTTTTTTCTTCTGTATATAGAAATCTATCTAGTTACCTGAATTTTGTATGTATGTATGTGTCAAAAAGTAAAGTATATGACTTCCTTCTAGAGTGATAGTATATTAAAGTGGATGGATTTTAAGAAACTATTTGATTCAATCTCCACATACATCATCCCTGTCACCATCCATGGTTTATTGGTCATTCTCCACTTGAGGAATTTTAGTTCCTGGGACTTCATTTTGTTTTAAAACCACCTATAATCCATTCTGGACAGATTTTGTGTCAAAAAAGCTCTTCTTTTTGTTGAACTGAAATGTGCCCCTTGTTATCCTCCACCCATTATTTTCTCTTTAATTCTACTCTTGTTTCAAGGCTTTATAGAGTAAATCTCATACTTTTCTATTTAAGAATTTTCCGTTATGTAGATGTTTATCACGCCTTCACCTAAATCTTCTCTCCTGGTCAAACAACCTGGAGGGTATTCCTAATATATTTTCCAGATATACCATTATCCTGATTGACAGACTAGAATGTATCTAGAGGAACTCAAGACTCTTCTTAAAATGAGTCACATAGAACAGAAAACTACTGTTTTCCAGGTATGATATCACTGCAAGGTACAATAGAATTGTCACCTCTCAAGTCAGGGCACATGCAAGGAACTGTGGTAAAGACTGTAGGCTTTGAATTTTATTTATTATTTTTTTATACAGCAGGTTCTTATTTTATATTTTATACACATCAGTGTATACATGTCAATCCCAGTCTCCCAATTCATCCCACCCCCACCCCCTGCTTTCCCGCCTTGGGGTCCATATGTTTCTTCTCTACATCTCTATCTCTATTTCTGCCTTGCAAACCAGTTCATCTGTACCATTTTTCTAGATTCCACATATATGCGTTACTATATGATATTTGTTTTTCTCTTTCTGACTTACTTCACTCTATATGACAGTCTCTAGATCCATCCATGTCTCTATAAATGACCCAATTTCGTTCCTTTTTATGGCTGAGTAATATTCCGTTGTATATATGTACCACATCTTTTTTTTTTTTTAACATCTTTATTGGAGTGTAATTGCTTTACAATGGTTTGTTAGTTTCTACTTTATAACAAAGTGAATCAGTTATACATATACATATGTTCCCATATCTCTTCCCTCTTGCATCTCCCTCCCTCCCACCCTCCCTATCCCACCCCTCTAGGTGGTCACAAAGCACCGAGCTAATCTCCCTGTGCTATGCGGTTGCTTCCCACTAGCTATCTATTTTACGTTTGGTAGTGTATATATGTCCATGCCACTCTCTCACTTTGTCACAGCTTACCCTTCCCCCTCCCCATATCCTCAAGTCCATTCTCTAGTAGGTCTGTGTCTTTATTCCCATCTTGCCACTAGGTTCTTCATGACCTTTTTTTTTTTCCCTTAGATTCCATATATATGTGTTAGCATACTATATTTGTTTTTCTGTTTCTGACTTACTTCACTCTGTATGACAGACTCTTAAGTCCATCCACCTCACTACAAATAACTCCATTTCATTTCTTTTTATGGCTGAGTAATATTCCATTGTATATATGTGCCACATCTTCTTTATCCATTCATCTGATGATGGACACTTAGGTTGCTTCCATGTCCTGGCTATTGTAAATAGAGCTGCAATGAACATTTTGGTACATGACTCTTTTTGAATTATGGTTTTCTCAGGGTATATGCCCAGTAGTGGGATTGCTGGGTCATATGGTAGTTCTATTTTTAGTTTTTTAAGGACCCTCCATACTGTTCTCCATAGTGGCTGTATCAATTTACATTCCCACCAACAGTGCAAGAGGGTTCCCTTTTCTCCACACCCTCTCCAGTATTTGTTGTTTGTAGATTTTCTGATGATACCCATTCTAACTGGTGTGAAGTGGTACCTTATTGTTGTTTTGATTTGAATTTCTCTAATAATTAGTGATGTTGAGCAGCTTTTCATGTGCCTCTTGGCCATCTGTATATCTTTGGAGAAATGTCTATTTAGGTCTTCTGCCCATTTTTCGATTGGGTGTTTGTTTTTTTTTTAATATTGACCTGCATGAGCTGTTTATGTATTTTGGAGAGTAATCCTTTGTCCGTTGATTTGTTTGCAAATATTTTCTCCAATTCTGAGGGTTGTCTTTTCATCTTCTTTATAGTTTCCTTTGCTGTGCAAAAGCTTTTAAGTTTCATTAGGTCCCATTTGTTTGTTTTTGTTTTTATTTTCATTACTCTAGGAGGTGGGTCAAAAAAGATATTGCTGTGATTTCTGTCAGAGTGTTCTTCTTATGTTTTCCTCTGAGAGTTTTATACTGTCTGGTCTTACATTTAGGTCTTTAATCCATTTTGAGTTTATTTTTGTGTATGGTATTAGGGAGTGTTCTAATTTCATTCTTTTATATGTAGCTGTCCAATTTTCCCAGCACCACTTATTGAAGAGATTCTCTTTTCTCTACTGTATATCCTTGCCTCCTTTGTCATAGATTAGTTGACCAAAGGTGTGTGGGTTTATCTCTGGGCTTTCTATCCTGTTCCATTGATCTATAAATCTGTTTTTTGCCAGTACCCTATTGTCTTGATTACTGTAGCTTTGTAGTATAGTCTGAAGTCAGGGAGTGTGATTCCTCGGGCTCCATTTTTTCCCCTGAAGATTGCTTTAGCTTTTAGGGGTCTTTTGTGTCTCCATACAGATTTTAAGATTTTTTTCTAGTTCTGTAAAAACAAAAAAACAATGCCATTGGTAATTTGATAGGGATTTCATTGAATCTGTAGATTGCTTTGGGTAGTATAGTCATTTTCACAATATTGATACTTCCAATTGAAGAACATGCTATATCTCTCCATCTGTTTGTGTCATCTTTGATTTGTTTCATCAGTGTCTTACAGTTTTCTGAGTACAGGTAGTTTACCTCCTTAGGTAGGTTTATTCCTAGGTATTTTATTCTTTTTGTTGCAATGGTGAATGGGATTGTTTCCTTAATTTCTTTTCTGATCTTTCGTTGTTAGTGTATAGGAATGCAAGAGATTTCTGTGCATTAATTTTGTATCCTGCAACTTTACCAAATTCATTGATTAGCTCTAGTAGTTTTCTGGTGGCATCATTAGGATGATCTATGTATTGTATCATGTCATCTCCAAACAGTGACAGTTTTACTCCTTTTCCAGTGTGTAATTCCTTTTATTTCTTTTTCTTCTCTGATTGCCATGCCTAGGACTTTCAAAACTATGTTGAATAATAGTGGCGAGAGTGACATCCTTGTCTTGTTCCTGATCTTAGAAGAAATGCTTTCAGTTTTTCACCATTGAGAATGATGTTTGCTGTGGGTTTGTCATATATGGCCTTCATTATGTTGAGGTAGGTTTCCTGTATGCCCACTTTCTGGAGAGTTTTTATCAACAATGGGTGTTGAATTTTGTCCAAAGCTTTTTCTGCATCTATTGAGATGATCATATGGTTTTTATTCTTCAATTTGTTAATATGGTGTATCACATTGATTGATTTGCATATATTGAAGCATCCTTGCATCCCTGGGAAAAATCCCAATGATCATGGTGTATGATCCTTTTAATGTGTTGCTGGATTCTGTTTGCTAGTGTTTCATTGAGGATTTTTGCATCTATATTCATCAGTGATATTGGTCTGTAATTTTCTTTTTCTGTAGTATCTTTGTCTGCTTTTGGTATCAGGGTGATGGTGGCCTCATAGAATGAGTTTGGGAGTGTTCCTTCCTCTGCAGTTTTTTGGAAGAGTTTGAGAAGAATGGTGTTAGCTCTTCTCTAAATGTTTGATAGAAGTCACCTGTGAAGCCATCTGGTCCTGGAGTTTTGTTTGTTGGAAGAGTTTTAATCACAGTTTCAATTTCATCATTTGTGAGTAATGTGTTCATATTTTCTATTTCTTCCTGGTTCAGTCTTTGAAGGTTATACCTTTATAAGAATTTGTCCATTTCTTCCAGGTTGTCCATTTTATTGGCATAGAGTTGCTTGTAGTAGTCTCTTAATGATGCTTTGTATTTCTGTGGTGCCTGTTGTAACTTCTCTGTTTTCATTTCTAATTTTATTGCTTTGAGCCCTCTCCCTCTTTTTCTTGATGAGTCTGGCTAAAGGTTTATCAGTTTTGTTTATCTTCTCAAAGAACCAGCTTTTAGTTTTATTGATCTTTGCTATTGTTTTCTTTGTTTCCATTTCATTTATTTCTGCTCTTTATGATTTCTTTCCTTCTGCTAACTTTGGGTTTTGTTTGTTCTTCTTTCTCTAGTTCCTTTATGTGTAAGGTTAGATTGTTTATTTGAGCTTTTTCTTGTTTCTTGAGGTAGGATTGTATTACTGTAAACTTCCCTCTTAGAACTGCTTTTGATGCATCCCAAAGGTTTTGGATCATCGTGTTTTCATTGTCATTTGTCTCTGGGTATTTTTTGATTTCCTCTTTGATTTCTTCAGTGATCTCTTGGTTATTTAGTAACGTATTGTTTAGCCTCCATGTGTTTGTGTTTTTTACGTTTTTTCCCCCCTGTAATTTATTTCTAAGCTTATAGCGTTGCGGTCAGAACACATGCTTGATATGATTTCAATTTCCTTAAATTTTCCAAGGCTTGATTTGTGACCCAAGATGTGATCTATCCTGGAGAATGCTCCCTGTGCACTTGAGAAGAAAGCGTAATGTGCTCCTTTCAGATGGAATGTACTATAAATATCGCTTTAATCTATCTGGTCTATTGTGTCATTTAAAGCTTGTGTTTCCTTATTAATTTTCTGTCTGGATGATCTGTCCATTGGTGTAAGTAAGGTGTTAGAGTCCCCCACTGTTACTGTGTTACTGTCAATTTCCTCTTTTAGAGATGTTCGCATTTGCCTTATGTATTGAAGTGCTCCTGTGTTGGGTGCATATATATTTATAATTGTTATATCTTCTTCTTGGATTGATCCCTTGATTATTATGAAGTGTCCTTTCTTGTCTCTTGTAACATTCTTTATTTTAAAGTCTATTTTATCTGATATGAGTATTGCTACTCCAGCTTTCTTTTCATTTCCATTTGCATGGAATATCTTTTTCCATCCCCTCACTTTCAGAATGTATGTGCCCCAAGGTCTGAAGTGGGTCTCTTGTAGACAGCATATATATGGGTCTTGTTTTTGTATCCATTCAGCGAGCCTGTATCTTTTGGTTGGAGTATTTATTCCATTCACGTTTAAGGTAATTACTGATATGTATGTTCCTATTACCATTTTCTAAAATGTTTTGGGTTTGTTTTTGTAGGTCCTTTTCTTCTCTTGTTTCCCACTTAGAGAAGTTCCTCTAGCATTTGTTGTAAAGCTGGTTTGGTGGTGCTGAAGTCTCTTGGCTTTTGCTTGTCTGTAAAGCTTTTGATTTCTCTGTGAATCTGAATGAGGTCCTTGCCTGGCAGAGTAATCTTGGTTGTAGGTTCTTCCCTTTCATCACTTTAAATATATCGTGCCTCTCCCTTCTGTCCTGTAGAGTTTCTGTTGAGGAATCATCTGTTAACCTTATGGGAGTTCCCTTGTATATTATGTATCATTTTTCCCTTGTTGCTTTTAATAATTTTTCTTTGTCTTTAATCTTCGTCAGTTTGATTACAGTGTGTCTCATTGTGTTTCTCCTTGGGTTTATCCTGCCCGGGACTCTCTGTGCTCCCTGGACTTGGGTGGCTATTTCCTTTCCCATATCAGGGAAGTTTTCGACTGTAATCTCTTCAGATATTTTCTTGGGTCCTTTCTCTCTCTCTTCTCCTTCTGGGACCCTTATAATGTGAATGTTGGTGCATTTAATGTTGTCCGTGAGGTGTCTTAGGCTGTCTTCATTTCTTTTCATTCTTTTTTCGTTATTCTGTTCTGCAGCAGTGAATTCCACCATTCTGTCTTCCAGGTCACTTATCCATTCTTCTGCCTCAGTTATTCTGCTATTGATTCCTTCTAGTGTATTTTTCATTTCAGTTATTGTATTGTTCATTTCTGTTTGTTTATTCTTTAATTCTTCTAGGTCTTTGTTAAACATTTCTTGCATCTGCTTGATCTTTGCCTCCATTCTTTTTCTGAGGTCCCGGATCATTTTCACTATCATTATTCTGAATTGTTTTTCTGGAAGGTTTCCTATCTCTACTTCATTTAGTTGTTTTTCTGGGGTTTTATCTTGTTCCTTCATCTGGTACATAGTCCTCTGCCTTTTCATTTTGTCTATCTTTCTGTCAATGTCGTTTTCGTTCCATAGACTGCAGGATTGTAGTTCTTCTTGCTTCTGTTGTCTGCCCTCTGGTGGATGAGGCTATCTAAGAGGCTTATGCAAGCTTCCTGATGGGAGGGATTGGTGGTGGGTAGAGCTGGGTGTGGCTCTGGTGGCCAGAACTCAGTAAAATTTTAATCCGCTTGTCTGCTGATGGGAGGGGGTGAGTCCCCTCTCTGTTGGTTGTTTGGCCTGAGGTGACCCAGCACTGGAGCCTACAGGCTCTTTGCTGGGGCTAATGGCGGACTCTGGGAGGGCTCACGCCAAGGAGTACTTCCCAGTACTTCTACTGCCAGTGTCCTTGTCCCTGTGGTGAGCCACAGCTGCCCCCCCCCCCCGCCTCTGCAGGAGACCCTCCAACAGTAGCAGGTAGGTCTGGTTCAGTCTCCTGTGGGGTCACTGCTCCTTCCTCCTGGGTCACGATGCACACAGTACTTTGTGTGTGCCCTCCAAGAGTGGAGTCTGTTTCCCCCAGTCCTGTCAAAGTCCTGCAATCAAATCCCACTAGGCTTCAAAGTCCGATTCTCTGGGAATGCCTCCTCCTGTTGCCGGAACCCCCAGGCCTGGAAGCCTGACGTGGGGCTCAGAACCTTCACTCCAGTGGGTGGACTTCTGTGGTATAAGTGTTCTCCAGTTTGTGAGTCACCCACCCAATGGTTATGGGATTTGATTGTATTGTGATTGCGCCCCTCCTACCATATCACTGTGGCTTCTCCTTTGTCTTTGGATGTGGGGTATCTTTTTTGGTGAGTTCCAGTGTCTTCCTGTCGATGATCGTTCAGCAGTTAATTGTGATTCCAGTGCTCTCGCAAGAGGGAGAAGACTATAGTTTTTGGAGTCAAACAGACTTGAGTTATAATTCCAGGCCTACCACTCACTAGCTCTGTGGGGAAGTTGCTTAATTTCCTCATCCATAAAATGAGGATGATAAGCACCGGAAGCTCCTCTAGGCTGTGCATTTCATGAGGGCAGGAACTGTATTCATTTTGCTCTGCTTAACATCAGTTACCCAGTTAAGTTACCATCAGCTAGGCGATTCCTAGCACTGAAAGGTGCAAAAGTTAACAAATAACCATTTAGTCACTGAAAACGCATAATCATAGCTAATGTAGTGGCAGTGACATTGCTACGTTTTCACATGGCTGCAGCAATTTGAGTATCTGCATAGAATCCCTCTTTATTATTAGCTCTGTACATTGAGTTTTCTCAAATTGAAGAATTCATGGCTTGCTGTTTCCAGTGTAAAAATGCAATAACTTGACATGAGTCCTATTTCATTTCTTTCTCTTTTCTTTTATTTCTTTATTTAAAAAAATTCATTCTGTAATCAAGATATCCTGTTTCTGTATCCTTTCTATACAACTGAGAATGTTAATCAAGGTCTCAGATTGTATCATAGCAAAAGTGTGTTGCTTGGCAACAGAAGGAAAGATATAATGTTCTCAGATTTTAAAAATAGTTCAGGGTTTTATTATTCATTTTTTTATTAAAATGATTTCATTATTTGGGGGAAAATAGCCTGGAGGGAGAAGAAAACATAGCATAGCAGCAATATCTTTCTTGCATTTGTCTTTCTTGCATTTGTCTTTCTTGCATTTGCATTGTCTTCTAAAAGAAATGTTTTAAGTAGGAATCAATTTTTGTCCATTTGAGCTGTATAGATACTCTGGCTGGGACTCAGGCTCATGATCTGAAGATTTGCCCAGTCTACCTATTATGTATGGAGGAATATTCATTTTTTGTTTTTTCTTTTCATTGTTTCCTTCCAAAAAATTACAGCCCACAGGCCCTCTTTCTCCAGGAAGCCTTCCTGAAACTAACCCTACCCATTGCCTAACTCGTTGGGACCTGCCCCATCTTCTTGGTGTATTGTAATGGTTGTGTATTTATGACAACTATATATTGGTTTAACCTGTCTCCCCTGTCAGAGTTCAAGGTCCCTGAAGGTCTTTTTCAGAACTCTCTGTGGGCTTGTTACGAGGTTTGGTGATGGTCTGAGTGCCCTTTTCGAAATATGCTTACCTAGGTTTCAAGAAGTATGAAAGACTCAGCAATTTGGACACCAGTGCTTTCCCCATAGAATTTTTCACTCTGTTGTGAGCTTTCACTGTGACTTATAAGGTAGATCTGTTCTATTTCAGAATCACAGAAATGACTGAGTTTCTGAGAGATTAATAGAAGCTTTTTCCAAGGACATGGCACAGAGCAGAGCTGAAGACTAAAGTTCTCCCACTGAGTGTCAAGGAATAACCATGTAACTGTGAACTTCCTTTGCGAAGCCAGCCAGTCTGATGTTACTTTCTGGCTCTGCCACTTACAAGCTCTGTGATATGGTTTCTTAACTTATTTGTGCCCTAGTTTCCTTATCTGTAAACTGAGGATAATAATAGTACCCACCTTTTATAAAGTGCTTCTCAAATTAAATGAGACAACACACTACCTGGCACATACTAAGTGTACAGTATATGTTTGCCTTTATTATTTGATATAAGTGTCGAAAGGCAACAATATAGAAGTCTACACATTTTCTGTCCCCCTCCTTCTGTTTCTTTAATTCCACTCTACGTGACGATATTAAGATTCAGAATCAAGTTGAGAGAAGGTATGTTTTTATCTAACTTCTAAACTTTATATTCATTGGACAATAATATGTTTAAATAATGAGGTTTCACATTAAGGCTCTCCCATTGCACAACAGAAATAAAAAGAGACCTGGATGCTAGTGATGGTTCTGAAGACCCTGAACCTCTTCCTGTTTAGGAGTCTCTTTTTGGTGCAAGAGCCAATGACAAAAACACAGCCAATGACAGGATTTTCCTACATAGTCCAGGATTGCTGTGACACGATTGCTTTTATCAGCAGAATTATGACCTATATCCCCTCTGTTTGGAAATTTTGTTTTCTTTGGATGGATGTAGCTAAAGCTTCACTTGTCATTTCATACCCAGTGGGTTTTTTTTTTAATATCCTAGTATTAGCTTATAAGGAGCTTAATCCTACATGATCAAGACAGACTTATATCTCTGAATATTCTATTGCTCATCCATTTTATTTCTTGCTTTTGATTGGCTGTTTCAGACATGTGTAATGTTTCTCTAGTTTTTAATAGAGAACCTTAAAGTAGCATTATTTAGGTAAGATTGTTAACATTGTAGCTAGTAATTGTGGTAAAAGCTACCAGTGAGTGATTGCCAGTCATTTTAGACCTTAGTTCTGCAATATTTGCTAAGACTTGGGTATTGGTGGCAAGCCTGGACTATAGAGGAGAGGAAAGAAAAAGTAAGAGAGAGGAAAAGGAGAGGAGAATAGGAGAAAGAGAAAAAGGAGCAGCATATTGCTGGTGTCATAGACCTCTTATTTTTGCTCTAGGTCATCATAAACTTGTTTAATGTTAAAGATAGAAGAACCATGTTGAAGCACAGTTACAAAGAGCTAAATCTATAAGTCTTGATTTTTTTTTTCCCTAAATGAAACATGAAAGTGATCAATTTTTCAAAGCAGTGTGTGGTACAAATTAGGCTTAAATAGCCTACACTATCTTTGTGTTTTATCTGAGGCAAAAATTAATCAGTCCCAGCAAATGGGTTTTCACCAGGGAATCAATGACTTTCACCTTGAGCTAACTTTACTTTAGCAGCAAGATGTATCTGAATTTTGACTCTGACAATTTGTTTCTTTATTGTCAGAGAATGTTGGTGAGGTTGATACAGATATTGATGTTGTCAATAAAATTATGCTTGAGTAAGTATTGCTGGGCCAAAAAATTTTTTTTAATATTGGACACTGTCATTATCAGAGTCAGCCAATGAAATTTATCAAGTTATTGGGCAACATTGAGCCCAGAATTTTTTTTTTTTTTTTACTTGGGTCTGCTCGTCCGTGTGCAGTAAAGCCCATCTACTGACACTGGGTTGTGGTGAAGGAAAGTGCATTGTTTATTGCATGGAGCCAAGCAAGGAATCCAGGCAGCTAGTGCTTAAAAGACCTGAACTCTGTGATGGCTTTCGGGGAAAGGTTTTAAAAGACAGGGTGAGGGAGGGAGATTGTGGGGTATGTGATAAGCTTGTGGACGTTCTTCTTGTTGGTTGGTGGTAAGGTAAGCGGGAGTCAACATCATCAACCTTTTGGTTCCAACCAGTCTGTGGTCTATGTGCTGTGGGTAGCATACGGTTAATTTGGTTACCTTCTTCCACCTGGTGGGGGTTTCAGTATCTGCAAAACAGCTCACAGGATATGAGCCCAGCATATTCAACATTCTACTTTCTGTATCTCATGTTTCATTTTCTGTGTTTCAAACCTTTTCTTGAGTCTGGATAAAATTTGTACAATTACTTAGACTAATTGAACTGAACCCTTCCCTGCTTATGATACTCGTAACTCATGACTGATAATTTAGGAACATAGACTTACTCTGGGGATAGATACCTCGGGCAGATGATGTAATTCCTGGATACAGGCAGTAAAAGTACAAGCAGTTGTAATTTTTCTGGGCTCCCTGTTCTCTTAATTAGTCATTGAAAACCTCATAAAAGAAGTAATGACTCACTCCTTTTTATAGGCAATCCCAGGAGTTCGTATTTATTTTTCTGCTGTTAGAAATACTGCTGCTAAATGGCAAAGTCTAGATAATTTTCCAGTGGTTTTAAGTTTGATATTGGAAACAAGATTTTAAAAGCATAAGCAGGACACTCTTCTTCAGCTTTCCATGGTGGCACCTCCTTGTCATGCAGGTCTCAGAAGAAGGTCTCTTCTGAGAGAGTCCTTCCCTGACCACCCTGTTGTGACTTACGTTTTTCAAAGCAATAATCCAATTTGAAATTTTCTTTTATATATATATGTATATATGTGTGTGTGTGTATATTATTTGAAAATTTCATGTATATTATATATATATATAAATATATATATATATATATATTTTTTTTTTTTTAACTTGTTATTGTTTTCTTCCATCACTAAAATGTGAGCTCCATGAATGGAAGGTCCTTGGCTGTCACTCAGCACTTGGTACTTGGTCCCAGCCCTGGTGCTGGCCTTCTGAAAGGGCATAGGAAGTGCTTGGTAGAGGATTGCTGAAGGAAATGAAAGAACAAGAATGAACTGTTTCTGGTTCAGATTCTTTTGCTACTGAAAGTCTGCTTCAGTGCTTAAGTGAGTTGCAAAGCATGATCCCGACAAGCCCTGCTTATCTGTTTCTTACACCTTGACATGGCTGTAAGAAATTCGGTAAACCTGTCATACACAGTGTGGTATCTTTCCCTTGTGCAAAAGGGTAACATGCCAGCCAAAGCTGAGATTTAGGAGCAAATGAGAGGGTGTAAAAGAAAATTAGTTCCATGAATACTACTTTATCTTTTAAAACTTCTCACTCTGTAGAGTCTGATGGTGTGATGTCCTGGCTGCTCATTCAGTTAACATGGCGCTAGAGTCTCTTCTGGAAAAATAAGAATATTTCAGCTGCCTTCTTGGTAAAATCCCTCATGCTAGCCATAGTCTCCCCAACCTGAGATGGGAGGAAAAGCAAGTTAGGTAACAGGATAAGGTAGCTGAGCCCTGAAGTAGACAGTCTCTTGGGGGCCTTGGCTCCTGCATGGCCCCTCAGTCTAACAGTGTCTCTTAGACAAGTCAGTGAAAGAGCTGGAGTAAATCTGACTCAACTCGCCGTAACTGAGCCTGTGAGTTCTTTCTGAATCCCAGTGACTCCATTTTATGAAAAAGAGACACATTCTAAAGGGAAAGAGCTTCATGGGAAAGACAGGAGACCTCCACTTACCTGGAATTGTCCATGGCTTCATGATTCTAGGTTTCTGTTGGGGGAAGGGAGTTCACCTTGGCATTGTGTTTCTATTGTAGAGCAAGGTTTTCTAATGGGGTGCCTAGAACCTTAGGGGGTTCATGGCTCTAGAGAGAGGTCTGCCATGTAATCCCCCCCTGACATTTGATGCTTCATGTGCTAGTGTGCTTTTTTTGTTTGGTCTGGGAAAAAGGTTCTTGGTTTCATCAGAGATGTTTAGTCACTTTTTTCACTTCCTCAATTCATATTCTTTTCTGATGCCACTCCAGTAGCTCTTCACTTCCCACCACTTCAACGAGATGGCTCCACGGGAGTCGCCAGTCACCTCCATGCTGGTGATCCCAGGGAATGCTGTGCTGCTGGCCGCTCAGCAGCAGTGGGTAAGGAGGGCCATTCCTCCTTGTAATACTTCATCTCTTGGCGCTTATGACATTGTGTTCCCCTTGCCTACTTCTCTGCCTCTTCTTTCTCTTAGACCTTCCTCACTCCTCTGCTTGACCTCTCAGTGTTGGAGGGCCCCAGGGTGCTCCTCTGTGTACCTCCCTTTTCTACCTGCATATTTAGGTCATTTCATCTGGTCCCAGGGCTTTAAATGCGAATGTAATACAGATGACTCCCAGATCTGTGCCTGTAGCCATGACTTCGCTGAAGGACATCAGACTCTACTCTCTAAATCCCTATTCAGCATTATCACTAGGATGTTTAATTGGTATCTGAATCTTGCCCCAAAGCAGACTCTGGATTTCTTCCCCATAGCTGCTCCTCCCATGGAATTGCTGATCTTAGAAAATGGCCCCAGTGGCTCACACCAAAAATCTACTACTTGTTTTGATTTCTTGCATTTCCTCACCCTCCACATGCAGTCTGTTAACTCTGTCTCCATATATCGGTATATAATAAAATTGTCTATATATATGTATATATAATAATATATATAATATATGTATATATGAATGTATATAAGGGTACAGATTTGTGTTTGTTGTCTGTTTCCCCAACAGAATATCAGTTGGCAGGCACAGAGCTCAGTTATTTGTTGGATGAGTGAATGCACGATTATACTCAAAGGGATTGTGATTTGAAAAGGCATTAAAATTGACAGATGTCAGCAAAACAGTTGATTTGTGGTTCGGGATTTGTCTTTTTTACCACTGTATGGCCAATGCCTTTGTGTTGTGTACATATCAACGTCTCAGATGTGCACGTGAAAGAAGGACTTGTAGGTGAGCTAAGGGGGGAAGGCCGAGAACTCACAGCCTGTCCAGCTCCTGGTAGACCTAGGCTGCTGGTTGGTTGGTGTGCATTGATAGTGCTCTTCTGGGCAGGAGATGGAATGGAGGCTCTGACAAGTTAAACCACTTGGCAGGTTACGTGGCTGGTGACTGAGGGACCAGGACTAGAGCCCTGTTTCTGTGATGACAGAGCCTGTTGTGTAACGACAAAACTACACAGCTTTCTTGTCTCATCCTTTGAAAAATAGCAGAGAGAATTCATGCTCAACATTTGTGTTGAGGAGTCCTGGCATGCTCTAAAGCAGGAGTCGGCCAACTTTTTCTGTCAGCTAGATGGTAAATATTTAGGCTGGGTTTCTGGGCCAAAAGGTCTCTGTCATAACTACTCAACTGCTTTTATAATGCCAATGAAACCACAGACAGTCTGTAAACAAATGGAAGTGGCTATGTTCCAATAAAACTTTATTTATGGACACTGAAATTTGAATTTTATATAATTCTCACACATCATGAAATATGTTTTAAAAACTTTCTTTTTAACCATTTAAAAATATAAAACTCATTCATAACTTGTGGGCCACGTAAAAACAGGCAGTGGCTTGGATTTAGCATAGGGGCCACAGTTTGCTGAGCCCTGCTCTAAGGGATGTTATCGGAGTTCTCATATACTATATTTGTGAGTCTGAGAATGGCCTCATGACTAACCCCTGAACTGAACTGCAGCTACTCTAAGCTCCTTCAGGGAAGGCCCTTGTGATGTATTTCTCTTTACTGATGCTTGCTTGAGTTGATCCCATTTTGTTGAGTCCTGTTTTGCGGTCTGCATGGAAAAAAGATCCTCCTTACATTTTAGGTCAAAAAAAAAAAAGGGTGAGCAGTCAGCTGATGGCATACTCAAATTGGAAATGCACCAAGGGCTGAATTGTTTTTCAAGTATTATTTTCTAACTTCTGAGCTAAGATCTTGAAGGATAGTGTAAATTTTTTTAAAAATTTATTTATTTTATTTATTTACTTTTGGCTATGTTGGGTCTTTGTTGCTGTGCACGGGCTTTCTCTAGTTGTGGCGAGCAGGGGCTACTCTTCATTGCGGTGCGCAGGCTTCTCATTGTGGTGGCTTCTCTTGTTGCGGAGCATGGGCTCTAGATACGCAGGCTCAGTAGTTGTGGCTCACAGGCTCAGTAGTTGTGGCTCGCAGGCTCAGCAGTTGTGGCTCACAGGCTGTAGAGCGCAGGCTCAGTAGTTGTGGCACACGGGCTTAGTTGCTCCGTGGCATGTGGGATCTTCCTGGACCAGGGCTCGAACCCGTGTCCCCTGCATTGGCAGGCGGATTCCTAACCACTGCGCCACCAGGGAAGCCCAGGGGTAGTGTAAACTTTAAAGGTTCAGTGGTAGAACACCTGAGAAATGCGCTGTCCACTAAGAGGCTAGCTAGAACATCCTTCATCTGTTGGTAGTATTCATCAGCATTTGAAACGGAGGCTTATCAGTTTATACAGTGTCAACACTATAAAGATAAACAGTGCTGGTTCTGGTCCTCCTTTTATTTCTGAATTCTTTCTTCCCAGCCTAACCCCATTAAAATGAGAAAGTCTATGTCTTGCTTATTAATACAAGGTTTTTTTGTGTGTTTATTGAACTCTCTCCATGAATGAGACTAGCGCTCATGGTCAAGTGTGTCGGTGATGATGGGTCACTTCCTTCACTAGGGAGCTTACTCCTTTTCCTCCTCATCTCTGGGTGCTTCTCTCCTGGCAGTCATCTCCATCTGCCATCTATTGTGGATTTTAGGTATGGTGCTAGCTTTGTTTTTGCTACACTTGTGGAGGGCAGGGTCTTTCTTTTTTTTGCCTTTGTGGGCTCCACAGCTCTTAGCATGGCACCTTATCCATAGTAGGACCTCAGTAAATAGCTGCTGAACTGACCTGGCCCCCTTCTGAGCTTGCTTAGCTTTCATTTCGAACTACTGCTCTAACCATTTCAGAATGTCTTGGCTACAGTTGTTTTTCTGATTTTTTTTTTTTTTTTTTTGGATTAAACCTCCGTGGATTTTTGTTTGCCCTTGTGTTTCATGCTTATCCCCATCTTGGTTCATTTTGTAACTCCTCAGTCTTTTTCTCAAATTTGTCTGTTTCATGTCAGTCACTCATTATTTATCATCTACCTTTTTCTCCTCTCTGGGTTTCATTTCCCTTTCAAATATGCATGTTTTCCCAGAGCCAGCTTAGACCTTTCTTAAAGATATTCAGAATTGATCTAATCTTTCTAACCCCTTGATTATGTATTCATTTTCCTTCACCTGAGTGTTTACACATTCTTTTCTTGTCCTGCCTGTTTGCTGACTTAGGGAAGACACTATGTTCTATTTGTTGAATAATAATTACCACATTATGAAAAGTTAAACAGTTCTATCATCTCTGCTAACAGAAATAGCTTAGTAGATGTTCCCAAATACATATAAGCCTGGGCGTAAATGAGTTGATCTCAGGTTGTGAAAAACAGTTTGCTAAAATCAGAAACAAATCAAAACAGATATAAGATTTTGGGGTCATTAATTTCCACTAAAGTTCCATGGAGACCTCTGAATAAGCTAAAAATACCTTCAATGAATTACTTGAAATGCCATCTCCCATGGTGTGCAATGTGATAGAGGAAAGGTATGAAGCTAGATATTGACTTATTACACTCCTAATCTGCAAGCTTGTCCAAATGAAAATGTGGATATCTCATCCCTTGGACTAGTTGAGAGAGTAGGCACAGGAGGTTTTCTGAACAGCCTCCTTCCTTAATTTCTTCAGGTCCGCTTACTGTAGAGCCAACCAGAGCCTTGATTAACCATTATTAATAGATGTACTTGGAAAAATCATATAATACTTTAGGAGGCTTATTTTGTTACTGTTTTTTACAAATAAATTTAAAAGGTACATTAGAGAAAAGATAAAACTTGTCAATGAGAGAAGCAGAACATATGACACTAAAGAGAGATTAGGTTTTATTCTCAAAGTTTATATTTTTCCTTGAGACAGTCCTTGAGCAAATGTGTTTTGTGCACCCAGTGCTGAGCACAGGAGTCGATGTCATGATGCTCAGTCTCTTGCAAAATGTACAGTCGAGCAGAGGGAAGAGAGCTGCACAAAGTCTAATGGAAGTTCCATAAAGGTGGTACAAAAATATCTCTGATAATGAAGAGCCAACATTATTTTTGGCTAAGAGGTATGAGAAGTCCATGTGGAGGAGGTGTGTCTGGATCCCCTTTGAAGAGGGGTGCCTGGTAAATAGGAGAACATTTCTGTTAGAGGGAAAGCCACAAGCAAGAACCAAAGGGGAAGAACCAAAGGATTGAATCCGAAGCAGTGAGAAGTTCAGTTTGTTGGGGGTTCAGGGAATGATGCTGAAAGTACAGATGTGACCAGATACAGAGTTGGAATAATATTGGGGGTAATAATAATAACAGAATAATAACTTTCTTCCAAGATCACTGTGAGTGCCAAGAATAATGAAGGAAAGCCTTGTACAGTCCTGGTACCTCGAGTGTGCTCTCTAAGAGTTCCTATGGCTGGTGTTAGGAGGGCAGTCGGAAGCTGTTCCCTGTGTTTGAGCAGAGAAGTGACACAATTATGTGTCTGATGGAGTGGGGAGGGACCTGTAGCTGGGAGACCAGGCAAGAGAACCAGGTGTGACCTGTGCGGACTTCTGTAATCCATTTCCAGGCTTGGCCTCTCTCTAGAGTTGGGGTCAGGTGCAGATGATAAGGAGAGAGTAGGTGAAAAGAAGATTCTCTGTGGAGGGAAGAGGAAGAGCAATGAATGGAAGGACAGAGGAGGTGTGAGCCCTCACACTTTTTGATTTTTTATGAGAAATTCATTTTTATATCTTTAACTCTGCTCCCACACTTTACACATTCCATTTCAGAATCTAAAAATATTCTGCATAGTGTCAGGACAAGGGGCGATGACTTAGGGCAGATGAGATAAAACAAGCATCATGTCTACCTAGTGGAAGAGTGAAGAGAACCCAGGTCTCCTGAATATGTTCTTTTCTCTCTGTAAATGGCTGCTTCAGCATTTCAGCCTCACATTTGTGCAGATTTGTCAGGCTTCTTATGTCCGCATCATTCTTATTCTCATTCTCATTCTTGTGCCCAAATGTGTGAATGATGCAAAGTCTTTCAGGGAAGTAATAAAGCAAGGCCCCTCCCCTGCAAGGATATAGATTCTATCATATTCTTCTGTCTTGTCCAGCTTTCCTAGAACTTACTTACATGGCTCATCAAAATGTATTTTAGCTGGCTGCTAATCCATGCAAAATGCTGCTTTGATGCAACGGGGCATTTCTACATGGTGCTTAATTCAGCATTTCTGTTCTATCAGGATTCTCACTGGGGGTAGACCTGGAATCTATAGCCTCACCAAGCGGGCTAACCCAGACCTTGCCAGTACGGAGAGTCGCTTGCTGAGATATGGCTTGTGCACTTTGCCAAAGCCGGATGTCCTCTCTAGATTCCTGGCATGACTTAGCACGCATAATCGACCATTAGTTCTTCAAGCTTCTTTTTGTTACAATTATAATGATAATCCAAATAACAGGCAGGCCTAGCTCATTTGTCTGGGAAGCTTGGGTGCAGGAGGTAGAAAGCAGGTGTCTGCAGGTGTTTCTGTGGTGATGTTGCTTTTGCTGCCGTGATGGAGATTCAGCAGCAGATTTATACCTAAAGTAATTTAGTAGAAAAAAAAAATCATGTAAGAATCTTGATAAGTAGTAACAGTAATCCCTAATGTGTATCAAGCACTTTGTTAAGTAATTTACGTGAATGTCTCATCCCTATTTTAGAGACAAAGGGACTGCATTTGGGAGGTTAAGAAATTTGGTACAAATCTACTTACCAGTGTGCAGTGGAACTAAGATTCAAAGTTAAGCCTCAGGCTTCCCTGGTGGCGCAGTGGTTAAGAATCCACCTGCCAATGCAGGGGTCATGAGTTCAACCCCTGGTCTGGGAAGATCCCACATGCCGCGGAGCAACTAAGCCCGTGCGCCGCAACTACTGAGCCTGCTCTCTAGAGCCTGCAAGCCACAACTACTGAGCCTGCGAGCCACAACTACTGAAGCCCGCACGCCTAGAGCCCATGCTCCACAACAAGAGAAGCCACCGCAGTGAGAAGCCCGCGCACAGCAAAGAAGAGTAGCCCCCGCTCACCACAACTAAAGAAAGCCCGTGCGCAGCAACGAAGACACAAAAATAAAATAAATAAATAAATTTATTAAAAAAAAAAAAAGTTAAGCCTCATCATTGGTTGGCTGGAACTCTTAACTGTGATGCTATACTACCTCTAACCATTGAATAATAATAATAAAACAAGTTTGCTGTAATAAATGCCTAATAAAGTGCCATTTCTTTTGTAAATGAAAAAAAGAATATTGGTTGGGTGCCTATTATAGGTGACCTAATAGAGATGGATGGTGGCTCTAGTGCCACATGCTGTGTTACGTGAAATACTGATCATTGCATCCTCACGGCAACCATAAAAGGTAGATATTATTATCTCCATTTTACGGAGTTAAAAGCTGAGGTTTGAGAAGGTAAAGCGACTTCCTCAAGTACACCCACAACCAATTTGTGGCAGAGCTGGGCTTTGAACCCAGGTCTGCCTGACTGTCCTGTTTATCTCTGCTCTTTCTGCTGTGGTGTGCTGCCACGAGGTAGCAGGTTCATATAAAAACAGCACTCAGCATTCAACTTCTTCTTTGTAAAATTACAAACATACCCTTTATTTTTAACACATCCTTTTGTTAAAAATAGGGCTCATTATTTACGACTCATTTCTGGTACAGTCTGTTTAGCCCTTTTTTTTGTTTTTTACAGTTTTTTTTTTTTTTTTTTTTTTTTTGGCTGTGTTGGGTCTTCATTGCTGCTGCACGCAGGCTTTCTCTAGTTGCGGTGAGTGGGGGCTCCTCTTCGTTGCGGTGCGCGGGCTTCTCATTGCGGTGGCTTCTCATTGCGGAGCATGGGCTCTAGGCGCGCGGGCTTCAGTAGTTGTGGCACGTGGGCTCAGTAGTTGTGGCTCACAAGCTCTAGAGCTCCAGCTCAGTAGTTGTGGCTCACAGGCTTAGTTGCTCCGCGGCATGTGGGATCTTCCCGGACCAGGGCTCGAACCCACGTCCACTGCATTGGCAGGCGGATTCTTAACCACTGCGCCACCAGGGAAGTCCTGTAGCCCATATTTTTGTTTGTTGAACATTGTGCAAGTACATTGAGAATATGAAAAAAACTTTGAAAATTATTTGGAGGCTTTGTTTTTATAGGGATACTTGGTTAACTGGAATGACCAAATTGTGCAGTTTGTTCATGTAATCAGAGATTTGTTTCCCCTTCAAAGAATTGATCATTTTCTTAACACAAGAGCATGTACTAAGTTATGTGCAAGAGTGATTAACTTGTACCGTTTTGAATCATGGGTTCAGTCTACAAAAAACCAGTCCTTTTCACAGAGGATTGATTCACTTGATAAGCATCATGTATGCATGCAACCTTACACGTGAAATGGATGTTAGCTAAAAGTTACTTAACTCCTTTTTATCTTTTTATGTTATGCTTTTCCCCGTGAGATGGGGCATCATATTCATATACTTGGTACTTCTCTAAGAGAAAAATGGATCCTTATACTTAAGAATTCCCTTGGCGGCTGAAAAAGAAAAATGCAAAGCAGCTTTTAAAGAGAGACAGGTTCCCTGTATAAAGTGTGCTAAAATTTAAAATCCTGAAGAGAGAAGAGTGTGCTTTTTGAGGTTCCCCGAGTAGACATTTCACTGTCTTTTTATTGAGCCAGTTGTCAAGGTCACTATAAGACTGTGGAGTACGCACAGACAGCCTGTTTGGGTTAGAAAAAGAGATAATTAAATGTCCTTGTACTCAAGGTATGTGCCATACTATTCTTTGTTTAAAAGTGGATGAGAGAGAAACTTCTTGATGGTGAAGCCCAAAAGAGAAATGGCATGAAGTGATAGGCTTATGAAGCCAGGCTGACTAATGCCTTGTATTGGCTGACAAATTCCTCTGTGTAGGTTTTATCTGCTGTGTGACTGTCCCCTCTTCAAAGTAACTTTGTAGGAAGCTACATGATGCTAGGAGATAGCCAAGCACATTTCTGTTGGAATCACCAACTAGGTTAGGGTCTGGAGCCTTGTAAAACTCACTGAGGCACATTACTTTTTTGAGAAATAAATGGGCAGTATTCATTTTTATGAGGAAGATTTGTTAAAAAGAAAAAATTTGGGGTTGAGGTGGTGAACTTTGTTTTGCTAAGGGTTTTCTTCAACAATTACTGAGTTTGATTCTTCAGACCAAGTTAAAGACTCTTTCCAGGTTTTGATTTTGGAAAGGGCCTGGTCTGGCCCCATTCAGCGAGCACATTGTCCTGACCCTTCAGTGACAGCTACTGGTAATATGATGTGATAATTTGTTGGAGAATTCCCTTGGAAGTTCTCTGGAATCATACTTTTAAGGACTGTCATAACTTTAGATATTTTTATTAGTTTGTCATTTTATATATTTATATGTTTCATGGTAAGTTTTTAATGGAATTGCTTGATTTTTTTAACCAAGATTTGCATACTCTTTTTTTTAAATTTTATTTATTTATTTATGGCTGTGTTGGGTCTTCGTTTCTGTGCGAGGGCTTTCTCTAGTTGCGGCAAGTGGGGGCCACTCTTCATCGCGGTGCTTAGGCCTCTCACTGTCGCGACCTCTCTTATTGCGGAGCACAGGCTCCAGACGCGTAGGCTCAGTAGCTTTGGCTCACAGGCCCAGTTGCTCCGCGGCATATGGGATCTTCCCAGACCAGGGCTCGAACCCGTGTCCCCTGCATTGGCAGGCAGATTCTCAACCACTGCGCCACCAGGGAAGCCCAAGATTTGCATACTCTTAAAGTCTACATGCCACTAAAGTTCAAAGTTTTGAGGTATAATTCATGTATCATAAAATATGCCCCTTTGAAGTGTACAATTCAGTAATTTTAAGTAAATTCACAGACGTGTGGACCCACTAACGCTATCTAATCCCAGGTCTAATCCTTCTCATCACTCCAGAAAGAAACATCATACTCATCAGCAGTTGCTCCCCATTCCTTCCTTCTTCAGTCTTGAGGAAGCACTTAACATACTTATACTTTCTGTTTCTGTGAATTTGCCTATTCTGGACATTTCATGCAAATGGAGTCATATGATATGTGATCTTTTGTGTCTGCATCTTTTACTTAGCAAAATGTTTTCAGGGTTCATTCATATTGTAGCATGTATCAGTACTTTAGTCCTTACTAAACCTGTTGTGTGGATTTGTAC
The DNA here is from genome assembly GCF_965194805.1 of Balaenoptera borealis. NCBI lineage: Eukaryota > Metazoa > Chordata > Mammalia > Artiodactyla > Balaenopteridae > Balaenoptera > Balaenoptera borealis. The sequence continues at coordinate 44,425,612 of NC_138871.1, read as the reverse complement.
TGCATTTTATTTATCCATTCGTCAATTGATAGGTATTTGGATTATTTCAATTTTTTGACTATTATGAATAATGCTCCTGTGAATATTTGTGCACAGGTGTTTGTGTGGACATATGTTTTGAATTCTCTTGGGAGTGGAAATGGCTGCACCATATGGTGACTCTGTGTAACTTCTTGAACAACTGCCAAACTGTTCTCCAAAGTGACTGTACTATTTTACATTCCCACTGGCAATATATGAGGGTTCCAATTTCTTCGACATCTTTGCCAACACTTGTTATTGTCTGTCCCTTGGACCATTGCCATCCTAGTAGGTATAAATGCTAGCTTTTAAAGTTTTGATTTGTATTTCCCTAATGACTAATAAACATCTTTTCATGTCTTATTGGACTTTTGCATATATTGTTTGGATAAATACTTTGCCCATTTTTTTTATTGGGTTGTCTTTTTATTTGGATTATGAGTTTTTTATATAATCTGGATACAAGTTGCTTATCAGATATGATTTGCAAATACTTTTACTCTTCTAGGGTCTGTTTTTCACTTTTTGGATAGTGTCATTTAAAGCACAACAATTTAATTTTGATGCGGTCACGTTTACCTATTCTTTGATTGCTTGGGCTTTTGGTGTCATAGCTAAGAAGCCACTGTCTAATCCATAGTCATGAAGATTTATGCATATGCTTTCTTTTAAGGGATTTGTAGTTTTGCCTCTTACTTTTAGGTCTTTGATCCATTTTGAGTTAGTTTTTGTATATGATATGGGGTAGAATTCTAACGTCATTCTTTTGAATGTGGATATACACTTGTCCCAGAACCATTTGTTGAAAAGACTGTTCTTTCTCCATTGAATTGTCTTGGCACCCTTGTTGAAAATCAGTTGACTGTAAATGTGAGAGTTTATTTCTGGACTCTGTTTTATTCCATTGATCTATATGTTCTTATGCCAGTACCACACTGTCTTAATGACTGCAGCTTGTAGTAAGTCTTGAGGTTGGGAAGTATGAGTCTTGCAACTCTTTTGTTTCAAGATTATTTTGGTTGGTCTGGGTCCCTTGAATTTTTGTGTGTATTTTAGTATGAGTTTGGCAATTTCTGCAAAGAAGCAAGCTGGGATTTTGATAGGGATTGTATTGGGGGAGTATTTTTGTATGGGGATCATCTGAACATCTTAACAATCTTGTGTTCATCTTAACAATCTTAGCAATCCCAATCAGTGAATTGGGATATCTTTCCATTTGTTTAGGTCTTCTTTAATTTCTTTCAACAGTGTTTTGTAGTTTTCAGTGTACATATTTTGCACTTCTTTTGTAACATTTATTCCCAAGTATTGTATTCTTTTGATGCCTTGGTAAATTGTTTTCTAAATTTCATTTTGGATTGTTCATTGCTAGTGTGTAGAAATACAGTTGATTTTTGTATCCTGAAACCTTTCTGAATTCATTAATTAGCTCTAGTAGTTTATTTGTGGATTCTATGTACAAGATCATGTCATCTTCAGAAAGAGAGAGTTTCACTCTTTTTCCAATTTGGATGTTTTTTATTTTACTTTCTTGCCCAATTTCCATACCTAAAACCTCCAGTACAGTGTTGAATAGAAGTAGTGAGAAGGGGACATCCTTATTTTGTTCTTGATCTTAGGAGGAAAATTTTAGTCTTTTAACTATTAAATGTGATGATAGCTGTGGGTATGTAGATGCTGTCTATCAGCTTGAGAAAATTTCCTTTTATTGCTAGCTTGTTGTGTGTTTTTATTATGAAAAGGTATTGGATTTTATCACATGTGTTTCTTGTTCTTTATTAACATGGTGTATTACTAGCTGAGCATTCCTGAGATAAATCTCACTTGGTCATGGTGTATAATTTAAATTTAACTTGATGTTCAGGCTACTGTCTTGAGAGGAAAAGGTTTTACGCTGGAATGCCTTCTATAATTTTTAACATAATTTAGTGAAATTTTTGTCCCAAGGAGAGATGTTGGAGGAGTATGATCTGAATTGGCATTTGAAGGCAGATCATAGCATCAACATTGGGTATCCATTAGAGAATCATTGCTTCATTTGGTTTTAGACATTCAATGTGAGTCACTGGAAGGCCAGACTATCCTGAGAGTAGAGGGGAACTGTGCTCTTGCCAAGAGACATTTTCCTAGTGTGTCTGTGTGTTCTTCTTTCCTAATCTGCGGCCACCTTTGACATCTTTAAATGGTGACCTTTGGAAAAAGGACAACTTGTTTTAAAACAACTTCTTGGAAGAGTCAGTGTAAAGTAATGAAGGAGAACACATAAGAGGAAGAGGGGATTCAGAACATGAGAGGATAGTTAGCTTAGATTTGAACATTATAGTTTTTAATGCCTAGATTTCTTTAATTGAGTTTTTTTTTTTTTTAAAAGCTAAAAATTTACTTGTATTTGTTTCTGCCCTGTTTTATTTTTGAAGGTTGATGGTTTCAGGACCTTTTACTTCTGACTTCATGGTTTGAAAGTATTTATTTTTGAGAAAGAATAATTCATCCCAGTCATCCTTGCAGCTGAAGTATGTGTGAAGGATTTGAAGGAGTTGTGGTTAGAATAATCTTCAACTATGTTTTCCTATAAAAATTCAATGAAGCTCCACTCTATAATATTTTTATTATGAGGAATCAGATAAGATACATGCTAAATGATGTCCTTTCAAAACATGATTATGCCATGGTACAGGTTCTGCCTAGGAACCATGACTGACTAGGGTGTGTGACTGCCTAATATGAGGGAATTTGAAGGTGACCAGAACGTAGTGGATTTCCAGAACTTTTCCTGTTTTGTCATGGTCGCTTATTTGGGTTGGCACTGAGGCTCTCTGACATTGGGTTGCCATGAAAATAAGTTGCTTGGGAGAGTAACAGTAACCCACTGGTATCTAGTGATAGTGGGTACTGAGAAATTTCAACTTTATTTTAATACTTATCTGGGAATTATAGACATGGAATGTGACAGGTAAAATTTTTTGTCCCTGGGAGGAAGAGGAAAGAAACTTGGAAGATATATTTCTTTCCTGCAATTCTGCCTTGCATAGATCACACACCTGGTGTGTTCCTCTACAATCTTCAAGTAGTCGGAGTGTTGTCCTGCTTTTTCTCATTGAGAGTGTTTAGGCTTTTAATGCAGTGGGAGGCCACAAAAAGAAATAGGGTCCTTGAAGCCACCTTGTTTAAATTTGAAGTGTTTTGTTTGGGTATTTCCAAACTGCCTTGTCTTGATGGGGACTGATAAATGTCTCCTTTTATACTTTGATAAAAATGTGAAATGGAAAAGACTAGACCGTTAAAAATATAAACAAATAAAAAGACATCATAAAGGATTTGAAGGACACGGAAGATAGAAGATGTATTTTCCCTTCTAATACAGTTCTGTGGAATATGGCCCTGTTTAATTCTCTCCTTTAGATCATAAAAGAAAGGAAGGAATGCATTGATTCAATAAACAAGTGGGAAATCTGGGGATACTGGAATTGGGACCAATGTTTTGCTGGTACCAGAAGCTATTTAGAGAGGGAAAGGAGAGTGCTTCGGAAATGCTCCACGCCGGGGAGCAGGGAGACACGTCAGGGGTACTCATGCTTTATCTGCTTGGCGGAAAGTTACAGCAACTTTATCTTTCTCTCTCCTGGATCATTTCAGAAAGTGACAGGGGATGTAAGTGATATTACTCAGATGGCTGTTTCTAGATGTCTCCATTTCTGGAATTCAGGATATATCACTGTGATAAATGCTTTTGCTCTCTAAATATTTCACAGAAACATCGGCTCTAGAGGGAAAATGTCCTGCCAGCTGGCAGGAAGGATGATGGATTTAGGGTGAAGGGTCTATTCTGGGCCTGGCTGGCTCTGGAAGGGGTTCCCTTGCTCGGGTCTCCAGCCTTGGTGATTTCTGGATGGGGACAGCGCTGGTCTCCTGAGCAGGTGCTGGGATGGGGTGGTACTCACAGGAGAGTCACATGCTGCTTGGTCCAGGATGGCTCGCCCTTGGGAAAACAGGGAAGCAGGTGACACAGGCCCTTGGCGGCTGTCCACCTCCCGGCGCCGGCTGCTCTGCCTTGTGGGCGGCCTGTCTCTCGAGACCTCAGTTTCTGCTCGAAGGCCCTGGCGTCCCAGGGCTCTTGTGGCAGCCCACTCAATCCTGACATGCTGGTCCTTTCTGGGTGCATAACTGCTTAAAGGGATCGGTGGTCATAGCTGCCGAATGTGTCCTGTCTCCCTGAGGTGTTGTTACTTTTTCTCTTTAATAGACTTCATCTTTTAGAGCAGTTTTGGGTACCAAAATTGAGCAGCAAGTACAGAGATTTCCCCTATACTCTCAAGGTGTTTCTGTTTTAACAAGTGCCTTCTAGCAATGCAGAGGCTCATCACAAAAGTGAGGGTTTCAGGCAGGTACCAGTCAGCGAGGGAAGAGACAGGGAGGAATCATTGTAAATAATAATGATGATAATGACTAACATTTACCAGCACTTTTACATGGTGAGGGTAAGCTCCATGCCACGTGCCCGACATAATGGTCATGACAGCACTCTGATCTGGGCTCCATTAGGATCCTCAAGGTGAGGAAGCTTGGAGGGGGCAGGTCACTGGTCCAAGGTCGCAGAGATATTGACTGGCAAAAGTCAAAACTGTTATCCGGGGGTTGAACCCCAAAGCCCACACTCATAGCTATCGTAGTTGTCCTGAAGATCGTGTCAGGTGGCTGGCTGTGTCGGGGCTCTGGTAAGAACAAGTGGGACTCCTCGGTAAAGGTAAAGGCAAGTGCTGTAACCTGCAGTGAAGAGTTAGATGCCGCAGCTCACGGTGCCACTGGACGCAGTTGTCGGGAGAATGAACTGCCAGGGCCTCACTCTCTGCCCTCTGTCCAGTGTGCTGCAGATGTCGCTCAGTGACAGCCCAGGAGGAGGCCAGAGGCCGGGAGAACCCACGGCTGCAATCCACACAGATCAGACCCTCAACGACAAGGGGACAAGGGGAAGAGTTGGCTGTCACCGTGGGAGAGGGGTCACCAGATACGAGCACTGCCTTAGGTAGAGGGATGTAGCCACTGCCAAACCACGGCCTGGCTGGGAGAGAACCCCTGCTTTTCTCTTTCTTTACTCCCATCTCTTGCTAGGGCTTCTTACTGGCTGAGCCCAGCACTAAAAGGCAGGGAAGCTGGGGTGATGCAGCTTGCTGGGGCACAGAGCAGGGTGGAGGAGGGGAGAGTGAATCTGGACGGGGACGCTGAAAAAGTCTTTGCTCATAGCCCATCTGTGAGCCCGTCCCTGAAGTGCAACCTCAGATGAGGAGGTCACTTGGGTCATCGGTCAGCAGCTGTGTTTAGGTCAGTTGCCTTTGTATGTACAGCATCTTTCACTTGACCTTGTTACATATCAGTTTTCTGTGAGCCTTTAAGAGGAAGCTCGCATCAATTTGCTTTGCCTTCTGAGTAAAAGCCAGCATATTTGCAGAGGGCTGGTCTCCTCCCTTCTGGATGTCTGTGTAGTTTGCAAATTCTTGACCTTGAGTGGTGCTGGCGTGTAGTTATCCCTCTGTGTCTATGCCTGGGCCCTGGGGCATTTGTGTCCTTCAGATGCCCCTTCATCTGATAAACTTTCCAAAGGTTCAGCGTTTTCCGTTTTCCGTGTCTCATTAAAATTTAATTTGCTGTAACACTGCCAAGCCCAGCCATAGCTTTGTTTAAATGGCTTCGTTGCCTCATTCTTTGCATTGCCTCTGCTTCTGAGGATCTTGAGGCAGTAAATGCCTTCAGCCAGCAGCCATGAAGGGCAGGTGCGGCCTTGTCCATGAAATCTGTGTGTTCACAGGTTTCCCTTCCCTACCGTACACAGGCAAGGAGTATGGGGTTATTGGAGAGTGCAGTGGATGGCCAGGGCCTTGTGGGACAGCAGGAAGCATCTGGAAGCAAGTATTAATTCACTTAAGGGCTTGGTACTTGTTTCATTTGGGGGAAGCCTGCTCAAAATACAGTAAGATTTTAAGTTAGGTTGCTCCTCTAAGCATTAGCAATAGAAATGTCCCCTGGATCGTATTGTGAAATTGGTGTAGAGACGGCAGTGGAGTTTTGCAATTATTCCTGTGCGCCCAGGCTTATGCATGAGCACTTTGAAAAGTGTTCTTAGACTGAAGTTAGAAAACATGCAAACTTTCTGTAGGGTACATTGTTGACAGGGCTATTGCACTGTGTATCGAGAATCAGATGATTCAGACCTGGCCCGGATAAAAGTGAGGAAAAGCTCTCCTTGGGCCCCTGGCAGGGTGGATGAATGAGGAAGAAGCCAGGAGGGAAGCAGAGGGAGTCGAGGGCCAGGGCATTCAGGCTGAGGACAGAGAATTCCAGGTCTCCTGAGAAGCGGTGAGTAGGGATTTCTTTCCTGGGTTTTGAGAAGTGAATATGTCAAAGGAAAGATTATAATGTGATTCAAATTGCTAATGTATGCTTCTTTTAAAGGTACCGAAATCTCTGGAAAAACTGAGGCATTTGGTTAATTTTAGCAGTCAGTTCTCTGTTCATTGACCAGTTGTTGTTTCCAGAGAGAGTCTGGAACAAGTAGAGGAATATGTGAAGGATTTTAGGGGCAGAGGCCTCTTACTGTAAATGTCATCTTTTCTCCTTTCTTTTCTTGCCAGATTTCCATTACGCCTACCTGACTGCCCTTCTCTCCTGTTTTGTTTTTCACTCTGATTCCTGTTTATTCTCTTTCCACTTTACTTTAATTCTCTCCCCTCTTTTTTGTTGTTGTTGTTGTCTTGTTTTGTCTTTCTTTTTGGATGGTCCTGAGGCAGTTCTGCCTTGGCATGGCTCTGCTTCCTCCTGGTAGGAAGCAAACGCTTAGTGAGGCCACGTCGGCCCATCGCCTGGCACATATTAGGGGCTTAGTGAGGCCACGTCGGCCCATTGCCTGGCACATATTAGGGGCTTACTGAATGTCTGAACAAGCGGCCGTAGTCTCTGAAAAAGGTGGGCCAGTAGGAGCGGAAGATAAGGATTGCTCTTTGGAGAAGTGTTGGTGGGTTTCCTTTGGATTTGCCTCTGTGAATGGTAGCTTTGCCATTTGCCATTTGGGCTGCTGTGTAGTCTTGGACTCTCTTTCACAATGGTTTCTTTTCGGTGGGTTCTGCTGTTTCTTTTCCCTTCTCTATTCTTAGTGTTGTTTACACCAAGCTGCACCATCCTCTTAGCTTAGCCTCCACGGGCTGTGTCCTCCTTCCACGGCTGGCTTGCGCCAGCTCCCTGCTTCCTCTTTGCCTGCACGGCCTCGTCGTGCTGTTCCTGCCCTTGTCATTGAGATGCCTCCACTTCCCTCCCTTCTTCAGTGCCTTTATGGATTCTTCATTCTGCCTTCCTGAACGACACGGGTCTTGGTGTCTCTAGGATGGGGAGCTTGGGCTTCATCACACCAGATGTGCACTGGTGCGGGAGGGACCCTGAGAGAGTAGAATGTCCAGCTGGAGGGAAAGCGACCGTTACTTCTCCTGTCACATAGTCTGTGCCGTTCAATTCGACCTGTTCTTACATTTTTCTGTGCGATTCATTTCCCCAGAGTCTCAACTAGCCAAAGCATCCAGTATTTCTTGAGTACTTACCTAGGCCGGGCCCTGTGGGGTTACTGGTGAGCACACCCAGCCTGCTTCCGCGGAGCTGACAGTCTAATGGGAGAGTGCTAGACGTTAATCTAATGATGTAAAGTTGCAGCTGTGCAAATACACGATATGCAAATGAAGAAATACCGTAGGATCAGGGTGCCCTGGGTATTTTTAAAAGCTTTTTGTTAAGGTATGATATACATATAGAAGAGGGCACATATTATAAGTGTATGGCTTGATGGATTCTCAGAACCGCGACATTCCTGTGTTGCACCAGATCAAGAACACAGAACTTTACCAGCACCCAGAAGTGCTCCCCTCACATCCTCTTCAAGTTCCTGCTCTCTGTCAGAGGATAAACTGTGATGGCAACTTGTAAAAGTGTGGGTTGGTTTGGAGAATGGATCAAATAGGAAGCCAGGGAAGGCCTCCTCGAGGAAGTGTGTTTGAGCTGAGAGCTGAAGGGTGAGGAGGACAGGAGTCCAGGTGAAGATTGAGGGAAGAGTTTCCAGATGGGGGGAACTGTGGAAAGAGAGAGCAGGAAGCATTTGAGGAACTGAGAGAAGACTGGCATGGGATGGGCAGAGAGAGGCTGGTGCAGAATGAGGCTGGAGAGGAAGGTAAGGCTGGACCATGCTGGGTCTTGTGGACCTTTCCGCGGGGTTGTGTCTCATCCTAAAAGCAGTGGAGTAGGAGAGAGGAGGGTATCAGATTTCTTTTTATGAAGAGCCTGAAAACTGGATTGGAGAAGAGTCAGAGTGAATAAGGGGAGACCAGTCAGGAGCTTATTTCAATATTCTAAGCTGGAGAGGAGGTGGCTTGCTCAAGGGTAGTGCTAGCAATGCAGAGAAGTAGGTGGATTTGAGAGATGTTTCAGAGCAAAGATTGACCCCACTTGTTGCTGGATCAGCTACAGGGGCTGGAAGAGGAAGGTGTCAAGGATGACTTCGAGGTTTCTGGTTGGAAAAGTGGAAGAAGGGTGATGTCAGTCACTGAGGTTATCTGCCGGCTCAACTAAAATGGCTCTGCAGAATGCAGATTTGGGACAGAGTGGGCAAAACCAAGGACAGGTGTGATTAGTTTTGTGCTCATCCAAGCTGTTGTTGGCAGTGGTGGCTCTAAGTCATAGATTGGTACATTTGGGTATTAAAAGAATGTGTCACATTTCCTCATATATCTCCTAACTTATTCCTCTCTACTCTTGAGGAAGAGATACACAAACACGCATACCTGCACACCCACAGGCATCTATACATGCGTATACATATACACAAATATATGTGTGTGGATAGATGAATGTATGTATGTTAACGTGAAGTTTGTAAATATTTTTCCTTTTAGCAGACAGGAGTTAGCTAGAGTAGGTATTTGGAGGAACGATGAGGTCTGTTGAATTTGATGAATATGAAGGGATGAATACCCACCTCCTGTTCGCAGCTCATAAAGCACTCTCAGCAGGCTCACAGAGGGGCCCAGCAGTCCCTTTGGTGACACTGTACAGGGTTTATTGATGTCCCAGTACTGGGACATGTCCCAGTACTTGTGGTGGTGGTGGTAGCAGTGATATCAAGGATAAAAATGTGGATCCTGCCCTGAAACAATTGAATAGAGGTGATTAAGTCATTTACTCAATGTCTGTTGTGTATGATAGTGCCTTATCAATTAATTCATATAAAAAACCAAGTATTGTACCAAACACTGTGTTAGACACTGTAGATGGAAAGATGAGCAACATTGACTCAATTCACAAGCGCTTATTAATTTCTTTATGCTGTGCTGGACATTGGGTTTCCATGGTGACCTAAAACAAGCATGGCATCTCTGCTCTCATGGCACTTGTAGGCTAGTGATGTATCCCATAAGGGAGAAATACATGGTATTATGAGAGCTTACAAATAGGAATTGGATCTAGCCAGGGATCTCAGCAAAGGCTTCCCTGGGGAAGTTGATGATTAAGCTGCAAGAAGAATAGTAATCATCTGGACAGGAGAGGGTGGTGAGAAAAGCATTCTATCTAATAGGGCAGTTTGAAGAGGCGAGAGAGAAAGCAGGCTGGGTTATGTATGAAGAACACATTAACCCCCTGATTCTAGGGGCTTAGCATTAAAGAGGCTTGTTTCTTCCTTTCCCTACCTGAATGATGTACCTTGGTGAGGAGACTCTGTTCTTCCTAGGTACTGGGGGACCCCAGCTGATTCAGGCTTCCTCTTCTAGAGCATTGCTGGTTGCTGAGGAATGAGAAGAGAACACACGGAGTTCCCATGCCTTGCTTTTCTTTATTCCCATTCAGAAGTAACCTACTTCTGCTCACCACCCATTAACCAGACTGATCGCTTGACCCCAGCTAGCTGCTAGGGACTGGGAGATACAGATGACATTTACTGAAGTAATGATTATGCATACGTCAGAGGAGGAAAGCGTATCAATGACCATGAAAACGATGTCTCAGAGTGATTCGGTGGCTAATAAAATGTGGGTGGTAAAGGAGGGGAAGGAGTCAGGGAGGAGGAGTGACCTTTAGCTCCTGGATGAATGTAGAGTTAAAGTATAATTCGTAAGGTTAAGGCAGTGATAGAGGCTTCTGGGGGGAAGGGGGGAAGTCTGGCTGAAGTCATGTTTAGTCTGGCGTATTAGGTAGGAGAAGCTGCCCACGGGCAGTTGGGAGTGCAGGGCTAGACCTTGCAGGAGCAGTGGGGGTGGGGGCGGGTGGAGAGGGCATTTTGAGAGAAGTACAAATAGGGAGTGATCGGTGAAACTAAAGGAGAGAATGAAGGTGGTAAGAACTGTCCTGGAGAGCATTTCCCTGCAGCCGGTACCAGGAGAATAGCACACGGAGTTATGGTAGCCGGTAAGGGAACTTTCAGAAGGAAGGAGCAACCAGCACTGTCAAATGCTGTAGACATTAAAGAACAGGGAAAACGAGACCAGTCATCTGGTCCAGGGAACTGAGAAGGTTGTTGATGATCTGCTTGGAAGCAGGAAGAAATGATGGAACCACGGGCCGTTATTAAAGTCATGGGTCAGGCATTTTTGCGGGGAGGGAGTAAATTCTGGACATGATGATAGGCATAGCATAGAGATTACGCAGAGAAAGAGAAAATGAAAACACAGGAAGAATAGTATTTACAGGAGACCAGAGCAGACAGTACAGGGTTAGCCTCAGTAATAAGGAGGGGCATTTCTTTCTTAGAGATAAGAACAGTCAATGGGAGGAGAGTTTGAAAATACGAGAAACATGTGAGGCGATGAGAGGGTTGATAGGAGAGATGAGAAGGGGTACACAGCCTACGTAGAATTCAAGGTCCTTAGAGGTTTCCTGTTCATGATCCTGAAAAATACAGTAAATTGCATGGTGGATATTCAAGTTAGCTCACAAAGATCAGAATTCCAAAATATCTTGATTACAGGCTGAAATACTGAGGACTCTATGAAAGGGCTATTATTGGGAAATTAAAAATAATAGTAAGTGTTGCATTTTGAATAATTGTACATTTATTATTGTGCTGTTTTTTTGGTTTGTTTGTTTTTTTCTGGGAACATAGAACCAATCTTCTGGCCGTAATAGACTACAGATCTTTTTAAGCAGAGTCAAGGTACCTTGTAGGACTGTGTATGAGAATTAATTAACGACACTATCTTTCAGGTGTCAGGCACCTTATTATTACCATTTATTAAGTGGGCACAACATGTCCTTGGTGGCCTATTGATCAGTGTTATCACTTTAAAACCTGTCAGTCAGCCTAGCTGTGAATTGCCTAAAGAAAATTTAATTGTAAAGTGGTTGACTAAAATAACTCAGGAATGAGGAGGGAATGAATTATACCCATCAGAATTCATTTGCAGGATTAAGTCAGATATTTTTTTATTTTAGAGGATTAGGTCTTCAGTGTTCACTTTAAAAATTCAAAGTAGGGCAAGCCATTTTTATCCTAATTTAAGAGCCACACAGGTGACTCAGGTATTGTCTGGATTAGACTTTCTTGCCCAGACAGATAAATATAGACCTCCTGGCCCAGTGCCTAAGCTGTGTGAATGACTGCCACATGCATTTGGTAAGCTCCCTGTGACTTGAGAAGTTGTGAAAAGAGTGAACAGTCCTGCAGACTCATCTGAGAAGGTATTAAAAACGAAACACAAACAAAAAACCAGGCACCAGTTGTGAAGTGTTGCTGGATGAATGCCATTTATTTTTCATTTTGTGCTTGAGAGTTTTAAAAATAACTGGTAGTAACTTCAAGCAGATTCAGCTTGTCAAAATATTTGAGAAGGAAAAGGAGAGAGTTCACTCATATGGGGAGCATTGACCTAAGTCCACAGAGTACCACCCTTCCAATGCCATGAATGTAAAATAACTCAAATGACCCATGACCTTAGAAATTACCATATTATAGACCTCAGTTTACTTTTAATCAGTTTGTAAAACATTTAACAAGTACCCTCCATGAGCAAGGTCTTGTGGTATGTACATTTTGGAAGCACAAACTTAAATAAGACTCAATTCTTGACTTCAGAGAACTTTATAGTATCATATTATCACATATGTGTATTGGAGGTGGTGACAAGGCATAAATAATCTTAATGCAACCCAGAGTGCAATGGGTGACACAAATGAGGCCCAGAGTACTGTAGAAGTTCAAAAAGGGAAGGTAATGTCTTCAATCAGGGGATCAGGAAAGTTTTTAGGAAGGAGATAGTATTTAAAGTAAACCCTAAGTTACAAGGTGAACCCAAATTATGGTGGGTTAGTGAAAGGGAGAGATGGGGTGAAGTTACAGTGAACAGCAGATGACAATGGGAGTGAAGCATGAGGTGGGAAGAGGTGAGGGGTATGCAGTCACTCAGTCCGGCAGAAGCAAGGGGTAGGGGTAGAGAAGTCACATAAAAAAACATCTGGGAGGAAGTAGGTTTGGGCCTAATTTGGAGGCTCTTAGATGCCAGAACGAGGAGTTAACTTTTTTGAGTTGAGGAGTGGGATAAAACATATTTAAGAAGTTTAACCAGGTGTGTATTCAGGTATGTATAAGATGGGTTAGAGGCAGAGAGAAGAGTTTGGAAGTTATTTTGATGGTCTAAATGAGAAATCACAAAGATCTAAAGGATAGTTGCTCTTTGAATTGACATAAGGAGAAGAAACAAAAATGCTATCGATGTCAAATTGTTGTGCATTAGCTACTGATGGCGGGGAAGAAACAGGGATTGAAGATGGTGATAAGATGTTGACATCTTTTTCATCAACAGAAGTAGGTAAGTCAGGAGGAAGGGCTATTTTTTATTTGGGATCAGCTAATGTGACAAGTTTGGATTTCTACTTCCTAAATCATAGACATGTTAGAATTTATCAGAGATGTTCTTCCTTGAGATGTCAACTTGGGAGCCATGGACATGACATTGAAGGAGTAAATCAGCTTCTGAGGACAGAGTGTGAGGATGTAGAAGAAAGTAGAGAGCGGGGTCTAGGAGCACCTCTGCAGTTAAGAAGTGAGGGGGCAAGCATGGCTGTGGGGGGAGATGGGGAGGAACCGCCAGGGAGGGAGAAGAAGAATGAAGCCAGTGGAAGAAAGTCTGCAGAAGGAGGGTACCAAGAAAAGCGAAGAATGAAAAAATGTCTGTGGATTTATCCATTAGGATCTCACTGAAAGCCAGGATGCAAGAAATTCAGGGCCGAGTGGGTGTTAGGAAGACACAGCCAGTGTGTTGAGCACTGCTCCCCTTCCCCATCGTACTCCACCATCAGCCACGGCCTGGCCTTGGCTTGAGTCCTTCTCCACAGAGAATTGTGCCAAACAAAGGTAGCCGTGGGATGATACTGTTTGGCATCCTGGTATAGACTCTTCCATCTAGAGTTTTGGTAGAATAAGGTTGTAGTTTAAAAGGGAAAATGAGATCTAGGACAGGAGAGACCTGAATATGATTGTGACAAGGATGGAGTCAGTAGAAAAACGAGGTTGAATTATGAGAGAAAAGAACTGATAAAGTTGCGTCTTTGCAAAGTCAAGAGATTGGGTCTGGGTTTGGCTTGGCAAGAAGAGGGGACATTTCTTCCTGAGATATGAGGGAGAAGGTAAATAGAGTGATTTTGAAACATCTGGAAGGAAATTTGGAGCACTTCAAGTTGGATTTCTTTAGTCTTCTCAGTAAAATGTGAAATAAAGTCCTCTGTGAGAGTAAATGGGTGGGTAAGATGTAGAGCTGAGGCCTTTGAGAAAGTTCAGAATAATTGCTGAAGGTTGGGTGATTCAGGGTCAATGTGAGATGAATAAAATAAGGATTAGGCAACCTTGAGGGCCAAGTGAGGTTGAATGCCATATAGTTATAGTGACCTAGGTTATAGCTTTTTCCTTCAACTGAGGGCAGTGCTGGGCTTACCAGTGAGGTTACCTAGTACTGAGGATGAACAGAGCAGGGAAGTTGGTGAATAGGGACCTGGGAGCCAGGGGTAGGAGGGATACATTATTGACATTGTTTTAGTTTTTGTTTCTTTTTTTTTAAAGAAATTTATATTTATTTACAAGTATAATGATTTATGCATTGATAACAAAGAAGCAGAACCTGAAATATATTATTTTTCAGATTCTTTTCCCTTATAGGTTATTACAAAATACTGAGTATAGTTCCCTGTGCTATACAGTAGGTCCTTGCTGATTATCTGTTTTATACATAGCAGTATGTATATGTTCATCCCAAACTCCTAATTTATCTGTCCCCTACCTTTCCCCTTTGATAACCACAAGTTTGTTTTCTGTGTCTGTGGGTCTATTTCTGTTTTGTAAGTAAGTTCATTTGTATCTTTTTTTTTTTTTTTTAGATTCCATATATAAGCAATATCATATGATATTTGTCTTTCTCTGGCTTACTTCACTTAGTAATTTAACCTCTAGGTGCATCCATCTTGCTGCAAATAGCATTATTTCATTCTTTTTTATGGCTGAGTAATATTCCATTGTGTGTGTGTGTGTGTCTGTGTGTACATACACACACCCCACGTCGTCTTTATCCATTCATCTGTTGATGCACATTTAGGTTGCTTCCATGTCTTAGCTATTGTCTTAGCTATTGTAAATAGTGTCTTAGCTATTGTAAATAGTGTCTTAGCTATGTCTTAGCTATTGTAAATAGTGTCTTAGCTATTGTAAATAGTGCTGCAATGAGCATTGGGGTACACTGATGCTGTTTTTGGATGTGGCTCATTTTTTATAGACAGGATCATAGGCACTGATTGCTTTTTTCCTCCATACTCCTAGAGGCTGGCATATCAGAATTAATGTCATGAGATGGTAGAGAACAAAGGAGACATGAGAGGAAGCTATGGCTATAGAGCCAGTGGGCCCTGGTGTTCCCAGCACCACTTCCTGGCCCTTGCCTCCCAGGCCTCTCACTTCTAGTTCAAGCCCATCCAATCCCTGACCACCTTGAGCAGGACAGGGTATGTGCATACTGGGAGCTTCCGGTCTGCTGGTGGGTGGAGGTGGATTTAGTTCTGCTTCTGTACTCCCATGTCTGATAGGGATGTGGTAGATCCTGGCCTTTGGGTATCCACGGACTTGTAGCCTTCCCTTGATCCCCTCGGCATTTGCAGTCTGGGCATCTGCCTCTATTTCTGCCTAGTGTTCCTCTCTGAGTTTGGGATCGCCCGGAACTCTACCTGCATGGCTGGCCCTCTGTCACCTTCCTACGTCTTCCTGGAGCCTATTCTCCAGGTACTAGAGACCTAGCTGTTGGCTGAAGTTCTGCCTTTAATGGACTGAAAACCACGAAGCTCCTTTATCCTTTATGCCATATGTGGCTTCTTCAGATATACTGATGATGGCCCAGGTCAGATCTGATTTCTCCTTGTCTCTTTGGACACCGAATGCTGAAGTCCCATGACTGAGTCCATGACTCATCTTGGGGGACAGTCTGATAGCTGGATCATCTCCACCAACCCCAGTAGACCTGCTTCCTTACAAACCTATGCTATGGAGACCTCAGTACTCCCTTGGCCAAACCTGCTCAAATGTCCATATCGAGTTGGGAGATTTAAGGTGTGGTGGGTTAGCAACCAAACTAGCATTTAAGACAAGAAAAGTAGGATGTGAAGGGAACCAGAGGGTCAGAGAACAGGAAGACTGATGGTGAGCAGAGAAATACCAATGTGAAAATCAGCATGCATCTTGAAGTCTAGAAAGATAGTATGGAACCAAAAACAAATAAAAATGAAAAAATGGACAGGGCAACAGACAAAAGATAATCAGTAACACCTGCTCTTCCCAAAACACCATTTGGCCTTCTGCTGGAGAAGAGATTTTCTGGAGCTTGGCTTTCCTAGTGATTTCAGCTTGAATCAGGCTAGGGGAAGTGGTTAAAAAAAAAAAAAAAAAGGTAGATTCTGACAAAGAATCACAAGAATCTTTCCTTTCATCAGTGCTTTCTTTCAGGAGGCTGTTTGCCACTGCCCATAATGGGAGAAGTCATGCTTGAAATAAAACTTTAGTGGAACGTGTTTATTCAAACCTGGGCTTACATGAACTTGATGCATTTGTCCAATTTTTTTGAGCTGCTCTCATGTCATGGCTACTTATCTGCCAGCAGGAGTAGCAATGTGCCGTGGTTCTGTAGTTTAGCATAATGAGCAGGACACAGCTGTGTTAGTAATCGTGTTGCATTCATGACCTGGGTAATCTCTTCACTAGGTGCTGCTGTCAGGAAGTGTCTTTTGGGGGTTAGGTTGCCTGGAGTTAGCATAAAGTCTACTGGCTCTGGAAGTAAATATATTTACCGTACCTGGCAGGTAATTACTGTAGTATAAGGAAAAGGTCGATCGGACGTATAAAACAGTGTCATTTTAAAAACACATTCCTAGTGATTGAATTCGTTGGCTAAATATCTTATTTAGCCTGAATAGTCTCTGTACTGTTCCAGGGCATTTAGCCTTTGATTATTAGATCTGCTTCTCATAGAGCTTTGCAAAAAAAAAGTAACAAAAATTTTAAAATGCACCTTGGTGTTACAAAACCATCTTATACAATTTAGTTTTTTGTTTTCATCTCTTAAAAAAAAAAATCTGCTTTAGGGATGAAGTTGACACAGCCCTGAATAGTCATGAATCAGTACCCTGGGTTTGCATCTTAGATCAGTCCTGTCCTTGAGTGATCTAGGGAAATTTGCAAAGCCTCTTGGAAATGCAGTTTTCTCATCTCTTAAATGAGGATAATGAAACCTCCTCCATCAGGGAGATTGTGAAGAAACCTGCGGTAGCACTTTGAAAACCACAGGGCTGTATAAACATACGGTGGTATTCTTGGGCTAGAACTGAAACCCTGAGCCTTGCAGAGGGAAATAGGGCAGCAAGATTGGTAGTTTATAAGCTCGAGTGTTCCATCCTCTTTCCTTCCTTTATGGATGTTGTGTGCACATCCTCCTGCATCCAAAGTGACTCAGGCAAAGCCCTGCTGCCATTCTGAACGATCATATATCACTTAACCAAATTCATATGCTAAGATTGATCACATTTAAGCCAGTCTGAAATTCTGCATGCATTCATTACAGCCCAGTGGGATCACTTTGGTTGTATTCACACAGTCTGTGCCTCATTTTAGTTAGTCCCTTTTAGCCAACGTTTACTGAGTGAGCATCAAATATATATAAGGTATGGTGTATGACCTGGCCCCAGTTCCCGAGGACTTCCCATCTGGTGAAATGAGGATAAGCTAGCTATAAATTTGCTGTTTGAAAAGTAGAAACAGTGCTAATGACTCGGGGCAAATTTGTGTTGTAGGTAAAATGAATTTTTGGAGCAGTCTTCATATACCCTTTAACGGTGCCCTTGACTCATGTACTGTAGCTTTCAGTTGCCCAGAGATTCAACCCAAGTCACATGCTGGCCCTTCACCCTTAACCCCTTGTTAGCATCTACTGTCCTAGCTACTCTGGCATCTACTTTCCTGGCAACTAGGAAAGAGCTAATGAAAGTAATTAACCGTACATTCACTCAGGATATACTCAATGAACATCTGCCATGTACTGTGTTATAGGATTTTGGAGTATTTTGAAGCTAAGAAGAGACAACTGCATGAACCCAGTTTTACTCTAATGGTGAAATTTCCATGCCAGGAATAGGATTGTAGAGGAAATTTGAGAGAGTCAGCGAAGGTATGGGCTGGTCTCCTATAGCTGTTCAATTACCCCTCTTACATGTTAAACTGAACTCTTTTAGTCTTCTTTTCGTTGTTGCTTAACTTCACTGATTTGTTGCGAATTTACTGTTATGACCTATGCCTAAAGTCAGCATAACTTTAGGTTTAATATTTCTGTTTAAGATTTTTGAAAAAAATCTTTTTTCCACTTTTAATTTTTTACCACTGAGGTATAATTAATATACAACATTACTTAGTTTCAGGTGTACAGCATGATGATTTAGTATTTGTATATATTGCTAAATGATCAGCACAGCGAGACTGGTGTCACTATATGTAGTTACAAAATTTTTTTCTTGTGATGAGAAATTTCAAGATCTACTGTCTTAGCAACTTTCAAATATGGAACAAAGTGTTATTAACTATAGTGCCATGCTCTACATTACATCCCCATGACTTATTTTATAGCCGGAAGTTTGTATCTTTGGATCCCCTTTATCCATTTCACCTGCTCCCCAACCCCAGCCTCTGGCAACCACTGATCTGTTGTCTGTATCTAGGAACTTGGGGTTTGTTTGTTTTTTAATATTTCACATATAAGTTAGATCATACAGTATTTTGTCTTTCTCCGTCCTATGTCACTTAGCATAATACCCTCAAGGTCCATCCATGTTGTCACAAATGGCAAGATTTCAGTCTTTTTTACTTAAGTCTTGATTGAGGTTTGGATAACTGAAGGGTGGCTTATTCAGGACTAACTTAATATATTGGTTTTGGATTTTTAAAAGAATTTGGTATGAACAGGAGTGCGTCGGATATTCTGAGGATTTATTTCAAGCAGAATGACAGGCTTTGCTCGTGAAGACTTGCTTCACTTTTTTCTGTAACTAATTGCTAGAAATGCCTCTCTCAGTCTAATACAAAATTGGCTTTCACCCAGATTCCCTTAGTTTCTGAGGGTTTTTCTGCGTGCGAAGCCCAGGATTGGGCAATTAGGTGCTGTTGGATAAACTGGCGTAACTCAAATACCCCCAGGTAATCAAGGGTTGTCTTCACCTCCCTAGGAGATGCTCATTCCCAATAGTGGCCATCAATAAACAATCCACACATTGTTAAGGGTTCATTAAGCTCTCTGTGGTATCTGGTACCCAGTGGCAGAGAGACTTGTGAGATTTGTGAGAGACTGCAGCAGGGTCAGACCTTGTGTTCAGAGTAGGGTTAAGGCAGGGCATTTCTGTCTCTTGCTTCTCAGTATTATGCTTTCCGGTAGAGTCATCACAGGCAAGATCCACGGCACAGAGAATGTCCGTATGATGCCAGCACAACAGCTTACAAATAGAAAATTTAAGGACTCGGCCACATGTCTCTAAATGGGGCATTTGGTTTGCCCACTTCTGCCCTGACTAGATCATTCCATTACTTTGGCAAAGTATAACTACAGCTTCAATTATAATGCTTGGAAAATAAGAGACGCCTCAGAGAACATTTTTTTTTTTTTCAAGACCACGTAAAGCGTTGATTAACAAAGAGACCAGCAGAGACCAAACGAATACTCAGTTCAGAATAGCACTAGAAATACTGCAAGCAGCACAAAGCAAGTGAAAGTACTTAATTAGAGTGTGTAAAACTTGACCTTTGCTGGGCACTATGACATTTTGTAGAAATGCAGCATACTCCAGAGGCACAGAGTTTCCACAGAGAGCCCAGCAGCCTTGGGATTGCTTAGTCCTGGCGCATAAGGGGAGTCGATGACCCGGGGCCCTTTGTCTTCACTGCCTTGCACACTCAGAGGGCTTCTAGATAGTGTTAGTCTCTGTAAGTTTTAGTAAGAAATTCTTCTTTAATACTTGAATGAATGTTTGGAGACAAGCAGAATAATTTACTCTTGGGGTTTTGTTTCCTTTGGGAGAATATTCTATGTAATTGAATCAGGACTCAACCTTGAAATTCACAGAGTTCCCGACCCCTTCTCCCTCTCCGCCTCCCTTCTCAGGTGAGTGGAGTGATGCTTCAAGGTAGTTCCTGGCTCCATGGAGCCCTGGCTGGGAAAATCCCAAGTGCGTTCCCATGGTTGCACTCGAGCTGTGTATTGGGTGGTCCCATGGATGAGCATCCTGGATGTGAAGATGTGTGAGTGTGTGTTCTTGGCGAGTGTGAGAGAGAGAGTGTATGTCTGTGTGTATGGGAGGAATGTGTGTTGGCGAGAGATGAGTAGGACGGTGTAGACACCTTAGCAGCCTTCTTCCTGCAGTGGAGAGCATGGCTCTTGGGCAATGTGAACTGGTTCATTCTCCTTTTACAGTGGGGCACACAGGATGATTTATGAGGGACTCCTTCTCAGCCCCTTTTTCCTGATTTCTTTTCATCTCCCCCAGTTTACAAACTGAAACACTGGACTGCCCTGAGTTTCAATACTTTAGCCTCTTCCCTTTTCCATTTCCCCTCATTCCGTAGATGATCTCATCCCATCTCGTGTCACTCATACAGTCTTTAGATCATTTCTATGCTTTCAACTTTCAAATTTTATCTACAGCTTGAACCTCTCTTCCGGAATTCCAGGTTCTTGTATCTAACTGCCTATTTGATATTTCTTCTTGAATATACAGTAGGTTTTCAAACTTGTCCAGAACCAAAGTTCTGATATCCTCATCTTCCCAGAACCCGCCCCTTGGGCTGCCTGACCCGTCTTCATAGAAAGCAACACTATTTTTTCTGTTTCTCAGACCAGGAATCCACGAGTCACCTTTGACTTTCACATCCTATCTTCCTCTGAAATTTCATATCCAAACTACCAGCAAATCCTATCAGCTCTGTTTTCAAAACATACCCAGAATCCGTCCACTTTCCCTGCCGAGCCTAATAGCACCCTGGTCCGAGCCACCATGATTTCTCTCCTGGAGTATTGCAGTAGCTTCCTAGCTGGTCTCCCTGCATGTACCCTTGCTCCCCACTGTCTGTTCTTCACACAGAAGCCAGAGTGAGCCTGCCATTATATCACTCTTCTGTTTGCAACCCTCCTAATTGCTTCCCTTCTTACAGTCTGAAAGCAGTCCTTAAAGGACTAAAAAGGCAGCCCCTCTGTGATCTGGCCCCGCTTTTGCTCTGATCTCACCTCCCAACCCACTTCACCTCACTTACTTCCCTCCAGGCCATCCTCGCATTCTTGCTCTTCAGTCACACCCAGTATGCTTTTGCCTCAGGACCTTTGCATGTACTATTCCCTCTGCCTTTTACCTTTAGGTGTTTTGCATGATTTAGGCCCTTGTTTAGATCTCTGGTAAAATGTCACCTCTTCAAAGAGGCCTTCCTGGACTTGCCGGTGACACAGTGGCTTCCTCATCCTGGTGTTACTTCTGTCCCTTACCTTCCTTTATTTTTCTCCGTAGTGCATACCACTATGTGAGCTTAATCAACCAGAATGCCAGTTGGGCGGGGGGTGGGGAGGGGGGCGGGGGGGCATTGCTTATGAGTGCTGCTGGTACTCTCAAGTCTTACTCAAGGAGTAGGAAGAGGGAAAGGGAGAAAAGAAGAGGTATTGGAAGGAAAGGACAAGCTCTAGAAAGAAAAGCTGTCCTTGTGATGCCACTTTGCCAGCAGTGTCAAAGTTGCCTATACTTGAATCAACTTCCTAGAGTAATCCCTTCTGTAAGAACAGTTCTACTGACACAGCTACCAAAGAAGATTAACCATAATGTATATGAAATGAATTGAAGAAAGCCTTGAAATTTGTAATTTAGGGTTCATGACTTAACATTTTCACTGAGGGTCTTCCTGGGTTCAGCAGCTTCCTGAATCCTGTTGTTCACGTTTCTCTGTCCCTTTGCCTTACTGTGGTTGCTGTTGTCACCACTTATAGCCCCGACCCTTAGTTACATCCTCTTCTTTAAGAAGGACTATTACCAAGTTGTCCAAATGAGGATGTTTAAGATACATTAGCAGTTAGTTAAGCCTTCTCTACTGTTATATGAAAAATAGGATAAAGACCATTTACATTAAATGGGGTGGAGTATGGTTTGCTTTAAATAAAAAGTGAGTATCTGAGAACAAGATCGTTGAAGATTTTTCTGTTTGTGACTCTCCGTGTGCTTGCACACATGAAGACAGCCTTAGCTTTTTTTTTAAAATATACAATGTAGAGATAGTGTAATGTGTAATTATGGACAATGAAATATGTTCGTGGGCTTGGTTTGTGGTATTTCCAAGTGTGAAGTAGAAGCTGTTCTAAAATGGAACAGTTTTCACCAACCCCAAATATAGAGATGAACTCCTCCTCCACCACCCCCCAGACCCATTTTCCTGCCAGTTCACGCCGTCCCCAGCCAAGGCTACAGAATAGGACTCAAGCAGCCAGCTCCCTGGGCAGATCTCTTTAACAACCAGAACTACTATTTCTGCTCTTTTTTTTTTAAAACAAAAAATGCAGATCTTTGAAAAGATTGATTAAACCTCTTAGGAATGATAGTGTTTGAAATGCTTATGGTCTTTTTACATATGGTGCACACCTAAATAATTTGAACGATATTTTGATCCACATGGTTTTTGATTCTTCCTCAAAAAGGTAATTGGTGTATTCATCCCAGTGCACAGACCCTCACCTTCACTCTGACAGGGACCAGATGGGATGGATGTGAGACGCCAGCATGGCTCGGGTGTGCTGGAACCCAGGGAGAGCCTGGGGGGCTTTGGGGTAGGTTTATTGAGTGCTCACAGCCCTCATGGAACGTAAAACTGGCTGTGTCTTACACGGCTAACCTCACAAGACAATCAAGTAGACCCATATTTCACTGGAAACACTAGGGAGTGGGATTCAGTGTAATTAAGGACTATTTTGAACTCCCCCCCAGAATTACATTTACAATAAACTTAATTAGCCAAAAATCGAACTATCAGGATTTAGAAATATCTGGACTTTCTCCTCGAACATAATTTAGAGAAACAGGCTAAATGGTAGTGGTATTAAAGCCAGTGCTGTTTGGTGTGAAGTTTGGTAGGCTCAGAAGTCTTATGTCAATGATTTTTCCTAAAAATAAATTTCAAGGATAAATCTCATAGACTTTATGCGCTGACTCTTCTGTATGATGGTTAAACGATGCCCTTGAAGCTTTATATACAAATTAAAGGAAATGTTAGATCCAATTATGCTTTTCATACAAGTCGGGTTAATGTATTCATTATTTTTTGGAAGATTTACATGAGCTCTTCAGGTTAACATTAAGTCAAATTTTGAAGTTTCTGGGGTTTTCACATATATATCAGGAATGACATTCAGTCATCCTATGGAATGTTGAAAACAAGGATCTACCATGCTGAGGCAGATCCAGGTTTTATGGGACCTGAAACACAAAATTTTGGAGGACCTCTTAAAGGAAGAACAACAGATTAAGTACAAACGAACTATTTAGAATGAGAAAAGAAATCACAACAAATTACAAATTAAAAAAAAATAACCACCATTATCATATAATATCCAGAAAAATTATGTAATATTTTAATTGCCTATTGTCTGATTTTCAAAAAACATTTTTGGCTGCATGGTCTTTGATTACTTCATACAATAATGATTTTTGTAATATTTTCTACGGAGAGCTTAGATAATTGTCTTCCATTTTTCAGGGTTGATTGGACTTTGTTTTTTATTGTTAGTTTAGAAAAATTGTAGATTTTATTAGTAATGTCATATATCTTTTAGCACAGCTGTCAAATTTGGGAAACTCAAGTTTCTTTCACAGAAGATCTCTTTCTCTAAGATTCTGAAGACTTTTCCGTAGACTGATTTCTGGCTCTGAAAACTTATTTTAAGCTTTGTTTTCTCCTTCCACACCCCATTTCTTTTTGGTGCTGGGCAATGTAGGCCACATTTACTTTGCAATCCCTGGTGCTGCACCTTTGGGTCATGACGCAGGGGGAACTGGGACCGTGTATGGCAGGAGCGTTCCTGGAAGCCATTTTTCCACCAGGACCTCTGGTAATAACTTACCTCACACGGAAGCACATAAATGTATCCTCCTAAATCCCAGCTAAATGTACTCCCAACTCAGTTTCTCCTTATCTGGATCCCAACATGCCCATAGATGTTACCACACCACCTGTCAGGGTGTTTGTGTTTGACAGGGTGTGTGAAGGAGGAAAAATTGGAGTAGAAGGAAGCAATCTCAGTGGTAGTGGTAACAGATCTCACTTTTGCAGAATTGACAAAAACCTAAGTCTGTTATGAACACATTGCTAGGGCTCCTCCCAAGTCCTTGGAAGAGGCCCATGTGAGTGAGAGTCCTAAAGCTTAAGCTTCATTATCGTCACAGTAAATTTGCCTTTGCTAATATGCATTGATGATTCATCAGATCCATCACTAAGAGTGCTCCCCAGAGGAAGAGTATGGCACTTTGCCTCACCAGCAACACCAATCCCCAGGGTCACATTCAGTCCTCATAATTTAAGCGTGTGATTGAAAATCTCCTAGTATTTAATTGATGCTGTCTTACTCCTCCCATTAGCACCACCCCACTAAAAAAGTACCAAGAAAGAAAGCTGTTTTTTTTTAAGTGATGATATATATATATATATATATATATATATATATATATTTTTTTTTTTTTTTTTTTTTTTTTAAGCGAGGATAAGATGGAGTTAACACCCATTCATTCCCTTGGGTTATCTCAGATGATCCATTACCAGAAACAGCACTATTAGATTTTTCCTTCCACATTAGCTTTGCTGGTGATTTTTATTTTATACTCAACATGGGGTATGCATATCTGTCAGTTGGACTGCTGTTAGGAGTCTTGTCTGCTAAATGATTTCTCACAGTAATGGCATTGTCAGGCTAAGTGAGTGTCAGATTCGTTTTGTGCAGAAATAGTCTGTCAAGTATACCCCACCTGTTTTCATTCCACTGCAGGAATTAAGATCTTGGTGGGTGAATGTATACATGTGTTTGTGTCCGTTGGGACTGGCTAATTTGCCCCTTTCCATTGCATTAATTAGTGGTAGAATACAGAAAGGTTTGATTTCTTAGTGATTGGAAATTGACAAAATTTCAAGAATTGTGGCGGAATTAGCATTGTTTTTATAAGTAGTATTCATATAATGTCATAATTTGATAGCAGAGAACGATACCTTAAAAATAGTTTATTCTCCTATTAATTCACTAGGTATCTTTGAAGGCTGATTTTTAAGAGTCCCGGGTAATTGAGTAGAATGTTAACTGCCACTCAGATTTCCAAAGAAAATGTGATCATAAAATACCAAAGAGCAAGAAAAGCTTTGAATGCAATAGTGTCCTACCATTTCCATTTAAACACCTGGGGTGAAAAGTAACCTATACTTTGTAGATATCTGCAATATTATGTCAATTACTGTGTACCCATGAGCATAGTTGATTTTCCACTTAAATCAAGAACTGTTAAACCTAGAGGACTTATTTTTGTAGTTATTTTTACAAGTTCAAATTAATTTTAACAACTTCCTGTTTTAATTTTTTTTGCTATTTTAATGTGCATTGTGTATTATAATGGCTACGAAAGATTTGCTTTGCATTGTGTTTAGATGGAGGTCGAGGGATTTAGAAGCATTCAGAAATCAGCACTAAGGATACAGGTGATTAATTTAGGAACTCAAGGCAGGCAGTGTCCATATGATGCTTCCCAGACAGTCTAAGTAGTCCACCGGGGGAAACTACTGATTTATTACTGGTTCAAGTCGGCTTTGATGTGATGGAGTGCTTGTTCTGTTTCACCTACTCTAATTGATGATTGCTGTATTATTTCTTTGAATCCTCACAACCCTTTGAATTAGGATTTATTATCTCCATTTTCCAGATGAGGAAATAGGCTTAAGGAGTTGCAATAATTCACTCAAGATCCCACAGCTATTAAGTGGCAGGGCTGGAATTGAATCCAGGTCTATCTGGCTCCAACATGTAATCCATTACTAGTACACTACATCACCTCTTCTGTAGGATTTATACTAAACTGGAGTTGTGAGGCTAGAATCAGATTTGGGTCAGATGTGGGTCACTTTTGAAGAGCTGTACAGTTTGATCAGGAACTGGTCTTCAGTAAAGATAAGAATAATTTTGAGTAGTGAATGACTGTTGGACAGAGCACAGTGGGAGAATTGGTAGATTCTGTGTGTGCTAAGGCAAGCACAGGATTGGACCAGACAGCAAAGCTGTAGTGGAGAGGAGCAGACAGGTATCATTGGCTGGGCTGGCCGGACTCGGACACCAAGAAGGCAAGAGTGCTAACTAGAAGTGGGAGGCATTGTATTTGAACCAGAGCTTCTTTCCGCCCTATTTTATACAGCCTGTTTGCTTTGGGTCCACAGACCCTACACAGCCGTGTCGGAGGTATGCAGGTGAGGTTCAGGGCAGAGATGCTGGGGGTTGCCTTATAAAGAGACAAGCGAGTGATAGTAAGTCCTTCAGTTTTTTTCTCCTGGAAAAAACTTCTGATCCATCATTCTGTCCCAGAGTTTGGACCAGTTAGGGGGTCTCTGTTGCTGAACAGCTCTGTGTCCGATGGGAGGTGAGGCACAGAGACAGGGGCAGGCATTTCCTCTATCTGGGAGGGTGAGAAGCCTCAGATCAGGAAGCTTCAGATACAGCATAAAGACAGTGTTCTCAGGGCCATAAATATATCAGATCTGGGCTATTTCTACCAGTGGCAGGCCATCCCTGGCCAGGTCCTTGCTGTCTTTGACAAATGATGGCATTGATGACATGGAGGGAAAGGTGCAAGTTATGCACCATTTAGATTTGTGAACTTCCTTCACGTCTTCTTCCAATTTCTGCCTGAACCTGGTTGGAAGCTAAGAGGAGTGGGTGGGGTGGGCTTTCATTTCTAAATATGTTAGCCAGGCTGTGTGTGTTAGGCTAATACGACAGTCCTGGGCTTTGGACACAATTTAATATGACAAGTTGACCACTTGTTTTTTTTTCTCTTCTCACCTTCTCCACCCAAACTACTACCAAACACTAGTAAAGTTATTAAATGATACTAATCCCCAAGGCTAAGGAATATTTTCTCCCATTCTGAGGGTTATCTTTTCATCTTGTTTATGGCTTCCTTGGCTGTGCAAAAGCTAAAGAAAATGGGATGGGGGCATCAGTGGATAGGAGACATTAATAAAGGTTAGCAAGATCAGAAGCAGAAAGAGGAGTGGTAACCAACTTAGCAAAACGCCTCCCATCTTACAAAGGGGTATTCTGACCAGAAGCAAGTAGATTCACCTTATAGAACCTAAGGGTCTTAGAAGTAGTAGAAACTACAGATGGTTGCAGAGTGATAGGTCTGAAAACTGCCAAAGTACTGTTGTTCAGAAGGTTCATAAGGTTGAACTAAAAGGACCAATGCAAAAAAAAAAAAAAAAGTGCACGGCATTAATATAAGTGTCCTGGTAGCTGTTAGAAAAATCCAGTTGATAGGAAAAATTTGAACAAAATGACGGATAAACTTAGCCTCATTGACATAGATAGAATATTAAAATGTGCAACTAAAGAATATGCGTTCTTTATTATATTCCTTCATATGCAGTGTTATATACATTTTTCACAAATGAACATGGAACATTTACCAAAATGAGAACAGATTTCTTATTACATCGAAGCCATTGAAATCCACAGGCCCAAAATGCCTGTCAGAACAAGACAGCAGGCCCAAGGTGGAGTCACATATGCTACTCCCCATGTTACCAAACCGAGAGTTGACTTAATTACACTTTTGGCCTCTCCCAGAAGTGGAATTTTAGACCAATCGGTCAGGAGCTGCCTGATCAGCCCTACTGAGGTAGACCCTTGTCATCCCCTAAAGGAAAATGACCTTGCCACAGCCAATCCCCTTTCTGCTAGTATAACTTCCTTGTCCCACTCCCTTCTGCCTATAAAAACCTTACATTTTGTACAGCTCCTCAGAGCTCCTTTCTGTCTGCTAGATGGGATGCTGCCTAATTCATGAATCATTGAATAAGACCAAGAATATCTTTAAAATTTACTCATTTGAATTTTGTTATTTAATAGTATATTCTCCAGTAACAGTAGAATTACGCTAAAAATTCAAAGAAATTTATAACTAGAAAACACCCAAATAATTTTGACATTAGACAGTAATATTTCAGCTTTTGGAATAAGATTACCAAATGCAATGTCCTCCAGCCAAAGTAAACCAGGAATATACTTGTAGTTGAATAAGTCGAATTTATTACTCATTGTAGCGAGAGAGAATGTACCTCACGGGGAACCATAGGATATCTCAGTTAGACGGTATTAAAAAAGATTTATTGTAGAATTTATGGTTGTATTACATGATTTTATGGAAAGTTTAAGGAAGTATGTGCTTGCTCTGGCTCCAGACGCTGTCAGAAAATGGAGCTAATTCTTTTATTGGGTATCTTAATAAATCTTACCTAAGAGGCAAGACTAGACTGAGACTAAAGCTATAATTGGTAAAGAAGCAACAATTTCATCTTTGCCAGGATAGGGGACTCTTTGGTAGTTTGCGGCTTGGACAATATTCATGTCCTGTCTCTTTCCAGACTTGATTACAGAGTAGAATGTTTTGATCTGCCATGGGCACTGGGTGTTCTTGTCTAATATTAGCGTTCAATGGAATTGTTTATGCTTATCAGGAGAACACTAAGGCCTGTATGTGAGGACTAGGCCAGCTTGTAGCAACACCAGTCTAGCTGATAGGACTTGACAGGCACCCAGATGTCAGGAGCTGCTTCTGTCTTTCTTGGGGAATTGAAATAAAACTGTACATCAGTTTGGGGGAAAGTGATATATTTACTATTATTGAGCTTTCCAATCCATGATCAAAGGTGTATCAGTCGAATTATTTAGCTTTCCTTAATTTTTCTCAGGATTTGTTTTCTCTTTGTGTTTTTCCATAGAGAAGTTTTGTTCATATTTCATTAGATGTCCTCCTAGATATTTGATTTTGTTTGATTCTGTTGTAAATGGTTTCATTTAAAATTTTTATTAAATTTTTATTGACATGTTTGTTGCTATATGTAGAAATAAAATTGAATTTTAAAAGCGGGAAAAGGCTCATAAGGAAGAGGGAGTTTTTGGATCCTTGGCCCCTCTCTACATAACATGGTCATGTGATACTCTTCTCACCGGCCTCCCATCTCTCTTTCATAGAACTGAGGTTCTTCTTTTGAGAAGTTAACTGGGAAGCTCTGTACTCAGGGGTATCATGTATACAGCAGAGGGCAAAGATAAATCACAGGGTTGAAAACAAGGAGATTCAGTAAATCTATATAGTAGGTACTCCTGAGGCAGGAGAGCAGAAAGTTGGTGTCTTGAGAAACAGAATGACTCCTGGATGGAAAGATTTCCAGATCCTTACATTTGAGAGTCTCTCTATAAAGAAGAAAAAAAGTCTTCTTTGTGATTCCTCTTCAGTGAAGCCTCCAGGCAACATGCCCAGCCCATATATTCCAAGCTTCTACTTGTAAATATGAATATGCAAGCAAAGATCACAAGCATTAGAGGAAAGCTTTCAACGTGGAAGAAGCACTGATATGAACAAATTGAAAAAAAAAAAAGTATAGAAACTAGAAACAAGAAAATATCAAAATAACTGTATTAATATTCTTAAAGAGATTTGGGATGGTACTTTATTTATGAATTAAGAACAGTATACTATGATAAAGGAACAATTAAGGAATACACAGAGGTTTTGTAAATAAAAACATACTTAGCCAAAATAAATTCAAAGGACAATTTGGAAAATAACTCCCCTAGAAAGTAAATAAAAAAGCAAACATGGCAAGAAGGAGTTGAGAGATAAGAAAAGTAGATCAGTTTGTGAGATTCACATCCAGTGTGAGTTCTAGAGAGATCACCAAAAAAGGATAGGAAATTAACATAGAAGCAATAAAAAAAAACCCAAAAAATAAATAAAATGAAAGACATGTGTTTTTGGACAAATCAAAATTCAGAAAGGCATGTATTTCCGAAAGGTACATTGAATGCTTTCGTATGGGGTAAAACCTAGACCAAAGAAAACCACTGGAGGATTCAAGGAGAAACAGGAAAGAATTGGAGTCAGACTTTACAATAACAACACTAGCTGGATTCTAGAAAACAAAGGAACAATGCCTTTGAAATTGAGGGGGAGTTACCTTCAACTTAATATTTCATACTCAAATGATCAAACATCTGTGAAGTAAAATAATGATATTTTCAGGGATAAAAGTGTTTTTAAAATGTACCTTCCATCTAATCTTTCTTGGAATGTTACTGAAAGATGTGCTCCAACAAAATGAATAAATAAACCAAGAAAGAGGAGGACATGTGTTCCAGAAAAAAGACAGTGCAACACAAGAGAAAGGAAAAGGGAAGTCCCAGGAGGACAGCTGTACAGCAGAGCTGGGTGTGAGAAGTAGGATGGCTGGGAGGTAACTGCAAGAGAGGACGCCAGAGAAAGAAGAGTTGATAGGATATCTGACGTTTGTTCATTGTGGGGAAAAAATCTTTTGTCAGGCATATGACAGCATATCTGATGGCAAGTATTAAAGATGAATGAATTGAAAACTGTGCAAATGCGAAAACTCCATTTTTTTCTTTTTATCTCTAAGGCCATTATTATCTCTAAGGAAAACACAAAATTGGTTAAAGTAAACATGATCATAGTAGACAATACTAAAAGGTTTAATTTAACTCTATTTACTTAGACTTATCAACCAAGTTAGTTAAGTTTAAAATAGCTGTCCTGTACCTCTGTAAATTACCCCCAACCCTTGTAGATAACTTGGGAAAGATGTGCTGTTTTCTTTCTCGTTGTCCCCCTCTCTCCTAGTTATGATTATTTGGTATATTGTTTGATATATCCCATGTTTGTGTTACACCGTTTTGCTAAACTTGTGTACTAGGCAGAGTTTTAGGGAAAAACAGAATCAAAGAGCATAGATATGTCACACACACACACACACACACACACACACACACACACACACACACAGAAAGAGAGAAATAGAGATTTATTTTAAGGGACAGTCGGAGAGGGGTGGCATGTCTGAAGTTTGTAGGGCTGGCCAGCAGGCCAGAAATTTAGTTAAAGGTTGATGTTGCTATTTTGAGTCCAAAATCTGTAGGGCAGGCCAGCAGAGTTTCTATGTTGTAGTCTTGAGGCAGACTTGCTTCTTTTTAGGGAAACCACACTCTTTGTTCTTAGGGCCTTCAACTGATTGGATCCACATTATGGAGGATAATCTGGTCTACTGATTGTAAATATTAATCACATTCACAAATACCTTCATAGAAACATCTAGACTAGTGTTTGACCAAACAGCTGGGTGCCATAGCCTAGCCAAGTTGACATATGAAGTTAACCATCAAAATCTGTTTAGCATAACCTGTATCTCAGTCTGTTTGGGCTACCATAACAAAATACCATAGACTGAGTGGCTTAAACAACTGGAATCTATTTCTCACATTTGTGGAGACTGGAATCCCTGATCAGGGTATCAGCAGGGTCTGGTGTCTGGTGAGGGCTCTCTCCCTGGGTGGCTGACAGTGCCTTCAGTGACTATTTGAGTCTTTCACAATAGCTCAGTAGCTTAAACAAGGAAGCTGGATCCTAGTGCCAAGTTGGCAGTTCTTTGATTAACTTTCCCCTGTCTTTCCCAATGGGGAGTTTCTACTTGTGCCTTTGATGTCTGCATTCTATGATAATTAGGAAGTAGGAAAAGAGGTAAAATTTAAAAACCTTGTATGGCCCCTCATGTTCAGGGCATGATGCACCCGTTTAAAGCAGGTGGTTGGTGGTTTTTCTCCTGAAAACTCTGGGAACAGAAAACCCCAAATGTCCCTCATTTTCTTCCTTGTTAAGAGGTTCTTTCTTATGTCCATCTAGAATCTCTCCTGCTCTAAATTAAGCCCATTTCCTTCCTGATTCTGTGTTAACACAGAATCATAGCACCATCGACTTTTAGAACTGAGAAGAATTCTTTAGAGATGATGTAACCAGTCTCTCCATTTGACACTGGAGACATGGAAGCATAAGAAAATTCACCTGACTTCTTTAAAGTCATAGGGCAGTACTCAAAGTTTGACTTGCTCTATAATGATTGCTTCCTATATTACATTTTAGCATTCTCTGGAAGGAATCCCTGACAGAATTCATATCTTCAGTGGTTCTCTCACTTATTCTCTCAGATAAAAATTTTTAGCCCTTTCTATGTACAAGACACTCTGCTCAGCATAGGGAATGCAAACATGAGTAAGATGAGGCTCGAGACTGTGGCCTCAGAGTCTCCCAAGGCAGCGGTTCCCAACCTTTTCGGCACCAAAAAGGTTTCATGGAAGACAGTTTTTCCACGGATTGGGTGGGGGTGGGGTGGGGGGGGATGGTTTCGGGATGATTCAACTGCATTACATTTATTGTGCACTTTATTTCTATTATTATTACATTGTAATATTTAATGAAATAATTATACAACTCACCATAATGCAGAATCAGTGGGAGCCCTGAGCTTGTTTTCCTGAAACCAGATGGGGGTGATGGGAGACAGTGACCCCCGAAGTGTGTTGCATATGTCCAGTCTACTCCGTGAGATGCAGCTTGTCAGTTGCCACTCACGGATAGGGTTTTGATGTGAGTCTGCAAGCAATTGATTTATTATGGTCTCTGTGCAGTCAGACCTCTCTGCTAATGATAATCTGCATTTGCAGCTGCTCCCCAGCGCTAGCACCACCGCCTCAGCTCCACCTCAGATCATCAGGCATTAGATTCTCATAACGAGCGTGCAACCTAGATCCCTCACATGTGCAGTTCACAGTAGGGTTTGCGCTCCTATGAGAATCTAATGCCACTGCTGATCTGACAGGAGGCGGAGCTCAGGCGGTAATGTGAGCGATGGGGGCGGCTGTAAATACAGATGAAGCTTCACTCGCTCGCCTGCCGCTCACCCCCTGCTGTGCGGCCCAGTTCCTAACAGGCCACAGACCGGTACCAGCCCGTGGCCTGGGGGTTGAGGACCCCTGTCCTAAGGAGCTGCCGTTTAGTATTTTCTTCATAGGAAACACCATAATGTAGTGAGAGCGGCACTTACCTCTGCTGGGTTTCTAAGAGGGGGTGACTCTTGCTCTGAGTTTAGGAAGGATGAGCAGGAGTATCTCCGACAAAGCTATTAGGAAAGGACATACCTGACAGAGTAGTGTGCAAGGAGAGTAACTCAGGAGAGGTCACGGGTTCCAACAGCTTGGCCTGGCTGGGGTTAGGGAAGTGTGTGAAGGCATGGGAGGTGCAGCTGGGGAAGTAGGCAGGACCCATATCTTCAAGGACTTTGGATGCTGAAGGAAGCCCCAGGACACTTTGGAAGGATCATAGATGGGGAATAATATGTAATCATATTTGCTTTTTGGAAGGATCAAGGTGACAGTAGCCTGGAGACTCTAGGACTCTAGGAGAGCAGCAGCTCAGGGGTGGGCGTGATTTGGGGAAAGCAGCAGTCCAGGAAGGATCTGATGAAGATTAGTAAGGACTCTGGAGCTGCCCGGTTGGATCAACTGAGGATATAGGAGGAGAAAGTGAGGTGGGGGTAGATGATGACAATTTCAGTCTTGAACTTACTGAGTGTGGGGAACTTAAATACCTGAGTGAGATGTCCAATGGGCAGCCGTTTTTTTTTTTGGTCAGGAACTCAGGACATCAGTCCTGGCCAGGGGAATGGGCAGGCAATGGTCAGTGTAGATGTGTCATTAGAACCTGTGTGTCTGTAGTGTCTTTCCCCCATGCCAGAGTTTCTAGACCCTCTGTAATGGCTTGAGTATTTACTCTCCTCTCTTCCCCTTTTTCGGGAAGAAAATCAAGAAAATGATTTCCTCATAAACTGTTTTTTTGAGTCTGCGCAGGACTGGGTACATAAATGAAATGGTCTCATTTTTCTCCAGTCACAGCCTTCAACCATGTTATGTTGAATGGCTCTTTGCTGTCTTTTAATGATCATATGAGGTTTCTGGTCACTTCTAGGTACATAAGAGAGTCCAGCGCAGTCTGGTCCAGCTGAATACTTGGGCTTACCTTTTCCTCCTATCCTTCTAAGCAGTGCCCAGCATTCAATCGGAGGGGCATGGCATGGGAGGGGGGGCAGGGTCTACTTTTTTATTCTCACCTCTTCCAGGCTCCTTTTTCCTCTAGTGTATGTGTTAGGACAAGCAGGAGGCTTAGGGGAAAAGGGGCGAGATCATTTTTGTCTTAACTGAAACAACTGCTGACATCACTGGTGAAGGTCAATGCCCTTGGGGGTAAAATTTTAAATAGAGTAAAATGCATGTATCTTGAGTGTACAGGTGAATGAATTTTGACAGACATTGTGTCCATGTAACCAATACTTCAATGAAGATGTAGGACATTTCCATCATCCCGGAAGGTAACCTTGTATCCCTTTACAGTCAACCCCTAAACCACTTCGGCAACTACTGTTCTTATTTACATCACCATAGATTAGTTTTGCCTTTTCTTAGCTTCAGATAAATAGAATCATCTGGTATTACTTCTTGTGTCTGGATTCTTTCACTGAACATAGTGTTTTTGAAATTAAGCCATGTTACGTGTATCACAAGTTAATTTTCTAAAAAGTGTGTTCAGTTGTATGAATATAGCACAACTTGTTTATACATGATGGTGTTGGTGGGCATTTGGGTTGCTTCTAGTTTGGGACTATTTTATTTATTTTTTTAAATTAATTAATTTATGTATTTATTTTTGGTGGTATTGGGTCTTCGTTGCTGCATGCAGGCTTTCTCTAGTTGTGGCGAGCGGGGGCTACTCTTCGTTGCGGCGCGTGGGCTTCTCATTACGGTGGCTTCTCTTGTTCTGGAGCACGGGCTCTAGGCATGCAGGCTTCAGTAGCTGTGGCACAAGGGCTCAGTAGTTGTGGCTCGTGAGCTCTAGAGCGCAGGCTCAGTAGTTGTGGCACACGGGTTTAGTTGCTCCGCGGTATGTGGGATCTTCCTGGACCAGGGCTCGAACCCCTGTCCCCTCCATTGGCAGGCGGGTTCTTAACCACTGCCCCACCAGGGAAGTCCCGGGATTATTTTAAATAAAGCCATATATGAGTGTGTGTTATGTGTGTATACATATATTTTCATTTGTTCTGGATAATACCTAGGAGTGGAATTACAGGTCATAGGATAGATGTATGTTGAATTTTTTATTTTTATTTTTTAATAAAAACTGCCAGATAATATCTGAAAGTGGTTGTACCAGTTTACACTCACATCATCAAGCGTATGAGAGTTCCAGTTGCTCCACATACTCAAACAGTATTTTCAGGCTTTTTAATTTTAGCCATTCTGGTGAGTATATAATGGTACCTTGTGGTTTTCATTTGTGTTCTTGTGATGAATAATGATGGTGAGCACTTTCTGTTGTGTGTGTTGGCTATTTGTATTTCTTTTTAATGAAGTGTGTGTTCATGTATTTTGGGTTTTTTAAGTTGGATTGTTCATCTTTTTATTGAGTTGGAGCTCTTTATATATTTTGCAATCAAGTCGTTTGTCACATATACATATTTGATACATATATAGTGGATAGTTGTTTTTCAATCTTTAGCTTGTCATTTTCTAGATGAACAGAGTTCTTAAATTTGAAGTTCAGTGTATCAATTAAAAAAATTTGGGGTTTGTACTTGCTGTATCCTTTCGAAGAAAACTTTGCCTACTCCAGTATTGTAAATGTTAACCTCTATGTTATCTTCCTGTTAACTAGAACTTTTATCATTTTAGGTTTTACCTTTTTAGATCTAATATCCATTTAAAGTCATAATTTTTTTTTTTTTTGGTCATGTAAGGAATTTAAGATCCTTCCTACCCCATATAAATATCCTGGTTCCAGCACAATTTGTTGAAAAGAGTATTCTTTCTTCTTTGAATACCTTACACTGGCACCTTTGTTAAAGATCTGTTGACCATATATGTGCAGATGTTTTTGTGGATCTATTCTGTTATATTTGTCTATTCTTATATTAATACAACACTGTCTTGATAACTGTAGCTTTCTAGAAAGTCCTGGAATCAGATAGCCCAAGTCCTTGTTGTTAAGATTATTTCCATCATTTGAGATCAAATATATCTCAGAACAACATTTTAGTTTCTACAAAAGAAAAAGCCAGATGGGATTTTGATTTGGGTTGTGTTGAATCTATATATCTTAATAATAGAGAGTCTTTCAATTTATCCCCCATTTATTTCGGCTTCTTTCATTTCTCTTAGCAGTTTTTTTTTTTTTTTTTGTAATTTTCAGAACAGTGGCCTTGCATATCTTTTTAAAAATGTATTCCTAAAGGTTTTATTTTTTATTGAATTGTTAAGGGTATTAAAATATTTTCCATTTTTTCTGCATGTATGTAGAAATACAGTTGATACTTGTATATTAACCTTGTATCCTGTGACAGTATTAGATTCTCTTTTTATAGTAGTATTAAGTAAAATATTTAAGATTTTCTGTATAAAAAAAAGAATCATGTTGTCTACAAATGAAGACATTTTTATCTCACTTTCCAATCTATATTATTTATTTTTATTGCCTTAATATCCATGCTAGGAACTCAAATAATATGTTGAATAGAAGTGATGAGAGAGTCCTTTTTGATCTTAGAGGGAAAGCCTTTGATGTTTCACAATGTTAACTGTCGGGTTTTTGGGGTTTCTTTTTTTTGGTTTTTTTAAAATGTGATTGAGTTTTTCTTCTATGTGCACCATTCTGAGTTAATTTTTATGAAGTGTGTAAAGTCTAGACTCACTTTCCTTTTTTGTATTTGCATGTCCAGTTGTTCCCACACCCCTGTCACTTTTTGTAGATGTCTTTATTTTTTTTTTTTTAATTTTTATTTATTTATTTATTTATTTATGCCTGTGTTGGGTCTTCGTTTCTGTGCGAGGGCTTTCTCTAGTTGTGGCAAGCGGGGGCCACTCTTCATCGCGGTGCGTGGGCCTCTCAGTATCGCGGCCTCTCTTGTTGCGGAGCACAGGTTCCAGATGCGCAGGCTCAGTAATTGTGGGTCACGGGCCCAGTTGCTCCGTGGCATGTGGGATCTTCCCAGACCAGGGCTCGAACCTGTGTCCCCTGCATTGGCAGGCAGATTCTCAACCACTGTGCCACCAGGGAAGCCCTGTAGATGTCTTTATAATGCTGTGCCCTTCTATTCCAGTTTCCTGAGTTTTCATCAAATATGGGTGTTTTGTCAAATAAGCTTTGTGTGTCTCTTGTTATGATATGGTTTTTCTTTATTCTGTTAGAGTGAATTACATTGATTTTTTGACTGTTAAACCAAATTGGTGTTTGGAACAAACCCTACTTGGTCATGAAATTTTTTTTTTTTCCTTGTATCTTGCTGTGTTTGGATTTTTTAAGATTATTTTTTCAGTCTATCTTTATGAAGAATTTTGATATGTAATTAAAAATCATTTTTTGGTTGGCTTTGGTATCAGAGTTATGCTAGTTTTTATTGAATAAATATTGGTAATTGCATTTTTCATGGAATGTGTCTATTGCATCTAAGTTTCTAAAGTTTCTGTTATGCGGCTGCTGTATCTGTAGGATCTATAGCGCTATAACATCTTTCCTTTATGATATTTGCAATTTATATTTTTCTTTTTTTTAAATCAGCAGTGTTAGGGGTTTATCAATTGTACTAATCTTTTAAATGAGTTACCTTTAGCTTTGTTAAATTTTTTACTAGTGTTTATGTTGTCTACTTCATTAGTTTTTATCTTTATCATTTCCTTCTAATTATTTTGGGCCTAGTATTTTTTTCACTTTCCCTAGCTCCTTAAAAAAGAAACTTAGATAATTGGTCTTAAGCCTTTTTATCTTTTCTAAGTATTTAAAACTGCATTTTCCTCTAAGCACTGCTTTATCTGCATCCCATACATTCTGATATATTGTGTTTTTGTTACTCATCAATTTCAAATTCCCTGGTGATTTTTTTTTTTTTTTAGATAAAAAAGTTATTTACAACTGTTTAACTTTTAAATACTTGGGTATTTCTAGATAGGATTCTTACTGATTTATAATGATTCCATTGTTTTTATATATCATACTCTTTAATATTTCAGCATTTGAAATTTATTACGACTTACATTGCTTTTTCTTGAGTAACCCATTTGTAATTGAAAAGAATGTGAATTCTGACATTTCTGGATGTAGCTGTTTCTAAATGTCCATTAGTTGATAGTGTTGTTCAGATCTCCTAAATCCTTACTAAGTTTTGGTTTACTGTTCTATTATTGAGAGAGGTATATTTGAATGTTCAACTATGATTATGGGTTTGTCTTTCTTCCTTTAGTTCTATTACCTTTTTCTTACTTCATTTTTTTTTAAAATTAAATACCATATATATTTTTTTCTTTTAATTAATTAATTAATTTATTTTTGGCTGTGTTGGGTCTTCGTTTCTGTGCGAGGGCTTTCTTTAGTTGTGGCAAGCGGGGGCCACTCTTCATCGCGGTGTGCGGGCCTCTCTGTATCGCGGCCTCTCCTGTTGCAGAGCACAGGCTCCAGATGCGCAGGCTCAGTAGTTGTGGCTCACGGGCCTAGTTGCTCCGCGGCATGTGGGATCTTCCCAGACCAGGGCTCGAACCCGTGTCCCTTGCATTGGCAGGCAGATTCTCAACCACTGCACCACCAGGGAAGCCCCTTACTTCATTTTGAAGTGCTGTTATTATGCATGTAAGTATTTATAACTGTTATATCTTCCTGAAAAGTCAACCTTTTAATCATTATGAATTATCCTTTATCTGCAGTATTACTGCTTGTCTTAAAGTCTATATTTTTGTTGTTAATATAGTCACACCAGTTTTCTTATGCCTATCATTTGCATGGTGTATATTTTTTTGTTCTCATACCTTTTAGGCAGCATACAGTTGGACTTTGCCTTTTCATCTAGTCTGGTAGCCTCTGCTTTTCAGTTATAGAGTATTTAGTCCTCTTCCATTTAATGTACTTTTTTTTGATCTGGTTGAGTTGAGGTCTAACGTTTTGCAATTTGTTTTCTATTTGTTCCATCTTTTCATCTTGTTTTCCTTCCCCCTCCCTTTTTTTCCCTTTGCTTCATTTTTATTTCATATAGTATTTAGATTAATTTACTGTTAGATTAATCAAAATTTTAGCTATAATCCTTTATATTTTTAAATCATTGCTGTGAGAATTACACTATACATATTGAATTCATCAGTATTCTCAGAATTTATACTGTACACTGTACAGTGTAAGAATTATAATTTTATAATTACATTTACTCTCTTTGTCCTTATGTGTTGTATCATATATTTTACTTCTGTATGCTTTATAAACCATACAAGGAAATGATATTACTTTGCTTTTAAATAATTTTTTTCCTTAACTTTGTTAAAATAAAACTTAATATCTTTTAAATTTACCCACCTAACTTACCATTTGTAGTGCTCTTCTTCCATTCCTGTACTGTGAGTATTGAGCTGGTTATGTTTTTCCTTCAGCCTGCAGAACTATCTTTTTGTAGTGCCGGTCTGCTGGAAGTGAATCTTCTTAGGTTTTGTCTCTCTGCAGATGTGTTTGTTTTCACCCTCAATTTTGAAGGATATATTCACTAGGTATAGAATTATGACTTGACAGGTTTCCCCCACCACCCAGCAGTATAAATAGTTAGTTTATTGTTGGTTGGTGGTCTTTGTTTCTGATGAGAAGTCAACTGTAATTTGAATCATTGTTCCTCTGTAGGTAGTATCTTTGTTTTTCTTTGACTGCTTTTGCAGTTCTCTGTATCTTGGGTTTTAGCAGTTTGACATGTGGCTAGTTGTGATTTTTCTTTGTATTTATCTGTTCGTGGTTCACTGAGCTGCTTGGATATGTAGGTAGATGTTTTAAATCAAATTGGAAAATATTCAGCCATTATTTCTTTAAATATTTTCCTGTCCTATTCTCTCTTTTCTCTTCTCTTCCAACAATTGCATATGTTAGACCATTGGTATCATTAAGACTGTCTTCACTGAGGTTCTTTTTATATTTTAAAATACTTTTATCTGTGTTATTCAAATTAGATAATTTCTATTGATCTATCTTCAAGCTTACAGATCCTCTATTCTTTAGTCTCCAACTGACTATTAAGCCCATTTGGTGAATTTTTAATTTTAAATTTATTACTTTATAGTACTAGAATTGGTTCTCTTTATCATTTGGTTTAGTCATGTGTCTGTATTTTCCTCTAAACCCTTGAACATATTTATAAAAACTACTTTAAAATCTCGTCTACTCATTCCTACATCTGCATCATCTCTTGGTGTCTTTATATTGAATGCTTATTTTTCTTTATTATGAGTCACATCTTCCTACTTTTTATGACTTATAATTTTTGTATTATAAGTCATCTGGGACAATCCTTGTAGGGAGTCTGGATTATGTTGTCATCTTTGAAGGAGATTGGATTTTCTTCTGGCCTGTAGTTAAATTATTGGTGGATTCTCTTGATCCTGTCAGACTTGGTATTATTCTGTTAGGATTGCTCTATTTTAGGTTTTGTTCTTAGTGCTAGGGCATGACTCTTCTTTAGGGAGTGGTGTTTTTCCAAAGTGTAGCCATTCTGTGGTCTTAACTGAAGGCTAAGGTGTGTAGTGAGGCCTGATTTTAAGAAATGGGACATTGTAGCACCCAACACACAACGTTCTGTGCACATAAGTGTGAACTACTTTAGGAAGTGTGGCCTTTTCTTCCCAATTTGGTGCAGGGCTTTAGGCCTCTTAAGTTCCTTCCCTGTTATCTTTGGGTTTTCCCTCTTCCCCAGAGAACTGCCATGAATCATGGAAGAAGCTCTCTGGGGAAGCTTTGGGACCTATCTCCCTCCTTTACAGAGCCTGGTAACAGCCTCACCTCCGAATACAATGCTTTGGGGCTGATTGACAATTCACTCTCCACTGCTGAGAGGTAGTGCTAATGCCATGGTCATTATTCATCACAGAGGGATGGAGTGGACTGAGGGAGACCGAGGTCTTTATATTAGCGTGATGAATAGTTTTATATCTGGTTACAATCCCAGCATTTTTATTTGAAGCAAGCTCCATGTTACTCACCAGGCTTTATCGTTACTCACTACCTCTCCATATTTAAAATTTCCTTTTGTTCTTTTTTTCCCCTTTTAGCATCAAAATAATCAGATGTTTATAGATTTCCCAAAGCAGGAAACCAGGAATGAATTACAATGAAAGTCGCTGCCAGTTTTTAAGCTCTTCTTATAAACACAATCCAGTTTAATGTTTTTGACTGACACTTTTCAATAATGAAATTATTATGAAATAAGTTAGAATTAGTTATGTTTGTCTGCAAATTTTAGCCTCAAAGAGTGTTTTAATTAGGCACTTTTGATGTATTACACATAATTATGTTTACCTTTAATTTGGCATGAAAATGATATTTCTAGAACTAAGTTTAGTGGTGTATTTTAGAACACACCACTAGAGAAATACATTTCATCTCCTGGGCCCCTGTTTCCACTTCTCCCTACCATCAATGAATTCAAATCAATATATATATTTTTTTTAATAAATTTATTTATTTATTTTTGGCTGTGTTGGGTCTTCGTTTCTGTGCGAGGGCTTTCTCTAGTTGCGGAGAGCGGGGGCCACTCTTCATCGCGGTGCGCGGGCCTCTCACTGTCGTGGCCTCTCTTGTTGCAGAGCACAGGCTCCAGACGCACAGGCTCAGTAGTTGTGGCTCACGGGCCCAGTCGCTCCGCAGCATGTGGGATCTTCCCAGACCAGGGCTCGAACCCGTGTCCCCTGCATTGACAGGCAGATTCTCAACCACTGCGCCACCAGGGAAGCCCTCAAATCAATATTTTTTAAAAAAATCAGATTTGGTTATGACGAAATTGTAGATCTTAAGACCAGAGCACCACAATTAACACCATTTTCCTAATCGATGAACCTTGCAAATTTGTAGTTCAGTGTCTGCATTAATAGTTCAGATGGCTTGGGGAAGTGGGCATGGCATTTGCTCTCTGTAGTGGAAAAGTGATAATTATTTCTAAAGGTCGGTGTGCAGAGAACCTTGTGCCCATATACAGTGACCCTTTAGTTGCTGAGGGATTCACTGACATGGCAATAAGTGGCTCAACAGTGTAAGCAGAGGTGGCATAAAAGTAGTACTGGGAGGGGACTGGGGCCTGGGAGGCAGACCAAGGTTACAGTATAGGCAGAGCTGCTTAAGCTGCAATTAGCATGTCCAATGAAAGTATATAGATTCGTAAGTCAGTAAGCACCAGGACCCATGATTTCTGATTAGTGGCTGAATTCAGTTTCACATTATCACTCCTTTGTCTCTCTTTTTGCATGGATTTTTTTCGTGTATTTATTCATTCTACCTATATGTATCACTGTTTACTGTTCAGTGTGACAGACACTGGGGTTATAGGCATGACAATAAATTGTCAAGTAAATAGACCAGGCAGCATAGTATAGATATTCTGATATAGTTGTGTGAGCCCTGGGAAATGCAATTAACTTAGACTGAAACGGAAGGGCGCTCGTGGAAGGCATCTGAGCCAAGTCTGGAAAGATAAACAGGATTTAGCTGGGCAAAGAGGGGGTGATGTGGGTGGTAGGAAGGTATTCTAAGCAGAGGGAGCAGCCTGAGAGATTGTGGCATGCTTGGGAAGCTACATAGTTTAGATGCTTGAATATAGAATCCAAAAGAGTTAAGGCAGAGGTGACAGTAGGGGACCGTGAAAGATGGAGCTGGAGAGGTAGACACACATCAGATCTTAAAGGGCCCTCTCAGTAGTCACCTCTGCCATCTTCTTTCCACAGATTAAGTTGAAGAGCTTTTTCTGGCTCTAGGGTCTCAGTCAGACCCTATCCCGGAGGGGTTGGGGTAGTGATTATCCTGGTTCTGACCCAGACCTCCTTTTCTTGCTGTGATCTGGTTCTTTGCTCTGCTCTACTGTGGGCCACATCCTTCTCCAATTCCCTTCTCTTATTCTTGCATCGGTGCTGACACATCAATTGTAGTGAGTTCTCAATCTCTCTGTCTATAATCACTCAAAGATCAGTCTGAAATTGAATCCATTATCTATCATTCTAGCTATTTTGGTTCTTAATTATTAACTATATAATCCAAGTAGATGCTGAAGTTGTAACTTTTTGCTAATACTAACGTGACATCTCTGTATTTTTCAGTGTGCTTTTTTCCTGGTTTTGCTAGAAGGGGACCCTAGGAAGATTCATCATTTGTGGTGGGGAGGGGGAGAGAATAGCTTTTTGCCATTTTCCGTGTTTATGATTCAGTACACCTGACTCTTTGCCTCACAGCTATGGCAAATGAGGGTAAATGAATTATGTTTGTGTCTGTGGTGAAATTTTGCTCCTTAATTCTTCCAGACTTACTCAGCTTTGGATTGAGTTAGTTAACATAACTTATGGTGATCATTTAACTGTCCAGAAGACAAACAGAAGAAGGAAATAGTGTAGATAATTCTGAAATCACATAATTAACCTCTGGTCTGTA
This sequence comes from Balaenoptera borealis, assembly GCF_965194805.1. Taxonomy (NCBI): domain Eukaryota; kingdom Metazoa; phylum Chordata; class Mammalia; order Artiodactyla; family Balaenopteridae; genus Balaenoptera; species Balaenoptera borealis. The sequence continues at coordinate 44,382,415 of NC_138871.1, read as the reverse complement.
GATCATTGACTTTTAACTATCTTTGTTAGTGTTTCAAATTTATATCACCAACATATTTACCTTGAACTCAGCAAATGTCTCTTAAGAAAACTACATTTGGCATCTTCTATATATTCATCTAGAAAATTGTTTCCAAAGTGTATCCTGTGAAATACTAGTTCTTAAGGATGTTAATTGGTACTGGTAGAAAAACTAGTTCTGTTGTCAAATAAGTATGGAAAGTCTTGGGTTAAACACGGATAATCAGTCTTCTTTACTGAAATTCTTTTGGAGCCTTTAATACATTAATGTGCATGGTGAATTTCCAAGGCAAAAAAAAAAAAAATGTGGAGTGTTTTCCAGATTGATTTGATCATGTAATTCTTTTTTTTGGGGGGGGTGGGGGAGGGAAGATTTTCAGAAGTCAAATTGTTGTGTAGGTTGTATGGTAGACATTATTAGCACAACCGATGATAAATTTGGGAAACTCTGATCTTGGAAAACTTAAAATGTATTTCAGAGAGAAATATTGAAGAATACAAATAGAGCAGTGAGAGAATTAAGGAAATCTTGACATCTTAATCTTTGAGTAGAGGCCCAGTGACAACCAAATATGCACAGATGGGTCCAGCCTTGTCGTGGCTCATCTCTTCACTTATTAGTCATTGAAGTGCTGGTGGACCCTCCACTATGAGACAGGCACTGTGCTGGGCACTAAGGACACAGTAGTGAACACACAGCATTAATGAGTGAGATAAAGGTTGAAAGAACACATCAGTAGACAATAGACAATGAAAACAGCAGGGAGTAAGAGATGTGAGGTAAGGGACTGTGGCTGAGAGGGGATACGAGGATGGGGGCTGCCCTGGCTAGGGTGCTCGGAGAAGGCCTCCCTGAGTAGGTGAAGTTTAAGCTGAGACTTAAAGGATGAAAAGATGCTGTCCCCTTGAAAATTTGGGAGAAGATCAGAGGGACCAGTATATACAAAAGCCTTGAAGTAGGAAAGAACATTTGAGGAGATGTCAGAGCCCATTGTGGTTGGAGCTTTGCAGGATAATGGGTGCATAGCATGAAATGAGCTTGGAAATATACTATAGACCATGTCAGGCCCAGCAGACATTCAGACATAAACATGGATGAGTTCCATGTTTAACTTTTATTCAAAGAAAAATGGGAAGTAGAGTTTTAAGGAGGGGGATGACATAACCTGAATGACAGTTTTGGAAAGCTCATGCTGACTCCTGAGTACAGAGACTTGGAGAAGAAGTAGTGGAAGCTTGGAGGCCAGTGGAGGCTGGTGCTGGCCCAGGTGAGAGATGGCAGAGGCTGGTTGGACTAGGGTGATGTCTGTGGAGATGCAGAGGATTAGGCAAATTTGAGACATACTCTTTAGTAAAACCAGTGCCTCATTATCAACATTTATTTTGGCAGCAAAGGCACATTTTGAGTTGCAGCATGATTCTAAACTTGAGAAAGGCTACACATCTTCTCTTATTTCCTTCTGGTCTAAACCATTCTGTTTTGGCCTTCTCAGGGAGCTCCAGACCCCTCTGCCTTCCCCAGCCCTCTTCTCAGTGCCCTGGGAAGACAAGGGTGATAGGAATAAACAGTTGGATTTAAGGTAGGTTGCAGGGCAAGAAATTAGTCTGGCCTGCTTTTAGCGTTGTAGGTCACTTGTACCTGTTTCAAACCGAGGCAAAAAAATGAAAAATACTCCATGTGATCTGTTCTGGGTTACCAGGGGTCTACGGGGGTACACAATTCCCTTGGACATGGCATTTATACCTGTATCCTCCAGAGGGGCCACAAAGGCATTGTGGATTTTGGTCCCTGGCTTAGTTCTTTCCCAGCCCATCCCATCATGGCTAACATTGATGAGATCATCTGTAAAAAGAAGCTGAAAATGAGGTAGTGTGCAAACCTATATAGGTGTAGGTTTTTCCAGATATTTTAAAAGTAAATAATCCTGTGAAGCCCAGATGGAGGAATAGAACAGCACTCAGACTTTCATGTCATGGCACACGTAGAAAATGATAGCATTTGTGCAGAACAGTGGAGTGAGTGGACCAGGCTGGAGAAGACCAGAGTCAGGGCTCAGGCCCCTTGGGCACCGGATGGCTGCTCCAGTGGGGAAGGGGATCAATGTCTGTGGCCTGTTAGTGACCTATTTGCTGCCCACTAGATGTCCCAGTTGGAATGTTCTAGGCTGGAGGACTGCATGAAGAGAAAAGACAAAGGCATACCAGAAATGGGACTTACAAGTCAGTTTTCCAGGTCACGGAGTTTGCTTTTCATTCTGTAGGAATGGTTACAACCAGTGTTATCTCGTCACTGACATTCTCAGTTTGGGAGTGGCCTCTTGGAATTACTTTATCTTCTTGTTCATCCTAACCAGATAACTCTATTCAGAACTGAGGATTCACATCTTTTTCAGTCACTTGATCTATGATCATGTAGGGACTGACTGATGGTGACAGATAAAACATTTACCTAAGTAGTGTCAGAACTTGGGGATTTATATATGAAAAGGAAGGGGGTAGTGTTTCCAGATTGCTGGGCTGGAGGGGAGAACTTCTGGAAAATCACACATTCAAGATCCTAAGTCTTCACAGACATAAAAAACAAATTTATGGTTACCAAAGAAGAAAGAGGACGGGGGAGGGATAAATTAGGAGCTTGGGATAACAGATGCACACTACTTTATATAAAATAGATGAACAACAAGGTCCTACTGTATAGCACAGGGAATAATATTCAATATCTGTGATAACCTATAATGTAAAAGAATTTGAAAAAGAATATATCTATATAACTGAATCACTTTGCTGTACCTAGAAACTAACACAACATTGTAAATCAACTACACTTCAAGTAAAAAAAAAAAAGAGAGAGATCCTGAGTCTAATCTAAGACTTGCTGCTTTGAAGAGAGCTTTAGCTGTGAAGAAGTACATGGTGCTTCCCAAGGCCAGTACCTCCCATTGCTAGGTACCCAAAATACCCCAGATGGGTTGGTGTTGTTAACAGTAGTAATAATTAAGCAGTGATTTTGGTAGTCATGAGAACTAAACACGTGATAGCAAAAACTTGAGTCATTGAATTGTATGGAATTGTATGTATCTACCTGATAAGAGTGTAGAATTCAGAACATTGTATTTATAACATCCAGATTGCTGAAGGAATATGCCAGATATTACATTTTTTCTGCCCAGATTTTTTTAACTGACCAGTTGTATTTCTTTTTTTTTTTTCATAAATAAGTCAAACACCTCCCTAAATGCCACCCCTTAAATATAGTCTCACAGCTTCAAAGGAAGAAGTCAATTTGACAAGTATATTTATTGAGTTATTATTTATTTTTCCTCACACTTGTTTTTTAAGAGCATTAGATCATTATTTCTGAACTTTATCCTACATTTTGTTTTCTTTTGTGTAGTGAGACATAAATCAAGGTTTCCTTTGTGTTTATTAACCTGTGATCTTCCAAGATGGGTTGGTTTCTTTACTGAGAGCTAGATTTTGCATATGGGCTGTGCCATAAGTATAACTGATTGATTGCATGCTGATAACTTTTCTCTCTTTCTGATGCAGAAACTCAGCTTACACATGGTTAATGGAAAGGAGGTTGACCTCTTTCTGAAAGGATGCTGCTGGAGTCCACCCTAAGGGCCCTCAGAGGGTGGCAGTCGGAGTGGGTGGCAAGTGCCCGGCTCCAGTAAAGAGAAATGACCCCTCTCTCTGAGGACTGGGTCTCTGCTGCCACTCACTCTTGCTCCAGATCATTTCTGTCTGTGTGGTGACTTCTTCCCAGGAGTTTTAGCCTCATTATCTCATGTCTGGAAACTCTTTGGGGGATAGAATGAGAAGGCTGTGCCTGGGGGAATCCCTCTCCCGCCCACACCTACTAGCTTTTGGCTTCAGGCAAAGTCCTGGTGAGAGGGGGGAGGTGCCACGCCACCAGTGTCGCTGCCCAGGTGCTGTGAGCCTGAGGATTTCTGGGTCAGGATTCTGCAGATGTAGCTGACAGGGTTTTCTACCACTTTTCAGTTAAGTCGGTAAAGTGTTGACATCTTTTTTACATATATGATAAGGAGAAGGGAGGCAAGCAGTCCTGAAAATGAAAAAGAAGGCAGTTTTTAAAATGTGAAATCTACAGGCAGCAATTTTCCTTTCCTGTATGTGAAAATAACACCAGGAACTTTAGCACACGGGCAGCATCTCATGGGTATAGCTTTCATTGCCTCTTTTTATTCTCTTCCTTAATATTTCCCACTTAACACAAACTTCTTTCTTTCTTTCTTTCTTTATTTTTGGCTGCATTGGGTCTTTGTTGCTGCGTGCAGGCTTTCTCTAGTTGCGGTGAGCAGGGGCTACTCTTGTTGCGGTGCACGGTCTTCTCATTGCGGTGGCTTATCTTGTTGCGTAGCACGGGTTCTAGGCACATGGGCTTCAATAGTTGTGGAACGTGGGCTCAGTAGTTGTAGCTCGCGGGCTTAGTTGCTCCGCGGCATGTGGGATCCTCCAGGACCAGGGCTCGAACCTGTGTCCCCCGCATTGGCAGGCGGATTCTTAACCACTGCACCACCAGGGAAGTCCTTAACAGAAGCTTCTAAATGTGTCTAATGGCCATGTGTGCCTCCTTGGCTACCATCACAGCACCTGCATAAAAGGTTTGTTGCAAAGAGTCATTCGTAGTTTAAAAAAGGATTTTTTGCTGAACTGTGCCAGGATGTTATAAAAACTGTTTATAACATACCTACTGAGGAGTCCCTGGAATGTGGTAGTTTTCTTCTTTCCCTTTTCCATAACAGCAAATGAAAACAAGGAATGGAGACTATTTTTTTGTTATTATTGAAGTATAGTTGATTTGCAATGTTGTTAGTTTCAGGTGTACAGCATAGTGATTCAGTTTTTTATATATATATATATATATATATAAATTTTCTTTTTCAGATTCTTTTCCCTTATAGGTTATTACAAAATATTTGAGTAGAGTTCCCTGTGCTATACAGTAGGTCCTTGTTGGTTATCTATTTTATATATAGCAGTGTGTATCTGTTAATCCCAAACTCCTTATTTATCCCTCCCCCACCTTTCCCCCTTGGTAAAGTTTGTTTTCTATGTCTGTGGGTCTATTTTTTTTAATAATTATTTATTTATTTGGGCTGCACCGGGTCTTAGTTGCAGCATGCGGGATCTTCGTTGCAGCATGTGGACTTCTTAGTTGTGGCATGCGAACTCCTAGTTGTGGCATGTGTGTGGGATCTACTTCCCTGACCAGGGACCAAACCTGGGCCCCCTTGCATTGGGACCATGGAGTCCTACCCACTGGACCATCAAGGAAGTCCCTGTCTGTGGGTCTATTTCTGCTTTTTATATAATAAGTTCATTTATATTATTCTTTTTTTTTTTTTAGATTCCACATATAGGCAATATCATATGATATAGTTTTTTCTCTGTCCGGCTTACTTCGCTTAGCATAATAATCTCTAGGTCCAAGGAACGGAGACTATTAAAGCACAATTAAGCCTGTCAGAGGAGAAGGCAGCATCACCAGGCACCTGTTATTACTCTATGGAGGCATCAGGTGGTCCCTAGCCAGTGTTTTCTCCTAAAGCAAGGTGGTAGCTTCTAGAGTAGGGAAGGGAATTTTGGTGGATTTTGACATTGAATGAGCATTAAGCAGGCATGACGAGTTTATGACTTGTTTTGAAAAAGAATCATAGGAGAGAGCACCTGGATTATTTATCTTGGACATGAAGGAGGAAACAGTTTACATTGGAAAGGAATTTTCCATTTTCCTTGGGAAGGATTGAACCATCTCTAATAATGGAAAGAGGAAAGAGTTAGCAATTTAAACAATTTACATAGCAAATTAATAGCACAATAATTATCCATTTGTTTATTTAAAATGGGCCAGAAAAGCCTACTTTTTTCATGGAAGGTTATTTCATTGCATGTACTAAAATAGAAAAATGCCATACCAAAAAGCTGTAAAAATGAAATAAGACTTTTGAAAATGTATTAATATATAAAATATTTATTACAGAGGCTCAGTAGTGTTTGCATTTAATCATTTTTATTGTATATCAGGGGTTAGTCACTTCATTCTGAATTCTGAAAAATGAACATGAGATGTTTTGCAAGCACTGCTTTTCCTGGAGTGCATTCTCAGTGGGATTTACTGAGGAAATACTTATTTGTTGAGAGGTGGGGACATGTGTCTGTGAGCACATTACAGATGCTTCCCACAGTGGCACTGAAATGATCAGGGGAAGTGAGAAGCAAGCCGGGCCATGTTGCTTCATTGAAATGGATTCTTATCAGTGTGTTAAGTGGAGTGTGGACGAGTTGGGGAAACTTATTCAGGACAACAGAGAGCCAGTGCCTCTCCTCTAGCTCTGTGTTTAGAAGAACACATCCTTCTCTTAGGTTTTTGTGGACACCAGTCTTTGTACTGGTCTGTGTTTTCCATTGTGTGACCTTTGTGTGATGTACGTATGTTTTTCTATTTCCAAAGCATGCATATGTGGTTGTTCAAGTTTTAGGGCCAAGAGTTATGGCATTTGTGATGTAGCTACTTAATAAGCAAGAGTTAATCAACTGACTGATGCTATATTTCAAATGGAATCACAGTGCAGGGCCAAGGAAAGTGGCTCCTCATTGGTAGGTTTTCTGTGTTAAGCTGTGAAGTCCTCAAGGACAGGGTATGCCCTATTCACAGTCAGTTCCAATAGCGTAGACGGTAGGAAAAATATTTTTTCACTAAATTCAGGTGAGTGTCAGAGCTTGCTACTTGAGATGATTTGGGAGCCTTGGATGTTGGTGCATGGAATTGGGTCCATAGCTGCATTCTCTCTCAGCCATTTGGCCAAACTGAGTGGCACTTGGTAGATGGAGCTTGGCACCAACCATTGGCAGTGTTTAGGGCTGTTTAGGAAAAAAAAAAAAAAAAAAGGGCTGTGAAAATGGTAGTACCTTTCAACCTGTTCCATGTTTGAAACACTGTGATCTGCTATCAACTACGTATTCATCTCTGGGAAAGGTTTTAGCTATGATTCCTGGGCTGTGCCATTCCATACAGGCTGCAGAAATTTACAAGGTCATGCTTCAGGCACTAGAGCCATCTTGCGTAGCCATGGAACCTTCCTGGGGTTGATGTGATGTTGAAAAATGATGCTTCCTTGTTTGTGGGTGCACTCGCTGAATGGCAGCTTGTGCTGTTTGGGGATAATTTGAAGCTGACTGAATAGCCCTGGTTGAGAAATGGCAGCAGGAGAGAGAATATGCTAGACTGAAGTGATATCCAACGCTCTGAGTTTGATGCAGAGGTAATTGCAGAAGTGAGGGTTCTGGTGTGTGAAAAAGTTCCAGTCAAGTGCCTCCATTGCTTAGGAAGCATCATGGAATTTCAGATCCTGAAGCAACGTAAATGCAGGAGAGCCTTCATTTCAACCACATGATAGGCTGCATCATGGAGAAAAAGTGATCTTGTTCCACAGTTGGTTAAAGGCACGTATTAATGCTTTCAGTAAGTATTTAGATCCTTACTTCTGTTTCTGCCCAAATGAATTTCTTAACTCAGAAATGTTTGAGGAAAATCTTTCCAATATATGTGATATCATGCCTTCCCTGAGGACTTGATGAGTTTAAGGAATCTTTTAAGCCTACTCTGCCTTTTCCATTTTCAGATTTTCTTCAACTCTTTCTAGGACAACTGAAGTCCAAGCAATCTCTTGAATGGTTTGTGGTGACATCACCAACCTAAAGAGTAGAGAACAATTGGAAATTAGGAGAGGCAGCTAATTTAATTGCAAATAAAGCTTTGCAAGGTTAGAAATTTGTGGTCTTACTAATAAAGTGTATTTAACCACACACATCAAGTTCTGTTTATCATGGGCCTTGAAATAATGTGATTTTATCAGCTAGGCAAATTGCAAAGGTCTGGAGGGGAGAGACCTGGGAGGGGATTGCAATGCAGAGTGGACAGACCAGCTGGAGAGAGGCTAAGGACCAGATCAAAGGTACAGATCCTTCCTCAACTCTGCCATTCTCATTACCATTTCGGACACACAGAGTAGCAAATCCAGTCACATTGTAGCAAATGCCAGGCTTAGGCGTGCATTAGCCTGGCAGGTCTGAATAAAGCTTTTTGCACCTGTAGTTCTCATGCATTATTTATCGCTTGTACCTCTGCTCTTACTCCGCTTATAACTGCACTCCATCTGGAAGAGTGAAGGGTGCACAGGAAATCCTCAGCTCTCGGCCTAGTGCACTTAGAGAAGATGGCCTGCCAATTTGGTAACGGTGATAACTGCAGCAGTATTCTTGGGTAGCTTGCTTTCAGGGCATCTTTAATGGGTGGAGAGGATATAAGGAGGCTATTAGCCTTGGCTGTGCTGAGCTGAGAGTGCTGTCAGCGATCCACTGCACGGATGCCCCCTGCTGATTTCTTCCTTGATTAGTCTTTTCTAATGTTCTTGCCTGGGTGCATCTGTGCTGCAATAGAGAATTAAAATTCATAATCTCTGTTTGGGATCCCGAGGCTGTACTCTGTTCTGGAGCCCAGACGTCTTTTGTTTCCTAGCTTTGCCACTGGAAACAAATATCCTGGCAAGTTGGCTGGGCGTTAGATGAGCAGCATGAACGTGAGAAAGAAAATGCTGGGAATGGAGGTTGGTCAGTTACAGTCTGTCTGACTCAGAAGAGGAGATTCCAGCTGCTGTGGATTAGAAAGGATAGTGTCCTGAATCAAGAAACTGGGCAGGGTGAGGAACAGATCATTATAAGCAAAAAGACAGACTAAATTAGCTCCCTGAAGGAACACTAGCTGCGAATCCCTGCCATTGTCTTCATGAAATCAACAGATGCTTCCCTGCCCCACCCCATTGCTTTTTACAAGCTGAATTAACGTGTTTGACATGGGGCTGGGGAGTGGGTTTTTACTAACTAAAGGTCTGCAGTGATTCATTTCAAATACAAGTACAAGGAGGACACATTTTAGTGGTCCCAGGTGCAGTGACTCAAAGGGCATGGCATAATGGGAAATAGAAGACTGAACTTGACCAGGTTGGGAAAAACTGGAAGAGGTGAGCAGCTGGAGAGGAGACTTGACCTTTGGCACATTCAGTAGGCCCTATTCTGGGGAAAAAAGGACTGTAGTGTCTGAAAAGAATGGTGGCAGGTAAGAGGCACCTGGGTGACATAAATGTGTATCCTAGTGGTGACCCTAGGAGCAGGCAGCATTCCGAGACAGTACACATAGATCCAGGCAGACCAGGCCCCTCCAAGGTGACTGAGGTTCACAGAAAGGATTCCATGGCTCCCAGACCTAAAGGAACTGGCTGCCGGACAAGTTACCAAGACACAACATAAGATATTACAGGATAAAGATAGGACGTGGTTCTTCTATGGGGAAGAGATGGGTGGAGTTTGACTTTAGTGTCTAGATCATGAGACACTCGAAGGTAAATACCATATATTAAACAAAGAAGGTTCTAAATATTTGTTGAATAGGTAAACATGGAAAAAACTGTTTCTTGATGTTGAAAATAGACTCAGAGGTAGTCTATCTGCAAGTGTAATATAACGCTGGATCTGCTGGTGAGCTGACTTAGATGTCACCAGCAACCCTCTCCCTACCTCCCCCTACCGTAAGGGCAGCTTTAGTCACCTCAGGACAGGCTGAGCCTGGCTGGGGGAAAGGGAGCTCGCTAGAGCCTGATCAAGGTGTTCTAGTTGAGTGGAAGAGAACGGTAGATGCAGAAAACACAGGTTACTCTAGCACACCACCGCCTGATTTTCAAGGATGGACTACATTTCGGTTTGTAAACTCAGTGAATTTATACTCTTTCTATTTTTCCAGAGGATTTAAGGAAGCATTCTAGAGTACTTACATATAACCTGATATGACAAAAACAGGTGACAGTATTGGACACTCCAGTCTGTGTGCATGGGCTGGCCCACTTTTGTCGTCTCCCATCTGGGGATGGTGTTTTCTCTGCGTGTGACTGCATTTGTGACGTTTGCCCTGGAAGGTCAGTTAATCTTGCACTACGAGTCCATGTTTTGAGTCACGTTTAATCACATTAAGTTTTTTCTACAAACACAAACTGTGAAGTTCAGTCTAGATTATCATCTAAGTAATACAGGTTTTGAAACCCTGGTTTTACTTTATAAGCAACAGTGAATGGGAAGAGTAATATTCAACTCCCTCTTTTTTAATCAGTCCAAGCTGCATAAAGTAAGTTTTTGCAGCAGAAATTGTAAAAGAAGTCAACCTCTAGACTTTGGATGCTTTTACTGAAATAATAACATGTTGTACAAAGTATTTGTGAGGCAAATCAAATTACTCAGTTGTTGATAAATGTGTGTATTTGTGTGTGAGTGTGTGTACACCCGTGAGTGTGCAGAGTTCTGTCATGGGATGAATTTGTGGCAGGACGCTCTCTGAGTGTGGCCTTCCTACCACCAGAGACAGAATCACCTGGGGTGCCATTAAAATATAGCTTCTTTGGCCCTACTTTCCCAATCAGAATTTCTTGAGGCCAGAGTCTGTCAATCTCTAAACAAGTGCACCCCACCTCCCATGATTCTGACACATAGGGGATATCAGGATGAGTGATTTTTTGGACGATATGTGATTAACACTAAGTGAATAGCAAGTAAGAAAGGGAAAGGTCATTGGAGATGGTGTTTGAGGTGTTGAGAAAAACTTTATAGGCAATGTGGAATCTGAATTTTTTTTAGGTTCTGAGACAAGAGATAGACATTTTATGCACAAAGAATGGCTTAAGCAAAAGGTAGAGTTTAAAAGAAGGTAAATAGACCTGCACCATCAGAGTGAAGGCTTTGTTGTTTACCCTAGGGCAGTAGAAGATACTGGGATGGGGCATTGAGAGGCAGGAATGAGACTGGGCTGTAAAACCACTGAGAGTAACATGTGATGCTTTGGACCCCATAAGTTTCCTTCCTGCTTCCCACCTGTCAGAAAGTGAAATAGGCATGGCCTCCAGAATTTTGGACCAGAAAAACTAACCACATAATTACAGGAGGAACACTATTTGGGAGAAAAGCATTTGGTTTTGAGCTATTTGCTTAAGACAGAAAGATCTGGACAGAGGTGAATGTGTTCAGATAACATCTTCCCAATACAAAGATATCTTTGTTTCCACTGTTTTCTGCCATGAACCTAATCTTAGACTAACATCATAATTTCAACGTAAAGCTCATTTTTACAAATGCCTCCGTCATACTCACTGTGAGCATGTGTGCTGTGTTTATTAGCATACATTAGGACAGCTCTTCTAAGCCTTTTGTTCCCTTCTCTGCAACCAGCCTAGTATAAGAATTGAGAATAGGGGTCTTAGTCAATTACATTTCCCTCTTTTTCCTTCATTTGGTGCTCAGATGAACCCTGTGAGGCAGATGAAATTGACAGGCTTTGTTAGCCCGTTTAAGCTGAGAACCTGAGTCGGGGAGAAGCTAAGATTTGTGCTCTGTGGCTTGCAGAGCTAAATGAGGGAGAAGCCAGGCCAGTGCCTTTCCTCTCCACTTGCCATGCCTCCTTTGAATGGACCTGCTGATTTCTTTTCTGGAACTCTAGGGATATTCTCTCCTTGACACAAGTGTAAAGCCTATAGACTGCTGGAAATCATTGTTTTCCAGTCACAGATTTCTTACAAAATTCAGAGACTTATTAACATTCTTTGGACTTTTGTCGTAGGATTAGGTTTATCATCTAAAAGAAAACATAATAGGAAATACTGGACACTTATATTCTTGTTCGAAACACTTGATACATATTGACTTATTTCATCCTTATCTTAACCCTATGAAGTAAGAACTATTTCTATGGCTATTTTAGAGGTAAAGAAACCGAGGCGCAGAACTGATAAGTACTTGAGTAAGACTGCACAGGGAGGATGGAAAGAAAAGAAAAACAAAGTTTCTTTGGGGCTCTCCAGGCTGGGATAAAATGTTGCTGATGTGAGTACTCGATGGCCATCATTCCTCTTGTGTGACTCTGTAGTGTACTGTCTTCTGAGATGCTGATTATAGTATCTCACTCATAGGACACGCTGATGGTTGCAAATTGGATGCGCTTTAGTGGGTTTAGAGATTTCTAATTGAATATACTTCTGATAATTGAAGTTTCACAGAAATCCTTCATTTTTTAATTTAGTCACTTCCACATACAAGGCATTTTGGGGCTTATGTAGGATTGTAGATCACAGGTCCCCCAAAGCTTACCATAACATTTTTGAATGTATGTTGTAGGGCTGAAGATAAAGAATGAGGTTTAAACTTTCCAGGGAATAATTTCTTTCCCATTTCAAATAAGATTTCAGCCATTTGGAAGTGATGTTACTATTCAATATCTTATTAGTAGACATGACTTTCCTCATTATTTTTATTTCACCATATCTTAGTTCTTCTTTTGTTTTAATCTGGACTTTGACCCATTAAAATAAATGTTTTGCTGGTTTGTTTTCTTAAATGATCAAATGGCTAAAGTTTATTGAAGCTCTCTCCTATGTGCTGTGCAGTGGGTGAGCACCATGATACAAAAAGAAATTTGAAACATAGCACCCACCATCAAGGAACACAGATGTCTCTCTCATCCATTACCTTCCTCCTTCACCCTTCATAATATGGACTGTGTCGTAATTTCCATTAGTTTTCTGAATATTTTAAAATTTTCCCTTCTACCCCATTACCTACTTATAGAATTATACTGTCCTCTTAAGCTGTACTAGTTTCTTAACTTGTTGTATTCCTATCCTCCTGTTATACAAATCTGGTCTAGTCTTCTTCCATTTATCACTTTCCAGTGGCTCTCCAATGCCCTGGCCAAAGGGCATGGTGAAGACAGGCAGAGGTTCTTCATCCCCTGGCCTCTGCCCACTTTCCTGGCCTCTCTGCCAATTCCCTGGCAGTGCTTTTGCCCCCTGTGTCTCTCTGCATTTTTCTTGCATTAAGATACAACATTCTTGCCCTTTGTCTGTGTGCTACCACTGTGAAAGCATCTCCAGCTTTCCTCCTCAACCCCAAAATAATCCTTCTCCATGTTTTCATATCCCCTTGTACCAGTCTTTCACAAACCTATCTCATTGCATTGCAATTCTTTACTTGTCTGTCTGTCCCCTGTGCTGGACTCAGAGTAAGCTGCTTAAAGCCTACAGTTATGTCCTGTCTATACTTTATGGCCCGCATGCACGTAGTAAGTAATCATTATGCAATGTTTAAATGAAAGAATGTGCGTGCTTTTATGGTTCAAACTAAAATAGTTCAAAAGACATAATACTGGACTTTAGGAACCCAGAGGGCATCAATTGTTATTCTCCTCTCTGCTGGGCCCTCAATTCTTGGCCGGAGACCGGGCACAGAGTAAGTGCTTAATCAGTATTTGTTGCATAAAGAACTGGATGAAGATCAGCAAGGAGTATCATGAGTAGGAAAGCACTTGATTTGAACCCTGGATCTGGAAGAATAAGTAGGTTTTCTTGAAAGGCAGCAACCAGTGAAGGCATTCTAAAGCTGGTAATTACTATGAACAAAACACTTGGGAGGAAGAGGAGTTTGCCTTTATGGGAGCTGGATCATTATTTTTCCTTTCTGAATGGTTGCTGTGTTTATGGTGCAGATGAAAAACTACCAGGTGTTTTTTTTTTCCTGATTGACTGATTGCAGGAAGAAAATGACTATACCCATAAAAGTATTGAACTGTCTTCGGTGAATGCAAAGAACAATTATTTGATAAGTATAAAGTATGGTTTAGACTGTTATGTTCTGGCATCATTAATGGACAAGTAATATGTTGGCTGATGTATCTCCTGTGAAGGTTGCTTGGAAGCTGAGAGTCTGCAAGGGCATTTTGGGGAAATGACCCTAAGAATTGAGGAGGCTCATCATATCAAGGAAAGCCAGGAGGGGCTGTGAAAGAGATAAAGATTAGAACAAAAAGAGGAAAGAGTGGATCTTAGATCTCTTTGTTCTACTTATTTTCATCAAATGAAAGCAGCAATTACATAAGTTATTTCAATTAGGTAGCAATTGTGATGGTTCCTTGCGTTGCTATGAACCGGGCTGTTGTAAGTGCATTCTTGTTGGGAAATATGACACGTTATCTGAAATCCCACCCCATTTCATGACCAGTGCCACTGACAATAAAGTGCACCTTAGATTTTGTAGGTTTTATGGATGATAGCACCTATTATTTGGGCTTTCTGGACTTAAGGGGAAATTCACAGAACTGACATTTCAAATAAATAACGTTTTTGAAACACTGCCATGCTCACACTAAACAATGGCGCTGAAGGTGGGTTCTGAGTAGAATTTTAATTCTGAGGAAGACGATAAGCATGCAAGTTTGACTTTTGTGCAGTGCCATTGATAATTTCCGCTAGGACTGGTGCATTTATACTAGAGTTCACCGGGCCAAGTAGACTTAATTATGAGGTGAAATAACACACTCTTTGACTTTATTTGCATCTGTGCTGGTGGCAGAATAGGAAATTCAAATTATGGGAAGAACTGTTGGGCCACCCGCAATAATATTGTGATGAACGTGAAACTCAGAAATGTTGAAATAGCAAATGGACGAAAAAATAAGATTCACCTCATGCTCACTCTCAGTTTTATTCATGGGGGAATCTGGGAGATAGAAACATGTCTCAAATATTTTAAAGAAAATGTCTGACTTTAGTAAACTTCCTTTAAAAAGTTTATTTTTAAATGTTTAAAATTTTAAAAATATTTTAATAATCCATGGAAGATTATCCTCAGGATTATTAGGAAAATTTTTAAAAGGAGTGTGGATATATTTAGAATATAATGCTACTGACACATTGTCACTTTAAGGAATGGAGGGCGAATACATACATTTATTAGTAATAGCTAACATTTACTGAACAGTTAACAGTTTAGCAGATACTGTTTTAAGTGTTTCACAAGTGTTAACTTGATCTTCCAATAAGTAGTATGTGAGGTAGGTATTATTATTATCCCCCGTTTTATTGAAGCACAGAGATGTCAAGTAACCTGCCCTAGGTCACACAGCTGGTAAGTAGTGGAATTGGGACTTGAACTTGGACAATATCTAGTTCCTGTGCTTTTAAACATTAAAACATACTGCTCTGTGTTTGCAGTTGTGGGAGTTCTCTTTGTAGTACACAACCTTTACTTCCAGATTTATTCAAAAAGCAAGGGCACAACCAGTAGTTAACAACACCGAGAAATTCTGTAATTTGTGTATCTGCCTCAAAGGCCGTAAGATCAGGGTTGTTAAAGTATTTCAGTAAGGAGGCCATTAGACTCAGGTGACTGATGCCTTGGTCACCTAGGTGAGCAAACCAGAACTTAAGCCAGAGTCAATACACTTGAATCCAAGAAAGTGAAACTTAAGGACACCCAATCACAAACAGCCAACAAGACTTTTTCAAATAAGGCAACCACTTAACGCTATAAGCAGTCAAGTACAGTTGGGCCTTCCTATCTGTGGGTTTTGCATCCTCAGATTCAACCAACTAGGATAGAAAATTTTTAAGAACTTCCAGAAAGTTCCAAAAAGCAAAACTTGAATTTTTTGCAACTATTTACATAGCATTTACATTGTATTAGGTATCACGAATAATCTAGAAGTGATTTAAAGTATGCGGGAGGATGTGTGTAGGTTATATGCAAATATTACATCATTTTATATAAGAGACGTGAGCATCCATGGATTTTGGTATCTGTAGGGGGTCCTGGAACCAGTCCACAGTATTCCTGTGGATACCGAGGGAAGACTATAAATTCTTTGCTTTCACATTTTCACAATGAAAACATTGCCCCTAGCTCCTCTAGGTGGAGGCGCTCCAACCACTTTTGGTTTGGTACTGCTCAATGCCAGTGCATGTTTGCTCATAGACTTTTCACAATTTTAATGTGCCTTAGTTTACCTTTTAACAGGTTTCAACAATGACTTAAGTTTCATTACTTGCAGAATTCAGCAAATTGCATCTCAACATTCACTGATTAAAGTCATGGTCTCAGTTTTAACTGATTGGCTGGTTTATATGCTTAAAATTCAATATTGATATTTACAAGTGGGCACATTGGCTTTGATTAATTGCTGAATTTAATTCTGTGTAGAGTGCTTCTTATTCTGTAATCAGCATTGCTGATTTAATAATCAAGTACCCCTGTTTCCAAGATAATGACATTAGGTACCAAAAATGACAATTTGAAGATTGACACATTTCTTTTCAGTCGAACTATAAACTTGTTCCAAGAAGAGATTCCCTCCTTTCTCATGCTCTTTTTTTCTTCTTTCACTTTCTTCACAAAAATTGTATTAAATGCTTACGTGCCAGACTGTGCTAAATGATATGGTTATGAACAGGATGGTCATGGCCTCTCCTTCTATAGTATAAGTTCTGTGACACTTCAGCACAGAAAAACTTGTCTTTCTTAACAGCAATTTTTGAGTTGGAATGAAAATGTTTTATAGAAATATTCAAATTTTAACTCATTGCATGACCACTTACACAATCATATGTCTAATTTAATTAGGTCAGAGAAATTGTGGTGGTGTGAGTTTAAGTTAGTGAAAATAATGACTTAGAAATGTTTTATTTACTGTGTTTATTGCATGTAGTAACCCCCTGTCATAGCTTGGGCTGCTAAAACAAAAATATCACAGACTAAGTAGCTTAACAATAGAACTTTATTTCTCACTGTTCTAGAGACTGGAAGTCTAAGATCAGGGTGCCAGCATGATAGGATTCTGGTGAGAGTCCTCTTCCTGGTTGTTGTATCCACACATGCTAGATAGAGAAGAGAGATCATCTCTCGTGTTTTTCGTTTAAGGGCACTACTCCCACTCATGAGGGCTCCACCCTCATGACCTAATTACCTTTCAAAAGCTCCACCTCCAAATGCCATCACATGGGGGGCTGATTAGGGCTTCACCCTAGGGATTTGAGGACATTCAGTCCATAGCATGGTCCACACTGTTTCTAGCTAGAGAGCTGCCATGTGTAATAAAATTTCAAGTGAGCATGTTTGACACTTGGTTAGGCAATAGATATTTATTGGACACCTACTATGTGCCAGGGCCGGGCTGGGTGCTGAGT
Source organism: Balaenoptera borealis (assembly GCF_965194805.1). NCBI lineage: Eukaryota > Metazoa > Chordata > Mammalia > Artiodactyla > Balaenopteridae > Balaenoptera > Balaenoptera borealis. The sequence goes on along the minus strand of NC_138871.1, from coordinate 44,365,320 downwards.
TATAGCAGTGAGCAAGATGCAGCACCTCTCCTTCCGCACAAGATGATCTAGTAAGATACTGCCAGACTCAATGTGATTATCGTCCAAAGTGGGTTACATTTTTCTCTTTCCTAGCTGTTGTTATCTTAGAAAGGCATTTTGCCTAATTCAGGTTGATTGATTGAAAATTCAGAATGAGTGGTTTTGCTAGATTCAAAATTTATGTGACTTTCTTAATAATTTAGATTTTTAAGCTGGAGATAAGGTTAAACATGTAAAGAATTTCTAGAACTTCAGCCCAAACCAAAGAAATCGAAGGGGGTCATCTTCATAATTTACTTCCTGTGCCTTGAATAGTTGAAATTGGAGTCTTTTTGAGTAGTTTATTATAAATGTTTTTAAACTCATTTTTCTTCATTTCCTTGCATGTTATAGTCTTACCAGTTAAAGGGATTGCCTGCTTTTAAGTATGCAAAACAAGAAAAGTAGTAAATAATGAAATTCACCATGATGAAATATATTAATTCCATAACACAGAAATTATCATCTGTGCTTTAAAAAAGCTGGGTTTAAGTCCAGTGTAATCAGATCAGCTTTTCAGTGGAGTCAAGCTCCATGCAGCCCTCGCTCATTCGTAGGAGTGACCCTGGTGCCTCGCCCAATGATAAGAGGTAGTCTAGAAACTTAATGAACCAATAGCTGTTGAATAAATGGCCCTTTTTCTTCTACTGAGTGACACTGATACGTGGAGACTTCGGGTTTGCTCTTCTTTATGGATGTATGCACGTAAAAGTAATAATACTTAGCCTATCATTGATTATTTTGTACCAGTTATTTATTTCTTATGCTTACAGCAATTCTACAAAATATTGTTACCTTCATCTTACAGGCGAGGAAACTGAGAGTCGGGGAGATTAAAAGTAGTGTACCTAATAATTGGCAGCACCACGATTAGAACAAACGTCCCTGTGGCTTCAGGGCCCACGCCTTGTCCATATCTGGGCTGTTTTACTTAGCAAGCAAGATGGTGGATCTAGTGATGGCTCAAGTGGAAAGAGCAGGATACACACACGGCCCAAGTGCATCCCAGCACCGGCCTGCAGTGAAGCAAAGTTGGTAGAATAGCCTGTAATGGTTGTTATGTAGTTCTACTCCTTCCAATGTCAAGATGTTCCTGCCTGCTTCCGGCTTTGCTGCAGAAGATGTAATACCTTTGACTGAAGCAAACCTGATATAAAATGATTTGACATAAAGAAACTTGGATTTACCCAGAGCAAAAAAATCTTTTCCAGATACATCTGTTATGTACAGAGAGGTGGATATGACTCATATATAGGACTGACTTCTTGAGTGCTTTGAGCAGCGGCAATTGACGGTTGAGGTAAGCTTGTCGTGAGTAACAATGCAGGGAAGAAAGGCCTTTCTGAGCACAGCCCTCATGACGTCATTGTCAGTAACAAACACTTAAATGTCTTCAGGAAGCACATTTTCCATGAGTCACTCCCATTCTGAAGTTCATTCACTCCGAGAGCGTCCTGTTTTTACTCTCATAGCATGACTAGACGTTTAAGGACATGACCTGGTGGTTTGACAGCAGCCCAAACCATTGTGGGCAGATCTCGACATTTCCTCAAACTAATCATGAGAAGCCAGTGTAGTTCACCATTTTCAGACATTTTTTCAAATGAGACTTTTTTCCCCCCAAGACTTTATAGTTTGGAGAAGTTTTAGACTTAACAACAAAATTGAGAGAAAGGTACAGAGTTTTCCCATATACCCCCTGCCCCACACATGCATAGCCTTCCACTCTATCAGCATCCCTCATCAAAGGGGTACATTGGTTACAACTGATGAACCTACATTGATACATCATAATCACCCAAAGTCCATAGTTTACCTTGGGGTCCATTCTTCGTGTTGTACATTCTGTGGGTTTGGACAAAAGTATAATAGCAGATATCCATCACTTTAATATCACATAGGTTACTTTCACCACCCTAAAAATCCTCTGTGCTCTGCCTGTTCATCCTTCCACCCCTCTCCTGGCAACCACTGATCTTTTTTTTTTTTTTTTTTAAATAATGTGAGTTTTTTTTTTTTTTTAATTATTATTTATTTATTTATTTATTTTTGGCTGTGTTGGGTCTTCGTTTCTGTGCGAGGGCTTTCTCCAGTTGCAGCAAGCGGGGCCACTCTTCATCGCAGTGCGCGGGCCTCTCACTATCGTGGCCTCTCTTGTTGCGGAGCACAGGCTCCAGACGCGCAGGCTCAGTAGTTGTGGCTTACGGGCCTAGTTGCTCCGCGGCATGTGGGATCTTCCCAGACCAGGGCTCGAACCCGTGTCCCCTGCATCGGCAGACAGACTCTCAACCACTGCACCACCAGGGAAGCCCCACTGATCTTTTTAACTGTCTCCATTGTTTTGCCTTTTCCAGAATGTCATATAGTTGGAATCATACAGTAATATAGTCTTTTCAGATTGGCTTCTCTCAGTTAATAATATGGATTTAAGATTCCTCCATGTCTTTTCATGGTTTGATAGCTCATTTCTTTTTAGCATTCAGTAATATTTCATTGTCTGGATGTGCTACAATTTGTTCATCCATTCTACTGAAGAAGAACATCTGAGCTGCTTCCACAAGAAAGAGATTTAATTGATGTTCATTAGAATGTTTCTGTTCTGAAACTCACTCTTTGGGCTGTCTATACCTCTGTAGGAAGAACTCCTTGTTCCTGCCTAAACTATTTTGGACTAAAATGGAAGACAGTGTTGGGGGAGCTCTCATCAATTGATACATGCAAGGGTTCTGGGTTCAGCCAATGTCATCTCAGGAACGGGAATTTCTTTAGGGCACTGTGGAACTGTGAAGATCCACTTAAGATGGGAGTTAACAAGATTGAACTTTCTTTTGGACTCGTAAAGATCTGGGTTCAAATCCTGACTGCTATCTTCTAGTTATCTGAATGTTAGTGAGGGTTGGGGAGACTTAATTTCCCTGAACTTCACTTTCCCTCAACTGGAAAATTGAACCTAATAATACCTACTGTGGATGTTTTATGTAAGGTTTATTCACTGTTGATACTACCATTCACTGAAAGCAAAGAGGGGCCTTCAGCCAGAATGGCAATTATTTGTGAGTGGAAGGAAAGAGAACTGGTATTTATTAGATGTCCACTGAGTCCAGGCCTTTGGCAGATCTGTAGTCTCATTGAATCTGTGCACGGTGCACTGTACAGTCCAAAGTAAGTTTCTTTGGCCTTGGAGTCGATGCAGTCCTAGCCTTGCAACTTACAGGCTATTGCCTGGAGAGAGAGAAGGCTGTACCTTTGGGAAAGCTAGGGGAGTCTTCTCCTTTAAAAACCAGAATTCCCTTTTGGAGGTGGAAAGGAGAGGTGGCTTCCCTAGATCCCAAAGTTCCAGACTCTAAACTAGACCTTGAGACTGCTTCCTGTAGAAATAACCTGAAAATATTATTAATATGATAATTCTGCTGTGTTGAGAGTTAAGATTTATTTTGTTTAGATGGAAACCTAGGCATTCCTTCTGTGGGAAAAAAGAGAAAAAACGTAGAATATGAATTTATGTGTCAAAACTGTTTTAAAATTTTTATTTATTTATTTATTAGCTGCATTGGGTCTTCGTTGCTGCGCGTGGGCTTTCTCTAGTTGCGGTGAGTGGGGGCTACTCTTCGTTGCGGTGCGTGGGCTTCTCATTGCAGTGGCTTCTTTTGTTGCAGAACACAGGCTCCAGGCATGCAGGTTTCAGTAGTTGTAGCTCGAGGGCTCTGGAGCGCAGGCTCAGTAGTTGTGGCGCACGGGCTTAGTTGTTCCGCGGCATGTGGGATCTTCCTGGACCAAGGCTCGAACCTGTGTCCCCTGCATTGGCAAGCGGATTCTTAACCACTGAGCCACCAGGGAAGTCCCTGTGTCAAAATTTTTTCATAAGAAGGTAACTACAGAGTAAAATTTTAGATCTTATTTCTTGCTTGAAGACTTTAGAAGAAAGAAAATATGTAGCTTATGACATGAGTCCTTGTAATGGTTAAAATTAAATTTCTTTCTTGACATCGGAACCAGCTCTTCAATCTGATAGGCAACTACGCAGATACAGCTGTTTTGTAAATAAGTTTTATGAACTTCAGCTTGTAACATAGTAAGTGAGATCACCAGCTTAATGATCATAAAAGCTTCACAGACCCTAGTTGGTATCACAGGCTCAGTTTCTAAAATGTTTTATGGTATAGTGATAACTTACCTAATGGCACTGTATAAAATATTGCTCAGAAAGTAATGGTGATGCTGATGGGAGAGGTGACAAGATTGTAACATTTGGTTAATAATAAAAGTGATTTTGAAAATAAACTTTGAATGTAAATTGATACAGCCACTATGGAGAACAGTATGGAGGTTCCTTAAAAAACTAAAAATAAAACTACCATACAACCCAGCAATCCCACTACTGGGCATATACCCTGAGAACACCATAATTCAAAAAGAGTCATGTACCACAATGTTCATTGCAGCTCTATTTACAGTAGCCAGGACATGGAAGCAACCTAAGTGTCCATTGACAGATGAATGGATAAAAAGATGTGGCACATATATACAATGGAATATTACTCAGCCATAAAAAGAAATGAAATTGAGTTATCTGTAGTGAGGTGGATGGACCTAGAGTCTGTCATACAGAGTGAAGTAAGTCAGAAAGAGGAAAACGAATACCATATGCTAATGCATATATATGGAATCTAAAAAAAGAAAAATGGTTCTGAAGAACCTAGGGGCAGGACAGGAATAAAGACGCAGACATAGGGAATGGACTTGACACGGGGAGTGGGAAGGGTAAGCTGGGACGAAGTGAGAGAGTGGCATGGACACATATACACTACCAAATGTAGAATAGATAGCTAGTGGGAAGCAGTCGCATAGCACAGGGAGATCAGCTCGATGCTTTGTGACTACCTAGAGGGGTGGGATAGGGAGGGTGGGAGGGAGACGCAAGTGGGAGGGAGTATGGAGATATATGTATGTGTATAGCTGATTCACTTTGTTATACAGCAGAAACTAACACACCATTGTAAAGCATTTATCCTCCAATAAAGATGTTAGGAAAAAAAGAAAAAAAAAGAAACTTTGGGGCAGTTTGAACTGGGGAAATGAGCCTACTTGTTATTGGTTCATGTTTTGACTGTCACATTTGTTAAATAGCTTTAGGAAGGATTTGAACAAATAAAGAAGCCATCATGTATCCCCTTGGGAAAGTTGTCACTGACTTTGACTGTTGTGCTAGCTGAAGGCAGGAAAGGATGTTAACCGGAAAGCTGAATGCTTCCGAGAAGGCCTGGGGTTTTGGCAGTGGGGATTGAGGTTGGCTTCACAGCACGGTTGGCTGAATGTAAGTCTAGCTCCATGCCTAGACATTAGGGTTGCTTCTTGAGTTTTTATACTATAATGTACACTTTGCCTGATAGAGAAAAAAGGTGTTTTTTTTTCCTCCTTGTATATTTGTACAAGGCCCTGGAGGAGTCATACTGTTCACACCAAGAACCTCAGTTTACCCCGTATGACATATGAAGAACAAGAGGCTTAAAGAAATGGCATACTCCTGGTCCCATCCAACTGTGGCAGGGCTGGAGTCATTTGCTGTCTCCAGTTCCAACTACTGTTTAACCTGCGTACTTATAGTCTCAGGGGAGACAGGGACATGCCTTGGATGAAATGTCATGGCCATGTTCACTGATGCAACTGATTGTTGAGCAGATGTTTGCTTATTTTGACAAGTGGGGGGACAAGTCCAGAGAGGAGGGTTGCCCACAAATACAGGAAGCAGTTTCTAGTGGATCAAAGACCAGTTTAGGATGCAGTGGAGGTTGGTATATATCCTTGCTGGAATCTACCTTTCTGTTACTCCTCTCAACTGCAGCCACCAGAAGCCACAAGAAGTCCCAGGGTTCGTGTGGGACACAACAGGAATCTCAGCGCAATTCTGTTTAGATAAAATGGATTTCTTTTATTCTAACTTATAACAAGGCCCTTACAAAGTTGGACCATGATGATGATTTTATATTAAGAACCAAGTCAATCTGCCCAGACCAATCAAGCAAACAAGACAAAAAATTGATCTACTTCCGCTTTACTTTATTGGATTATCTGAGCACATTCTTAATTGATTTCATGTTCCCTGGGTTTAGTATTACTCTGACTGATTATTAGAAGTCTTTTAAAAAGTTTTTATATGGCTACATCTGAGAATGCTCATTTAAGAATGCCCCAAAAGTGGAAAAAGAAAAATGAGATTCCTACTGTTAAAGCTGTTCCCTTCACATCTAAGTGTGTGAGGTCTACAGCACTCTGTACCGCTGAGAAAAAGCAGCAGGCAGGAATTCTTCCAGGAAGCAAAATGGAAGCAAGGTCATATGGAAAACTGCACGTGCTTTTTAGGAAGAAAGGATTAGTCCCATCGAATTTTTCACTTGAGGTTTACAGTTGTGAATAGACAGAAAGTGAAGACTGTTGAATCCCTATTCATCCTACAGCTTGAGCCGTTTGTCTCTCTCTTGAATTCATACCTTCAAGGAACTCTTGATCCTTGCAATGCTGGCAACTTTTAATTTAGGGAGAGAATGTCAACTATGACATTTTCTACCCAAATTTCCTGTAAGTTCAGTGGCAGTGTCCTTAGACATTTCCGTGGATATGTTATTCTTATATGCTGGTATTTTGACTTGAAATATAGGAGGGAGAGAATAATTTTGATTTGTATTTGTTCCAGTTTTTTAAATTCTTCAGAATTCTTGGTCCTCTCTGGTGATAAGGCTCGGAGGCAGAGACAGAGGAAGAGAGTACAGACTTTAATGTCTCAAACTCTAGAGTTAATCATCAGGGGCAGCCTTCTTTGACTGTTTCCCATTTCCCTCCTGCCCTCATCACACTGCAGCATTCACACCATCCCTCAGGTCCCAGTGCCTTTTTCCATTTGACACTTTCCATCAATACTTAAACATAGGATTTTGGCTTTTGCTGGCTTCTAGAAATTCTGGTAAGAATTGTTTACAGATTGCTTCTGAAAACTCAAGCTAATGATCTGTTAAGCATTGTCCTGGTTTGGTTGGTTTTGATGCCTTTGCAATAAAGTGATGGTGACTAATATTTAATGAGAATCTAACCATGTGTCAGGCACCATGCTAAGAGCTTCTATGTGAGTTCAGTTCACCTTTACAATAATTCTAAGAATGGAGCAGTAGAAATTCCTCTTTGCAGATGTGAAACCAGCTCTAAAGGCTGAATGACTTGCTCAAGGTCTCACAGCTGTTAGAGGGCAGAGCAAGGATTCAAGCATCCATAGTGCTGTAATACCTTACATCTCAGGGGTAGTCCCCAGACTAGCAACAAGACTGTCATCTCAGCCTGGAACTACTGAACCAAAAATCTACACTTTAAGGCAATCCAAAGGTGACTTGAACGCACATTAATACTTGAGAAGCACTGCTGCACTCAGAAGTCTGATAAAGTGGAGACTGCAGTAGACAGGAGGGTCGGGACACTTGCTTCCTGGTGGCGCTGTTGAGGTGTGATGTTGGGCGTTTGCTTTTCGAACTGTGTCTGAAGCAGGAGGTAGGAGCAAACAAAGAGAAGCATTGTGGTAATGGTAACCTAAGGAGTAATTTTTGGGGTGTGGAAGCACCATCATCACTGTCATTATCACTAGTAAACATCCATTAAAACCTTCTTTAAATGGCAGCTCTCAGTTGATGGAATGATTTAGAATGCCTCTGTCTGTTATGAGACATTTATCGGGAGAAAATGGGAGCCTAAATCAGAATTTCTTGGACTGAGTTTGAGTAGCTGGAGACAGTGCTAAAAAAGCAAGGAAATCATTTTTAATTAAATGTTTATTGTAGTTACCACAGTGGTTTGTGTTTACATTTATAACGTAATGCGGTTGTATTCTGATATAGCTACAACTTATGATGAATTGGGCCCTTTGTGTAATCAATGTGTACCAAGCATGATGCCCCTATTATAGGCTTTGAAGAAGAACTTTAGTGCTTTCCATGATTATGAAGATTTATGATTATTCTATCTTTGCTTTTATGACATTGTAGATCGTATTTGTGACAGCTGTAATACCGAATCCTTGGTCAGAAATAAGCATCCAATTACTGTATAGTCTCAGCGGGAAAACATGATTGCTTTATGAGAGTCCACTTTATAAAGTGATTGTAAGTATTTTAACTTGGCGAAAAGGAATTACTATCTGCACAGCACTTTCATTTTAACATTCATTTATTTGATATTTATTGAGTGCCTACTCTGTGCTAATCACTTTCATCTCTAATTTTGAAAATCTGACAGTATTCACCAGTCCTGAAGCTGATTTGATAATAATGTTTCTGGAGTTTCACATGAAGAGAATAGACTTGTGGTCTAGGTTTTGATCCTGAAATACAAGAGCATGATAAGTAAGTTTGTAGAGTTCTTTATGCTTCCAAAATGCTTCATATACACCATGCTGTTTAACCGTCACGTGGGTCAGGGTTGAACATGCTCATTTGATCGAAGGATTGATGAGTCAGATGGTCTTACTGTCTTTTGTATCCTGAAAGTCTTTTGTTGTGAGCAGAGATGATCAATTGTCATTTTATTGCCTGACTGTTCATGGCTGTTACTGTTTGTACTATCCAGTTGGCCACTAGTCATGTTCTTTTTTATGGTAACTTTGTCTTCTGTTTTTATCTTAATAGTCATTTATATCATATTTATCTTTGTATACATTTCAGTTTTACTTTCCTAATAGCCTGTGCAAATCTCATGTGTGTTATATTTCTTTATGTTCCTTATATTACCTGGTGCCTCATAGGCCCTCGATAAATTTAGTTGAATTTTAAGCGGGAATAAGGAGAACTAATATCCTGCCATGCAAAATGATTTGCATCCTGCCCTCATTTGTTTCATTTCCTAGGCAGTGCTTTTTTCTCTAGGTCAGTCAAGGCTGGGACTGCTGTTTCTCTTTTCCAGGTTCTCACTTTAAGCCATGTCTTTGCCCAGCAGACCATGATACAACAAAGAGGATTTGGAGCCCAATATACTCAGTTTTGCCAAATGTTCACTGCTCTGATAAATCATCTATCGGCTAAGCTAACTTTGGGGAATTATCTGTGGAGTTTAATTCTATTTGCTGGCCTCATCTGGTTGCCATGGATACTTGCCGTGGCAGAAGGTTGTCCTACAGGCACCGGTACATGATGTTGCCTGTGGCAACAAATAGCTAGCTGGGTGGCAGAGGAACAGGAATGGGACGTGAGTACTAGGTATTCACAGGGAGGGCAGGGACTTTGCTTGCACCCAGCAGAGGCTGGGGAGTCTTCTAGTCGGATAGTCGGATAGTCGGCGCTGGGCCTGTGGAGGGAGCAAGCGTGTGGTGTCAGGAGATCGTGTTGCTGCAGGCAGTAATCAGCACTGAAAAGGTTTGCTTAGGGCAGCAGGTGTGTTTTGGCGGGTGATCAGCCACCTTGCAATGGGGATTCTGGCGGCAGGTAATCTGCAGAGATCCAGGTGAGCTGGCAGTTGAGATTAGATCTGATATTAAGTAGGATAGATGAGGACCAGGAGGCAAGGGCAGTCTTGAATGAGCTTGGGCACTTAGCTATGGAGGGAGGGGGGAAGGCAGAGCCTCAGGATGGTGCAGAGAGAAGGTGGCGCTGAGGCACAGCTGCCTAACAAAACGGAACCTGGAGTTGGAAGTTGAGAGGTGCTCTGAAGAAAGAGTACTGACCTGGAGTAGGAAAATTCTGAGTCTCGTCCCTGTTCTTCCACATATTAACCCTGCTGTCTCCAGAAATTATTTTGGTTCTCTAGGCCTCAGTTGCCTCATCTGTAAAATGCAGAGGATGGTTTGAGGTGCATTTTCCAACCTGTGACCTGCATGGTGCTGTCCTTTGGGAAAAGCATTCTGTGTTAACATAGTTTGGGAAATGCTGCATGGTCTGTCTTCAACATTGACAAGATTTACAGTATTTGTTATTATCTTCAAGTAGCCAGTGATGACCTGTGATGACTTTTATTTAGCCTAGTGGTTCTCAAACTGATTGACCATAGCGTGTCTTTTCCCCCGGGCAGCTGTTGACTCGGTGAGGGAATCTCGAGCTTGGAAGCACACAGTCTGAGGAAGACTGGGTTCGGTGATCTCCCAGATGCCTGCCAGTGGAGGATACCCTAAGTGTATCCACTGCTCATTTATGAGGCTGCAGACACACAAATGGCTTGTCCAGTTGGAGAGCCACAAGTGGTCCTTTCCTTTCAACTTTAACTTGGTGTCCCTTCCGGCTTGAAAGTTATAGTGGAGACTCGTTGCTGTTTGGAATTTCCTGTCCCCCAGCCCTGGAGCACTGGTCCCCGATTCCCAATCATGATTTAGAGGAAGGGGTGTGGAGGGTGCCTGCGATTGTTCCTCCTTCCTCTCCCAGAGCCTTGGTGTTGGGAGTCAAGTCAGCCTCCCAAAAGCCGCTTCTCTTCCTCTCAGCCCCTTTTGCTGCATCTGTTACATCTTCTGGAAAATGAACCCCCGACACAGGGCATTATTTCAGTCACTGGGAACGTGTTTTCCTCTTCCCCAACAAGTGGTTTACAAAACTTTAGGAATTCTGCCCACTCACCCCACCTCCCATGGGGTTGGCTGAGGTAGTTTCTTAAATGCAATCTGTTTAAACATTTTCTAATCAAGAATAGGAAAAAAATACTAATTGTTTTATCAGGCTGCATTTTGCATAAATAACTTTTTTCCCAGTGGCCTTTTGAGAATGGGGAAATTTCATAAAACAACTCGGTGGAAGTAAAAGTGACTATTTTTTTAGTGATTGAATCAAGCTATGGAAATGACTTGGAGACTGAAAATATTTACCCACATAGCAAGTATTTATTGCAGCTTATACCACGTGTCTATCATTGTGCCTGACATAGTGGGATATCAACCAAGCTCCTGCCCTCAAGGAACTTACACAACTGGGGAAGTAAAACCACCATATGGATACATGAGAATGGAATCCAGTGTTATTCTACATAGCATTTCATTGAGTTAAGGCAATGTATGGTATGAATTCGGAGACAGGAGTGACCATGACAGACTAACTTAGTCAAGGGAGTTGGAAGGACTGCTGAGATGGAAGGACTTGAGGGCCAGGTATTGAAAGATAGGTGGGATTTATAGATTTTACAAAGAAAAGGGCCAGTGTTTAAATGGGCAAAAGCATAAGTAAATCAAACCTCCTCAAAGAAAAGACTTTTGAAACCCTGTTGTGTGCTAGGCTGTGTGTTTTGTAGCAGGGGATGATCATGAGAACTTCCTCTGTGAGGTGGCAAGTGGATGTGTAGGACCTGGGAGAATGAATGTGTAAATAGAGCCACCCCAGGCAGAAAAAATAACAAATCCCAGCCTCCCTGTTTAGTTGAAAGTTGGAACTTTCCCAGCTTGGTGGCAGTGCACAGACCCCCTAGAAGGAGTCGGCTCAGTGCTGGACTTGGTGTTGGGAGACCTGGGACCAGATAGAGTGGTGACAGGGGAGCACAATGCTAATTATAAATAATAGCAATACATTCCTGTATTTGTTAAAAGAACTTCGATAGATATTTGGATCAGTTGATAGCCAAGGAGATTATAAATTTCAAATAAAATGTTGCCTGTTTCCTTTTAGAATCATTCCAAGAACTGCCCCAGTGCCAAATTTGGTTTGGATGGCATTTAACTATTAATCTTTGCCAGGACGCTTATATGATCATATGGACATTTATATTGTTCTCCTATAACCTGTTCTTGGATAGTAGGGACAAAACCAATCTGCTCCCATCTTGGATTTTTTTCTTTTGTATATTTAGAGCCACAGAATTTTATTTCTGCTTTTGACTGGGCACGAGGACCCACACAAAGGACCTTTCTCTCCTGCTGAGTGCACAGATAGATCACTCCAGAGATTTACCTGAGTTTTATTTTTGGCATTGTTACTATTGACAGAAATTGATAGGCTGTTGATGAAGCTAACTGACCAGTTCTCTTGAAGCCTTGAACTGGTTTGCAATTGTAGACCCAATGTTAGTACTTGACTTGGAAAAAGTCACTAACCTTTGCCTAGATCCTTATCACCCTATCTGTTGAATAGTTACGATACTATTGTGAGAATAAAACAAAGTGTCCAGAAAGCACATAGTACGGGAATGTTCTGTTAAATATATTCTATTAGGATATTTGTCTTCAGTACAGACACATGGTTGACTGTCCATAAATATTTGTTGAATAAGTGTGTGGTTAAAGATTTCCACTTCTGTTTCAGGCAGTTATTCACAAAATAGCAAAATGTCACTTTTCTATGATATACAGACGTCAATGGCATTCAATAAATTGAAAGTATTAATGGTAGTTGTCAAAAGGTTTTTAAAATGTCTTTTGTATGTGTCTTACCCGTGGCTGGAAAAACATTCCTAAGCCAGAGTTATAATTTTTCTTCTATTTTGTGTTCCAACGGACTTTCTATTCAGAGGGCATATTTTAGTTTCATATATTGGAGAATTAACTCAGGCTATCTCACATTCTAAGAGAGGCGCATAGTAATTGGAAGATGGTAGAGTGGAAGATTTTTCTTTTCCTATTATTAAAAGCCTGTATTTCCCGTAGCTAAGCCAATTCAGCAAAGACTTGGAGGCACCAATTATTTAAGGTTCTCCTTTCAAGCCGCAAACTTTAATTAAAATGTATAGTTGCTATGGTTTCCGAGGCCTCCATTTGAGCAATTTATCTGTAAAGATATTTTCACAACATAAATGCCACATTAATTGGGAGTTTACCTTCTGTATCGAGGGGCACACCTCCTCCAGCATGTAGCAGTCCAGAGAGTCTGGGCCGCCATTGCTGGATATAGCATTTCCCCCAGATCTTCTTTCCAAATGGAACGTTGTGCCATTTTTCATAAATATTAATGTACGAACTAAGGCTGTCTGTCTTGACTTGCCAACCTAAGTGAGAAATTAAATACTTAGCCAGGCAACTGAGTTCATCTGTCCCCAGACTCTTTCTCTTCCCTCATTAAGAGGAAATTTTACCTGAAATATTGGAGTTGTCTTCATAATTGGAAATGAATTTTTCAGAAGGGACTTGAAAAGGGTGTTTGCTTCAAAGCCCCTGCAGAGCAGTTTGACTGATACTCTTGAATAGCCTTTGGAGTTTAAACTTTCTTAAATGATTTTTTAAACTCCAGGTCATTCATGGATCTGCTTGTCTGTGGTGTCATCTCCAGGTCCCACTTTCTCTCTCCACATCCCCTCCATTCTCAAGTCCTGTGGTCTTTTACGTTGTGGAGATGGGGGATTGTCTATGACCACTTTACTCTTTCTTTGACTAACCAGATCACAACAAAGCTTCTGAAATCCAATTCATCTTATTTATTCTTGTGATGAAAGCGGCTGACTGCTTATGCATGTCATCTACTGAGATGCCTTCCTCTGGCATTTTTTTTTTTTTTAAATGAGTCTAATTTTTAGAGATTGATGTTTCCTTGTTATTGAAGCATATATATCACTTTTCACTTCAGAAATGTAGCTATGTCTTTTTTTTTTTTTTTTAAGGAGTTCTTTGTTTTTAAAATTTATTTATTTGTTTTTTTTATTTTTGGCTGTGTTGGGTCTTCGTTTCTGTGCGAGGGCTTTCTCTAGTTGTGGCAAGCGGGGGCCACTCTTCATCGCGGTGCGCGGGCCTCTCACTATCGCGGCCTCTCTTGTTGCGGAGCATGGGCTCCAGACGCGCAGGCTCAGTAATTGTGGCTCACGGGCCCAGTTGCTCCGTGGCATGTGGGATCTTCCCAGACCAGGGCTCGAACCCGTGTCTCCTGCATTGGCAGGCAGATTCTCAACCACTGCGCCACCAGGGAAGCCCCCCCTCTGGCATTTTTTATAGTCAGTCCAGAGTGCTAGAGCCAGTATAATCTGCCTTATCTGTACCAATCAATACATCACTTCCTAGAGACATTTATGGAATCTTAGAGCTGGAAGGGATCACATGAACCTAATCACCAAGCTGGTTTGAGGCAGATACAGACTTGATGCCTAACACTCTTCTTTCTAACTGTACTCTATTTTTAACAAAATATTTTTCTCATCTCTACCACAGGGCCTTTGCATGCACTTCCCCTTTTTCTAGAATGCTCATCCTCTAACCATGGCTGGCTCTCATTCATTCTTTATTAAACACCCATTCTTCAGAGAGGCCTTCTCTAACCATCCAATCATTCCTTCATCACCCTTAACACATTTGAAATGATTTTATTTATTTTCTTGCTTCTTATCTATTGTTTGTTCTCCATTATAGCTCAGTGTCTGAAACATTCAAATATTTGCTGAATAAATAAGTATGCTGTTTTGGCCTAAATTCAGTGTTTATTAGCGGCCAGAGGGTCACTAGTCACTTTCTAAAGACTAGTCAAACAAAGAGTGTACACATTGAGTCAGTGCTGCTCCCAAACACAGGCATTCCCTTTCCTTTGAATCATCTTACCCATTTGTATTCAGCTGCTTTTTACTCCCATTTCACAGATTCTCTTTGCTGACGTTCAGTGCTTGATGCAGCGGTCAGGCTGCACTCAGTGGAAGCTGTGACTTACCAGTGTTAGTATGTATGGCTGAGAGCAGAGCAGCCCGTAAAGCGAGGCTGAAGAGCCCGTGAACTGCGTATGCATAGGACCAGGGGAGACGGCACAAATGTGGAGCGCAGCCCTGTCTGCCATCGCAGTGCCGGAGGCAGGGGGCAGAGCAAGCGCTCTGCTCCGCTGCAGAGGGCCAGAGACATGGGCCGGCGGTGGTGGTCTCACAACGACACTTAGCACTGGAAGGGAGGCAGGTGTTAGTCATAGCTGGGGCTTCCTTACCACTGCCCTCAGTGCCTACACAGAGTAACTCACTCAGTACCTACCTCTGAGTGGAAGATTGTTATTCAGCCACTTTGCAAATGAGGAAACGGAGACGCAGGAGTTTAATAACGCGCTCAAGGCCACAGAGGAGGTAGTTGAGTCAGCATTCAAACTCAGGCAGTCGGGCTCCATGCTCTTAACTACTAGTCTAAGCCAGATCCCAGATGAGTGTCTTCCGGGGGCTGATTCTAACAGTAGCATAAAGAGAATATTGCACAGATAGGGTGGGGTCAGATAAAGGTTGGAACTGCCTGGAAGATTTCCAGCTAAATTTAGCAGAAGCCAATGAACAGGAAAGAGGCCTGGTCCTGGAAATCAGGCACAGGGCAATCCCAGTCATCTCCATGCCTGAGCTTTGTTCCTAAGAAATGTCCTTGAAAGGTCTACTGCTTGCCTTCCTTCCTGGCCTTTGCTTTCCTTCAAGGTGCCGTGCTCCAGTCCCCAGCCTGACATTGGATTTGTGGCTTAAGTCTGGGTGCAGGTCCTGGGATTAGAGTCTTGATTGTCAGAGCAGATTAAAAGCATTCATAGTGTGCAGCTTCTCAAGAGTCCTGCAGGTTGGGCAGAGTCAGGCAGGGTCTTCTAACCCCTAGACCACAATCCTTTGTCCAGGAAAGAATATCCTAAGACTTTGGATCCAACATGCTCCATTTTACTGTAAAAACATTGCATAAAAATATATAAACCAGTAGCCTAAATGAAGAGCTTTTTTAAAAAGTTAAAAACCTTTTATTTAAGAGCAACTTTTAAGAGCCAGACAAGTTTTTAAAAGACCACATGAACTCTTGACAAAGGTTGTTTTTGAAGTAAACAAAGATTGCATATTTTCAGGTGCTGATAAAAGTGGAATAAAATATGTGGAAAAGACAACATGATAAAAGAAACAATAAGCATGCAGAAGACTCAAGTACCAGGGACCAGGACCCTGTGGAATGTCCTGGAGAGTGGTTAGGGAGGTCACTGGACCCCGCACACAAAGTGACTGGACAGTTAGTGTAGAACCCAGGTGCTGCGAACTGAACGGAAGACAGACCTTAGCTTCTGAAAGCGTAAAAAGCAGAGGCCGAATCCTTCCACTGTCAAGGATTCTGGTTAGAGCTCCAGGGAGATGCCCTGTTGAAGTTAACTTTCGAACTACTGTACCATCTGCTTGCTGTTTAGATCTGAGTGAGCAGATGCTGGTAAAAGGTATCCTGATTCTGTGGCTATGAGAAGGTTCCATTTGGTATTTCCTTCCTGGGCTAGAACCTCGTCTGTTCTGATGTGGAAGACTTGACTAAACTTCAAAAATTTTTTTCCTCCTTGCGTATGTATCAAATACCTAGTGATGGTGGTGATTACAAAGCAAGTGTTTTTTCTAGGCTGCTAAAAGAATAAAGCTGATTGGAATTTATTGACACAGAATTGAGCACTATCTTCAGAATTATGTGCACTTCTGAGTAATTCATTTTTCTCCATGTATATTAGGAGCTAGATTCTTAGCTTGATAGCAGGGATAGGATAAGAGAAGTTGGTGTCTCTTGATGGTAGACTGAATTCTCTCATTTACCCCCACACAGACAGCAATAGGAAAATAAATTTCAAGTGAGTTGCTATTTAGACTAAGAAGATTAATCTCTTTATAAGTCACTTCATTAAAATGGGCATTATGGAAAGATATATACATTTGTAGATGTAAGAGGCGTCCATCATTTTCCATGGATTTGAATTTACATGGGCCGTGGGCCTGTTGTTTTATTCTACCTTAATGTTCCTGGGTACTTCTGTTAAGTGATATACAATACATCAAATTCTCTTTTATTATCACCAGGAAGAAGGTGAAACAGCATTGGTAGCCGTGGCATTAAGTTAAGCAGAGTGAACATTTCATTGGGTTCCCCAACTGTTCAGAAGAGAATCCAGGAAAGCAGCTGCTTTGAAAACAACTCAGATTAGACATTAGCCAGAAGAATCTGCTCTTTGCCTTTGTCCAGTATTTTCTTCTAAGCCTGTAGGTTTCTGAATTGTAAGAAGTTTGTGAAATTGTCCAACGATTGCATTGTGAATGGCATCTATATTTATTAAGCCCACTAATGACTTAGCAGATCCAGGTACTTAGCTGGCGATGGTTTGGTGGTTGTTGACCGTGAAACTTGCTGCCTTCACTTTGGCTGACTCTTGTTTACTTGAAGGAACAACCGCATGAATTGAAGGGGTGATGTGTTTTTTGTGTGTCTTAGGGAAAACAGAGTTTTCTTTCAACAAATGCATTCATTGAGTGATGGTGTAGCGTTCAAGTGTAATGATGAGGAAGAGACTTTAATTCAGTCAGACTCTATCGGTGCTGATCACCGTCTTTGGCCATTGCTTAATTTGGCCTTCCCTCTGTCTCTTCGCAGGGTCTGTGTTCTCCAGCAGTGAGGAGTGACCTTTGAGGTCCAGAATTGCACTCTACTAGCCTTGTGACTTTGAGGAGTTACTCAACACCTCTAAGCCTCAATCTTTCATCTCTAAGATGGGAATAATAATAACTGCTTCTTAGTTTTGCAGTGAGGATCAACTGCATTAGTGCACGTGAAAAATGCCTGTGCCTTTTTAGTGAAGTGCTTGATACATGCTAAATCAAATTAAAGTTATTAGCCATTATGTGTGTCCTCTGACATACTTGCTTGACCAAATTGATTAGTCTGTTGTCGCCTAATAACTGTTTAGTGAAGACAAAATGATCGAATCCTTGGGAATGGAGAAGAGCCCAAATGAACTTTGAGGTCAGCAGGAATTTTCCTGGCCAGAACTTGCCCTTCCTCCTGCCCTATGGTCAAGTGTCTCTAAAATCAAAGGGCATGAAAACCAATGTGAACACATGCAGGGTGCCCTGTGTTGGCTGTATTTAATAGGACTTTTGAGATTTATTTCCCATTACAATTTTTCCAGTGGTGGAAAAAAAAAAGCTTGATATCTTAAGTTTAGAATACCATTGTCAAATAAAATGCTTAGATTAAGTAGTGCTTTTATAGTTTTTTGGCTCCTTGATTTTGCAAACATTCAGTAATTTGTTCTCAACAATGTCATCAACTAATATTCTGTTGTATTGAGATAAGTCTTTTTTTTCTTAGCCTTGTAGCTTTCTTTAGTGGAAGGAGTTTTAGGTACACAGTTGAGGAAAGAAATCTGTAAGGGTAGGTGTTCTTAAAGAATAGAATTTTTAAATGTTTATAAGCTTCACTTAAACATGTTTAACTGCCCTAATCAGAACTGGTGTACATCTGTCGCATGAGTGTGCTTTATTCTCTTTCTCAGAACATAACAACATCATCTTAAATATTCTCTACTTCTCCAAGGCTTTGTGCATGGTAGATAGTCTATAAATGTTTGTTTAATGAATAAATGAAAGAATAGCAACATAACTTACATATACTGTTAGAAATCTTATCTTAGCTGCCTTTAGCGGTTAAACCACTAATATAGATTACGGTAAAATACATGATAATTGTAACCCAGGAATTGTGGGTCTTAAAGAGTCTTAAAGATCATCTATTTCTATATGCATATTTGTGTGAAAACTGAAACCCACAGAGCTAGCACTTAGCCACTGTGCTGTACTCCTTCCAAAATTACTGTGGGAGGGCTTGGGGCCCCAAGAGGAGGAGAAAGAGAGGCATGCTGAAAGGGGGCAGCAGGAGAAAAGCAAAGTGGGAGGATTGGATTTGGGAATGAAACACAGTGAGAGTAAAGGAGAGAGAGAGAGATCTAATTAAAAGGTACCTGAGCAGAAGATACACAAG
This sequence comes from Balaenoptera borealis, assembly GCF_965194805.1. Classification (NCBI taxonomy): domain Eukaryota; kingdom Metazoa; phylum Chordata; class Mammalia; order Artiodactyla; family Balaenopteridae; genus Balaenoptera; species Balaenoptera borealis. The sequence goes on along the minus strand of NC_138871.1, from coordinate 44,346,629 downwards.
CTCTGTGGCCGTGTCTACAAAGGCAGCCGGGTGCTTGCTTAGCTTTCTGAGGCTCAGGGCTGGAGAGGAGGGGGTCGTGGCTGGGTACCTGCCCTGTGGCTCTTCCCCTCCACCAGGCTTCTCTATTCAGACCCTCCTCCAAACCGCAGCCTTTTGACAGCAGCTCTCTACTGGGGACTTCCACATTTAAAGCACCCCACATCCCTTCTCGGAGCTGCAGAGTCATATATTTAACTGCCTACTCTGGATCTTGCCTTAGATGTCCAGTAGAAAGATTAAGCCTAACATGAACAAAATAGAATTCTTGATTTCAAACCCCACTCCTGCTCCATCTCCAAGCCATCTCCCCATCCCCTGGTTGCCCTTGCCGGAAAGGTAGCCATTATCTTTGATTCCTTTTCTTCGTAAGACCTCACATTTGCTCCATAGCTATGCTTTGTCCTTAGTCTCTTTCTCCAGGAGGCTTGTTGAATGTGACCACTTCTCTGTGCACCACGGCTATGGCTCCTTTACAACCCACAGTCACCTCTCAGCCCACCTCCTACAGAGGTCCCCTCAATCATCCCCCAAACTTCACTCTCATCCTATTTTTCTCTGTCTTTCACAGAGCAGCCAAGACGATCCTTTTAAAGTATAAATCAGATGGTGCCAGTGTAATGTACCAATCCCCCTTCCCCAACCGCTCCCCATTCCAAACGGTACAAAATCCCAGCTCCTTACATTGGTTCACTGACACCATGGGTCTTGTCTCTGCTGCTCCAACCTCATCTCCCCTCACTTTCCTCACTTCTTTCGGGCCACTTCAGTCTTCTTTCTTTTCTTTGAGCGCCTGTGGCTCACTCCCATCTTGGGGACTTTGCAAATTCTGTTCTTGCTGTTTGGAGAGTTCATTCCCAGAATCTTTACATTCAAGTTTCAAGTTGAATGCCTCAGATCTTCTCAGATGATCTCGATCTAAGCTAAAAGGGTGAAGGGTGTACAGGGGAGCAGTGTGCTTATTTATGTGTGTGTCTGCATGTCTGTCTGTCTTGTCTGTCTTCCGTATTAGAGTGTTCCATGAGCAGAGGAGCCCTTTTTGTTTGTTTGCAGTGGACTGTCTATAGCACATGAAAGAGCGTCTAACACATAGTGAGTGCTCAATGAATGTATGTTAACTGACTGATTAGAAAGGGCTTGTTAATACATGCTTAAATAGCTAACAAAAAAAACAGTTCCACAGTATGTGGTCTTTCCAATTTTGTTTATCTAAACTAACTATACTTATCCATTATCTAACTGCATTCATCCATTATCTATTCATAGCACTTTGTGTACGGATAGATAATGCTAAAACATTGTGAAAACTTTGCTTTTCTTATGTAAGGCAACTATTCCTGAATTGTTACACTATGAGTTTGTTTGGCCAGCTACCATTTCGTAGCCACTGCAGAGAGCATATATAGGCTGAATTGAACAACATTTTTATGAATTCCCAATTGATAGAATCCAGATTAATGACGCTTTGCTGTACAATATGATAAAAAATATTTTTATTTTGCTGCAGTATATGACAGTAAAAAAACAACTGTGCATAGGCTTCTAAAAATATCTCAATATACATAAAAAGTCAAAATAATTATCCTAAGAGAAAATAAAATTTTTATAGACTTAACTGTCTTTTGAAAATTTGGTTTTCTTATAGATTTGCTTCCTTGTTCGTTCATTGACAATGCTGACAAGATGCACTTACAAGGGGGCCGCACACACTGAAGGAAATTGTTACATTTCTTAAAATGACATCAACTTTTATCCTCTGGCATTGGGAAAAGGCAGCATTTTCTCTGGGAAATGACAACAGCAGCAGCAGCAACATAACAATGGAGAGTAAGACACATTTTAACCCTGAATAGCTGTTAAAATGGTACTCATGCTAAACAGCTCTTTAGAGTTGGAAATATTTTCCATAGAGTCCCCAGTCCTTTAGGCCAGTTCAGTGCTACTTACCTAGTGTCTCCTTCATGGAGTTGATGCTTTCAAAGGGAAAAGTCAAAGTGAAGGCAATTTTACGGCACACAGACTTCCTGTAAGCCAGACTTCAGTTTCGATGGCTTGCTATTGTGTGATTTTTTTGGTGGAAATCTGACTGCATTTTGAGTTAACTGCCTGAAACTGTTCGGGGAGCAACAAACTTGGAGTAGCAGCCAGAGCAGTTGGGAACCGAATGATGAGGACATTCGTTCATCAGAAATTGACAGGACACCTTCTAGCACATAGCGCTGTGCGAATCATAGGACAGCTCGGAAAGTAACTATAAGGCAAGGCCTTGCCACATGGAGCCTCCAGCTTCTAGAGAGAAATGGAAGCTGAAACAACCAGGTGCCAATTCCCAAGGAATAGGGACAGGTAGATGATAGCAAATAGGCAACAAAATGCCATTCTCTCCCGTTTTAAAAACACTCTCATTTGGAAAGAGGAGAAACTTGAAAATTTTTTGGTAATTATTTTCTGGAACAAAGTTAGGACATAGACCCTGATTTTCTTTTCTGTTTTCTAAATTGGTTTATGTGCAAATCATTGGATTTCAATATCCATTTAACTATTATATTTACTCTTTTATAGAAAATAATAAGTGAAAACAATCTGGGCTGTTTCCAAAAACATACCACTTGCATGGCACTAGGGCGATAACACTCGTGATTTTTTTTCTGTCAAAGCTTTCTTGGAAAAGGATACAGTATTTCTAGCTTTCATTCTAATAAACAGGACAGCACATTGCTGTTTCCTTTTCATTTGAAATGACAGGTTTTTCTCTTCACGAAGAAACATAACCTGTTTTGAACAGACCACCGCTCTCTGCCCTCCTCAGGCTGCTCTCTCTCAGCTCAGAGACCCTCACTCAGGGCCCAGCTGGCACCTGCCCTGTGCCCTCCCCCTCGGTACACCCCTCCCTCGCAGGGAGTGTCTGGAAGGAGAATGTCCAGGTGAAGTTTAAATTCCTCCCAGTGGTATTTCTAACCAAAAGGGGGGAATCTTATCAACTTAAGCAGATGTCCAGATGAAGGCATTTATATTGTATTCCAAGATGTTAGTGGCAGAAATGGTTCATGTTTTGCACATTTCCCATAACTGTTTTTATGTGTCTCTTTCTCTTTATCCCTCTTTGTACTCTCCCTCTCTTTCCTCCTCGCCTTCCCCCCCCCAGTGTGCCACCCCCCCCCCATAAGACATTTTTTTTTGAGCCTGGTGAAAACACATTTCATATTTTATTTATTCATTTATTTTTTCTTTTTATTTGGTCATGTTGGGTCTTAGTTGTGGCACACAGGATCTTCATTGCAGCATGTGGGATCTTTCATTGCGGTGCGTGGGCTTAGTTGCCCTGTGGCATGTGGGATCTTAATTCCCCGACCAGGGATCGAACCCACGTCCCCTGCATTGGAAGGTGGATTCTTAACCACTGGACCACCAGGGAAGTCCCCAGATTTTCTTATTGAAATTACCCACCAGTGATTAGATCTGACATAATTTGAGAACCTCCCCAATGTTTCCATCCAAAGTTTAATGTTCTCTAGAATGTTCTTCATGTTCAGTGGCACAACAGAATTGATATTAGGCTCCATTCAGATACAAACCCAGTCTTACCTGGAGTGATTGACAATTGTAGACCTGTACTACGAAATAATTTCTTTTCAGGGCACTATCTGTGTAATGGGTTGATTGACTCATTCAATAACTTTTTAATGTGCAGACACTATTCTAGGCGCTTGGAGTACATCACTCAACACAACAGACAAAGAGCCCTGCCTTGTGGAGTTGACATTCTGATGGAGAGAGACAGGGCTTATACAATAAACATAACATATGAACAAGCTAATTTATATGCTAGAAAGTGATAAAGTATTTTGAAGAAAAATAAAGAAGTACAACAGGCCAAAGGAGATCAGGAGAATGTGGGGCGGAGGTGGGGGTAGTTTACAGGATTAAAGGAGGAGGACTTGGTAAGTCTCACTGAGAAGCTGAGATCTGAACAAAGACTTTGTAAGAGTGAGGAAATTGGCCAAGCCGCTCCCTGGGGGAAGAGCAGTCCAGAGAGTGTGGACGACTAAAGCTAGTGTATGCCTGGGGTGTTCAGGAGCAGAAGGGAGGCCTTGTGGCTGGAGCAGAGGTGTGACGTCATGAAGTCGGAAAGGCACCAGGTCCCCAGATTACATGGGGCCCTGCTGGCCTTTTTAAGGACCTTGACTGTTCTTTTGTTTTTTTTTTTTTAAACCTGTTTTTTTTTTTCCTCCAAATTTTATTTATCTATTTATTTATTTTTGGCTGTGTTGGGTCTTCGTTTCTGTGCGAGGGCTTTCTCTAGTTGTGGCAAGCGGGGACCACTCCTCATCGTGGTGCACGGGCCTCTCACTATCACAGCCTCTCTTGTTGCGGAGCACAGGCTCCAGACGTGCAGGCTCAGTAGTTGTGGCTCACGGGCCCAGTTGCTCCGCGGCATGTGGGATCCTCCCAGACCAGGGCTCGAACCTGTGTCCCCTGCATTGGCAGGCAGATTCTCAACCACTGCACCACCAGGGAAGCCCGGACCTTGACTTTTATATGGAGCAAAATGGTGAGCTCCTGTGTGGTTCTGGAGAATGACGCGATCAGACTTAGCATTTTAGAAGGAAAACCCTGGCTGCCGTGGGTTTGAAATAGACTTTGAATGATAGTAGACCTGGGAGAGGAGGCAAAGAGAGAAGTGAGGACACCTGTTAGGAGACTAGTGGGAGGTTGGATTTTCAGGATATTTTGGTGGCAGGGTCCACAGAATTTCCCAATGGATGGGGAGTGGGGTGTGTGAGAGGGTGGAGCCAAATGTCATGCTAAGGTTTTTGTCACAAAGAAAACCTAATCGTCAAAGGGTTAAAGTCTAGGTTTAAGTGTAAACAGCACTTAAGGGAGCACAAGGTTTTTTGAAATTTAAGTAGTGGAGGAAGGTGACAAGACAAACAGATCCCAGTTTCAAGCTGCTGTCCCTTCCCCCTTCCCAGCTGGATTCCAGCAGAGGAGTCTTCCCAGCCAGGGCCTGTGCACCCCCCTTTCCTGATGCCTAGAACTCTCTCCTCCAAGCTCTCTGCATAGCTGGCTCATTTGCAGGCTGTAGTCCCCAGAGAGCTCCTCTAGGCCACGCTCCCTAATGTAGCTGTACTTCCGCTCAACCCTGCTAGTTCTCTGTTTCGTTGCCTTTATGGCGCATGTTGCCTTCACAAAGGAGTGTATTTGCTCTCCATTGTCGGTCTTCCTCTCTGGAATGTGCACTCCGTGAATGCACAGACCTTATCACTTTTGCTTGCTGCTGTATCTCCATTATCTAGAACAGTGTCTGGCACACAGCAGATAATCAGTATTGGGTGAAGACCAAGTCTTGATATTACAGGAAGTCAGTAAGTATGTATTAAATCCCTACGGGAAACACCAACAGTCACTGTGTAGGGTTTAAGGGAATATTTTCAAGTAGCATATTTGGGCAAAAAATGAAAACATGAAAATAAATAACGTACAGACAACTAGGTAAAGTTACACCACAAGGCACTCAATATATGATTTCTTGGCAAATGATAAGAAGGAAAATGAAAGAGATTTATGGAGGGAGCAGAATTTAAAACTGTAGAACTATTGATCTTCAGAGGTAAAGGGACTAGCCCAGCAGCACACACAGGTAGAAATCTTTGCAGCATCTCATTGAGCGTCTCCAAACATTTATAAGAATATGAATCACGTTATCATCTGAAGCAGTATATTCTAATCTTTGGATATTCTAATTATTAGAAGGCTGTTTTTCATAACATGCATAGAGAAATAAGGAGTATGGAGTAGGCCGAGAATGATTATTTGGCAGGGGAAGGTGTGGGCAGAGACCCAGAGCTAAGTTGGGGCCAGTGAAAAACAGTGAACAGGTTTCTACATGGGAGGAACGGGTAGAAAATAACTATCTCCTATTTCTTTCAGATTGCCACAGAGAGAAGGGTCTGACAAGAGTAGAATTAGCTTCATAGATGAGGGACCAGAGCAAGACCTGACATCATTTTTTACCTACTTAGGACAATTAAAGCTCCCATTAAAAATTTAAAACTTCTACCTCTGCCAATAAAGCAGCCTGAGTTAAATATCCAGGCAAATCCGAAACTGCTGATGCCAACAAGATTTTTTTTTTTTAATAAGTAAAGCATCAAATTATAGTGAGAAATGTAATCACTTATACTTCTGGAGCTCATACGAATTCTAAGTAGGAGGCTGAACTTTGCTTGCCTGAGGAAGAAAGAGAAACACTTTTAGAACAGTAATAATTTTTTAACTATATAGTTCTGAAGTCATTTCCTTCGGAATGTGTAAAAGCCTGTGGATGGTGGGATTAATTTGGAACTAATTCAAGCAGTGTCTTTAGAGGTTGGGGTTTATTAAAGAGATTGCCTCCAGATTTGAAATCATGTGACTGTTGGACTCTCTCTGGCCGAGGGAGACTAACTCAGTCACAGAAAAGCTAACATCTATGAACCCACAGCAGCAATAGTCTTCCAGATGATTGTCCTCCTTTATATTCTTCCAAATGCTGTAATTTGTTTTAGAATGGACCATTACCAGATTTTATTTTTCGCCCTGAAATTTTGAAGACCAGACGGCACTTCATCTAATCAAAACTACTCAGAAGTTTGACCAACCTTAGACAGTTGCAAATATCAACAGTAAACCTTTCATGTACAATAATCAGAGTAATCCTTGGCTGATTTCAAGGATGGGATTCCCCTAGGGAGACAAACACTGCTTTAGAAATCAAGGGGGAAATTAGAGGGTTTAATATTTCAACCAGAGTATTTTCAAACTAGCAGAGAAGAAAGTCGAGCTACTTTATATGATTGAATGCATTTCAGGTAAATTGAAGTGAAATCAAGTCCAGGATATTGTCCAAGGAGAATATCAAGTTATTTTAAAGGTAAAAGTCCATCCAGAATATCTAAAATCAGGAAGAAAAAAGGAGAAGTTAGAATTTAACTGTCTACGTGAGAAGCTTGACATCTTAGTGATTAGAAGATCCAGGATGGGAATCCCTGTGATGCCCCAGGAATGAAACAGAATCTTTTGAATGTATATGTATAACTAATCCCCAGTGTTAGAGGCCAAGTTCACTACCTTCTGGGCTTTATTCTCTTATCTGCCAAATGAGTCAGGATGGGGGACCGGTTGGATTAGGGAATCTCTTAGGTACATTCCAGTTCTCAAATTGGAATCAATTAGATGTGTGTTAGTGGAATTCTTATGACTGTTTCTCATACTTGTTTTATTACAAGAGGTCCTGTGAACTTCTACATGTAGGTTCAGAGAAAAGTGAGGATACATGGAGAAAATGGTTTCTGCTTTGAAAA